>NC_081249.1:76453378-77193378 GCF_030490865.1 Poecile atricapillus | reverse complement strand
TAAATTGTTTCTTCTCATTCTGGTGATGTCACACTTTATTGTGTTTTTCCCTTTCCATATTACACTCTAAATCTGTTCTCTTTGAAGGCATTTTACACAAGACAGGTTATTATTTCTAAAATTTAAGCTTGCACTGAAGGAATTTTAAATGTGAACTTCTATTTTTTTCTTCCTTACTTTTTTCCTCATGAGTATGTCTTCATGGTCATGATTTGGAATATTAAAGCTGTGTGACTGTAGGCTGTAGCACTACTGACATTTATTATGAATCTTCAGCAAGGAAATTCGGATGAAACAATGGCATTTTTTACATGCCAGTCCTTGTGACATATGTCTTACAACAATAAGTGCCTGTAAAATATTCAGACAGAACTACATGCGTTTGGCACACCTGTGAGCACAAATCTTACATCCCTACATTTTCATGGGTTAAAAAAGCTTTTAGTTAATTGTGATGAATTAGAAATCTTGGGCTTTTGTAAATTTTGTTACAGATAACTAATCTGTCTCTGATGGCTGTTGACAATATACTCACATCTGATTAACTGATATATTTCTTGAGTTACAGGAAATATACTTGTATTAAATTAACTGATACATTTCTTGAGTTATGAGAAAGATACTCAACTCTATCATGAGTTGTTCATTAAAATACTTTTATTTATAGAGAAATGCAGCTATTTCTGAAAGGAGACATGAAGTTCTATCTATGAGCTTTAGCAGTAAAAAAAAACATGCTGAAAAGAATTCAATATGTGTTACATTTTAGTTTTATTTCTCAGATTACTTAAACTTGGACACAGTTGATCATAAATTAGTTACCTTCGTGTTGTCCTGAAAATATAAAGTGGCTTTTTTGTGATTATGTTAAAGAACTAGAATGAAAATAAAATATCACAGTGGTTCACTGAATTAACTGATCTTTTTACTCCAGAAAATCTGCTCTCAATTTCTGCTTTTTTCCATATCTGAAAGTAATTCCAAGATTCACTCTTGATCTCCAGTATATAAGGAAAGGCCATCTTCTAATATCAGTGAATTAATTCTGCAGTTTACAACAGCATCAGCTTAATTTAAAAATATTTTTAAAGTAGGAATGACAGCAAGAAGTGCACTGAGGAATTTAATTCCCTTTAAACAAATCTGGGTATGCTAAATGTCACAAAATGGTGCTGGAAGAGAAAGACTTGCTACCTACTAGAAAAACCCTCAACCAACAAAACACAAAAAACTAACAGAAACTAGTGGCTGGAGACTGAAACCTATCTGATATAAGTAAAATAAAACACTTTTTTTCTGTGCTCTCTTTTCTCAGACTCTGTCTCATAAGTAGTTCAAGACTGCCTTGAGAAGCAAGCAGCATGTTTTCACTAGCAGCAGCTATTGCTGCTAGTATAAAACTGACTGTGATAGCTATCTAGTGTCCTCACTACAGCTACTCTGGAGAACTTTACTTTGTAATAGATGCAGTGCAGGCTTGTGAACTCAACAGTACCTACCATTCTAAGCCTCCTCACCTGTAGCAAAGGCATCTGCTTGATACAAATGTCTTTGGACAAGATAAATTCTTCAGCCTGTATAAAGCAAGAGGTCAGGTGGTGGTAGAATTGCTTTCTGGCTCTGAAAACGGGAAATCTCACTCACATTAGCAGCTTATGTGAATAAAAATCAGACCACTCGGGGTGAGCTGCTGCCATGCTGAAATGTTTGCAGAATCAAGACATAGATGATAATTGCCAAGAATAATGTCTTCACTCTAGCCAAAGATGTTGAAAATTCTGTTCATCATCACTGTAATTATAATATCTATAAAGGAAAATGTCAGAAAAACATGGCAAGTTATATTTGAATCATCACTTGGTAAATTGGTTAAGAAAAGCAGAGTAATGTGAAAATAATTTAAATATCTGCAGATATTAAGTAATTGTACAATCTCTTCCACTTTGAGATATCCCTGCAAGATAAATGTCACTTTGATATTTCTACTAATTTTTAGGAGTTCTGTTTTCATATACTAAGTAGGTATGTAATGCACTTCAGGAATATAATTACATTGACAGCCTACTATTTACATATAAATTTAAAATCCAGAGGTGCAAGAGAACACTACAAGAACAGCTTGGAAAGACAGTTATGACCAGCAGATAATTGATCAGAAGTATGAATATATTTTTATTTTCACAGTTTGAAGAAGGTAGCTAAATGGTATGAACAGAAATAGAAAAGAATAGAAATAGAAATAGGAATAGAAATAAAAATAGGAATTTTTAAGGAGCCTACAGCAGTCAACTACTTCAGCTGTTTACAGGACTATAAATTAAAAGGAATAAGGATAGTTAATTTTGGGGATAAAAGCATCAAAGTCATAGAAAGATTGCAATACTTGAACGTAAAATATGCATCCATAAAATTTAAAACACAGTGAGGAAGTCACACAATGGCAGTTCTTTAGTTTAGCAATACTGATGCTATTTCAAACGTATGCAAAGGTGTAGAGATTGATTTTATACTACCTTCCTGGTCTTTAGCTAAATACAACAGAACAAACTAAACCTATATTAAAAATGTCACTAGAAAAAAAAAAAAAAAAAAGCAAAGTTTTATACCAGCTGTAACAAATACAGCTACAAAAGAGGTGTTATAGAGAAGATAATGTAAGACTAACTGGAGCAGAAATGTCAAAAATCTGATGATTAAGAAGTTGTCAGAGTAGATATGGGATCTTCAGCAGGAAGGGGAGACGACAGGATCCTGTTGTGCCATTGTGCAAAGGGAAATAGGGGAACATATTAAAAACAATTGAGGAGGAGACCAGAAAGAGAAAGGAAGAACAGATGATCATATTAAAGCTGAAGAAAGACAAATATCTCAGCAATGCAAAAACAAGCACAGAGATTAAAAAACTATGTTAACATTGATTTACCCTTGTGTGGTCAAATGTCCGTCTGTATGCCAATCATGAAACCTGAGTAAATGTGCTGAATCAGTAGCGTATAAACACTGCTTTTATTTCTCTAAATCCTCCAGGCATTAAATAAAGTTTTGGTTTTTTCCCCTAAATCTTCCTCATCTCTTGCCTAGAAAGCTCTTTATATAATTTTGGCTGGTTTAAAGCTATTGCTTGTAGAAGCCACATATATTCAGTGTTCCAGCTTTGCATCTGAATCTGTGCAATATGGGAAGTGGGTGAGCTTGCAGGCTTAGCTAGGAGAGTGAGAGCAGAGAATCAAGACAAAATTAGAGGTCTGGAGCACTTGCCCTGTGAGGAGAGGCTTGGAGGAGCCAGAATATTTCAACCTGGAGCAGTGATGCCTCAGGATAGACATAATAGACAAATAGACTTTTGCCTAAGCAAACATCACTGATCACCAAGGAGATGAAGCTGGGCTCTTCTCAGCTGTGCAGACAGGGAGGATAAGAGACAATGGACATAAACAGAAATCTGAGAGGCACACTGAGCCTATAAGGTGAACCTTTTCCCCAAGAGGGAAGGTGAGCAGCAGCGTAGGTTGACCAGACAAGTCTTTGTTCTTGCAGGTGTTTCAAAACAAAGGCCAGAAAAACCTTATCTGATCTCATGGGAGACCCTGTTCTGAGCAAGAAGTTACACTCCAGCCAGACTGGAGACCCTCAGAAGACCCTTTGGACCTGAATTATCTTCTATCATTAGTCTGTGTTTTGGCAAACAGCACACCCAGACTACTGCCAGTAGTAACCAAGTAGCTGCTTGGAAAACTCCTTTCTCTGCCTAAGTGTGAGCTGAATGGTGCTTATTACTTGATTATTTTAATAGCAATTGCAAGATATCTAACAATTCTACAATGAAAAGGGAACAAATACTAAATAATCTTTTTTCCTTTTGTTTGTTTTGGATTTTTTTTGTCATTAAATACGATAGATCTTTCCCATTCCACTCTTCAATGTATGTTTTTGAGCTCTATAAATATGACTATTACAACTAGTAAATACTGGTTCATTAAAATGACTTAAGGTCTTCTGAAAAGAATGAAACTCAATAAAACTTCAGCTGACTTTTTAAAATTAA
This sequence comes from Poecile atricapillus, assembly GCF_030490865.1. NCBI lineage: Eukaryota > Metazoa > Chordata > Aves > Passeriformes > Paridae > Poecile > Poecile atricapillus. Next base: position 77,189,333 of record NC_081249.1, on the reverse strand, counting down.
ATATTTTGCTAAAAAGATTGTTTAAAATTTAACTTTCAGTGGTTTTGATGTGAAATTATTTCTACATATGATATCTACTAGTTTAGTTGAATGTATCAGACTGGGAAATGAATAACATGATAAAAGGAATCTTGATATAAGTTGGAGTGCATTGGTTTTGAAAAATAATTGGGACTAGATAAAAGCTATTGGAATTACCAAAAATATACTGCTTTAAATAAAAATCTGTTCAGTTCCTTGCAAATATGTTGTTTACAATAGAAATGGTCTGATTTCAGTAGCAGGGATATGTATTCATTGAAAGTATATGAAGTGTCTGAGGCAAAAATTATCCCCAAATATTTAGATTTTTAGTAAAAAAGTTAGCTAAAATGTTTAAACCTTTGCAATTTTACTACTTCAGTTGATTGAAATTCTACAGTTGAATAGTGTTCTGTTTTAAAATACAGCTTATGAGAAATAAAAATGCTTTGTGTAAATGTATCACTTTAACAGAAAGTTCAAAATAAAAATAATAATTTCACTCATTGCAACATTCTCATTCATTTTCATTTGTTTCTCATTTGTATGCAGTTTTCAAAAAAAAAAAACCCAACAAAACAGTATTCATAACATTCTGAATGCATACTTTGGTAGTTACAAAATATTTACATAATATCAAATAGAAACATAAACTAAATTGGAATAATGAAATCAAAATAGAAGTTTTGGTTCCTTAATGTAGTTGATTGTTTTCATATATATTTTGAATTCTTGTCATATTAAATGATGATTAAATTCTTTAAAGACTCTATTTGAACAGGTATAAGCTGTTAAGAGTATCAAACAAGATGGATTGATACCATTCCCAGAACAGTTGATTCATAGGCCAACTGGCAAACCCCAGATCCTATAAACCAGATGTCTTTATTTTCCTTCTCATTTTCTGGTAATACAAAGAAGTTCTCTAGGGATATGTGATGAACAACTTCAGATGGGAAAAGACACAATCTACTGTAACCTCCTATGGAGGAATTCTCAAGGAATCTGGGGTATGGCAATAAACAAAAACCCATTTTTTATTATGGGGACACGGTTATTATTTAATTTACTCAGATTGCTTTAAAATATTCTAAAATTAGACTATTCCACAGGTGAAACAAAAGGTGAATTGTTTCCTTCTTATTAGATGTTCCTCATGGAATCTGAATGAGCATCAGTGCTTGAGGCCATGATATTTAAGATATCATTTAAGATGTATAGATAATTCCAATAATTTAACTAGTTTTAAGGCACATAATGAAAGAAGATTCAGAGCACGGTTTGCAAAGAACTACTTGTGCTATAAAAAAGAAGCATTTATAATAAAAATTAGAAACAACATTTTTATTGCTCCAACCTCATGGTATTATAATGACTTAGTTATTCTAATTAAGAACTATATATGTTTATAGTTCTTAAACATAAAATGGGAGCAGGATATGATATAATTTTTGGAGTGGTGAGATGTGTCCTGCAATGTCAGAAAATGAGATTGGAAAGTTTAGCTCTGTGGATGAAGTCATGTGAAAACTGCTGGAGAGAAAAGTCCAGAGTTTCCAGGAATGTTGACACTGCCACAGTCAGTCAAATCCAGTTTCTTCCTTCAAACTGTTTTGGATATTGACCTGTGACTGCAATTTGAAAATTTCAAAGATACTGGTGTCATAGAATAATTGATTAGATTCAATAGAACAATTAATGTTACAAGACAGTTTTTCCAAATATCTGGCCCAAATCCAGGTCAAAGCTCAGACATCTCCCCACTGAGCTGTGAAGAAACTTGTTCCTCCTTTTCTTTTGTCAGGGCTTTAATGCACAGCTGCAAAGTGGTGGAAGAGCTTTTCCATCTATCACTAAACTTTCAAGCTCCTGGTTTTCTGCTTCCTGGCATCCTGTATCCTCTACTTATTCAAGGGCAGCTTCTACCTGTTGTTCCTTCCACACAATATGGGGTTCAGGTTCTGCCAAAAACACCATCAATTCCGCGCCCATCCCTTCTTGATGGTGTGTAGTTTGCTCACCTCTTCCTACAGCTCCTTCAGTTGGTGCCTCAGAGTTTCAGCCACAGTGTCTCTGCCACAGGGAAGGTGGCTTATGTCCCAGCCTCAGGGAGTTGCAACAGGCATTGGGGACTGGGAGGATGTGTCAGGAGCTCTCATTCAAACTGGCCCAGTAAATTTGTCCCTGCTGTGTCACCACTAATGTCTCACCAGCTGTGGCAGTGCCACACACAGTATCTGGGCATCAGATCTCCTTACCATCTTACCATCCCTGTAGTCTGTATTGTCTGGTTGTTGGTACTCCAGATGATAAGGTGAAGTGTCAAAGGTAAAAATGCTGAAATGCAGTCAGAAAATACTGTTGGTCAGAAAAACAGGGTATGTTCAGGGAACCACAGAGCTGCAGGATACCAGTTCTGCAAAAGCAGGAGCTTGCTGCTATTGTTTCAGACAGTGGTAAACCTACATCAGCCACCAACGATGCTGGAACCTAAGCAATTTTAAATTAAAAGGTTTGAAAAGCTGACAAATTACTAGAGATGGTAATTAAGTGTGTAAGGAGGTGCCCTAAGAAAACCCAATCTATTGCCAGAAATACCAAAGTCACATTTTCATTTGTATATATCTATGGATAAATATATTGTATGTCTATACTTAGAGCAGTATACTGATCCAGAGATCAAATTATTTGACTAGCACACACACTTCCTTGAAATAATTTAACTATCAAAATCTCATATAGTGTATCTTACTCTTTCTGGTAAAAAGTAACCATAGGTTCAAGCCCATCAGCATTTCTGAATATGGAAACATGTTTGACTCAAAATTACTGCATACAATAAATATGATCTCTGTGTAAAACTTTTAAACATCTCATAAAAACAAACAAACAAGCAAACACAAGATGAAGGAGAGAGGGAGGACTTTCCTGTTTTGACAGGTTCTGCAAACTGTTAATATAGTATTCAAAAATAATTAAACTTGTGTGTTAAGATCAGCATTTTTCTCATTTCTTTGATGCTGGGGTTCCTTTTTTTTTTCAGCTTCTGCTAAAAAAGAAATCTAGCATAAGGCATTAGTTTGTGTTTGATTTGTAACTCATTTTGGAGTTTCAGTCTCTCCTTAGGGTAATGTTTCTGCTTACTAAATTTAATGGTTATTCTCCTCGAAAGAAATGGAATTTCTACTGTTTTTAACTCTCACACTCAACATTAAATTACAACATACAGAAGTTGACTTTTTCCATATTTTTTTAGTATTTGTATCATTCTTTGCACAGAAACCAAATAACTATTTTGTTAATTAGCTCCTCAGCACTAAAAATACATTCACCTACATTTTTCTTTTCTTTTCTTTTCTCAGATCTTACAGGTGCATATTTTTCTGTTGGACTTTCCCAGGAAGTACTTGCAATGTTGTTTACTGTGCTCTGTTCATACTTCCTAAAGTTGATGTTCCAGTTTTTCTAGATCTATGTGAGAGCAGGAGGAAAAGAAATGACATGGTTTTTCTATTATTTGCTAATTTCTATAAAGAAATTACTCAAAGGTAAAAATTATCTTCTAATGACATACTAACAACATTGTTAAGTGGAGCATAGAATGATCTATAGGAAGTTTTTCATGTGAATTTAACAGTTATTTTACTACCTACTGCTCAAAGGAGATCCTAGCTGATGCCTCTCTTTACCACAATTTTAAGAAAGATACAACAATTCTGACTAAGGGAAGAGAAAAGGTCTGGGAGTAGCACCCTCAGATCCAGAGCTATAAGCTTTTCTAAATGCCTGGGTCTGAAATAATGGTCTGCAGTCAAGATCGGATTAGAAATCCTTGGGGGAAGGCTCACAGAAAACATAAAAGAACTCCTGAACCCCTACAGTGATGGGGAAAAATGTAAAAGAGGAAATGCCCACTTTGATTTAGATTGAAAGAATGCCATGGATCAGTTCAAGTATATTTGAAAACAAGCCTAAAAATAGAGTAATAACTGCAAATATCTGAACAGAATTTCAGTAAGATATTAAGTAGAACAGGGTGTTTTTAATACCCGAGCAGGTAAAATGAAACTCCAAGTAATACATTTAATATTCATTGTATTCCTCTAAAGATCTTTAAATTTACTACTCCTTCTCAATCTATGTATCACACTGTATTAATCACGTAGTAGTAAGATCTTGCTTTTCCATGATTTCTTTTCTTTACTAAAATTTTATTTGGGTTTAAATTTTCCTGGCACCAGAAGTCCCCACAGTATAAGAACCCAGAATGGAAAGAAAAAACTACATGTCTGAAAGTTCTTTGTGAAGAAGTTTTTCTTCTGTTTTCACAGGGACAAACAATGTGTAACACCCTGTGGAAGCTCTGAAACTCATATTTCCTCTCCCAGACTCCATCATTTTAGTTTCTGATTTGTCTCCAGTCACCTCAAAGGTGGATTGATGTTTCTCTTTTACTGAACGAACCAGGGTGAGCTGTTGGCTTTGATTAAAACCTTTCAGGAAGACCACATAACACTGAACAACTCCTTGGAAACTCTGGGTTACGAACATGGAAACACAGCATTCTATTAAATGGTCAATAGAAATAAAACTTATTGAACATTGAGCTTTACCCAGATCTTGGCAGAGAGCAGAAGAGCATCACTTCAGTGGACTCAGTGTTGGTACATGCCAGCTGAAGTTGCTTACTGTGGCTTTCTGTGCTCGTTTCTCAGACACTGATCATTATGAAGAGCCCAACCAGTAAACTGGTGATATTTCTAATAGGTCAGCTCAAATATATTCTTCTATCAGAAAGAAAATTACCTTGTAATACACCAAATTTTCTACTTGTTTTTGTTTTTTTTCTATAAAGACCCCTCCCACAAAATTTGCCAACAATTAAAATTTTGCCAACAAATTTGCCAACAATTAGAACCAGAATAAACACAATGATAATTGTCACATTAGAACTTGAAAATCTTGTAAATCCCAAAACAGATGCTGCTAGTCTCAAATTAAACTTGAGCAAATCTAGTTCAAACTCGTTTAAACATGGTCCTGCAACCTTGATTTGGCTTGGGAAGATCCTGGTATTGTCTCATTCGTGTCTGAACCTTTAACACAGTACCGTACCTTTCTAAAAGATCATGAAAAGGAAGGGAAAGGAAAATGCGAATCCTTTCTGATTCAGTTCCTTTCTACAGCTCTAACACAGAGGCCATTTTGGCCAAGTTTGCCTTTTAATGCTTTCTCTGCAAAGTATTCCCGCAGTGAACAGAAATAACCTTTTCAGTCTTACATTTTAGGGCAAAAATGACCTTATATGTGGTGATGAATAGCAGCTGATTCTCATGGTCATCCTATAAAAGCAAAAATGTGATGCAATTCCTAAACTGTAGCATAAGTATAATAGCAGTCATATTTTTATGTTGAAATAAAAATGTTTAACTCACATTACTGAGATCACACTTCAGTCAGACAACATACTGGGCATGATGCAGGTTCGTCCATCTCATATCTGTGCTGAATTGCTAATTTGAAATTTCTAATTGCATTCTTATGATCTTGCTTCCTGTCAGACTGACAGCTACATAACATGTAGGAAGAAAGCTAGATGAGAAGGCTAATTATGAACTAAGGCAGTCAGAAGGGTGAGACAGAGAGGAGGATTATTTTATTTTTTAATCAATATTATATTTTCTCTTGCACCACCCCCAGCAAATTGTGTCTTAATGAGATTCAGTCCTAATCAATGCACATCTAGCCAAATTAAAGGTCAGAAACTGCCTGTGTAGGGCATGTAAATCACGGGAAAGTCTTTGAGATGCCTTCCCTTTATTCCTTTTCTTCAGAGCAGAAAAACAAGAAAAATCACCAGTTCCTCTACTAGAACAGAGGAGGGTGTGTCTTTTTTTCCTATTTCCTGCAATGCATGTAACTCAAAGTGGCAGAGATAAGGCCAGCTGTGTTCCCTGTTCTGTCTTTACTATGATTTGCTGACTATCACTTTTTTCTTTTCTAAGAAATTATTCCATGTTTCTGCTCTTGGACGTGCTCAAAGCATTGATTTTCCAACACAGTTAAATGCTACTCACAATGCACATATATTTTGATATATTTTTGCATAACCTCCTATCTTGCTCTAGGGCATAAAATACATATTTAGAATCATGCTGTAGAAGAAATATTCTTGTGGATCACGATTTATCCTTTGCTGCTTCTCAGACATTTTGAAAACACACACATGCAAAAACAATGATGGTTACATCAACAAGGCCCCAGAAAAACCATATGTGAGAGCAGAGTTTGCCCAGGTCAGGTTCTATTCTGTGTAGATAGACCATCTGTTCTATAAATACAATCCTTAAGAAAATAGTACACATATTTTCCATGCAAACTAGATTAAGCTAAGAAAGGGGCTAATGACACCTTACTTGAAGTTCTGTATCAACCACTACTACATAGTAATATTTGGTGATGACTTTTTTTTCCATTTTAAAATTGCAGGAATTTTGAGTTTACAAGATCAAAATAATTATTTTGCTAGTATATAGTATATTCCTGGAATTGAAAACTCTTGCTTTGTTTTTTGTTGATCAGGTTTCTTCTCCTTATTTAAAATTGTACACCATAACCTGTTTATATCAGGTTCCTCATACTAGAAACCTGTATGACTGGTCCTGATGATTATAAGGCTTAAAGTAGAGGTGAAAACATAGATTCACAGTCAGACAGAGATGTTTAAGAGTGTTCCCAGGCTAAAAATCTGTGTAGAAATGTGATCAGAAACAAGAGAAGTTCAGAGCAGAAATCAAATTATAACAGGAACAAGAAATCAGAAGCAGGTGCCAGCAGTCACAGCTAAGCATGTGAGAGAAAACCAAGTTAAAAACTACGGTGGCACACAAAGTAGCCAACCCTGATCTGTGCAAGGAGCTGCCATACACTGCTAAGGGACACTAACCATTCCTCCTGATCAATAGTGCACCATTTCTGTTGGCCCTATCAGCACTTCACTATCTCAGGTTAGCAGGACTTTGAGAGCAGATGGCCCACTGCAGAGCTGCATTACTGAACCTGCACCAAAAAAGAGTAATTTTTTCATTAGTGACCATAGTTATATAAATTTGATGATCGGTCATGCTGCATTTTTAAATCAATAATGGTTGATATCAATAAGGGTAAGCTAAATTTATAATAATATAAATCAGTTTGCTTAGTTGGGTCACTCAGAAAGTGGCTGCATTTTTATATCAGAAAGGACTTAATCAAAATGAGCTGCAGTCAAAATTTTCCCTTCATAATTTCAAATGGTGGGTAGAAAATGGAAAATAGTTTTACTATCAGTAAAAATTAAGGACAGTGTAGATGTGGATTTTCTTGAACTTTTACTAATGAGACAGCTAATGACTACTGTTAGAAAGCGTGCTGAGCTTGCTTACTGCAGTTTTCCCTGAAGTTAAGATCAGGTTCAGGCCTTGCTCAGGAAGAAGCACTTTAGCTGTGTATGGTGTGTGCAGTTTCAAGCACCGACTTCTATTTTTGTCTCCTAAGTTTAACACGTCCATTTGTTCACACTTTACTTATCTTCACTGCCACCTTCTCATCTCCTAAGAACATTCAGCATCACAGTTTTGGTGAGACTACAGGGATCAAACAAGCCACAGAAAAGAAAGGCTGCTACTCCCCGGGCAGCTTTACTTGATTTTCAGTTGCCTCTGGTTTCACCTGCCAGATAGCCATCTGCCCAGACAGGAGAAAATGTACTGGGGTCTAAAGTAGAAAGCAACCATCATTATTTCAGATTTCTATTTAGGAACTGCAACTATAATGATAAGGGAGTGTTACTCCAAACTGGGCAGTGTTACAGATCTCTTCTGAGCAGATGGGCTGCAAAAACAGCAAACTTTGCATGGACCAGCTGCAGGCTTTCATAACAAATACAAGCTGCTGATAGCAGTCTAGACAGGCACAACAGCTAGAAAACACGTTTCCATAATATAATAGCCTGTTGTAGAAATGAAGATTGCTTCTTGGCATTCCTACTTAAATTTATGTGCTTATTAATAGAGCTAGATTGTTATATACTCACATACACTCCTCTATCAGCCTGTGCTAGTTAACACAAAATGGATGTAAAATGCTACCAAGGTAACTAGCTAGGAATTGAATATCACAAACAGATTTTATTTTTTTTTTCTTTTTACTTGTTTGTTTATCCAAAGGAAGCTGCAGTTTTCTTAAATTTAGATTGTTAAGAGTTAGAAAAATCCAAGAAAAATTAAAATGTCATATACTGGTCAATTAAGCCCAAGAACATTTAATTTTTAAAGTCATGTAAACTATTTAATTTAATTTTAATTATTTAATTTTGGAACATCAAAAATTTTAAGACTGAATTTTCTAATCGGTACTTTGCCTTATAAAAACTGTGAATCACTTGCAGTTTTGGGGTGTTTTCAAATTTTTCTTTGTTGCTATATTTTATTCCATATGATTGCAGAAATTCTGTATCTCTCAAGAGCATGCTGTAGAGCTCCTGCTGACAGAAATACAACTTCAATACCATTTCATGAGAAATACAACTCTGTGTGTCTTAACAAAGATGAAAAGTAAGGATATCAGAAACATCAGAAGAGATATTTCTCTTAGCAGCGTGATACGCAAAATATAGCTTAATATTAAACCTGATTTTAAATGAAATTTAGCAGGACAGTTTACTCATTTTGATTCAAAGGACTATGAAATGCTTACAAGTATCTTATTGAAATGTCTTTTGAAGCAAATTTTTTCAGAATTACAATTTCAGGGAAAACAAAACCAAAACCAAAATCTTAGAATTTTACAGAGCTGGGATGAAAACTAACCTTAAGACCTGGAGTCTCAGTGTTTCATAATCTTGCTACAATGGTCAGATTTAGCAGATTTGTTTTACCCTCTGCAAATCTCTTGTCATGTATAACTTATAGCTAAAGGGAGAATATACAAGGATTTTGTAGCTCTCTTAAAAGTGATTTTTTATTCTGAGGAAAAGTCAACAGAGCTAGCTCCTGTCCTGAATACTCTCCAGATCTTCCAGGGCAGAAAAGATATGTCATAGCTGAAAGAAATAATTCCATGGGTTAATTGCTGTGTAGGAACATGGTTTCTATTTTCTCCAACTCTATATATACTTTCAGGTAGCTTGTGATATTTGGTGATATTTCAGTTAACAGAGTTAATTATTTAAGTAATGCAGAATCAATGAATCATAGATTCTACAGACTCCATATTACTTGCAAGTAGGAAATTGACTCACAGATGCTTATACCTTTGATTTTGTTTGTATCTTTGACTTTGAAGTGTGGTGGCTGTGTCCGGTGTCCCCAGGTGCTGCTGATACTTTGCTGTGAGTGCCATGAAGACAGGCGTATTATCTGGTCCTCCACACCATCTCACACTGTGTGCTCTGTTTCTTGTCATCCCTCCAAGAGCTACTAGAATGGTCTAGACCAAAATGCATCTCTATTTTCTACACTTTCTTCACCCTAACATTCTATCTGTGTGTAGTAAACATGGCGTTTTTTAATACAGCCAAACTTCAGTCCAAACGCTATGAAATAAATGAAAAATGCAAGCCTTTAAATCAAGCCTTTAGTCTGTTTTCTAACTTCAGAGAATTAGCTGAAAAGGCTATTAGATGAAAAGTCTAGTATATATTCATTTATGATAATATACTGTTGCTGTAATGAAGCAGTTAGCTTTTGGCAGAGTTTTCAGTCAGTTTTCAGTGAGTTGTTTTAGCATATGCAGTACTGAATAACATGTGATACATTTTTGTCTGTCCATTAAATCAAGAAAGGGAAATGATAAGCAAAAGACATCACTTGAGTCTAGATTTCCTCCAGGTCCTATGATGCTGAGACTTAGTATATTTATCAAGTGGATTATACAAAAATATTCAAACTTTCTCTCCAGATGTCTTCCCAAACTAGAAGAGAGAAAAGACTGTTGAGAAAAATACAGTGTGTAACACTGTTTTAATAATGCCAGATGAGAAGAATTGTGTTTGGCAATCAAAATGACTTTGCAGTTTTTTAAAAAGAGGATAAAGAAATGTGACCAAAACCTCAAACTGCATTTAAAATAAACATAAAAAATCCTGTCATAAAGCAAAACCTCATAAATATGTCAGTCCTTCATTCTCTTCTGTTCAATACATGATAGTTCTAAAAAGTTCTGCTTTTAAGATTTCCTTTTTGAGTGTCTTTTTTGATATTGTTTTGCATATAATATTGGACAGATCTGTGACCAATTCTGTGACTAACAGAGAGAAAAGAAAAAAAGTACCTTATTTAATAAAAAAAAAAAGGAAAAAGTTGTAGTCTTTTAATGTCTTTGGAAAAAAATTAATTGCTACAAAATCTCACAAATAGTTTTATATGTAAATAACACGTTAGTGTTCTAGAAAGGTTACTTGAGCCTTCCTTGCTTTTCTGTTTTGTTTTGATTTAAGATATTCTTCTATTCAGACTAATGATTCAGACTAAAAATGATTTGCTGTATGAGCTCCACAATATTTTTATTGGGTTTTCCTGTAACAAAGCAAGTGTAGTCTTCTGGTACTTTCTTGTTACATAACCAGGGGTGAAGAGTTAATTAGGCTGTAAGTATTTACAATTATTCAGATTTGTATAACCAAATCTAATAACTCAGTGTTATTAAATACACTTCTGCAGTGTTCTTGAGCATCAATCATAGAGAAATAAAAGGGGGGAATATTACTTATTTAAATTTTTCAGATTAATATAAATAATGCAGTGAGAAGAGTGCAGATGGAAAGCATCACATGTTCCCTGCCTCTTCCCTCTCTCTCCTGTGCTGTTTTTTAATGCCTCAACAAAGGAAACTGCCACAAGGAGGAAGTTTCTTACTTGTTTGGAAGCTCCCTGAAGCCAAGGGGGAGACTCCACTGTGCCTCAGGGAGTCAGTAACTTATGTGCTATGAGACTGATATCTGACTTGCAGGAGTTTGCATCAATGTACCTGTGAGAAAGGGAAAAAAATATTGTAAAAAAAAGGAGAATGAAAACCTGAGCAGTGAATTTCCTGCTACCAACGTGGGGGTTTCAAAGCATGAGTTGAACTTTATAATTCTCTCAGTTGGATGTACTGTGATACTGTAGTCCTTTCCCCGTTTTAGATGAAACAGCTCTCAGCAAAAGAAAAGAGGCAGCAGGATTCAGGGCAAATATGGCTTTTTCCTATTCGGATCTCAGCTTCTGTGATAAAAACACAGGAATAACCACAGCTGGCTCTCCAGGAAGGACTTAAATGCCTTTGTTTCAAGGCATTCTGTATTTAAGTGCCCCATAGATGCCTTGCTATTATCAAAGCATGGAAAAATGCCTGGGAGTTACATGACAAAAAACAGTTAACCTGCCTGAAGTGAATGATTCCTAAAACCCAGTGTAAAACTACATGCTTTTCCAGTTGCTTTGTTTTCTAACAGATGCTGTTGTTTGAATTGCATGTTTGACTCCACTCACGTTAATTAGGCATAACTCTGCATCTGAGTCCCCCAGGTCAGTGGTTTATATCCAACATTTTTGCTGTCATATTGTTGGTTTTCAGCCACTGTTGTACCACAGTCAGTTTATTCACATGCAAGGATTATTTGCCATAAGCGAGCAATTCAGTTTCATTAACAGACCTTGCCCCTGACAAACTACCAGCTGTGGCACTCCTAGTCCTCAGAGCACCTGTGACTGGCTTTTCTACATGCCAGGAAATCACCGTACACGTTTTTCCCATTTGGCACTATAAATGCAGATCTGGCTGGCTATGAGAGTAGCAGCACTGACACATGCATGAATTCACTTGACTGTAGGACAAATGCACCATTCTAGGAATGTTGTTCCTGGAAATACAGTTAAGTGACTGTGCATAACTACATATCTTCCTACTCTGAAGTATTGCCTGAACACTTGCAACTGAACATTAATTTATCAGTTTTGGTACCTAACAAGCAAAAACCCCCCCTTTGATATGCATGATTTTCTGATTGATTATGTGTGAGATCATTACAGAAATCAAAGTATCATAGAATGGTTTGGGTTGGAAGGCACCTTAAAAATCATCTAGTTCCAACCCCCTTGCCATGGGCAGAGACACCTTCCACTAGACCAGGTTCATCATCCAGCCTGGTCTTGAGCACTTCCAGAAATGGGGAAGCTTCTCTGGGAAGCCTGTGCCAGTGCCTCACTGCTGACACAGTTAAGAATTTTTTCCTAACTAATTGTCTAATCAAAACTTGCCATCTTTGAGTTTGAAGCCATTCCCCCTTCTCTTATCACTACATGCTCTTGTCAAAAGTCCTTTTCCAGCCGTCTTGTAGCTCCCTTTAGGTACTGGAAGGTGCCAGAAGATCTCCCTGGAGCCTTCTCTTCTCCAGGCTGGACAAACATGGTCTCACAAGAATAGTCCTTTGACCTGCTGGTCAGGCTGCTTTTGATGCAGCTTCTTTTGATACAAGTATTTCTGACAGATTGATAGCAGAGTAAATCAGGGGATATGAGTCAAGATGTTACAAGGATAGGAAGAGGTATCTCAGCATCTTGGTCTTTTGCTCAAAGCTAGGTAGGTATCTTCTTGAAAAGCCAGTAAGGATATGGGAAATTTATGGGGAAAAAGGAAGGACATATCTGTAATTCAGGGAATGAAAGGTATTAGCACTAGAAAGACTCTTGTCTCAAAAAATATGAGAGAGAGGAAAAGTAAAAGAAAAATTTCTGGAAGTTACCTAAGGAAAAAGAGATTTTGTGGGTTTTGCCTGATTTCCATTTCACTGATAAATTTAGATTTTAGATGAGTCAATACAGGGTACTTAAAATGTAACTTTTGAGGTAGCAAATGACATTAGTGGGTTTAGTAAAATAATAATAATAATAATAATAATAATAATAATAATAATAATAATAATAATAATAATAAAACAGTTTTGCACCCAGAAAGGATGTGAAGAGCTCAGTAACTATTGAACTGAAGCTATTCTGACATCTGTGGATACTAGTTTGTGATATATCTTAGTTAATAACTCTGTAGTTTCTGATGCTTGTCTGATGTTTAGTTCTGGAAAGAAAAGTCAATATCTTTCACCAGCAATGGTGTGAGTCATACTCTTTATTGGAGGAGTCAATTCTGTGTGGGAGTGGAATCTAAATGAATGTTTATATGTGGAAAAACAATTTTGTTGTTCAAACCTAAAATATATGCTCTTTCAGAAGCCAGTTAGAGATGGCATTTTAAAGTATTTTTCTTTTCTATACAAATCCTCTATGAAACGACATTTATGTGTCAGAGATCATAAAATAGTACCATTTCATTGCAAACTTGTTTTTTTTCCTTAACCATAAAATCAAAGTTCTTTTAGATCAAAGCTTTTAAGAGACACTATGACAGATAACAGAGAAAGATCTTTCTCCATAATGTTCTATGTTTAAAGATACTGTACAATTTCCTAGAAAGCTGAGAATTTTGGGGAAAACTAATTAACTTAATCTTGATTAGATCAGCTTCTAAAGTTATAAAGTTGATGTTATAAAGCTGATGTAATTTATGTAAACCACATGAAGTATGCTGACAAAGTGGTCACCCTGTTCACTGCCTTTCACTATCCAAATCCTACATACCAAACTGCCTCGATCATCCAAGCACAGTTAAAATAATTTCTTTTGTAAACCATAAATTAAAGATCACGTCATGTTATCTTGTTATCTTTTACCAGTCACACAGTGGGGTTTTGTACAATAGTTTTAAAAAGTAAAAGAAAACTTCTGAAATTTTGTCTATGTAGCAGAAGGGTCATAATTACTATAGCTTGAACCTCTCAAGTTATTTCCATTTAAGAAGCAAGAGAGTTCTTTGGTTTATTGATTAAAAAGCTAGTTCTTGAAGCAGATATACTTCTATAGAAAGAATGAATGACTGAAATGAGACTCTTGAAGAAAGGGTTGCATAAAGATCTCTTCTAGAGTCAGTCTGTCTGTGGAATGAATTGTAGATGGTGCATATTTGACACTCTGAAGTTTGCAACTGAGAAAACTGCTCAAACATTGAGGCCGGTGTTTCTCTGAGTGGAAGGGTTAGATCTGGAGATGATCAGAGATCCTTTTCATGTATGAATCTAAATTATTAGGTCTGGGGCTAGAAACAGCTTTCACCAGACATGTTGCCAGTCCCCTCACTGCTAGAGAGGATTTACTGTTACATTACCTGATTCAGCCAACAAGCCACACCTGATTCCTCACTCTTGTGACCCACTGTGCAGAATTCCAGACTCACAGCACCCAGGACAACCTCTGCTTAGGTCATCCTTTTCCACCCAAGGAATCTGAGTGTGAAGCAGGAACTGAGGAAGCTGCTATCACAGTCAGATGAACACTTGCAGGTACGCTTACAAGCACCTTTGGCCATAGCTCCTGACGTCTGTCCTGGGAGCATTCTGCTGTTTCATCTCTTGGGTGGCATGAGCTGGGGCGCTGGGCAGCTGCTGGGCAGGAGGCCGACAGCAAGTGCCAGAGTTATTTGCTACACCAGTGCCAGCCCATGATTCCAGCTCACTTGGAAACAGTGATTGTCCTGATTCCAGGAGTCACTGGAGATTCTGTGCCCCTCTTTTGCACAGAAAATCTCTCTCCTTTACTTCTTTGCTGAAATCATACACAGCCTCTCTACTTCTCTGATATGTGTTTCTGGTTACTGCCTAAAAATACCTTTTTCTGTTTCAGTTATGAGCTGAAGTGTATTAACAGCCTGGTATCACTAACTTTGCCTTACGTACTGCATTTGCAATGAAGGACTCTTTATCTAGAAAACACCAAAACAAAATAATTTGTTTCTTTTATTTTTCAGCATGAGCTTCTATCAGGAGGCCTGATTGTTTAGGATTCATAGGAGATGGGAAATGCATATGGTGAAATGGTAATTTCTTTTTTCTATTTTGAGTGTTGAATTTTCCAAGAAAAACAAAAAAGCTTTTTGAAAAAATAACATACATATATATATATATATATATATATATATATATATGCATGTGTGTGTGTGTATATATGTAAGTATGTGTGTATATAATACATGGAATTTTTGGACAGAAACCGTTCTCTGACTTCCAGAAAGTCTGCTTTTATAAAAATGTGAAGGAATCCTGTATCTTGGAAGGCTTCACACCAAGCTGAGATTTGGCTTTAGACAAAGGAATTTGTGTTGCAGTATAGCTGCAGTATAGCTGTAGCTATATCCATCCATCTTTCTTTGGAATTCTGCTACTGCACTAGTTAAATAATGGACGAGAACTCTGTCTTGGCATTTTAGAGTTCACCATAGAGTTAGTCTTAATTGTTCATGAGATTTACTCTGTCCTTGCAAACCTAACCTTCCCTGGCACCTCCCAGGGTTAGCACAGAGAAAAGTGCCTATTTTGACATCCTCTGGAGGAGCTTCTCCTTCTACTGATTACAGTAAAAGCTTGAAGAGATTATCCAGCCTTGGTTAAACAGAGCCTTTAAAAACATTCATCTCCATTTATATTCACAAATTAAATTATTCACAGACATACCTCTAAAGAACAAAAAAGCCAGCACGTTTTACAATCTCTTGTGACATCAAATTACACAGATTCTGCTAAGCATAAGGAGTTGGCCCATACATGTTTAGCACAGGATTTGCTTATGCATGAACTTGAGGATCCTGGCGAATGCTGGACATGGTCTGGACTGGATTGAAGAACTGTTTATCTAGAAGATGTCCAGCAAGTGGCATCTGGTCCTTGACTGAGTCTGTGAAGGTCACATTCAACTCTCGTCCCAGGGTTCCTGTGAAGGAATGGTGTGACACAGAATATGAAGTTAGTTACACATCATTCAGCTCTTATAGTACGGAGCTTCTTAGGCTCCTAAGACTTGCTTTCTTTGATGGCTCAGATACTTAGAAGTTTATGTCTCCTTAAATCATTTTTAATACAGTTTAAAGTGCTCTATAAAGTTTTGGGGCTATCAAAACAGTAAAATTATCTGACAAAATCCTGAGAAGATTATGCTTGCCCACTTAGTCATAGTATGAGGAAATTCCTATTTCTGTGATTAATGATGACTTACACTGTTACGGATAGCAGTCTGAATTAGGACAACTATATTAAGAAAAGAGAAAACTCGTGAGTTTATCAGGAAGAAATATTTGGCTGTTCAGTTCTGTATACAAACATCACAGCCTTGAAAACTGCTCATGGCTCCTATGGGGAATGCTGTTTGCAGAGTTGGGCTTGTCTCAGGCCTATTGAGCTGGAATTAACCTTAGTTGTGAAGTTAAAATAGTGCAATTAATAAAGCAAGAGAGAAAACTAATGCAAAGAAAGGTAGAGAGGATCAGAGGCAATAAACAAGGAAAACAAATTGCAGAGTAGAAAGCAATAGGAGAGTTGGGGAGGAAGAAATGCCTGGTTTTGGAAATAAGGAATCCTTCTCCATTTCCTAGGTCATTGCTTTTCCCTATAAAAACATTTAATTAACAGTGCAAACCTAAAATTTTTCAATAATTTGTAACCATTTTATTCTGACAGCATGCAGGGAGAAATTCAAACACTACATAACGGCAAATCAGATAAAAGTAACCACCTTCCAGTAGCATTTCTCCTTCCTATTAAAACTGCTGTACACATGTAACGGCTGGCAATAAAATGTCAAAAATGAGAAAGAAACTTGAAAGATCCTTGATACAATAGGAAGAAAAGTCGATTTAAAAGAAAAAAGCAAAACAATGTTCTGCACTGTTGTGGGTCCTAATTATGAACAAACCAGACTTTGACCAAAAGCTGAGACTTTAATCTGTTTTCAGAAAGCATGAGACTACATTTGTTTTGAGAGATAATGAGTTTGACACAGAAAGCTCAGCCTGGTTACCTTTGAGCTCAGCAGCATATGGTCTAAAACTCCACTAATGATGTGAAAGCTTGAATTTCCCATATTATGAAAGTATGTGTTCCACTCTTGGAAGAGGCTTGCTTATCCAGCTGCCCACAAACACCACTCAATACTGTTGCATGTTTCATGTCATTATCAGAGAGTGGTAGAATAAATAAATCTAATTTTGAATAAAAGACAACTGCGTGTATGTTGCCTGTGTAGGAGAGATGTAACCATTCAGGTAGATAGGTTATTGGCCTCACAAATCAGTCTTGGTTTGCTAGTCTTCCTTAAATTTCTGTCTTTATGTGTCTACTTAAAAATCACTGACAAATGTGATGCTTAATAGACTCGAACCCAAAACTGCCAAATTCTGAATCCAAATAATTCAAATGGAAAAATACTTTTGTAATCAAGTATAAAGTTTGTGGTTATAAAATCTCCTTTTTTGGTGTTTTAAAATAGCACTTCATTAATTACTCAACATCACAACAGCACTTCATGAGGAGAGCCATGGGTTTATTCTATGAAATAGGATAATAAATGAGCTTCTAGAGTAACATTATTGATTTAAATGGAAGCATTATGGATAAAAATACTAAAACTTTCAGTCCTTTGGAGTCTGCACAGGGACATTCTCTGAGCTATACTGTAGTCTCATGGATTCCCGACGTACGGTAGCACTGTGACTAGTTTAGCCAAATCAAAAAATTCAAGATTACCTCATTAACCAGATAGAAAGGATTTAACTGTAATTGATTTCTGTCATAGTGGGATAATTAACCTTACCACTTACAATATGTAGTTATTCATTAAGAGCATCTCACACCAATTGCCAGAAATTATTAAGCTAAACCTCATGATACTTGCAAAGAAAGAATAATTATCCCCACTTTGCAGGTGGAAAAGCTGATTACATACAGATGCTCACAAATACCTTACACCCATGACATACAAACACCATTACACAAAAAGAAATAAGGTTATATTTTCCTAATTGATTATCTAATATTTGGTAATAATACCAATATATACCATATATCCATGCTGAAATGTATAGTTTAATTTTCTGAGGTGCTGAAAATCTTTTATCTCACAGGCCAATGAATACGGAGATGGAGCTTAAACACAAATCAGGAACAAATTACATCTGAGCAGCTTCAGAAATTCAGGTTTGCTTTTGAAAGCATGGGAAGATGTATAAAAAAACCCACAGGAAAGTTCAACAGAACTGTGAATCAAATATTAGTCTCCTTTATTTGAATGTTAGTTTATTAGTTTCTGTATTAGTTTCTGTTTGTCAGATGTATGTTAAGGGTCTTTCATTATATATAGATAACAATTAGCATACAACACAGTCTAACTTTGAATTCTATCACCTTTATCTTGATTTTTATTAAATTTTGTTCATTAAAATATGGCATACTTTCTCTGGTAGCTAATGTAATATCTGTTAAATAAGTGCCAGAGTGATGCTTATATTACCAGTATAAAGCAGAGAAGACGTGGAGGTCATAGCTGTGTTACCCACTAACAGTACTATGTGTTCTCTAGATCCTTTTAGGGAGAGGGGAAAAACAATTATCAACCCAGAAAATCCATATCTAGCTGATTAATAATGAACATTTCTCTTTCAGTTTGCTAAACCTTTGTAAAGCCAAAGTACAAGTTTTGGTGTTTGAAAAATATAATCACTCTTAGATAAGCTGAACATGCCCAAGTTGTCTCACACGGAGTGCTGCTCTTCTGGTTTATATAGATTTAGACAGGGGAAAGGCAGTGAATCTAACTAAACCCACTCTTCATTGGCTCTAAATTTTAATCAGTATTTAATCCCCCAGTATTTGCAGGGATGCTTTTGTAAACTAAACTAACAGATAAACAAAGAATAACCAGCAAAAAGTGAGTGAGTTAGGACAAGCATGCATATGGGGTTTCTTTCTAGCAAAAAAGAGAAGAGGTTTCAATTAACCTTTCAATATTTTTAAATAATTTTCTTTCAGCATTTTTTCTTCCATGGATTTTATTTATTCTCTTGTCCAATTATTTGACATAGAAAGGTACAGTATACAAAGTATGCTTCAATCATTAGGTGGGCTTAAGAGCTGAAGACAAGGAACTTGTGAGGAAAATATGTCTTGAAAAAACACCCATTAGAGAACAGTCTACCTGATTTAATGATGTGTCAAATAGGATAGAAACCTTATTGAGTCCCAGGGCTTAAGTATTTTTTCAAGTTTTGTTTGAGATAGTGAAGTATAGTGTGAAAGCAAAATGCTGTGAAGGTGATAGACCATAAAACTGATGATGTGAAGGAATGAAAATGGCCAAATACAGCTGTCCTTGCTTTTGCTGAGCAAATAGGAGCTTACTTGTCCTGCTGGGATTATTTGCAGAGCACAGTTTGTGAGTAAATAGGTGTGAGAATCAGCTGTATTGTGAGTGAAAAAATGTCCTGAATGTGTCTATGGAAACCAAATTGTATTTGTCTTGTCCAGTTTTTCCTTATAATCTATACAGTTAAGATCCCTTCTTTTATTTGGGGGCACCTTGGTGTAAGCCTTTGCAATATCTGTTGAACAACAGGTACATCAGAATCATTGATTTCCTTGTCCATAAGGTAATTAACAGAAACATTAATTACCAAGCTGTCTGCTGTACCTTAAAGGTACAGAAAGTCAGAGGTGAGACCACGTGTTCTCATCGCAGCTGATTGGTATCACACTCCCTTGTAAGACCTTGCTTCTTTTAGTGACCCCCTCCTAGCCCAGCAAAGGGACAGCTAGGAGCAAGTGAGGACATTAACCCCTTCTTCTCTCACTGCTGGGTCTGAGTGCACTGAGTGCTGTAGCCAGGGCTAGCCTTGGTTAGCTTTGGACTGCCAGCATCAGGAGCAGGACTGCAGCTCAGGGGAACCTGGAAAGCAGGATGACTTCATGTTTGGATTCTGGCTTGACTCAGTACTTATTTTATCAATACCTGTTTGTTCCCATCCTGAAACATTAGCTCTTTCTCTGTGATTGCAATAAAGTCAGTGTTACCCTGGTGATTTCTAAGAGAAAGAGCAAAGCCATCAGAGGAGAGAAATGGTTTTGTTAATTGAGTCTGCTACCTCCTAGTTCTTGTGTCAATATGAATTCAGTGGTTTGCCAAATTTTTCTAAGGAGATTAATGATTTTGGCTGCCTAATTTAGGAAACCTTTAAAGCCTCTTGGACATTAGGAACTGAAAGTCATGTTCCACTGAAGTGCTTCAGGCTGGCTATGTAAAAGCTACATCTCTGAATTTGCACCCACCCAAATATATGCATATATATATTTGTACGTGTTCTCTTCTTTGCTACAGTTGTGCATTTGGCAGAACATTAGCTTGCTGCTTCCTCTCTTTGCTTTGCTAAAACTGACATTCTGAAGTGCTAGAAAAATGTATATTCACTCACAGCTCTAGCTTCTTTGATAGAAATTAACTAACTTCATATTTTCCCTGTAATGAAAAGATCCAAGAAACACTGCTCATGGTAAAACAAATGAATCAATAATCTACCTCCATGATTTGATTTGGGAAACAAAAAAAAGCTGCAGTTCATATCAGCCCACATAATTTCACAGCTCTAGAAATTCATACCATTTTTAGAATTTTCCTTCCATGACAGGTTTCCATGCTAAGAAGAATTCAGCTTTGAGTTTTTTATTTGCTCTGAAAGCTTTATCCTATTAAAAGAAAAAGTTTATCACCATTTTTATTAGGTTTTTTCCCCCCAAAGATTTATAAAAAAAGTTAAGGTGTTTTAATTAAAAGCTCATATGAAGAAATATGTATTCATAATTACTTCCAAAGCACTAAATACATTTTCTCCTCGATGTTTGTGCATGTAAGTTTCCACTATGTATTCTTATAAGACTGAAAAATAAGTTCTGCACACTAATTTATCATTATAACTACAATTTTTATTAGTACCATGCTATTTGCAAACAGATTACGTCTTCAACGTAATTCAAAATTACAGTTAGAGCTCTCTATTGAATTGTTTGTAAATCACAAAAATTTGACCATTTCTTGGGTCAAGTATTTTTAATTAAAATAATTTTTATTTAGATATTCTGCCTTCTATATTCTAATGCAAAAAGAAAATTATTGTATTTTGATTCTGTCAACACTTCATGTTTAATTCTAGGTTTGTGTTATGTCCAATTTATTGTGACAGAACTATTTATGTGCTGCTATCTAACAAGTGAAATAAATGTTTGCAAATCAGTTAGATAAATATATTAATTAGTTAGAAGACAGTCCATGAGAGAGCAAAATCAATAGTGTGTGGAAGGTAACAAAGTATCAGCTTTCAGCCATATGACTGACTATGCAAGCTGAAATTTTTCACACCCAGAACTCGAACTTTGGACAGGAGCACTGTCTTTCTGTTAATATCTGTCTGTAAAAAGATGTAGATGCCTGAATAGCAGCAGAGAACAAATTCTAAATGGTACAAAACCTGTAAAATTAAAGTACATTTTAAAATATACTTGTATGAATTTCCACATAGACTCTCAGTTCTAATTATCACTGTCTGAGCTTGGTGTTGCCATGATGATAATATCCCACTCGCTGGGTTCAAGAGACTGACATGAAACAGGAACATAACTATATCTGTAAATCAGCATAGGTTTAGTTCTAGGCATGGGAATTCTGGGATAGATAAATGCACATTTATTCTAATTCTATGATTCTTCTAGTCTGATATGAGAGTGTTTGTCTAGATATTGTTTGGTACTTTTTGAAGGATAACTTTCAAGACAGCGAATCTTCTGAGTTTTTAAACTGTTTCTTGATGGATTATTTTTGATCCATTTTGTTTCTCTTTCTCAACCTTCTTTACTACTTAATTGACAATCACTTTAATTTCATGCCTTACACTAATGCACAATTTCTTCTTTCAAGCACTGGTCATACAATTGGTCTAACATTTTATCTACCATGTGCTTTTAAGGTTGAACTGGAACTCAGACTCAACTCTCAATCATCAGGTTGCACAGTTTTTGACCTTTAATATAGAATAACCTCGAAAGAATGAGGATGTGCTGATGGGAGATTAACAGATGTTCAGGGACTTCATATATACAAGCTCTATCAGCAAAGGGGCTGAGAAGATGATTGTTTGAATGTCCTACTTGGGCCAGAAAAATTATCTTTTTCCTATGAAGATGTTTATTCAGGAAATACCCAAACTTTCTGCTCACCCCACCTGCATCTGAGGCAAAAAAATTATAAATACTGGGGGAGGGATCAAAAGAAAACCAAACCCCAATCTTTTCTGAAAACAAATGTTTTATTCTTTGAAAGAAATCATGAATAAAAGTAGTGAAAACATCTGCTCTGCCTAGTCTTTCCACTTCTATCTCCATCTTCAGCCTCCCAAACCTCTTTTTTTTTTTTTTTTTTTTTTTTTTTTTTTTCAATTTTGTAACAAAATAGCTAAAGAAAATACAAATCTGGGTCTTGGTCTGTTTTAAACCGAATATCAAGGAAACTGTCCTAAGTCCTTCTGTTCATATATAGCTTAATTATTTTCTGTAAAATATTATATTTTCTGCTTTGGTGTCTCCATTGAGAGTGAGGATGACTGTCCTCTGCCCCTGCTACAGAAGGTTTTAGCTTTCATCTTTCAGTGGTTTGGACATACCTTCTGGTACTTGTGTTTTGTTATGAAAACAGAGGATGGTGGGACAGTCCATATGGATGGGTTCGTGGGCAATGTTTATGCTATCTTGTGTTGTGATAAAACAGATGTTTATATAAAAATTTATGTAATAGGTATGTGTGTGTATTAAGGATTGACAGACTTGATGAGTTCTGCTAAGAAGGGATTGAATGTAGGATCAATATACAGACATCTCTTTGCAGACAAATGTCTAAATTGCAAAACTATCTTCAAGTACCATGATGAATGAATAATTTTAACTAAATAATTTCCTCGGTGATATCACACTGATTTAAAAGGGTTTTGCCCTAAATGTCTTGGAAAACAAGATAATAGTTGTACAAGAATTATCCACAAATATTATAATTACTTTTCACATTTTCAATCAGTATTTTGTAGTATAATTCTTATTTGGGTCATTTCAGTATTTGCTTAATTTTATGTATGAATACAAATCCATTTATCAGTGTTCTGTTCTGAGGATGGCTAGGTTTAAAACTTAAGTCTGTGCCTTAGCGCTTCATGAATGAATTCTGTTATCTTAGAAGATGCAAACCTCTCAAGAATTCAATCAAATGTCAATTAAACTTTGCTGAAAACTCAAACCTGTGTAAGTAACTGTGGATCTGGACATCAGAAGTTGAACAAGACCTACCCAATCTGTTTACCTCAGACAGTGTTCAGCATAGATTTGCTGTCAAAACTGAATTCAGTTCTGCTATTTAGATCCCTGTTCAGTGATATTTTTTTTCTTATATCCTGTGCACCAAATCGAAAAATTGTTTTTTATAAAAACTATTTTTAACAATACTATAACTACCCTCTATACAAAAGTTGAAAGTGGGATTCAGAATGTCCATTAACTAGGTGGTAGTTGCAGCACTGGACTTTGCTCATAATATGAACTTGCTTTTCAACAGAGTGGATGTGATTACTTGCTACTTTTGTCCCATGTGCAAAATACGGCTGAAAATATAGCAGTGCAGAAGAAAAGGGCAAATTTTAAATAGTTTCCAACTCAACTGGAGAGAAATGTATCAGCCAAGAGAACCACTTTCTGTAGCCTAAGGACCAGATTTCAGTATTCAGTTATTAGGCAACTTGGAACAAAAGAAAAAGGCTTCACAGAATTCTTGCAGCTACAAAGTTCGCTTCTCATCTTTCTCTGCAATTACTGTAGCCTTAGCCTCTATTCCCACAGCAATTAACACATTAGTTCATTTTGACAATTTTTATTTTTTCTTAAAGTTTTTGAAGCAATCTCAGCAGACAAAACTCAATTGACAGATAGTTACACCTTTTTGGGAATGGTACAATTTGGCTTTCTGTCTCTGCAGGTTTTAACTCCTTAGTCATTCTCAGCTCTCACTCATTTGGCCTCTTCTATCTTCCATCTTTCATGCTCTACTGAGCTGGTGGCTCTGTGTAGATCATCCTTTGATCATATGCCTCACAGAGCCAATACACATACATTTCCACTGCTGATTCACTCTGTGCATGTCTGACTTCATGCATTTTATGGTTATTTTATTCAGAAGACTGCAGTGATTATTGCCATGTTAATGTTCTCATCCAGATAGTAATGCAGCAGGTGACTACTGGCAATTAATCATCAAACCCTTTATTCTTTTTTTATAATAGAGGAGCTTTTAAATACTGTGCTAGTCATAACCCGCACATCCATAAGTGTTGTGAGAATCTGTCAAAAATAGCCAAGCTCTTCTAGAAAATGGTGTCAAATGTTGAAAGTCTTATCTTAAGAATTTATGGGGTCTGAGTGCCCTATCACAAGTTTTATAGATGTCACTCCCATTAAAACCACAGAAAATGTCATGTCAAAGCTCCCAGTCTTACAGTGGTGTATGTTACTTTTGATAACTGTTACTCTCCCTTGCAGATAAATTACAGTTTTTCAGCTGCATAGATACAGGTTTGCTGTTGAAAAAACACAGTGTACAAGCAGCCATTTTTTAAAGTCTGCATCTCTGAAGGCCATTAATGCCCATTCAACAACCTCTCATAGCACTTAATAAGAGTATTAATGACACACAGCTGACAGTAATGTCAATCAGTCAATGGTTGGACATTATTAATATTTCCCATTACACGCTGTGTGGTAAATTTTCTATGACTGCAGCTAGGAGAATGAGCATAGCAATGTCATATCTACAATTTTATTTTAAACTTCTTGTAGTACAAAATGTTTTTAAAATGGCATTGTGTTATGAGAAATGATGACGGTTGTGTATTAGAATCAATAGAGACATCTAGAGTAGCCCTTTCTGTGTCTTCTAATCATCATGCTGGCTGATTAATATTGGTAAAGGAGTCTCAAAGTCTACAGCATCTAAGGAGCTTCCAGAGAACCCAGCATCAAGAAAAGTGCAGGGTAGACACTTGACTCATCTATCTGCTTTTTTTGCTAGATGTGCTGAGGAAATGAGGCATTTATCAGTCATACACATACAGAATTAGTGGTGATGAATATTTTACTGGTAGGACTGCAGGAGATTTCAGTCTTTAAAAAGCCAGCCAAACAAATAAACAAACAACCCCCTTCCCCCCAAAGGTGTTTTAATTGCTATCAAAATATGTTTGGGGCTGATTATATAGCATGCATATTTAAGTATTGATATGGGCTTTTTTTTACCATCTGAAACATATTGTTTGGAATAAACAAAGTATTTATTTCTCAACTAAAATAGATAATTTTTGTTTTTTTTTATTTCTCTGCTATATCAGCAAATGCAAGTATGTTATCAAATGAAATACATAATATTGCCTTTGTCCCACTTCTCAGGGATTTTGGAGGACTGTTATGGTTAGTTTAGAATTGGAAAATTGTGGGCAGAAAAGAAAAAAAATTCGTAGGGAGCAGATTTCTCAGTTTGTTTTAGAATGGATTGTAATCAGAAAGAAATCTAAAGGTTTTTGATTTTTGGATAACTCTTTGATCCTAAAAGATATTGAGCATCTTGTGATATGGCTGGGAATGGAGGCCCAGCTCTTTGGACTTTTACATTTTCTTTGTGTGTATGTAGGATTTGTTTTCCTTTGCTTTGGTTTTAAGGATAAAGAACTTTATTTGACCTTTCTGTGAAAATATTTGCATGGCAAATTTCTATGGGAAAATTTGGTAGAAATATTTAAGTACCAAAGACTGCAGATAGACAACTAATGAGGTATTCAAAAGTGCCTAAATTTTCCAAAGTGTCATCTAAATACTTTGAAAAGTCATCCTATGATCCCTGACTACATTGTAAACCACTTTTATACTTTAAAAGCTAATCTTTAACCTCCATGTGTGAGATTAATCTCACCTAAGTTGAAACATCCTTCCTTAATATGGATGTATTTGTCTGAGCTAGACAGCATGGTGACTTTTTATAGTCAGGGAAGAGAAACAGTCACTTGTGGGACACAATTCATCTAATTGTGACTTAGAAATCTAAACCAGTTCAGATTAATTGAACTCTAAAAATGCCTATTTTTCTCCACTCTCAGTAGCAGAATTCTGGGATGACAGTCTGCAACACCCTTGGCTATATTACTGACCAATAAAGTCAGACAGCTAAATGTCTTAACTCCCTTGTTTTGGATCAATTTCTAACAGCCAAATAGCTTAAGCAAGCTGTGTCCAAACCTACTGTAAAGGCAAATATCAGGTGTGAATCTCTCCCCTCTGTGCCTGGTTTTCTCCCTCTTGAAAACGAGTAGATTAATTCCAGAATGAGAGTTTTTTTTAAAAAAAATCAAGAAGGTATTAGTAGCTAATTGATAGAAAGATGATAATTTTCAAAGCTTTGTGCAATATAGAACAGTTGATTTGTTAAAAAAAAAAATATGGGTGGAGTTTTGTTGGTTTTTTATTTTTTTTTTTCCTAGATAGCATAGTTATTTTTATATATATTTT
This sequence comes from Poecile atricapillus, assembly GCF_030490865.1. Classification (NCBI taxonomy): domain Eukaryota; kingdom Metazoa; phylum Chordata; class Aves; order Passeriformes; family Paridae; genus Poecile; species Poecile atricapillus. The sequence goes on along the minus strand of NC_081249.1, from coordinate 77,162,785 downwards.
TATTGAGTGTTATGAAACCATTTTCTGAAATCCTTGCCAAAAAAAGTAGTGGTGAGTTGGTCAGCCCCACAAGACCGGCTAATCTTGGGCCATTTAGTACTAATGCAGCTGTCAGGAAGAAGCTGTTGCAAACACTGATGTAGTTCCGAAATGCTTCTCTTTTAAAGAAAAAATAAAGAAGAAAAACCAGAGATGGTTACCAAAAGAATGATGTGGAGGCTGGGGGTTGAGGGAGTAGATGAGGACAGTGTATATCCAACAGCATAGAAAAATAAGTGAGGTCTTGAAGCTGCAAAAATTTACTCTGTACCAAGGCCTTAAGACATCACCTTAAGGCAAATTCCAAGCCACAGGCGTTTCACTCTGCTTATTATCTTCCCTGAGCATAGGCTGTGTGCTCTGTGTTTGAAAGCTTTAAAGGCAAGGTTTTGTGGAATAGTGGCCCTGCAATTTAAGGTTGATTAATGGCACAGAGTAAAAAATAAAACGACTTTTATTTTTCAGTCTCTCATCCTTTCTGAACTCTTGAAATGTTTCTATATATATTTCCAAAGGCTTTTACTTTCAGCTCACTCCTTACCTTCAGGCCATGCCACAGTGCAAACAACTGCTGCTTGTGTTACTGTCCTTGAAGAAACCACCTTTGACTTCCTTCATAATTAGGTCTGTATAAAACACAGATTTTGTTGGGCTACCCATCTTGCAATTTATCTGCCTGACAAGCAGTGTGGTGTCAGGTGGTACAGTCAGTCACACCAATTCCTGCTCTTTCCTAGGAGCCTTCTGGGATGTAGCAACCAGTTAAGGATATCAAAACAGGTGAAAGACCCCAGTCTACAATAATGCCTGAACAAATTGCAGTATTGTCTTTCTTCTACATTATTTCAAGTATACCTTCTCAATTCTTTCCTCTGTTTAGAAGAATCTTGCTCAAATCTTCAAAGACTTGTAATTTCTGGCCAAATATCTAATCCTCTGTCTTATTTTTACTTCCCAGTCATTCTGGGCCCATAAGTACTTTTACTTCAATGCTGTGCTCTTCCTTGACTTTCATGAGAAAGTCATGCCCTCTCTGATTCTCCATTTTTCCTTTGGTAGAGGACATTTTTATATCTCCTAGGTTATTGATCTTTCCTCTAAAACCTACTCTGTTACCTCTATTTTCTACATACATCATTTCCATTCCCTTGTTGCTAGGTTCTCAGTTTTATTTTTTAATTGGTTTCTTTCTCATCTCCTGTTATCCAAACTGTGGCAATATTCAGATTTTATTTTTATTTCTCTCAATATCTTTCTATTCAGAATTATTTTACTTGTCTCAGTTCAAATCAGGCCAAGATTTGATTTCTGCAATCTGAGTCTTGTGAACTCTAAAATTCGATGACAAGCCTTGTACCATTTAATGTTTTACTTAAAGCTTCAGTTCCTAAAGGCAACTGAGAATGAGAAACTCTAAGCTTTTATCAAAATTACTAAAACCTTAGCCTCCAGGATTACGCAAAAAGCCTGAACACACAAAAGAGCATATTAAGGACTCATACAAAAAGGCAAATAAAATCCCAGGCTATCTCTCTTTTAACATTTTACTACTATTTCCATTAAAATGCCAATCAGCCTCACTTTTTAGAAAATAAGAAAAATCCTTTCTCAGTCATATTTCAAAATTAGAAAATTAGAGATATACTTACTAATCAAAAAAAAAAACCCAAAACAGAAAATAATAAAATTCCACACTGATATGAGAAACTCTTTGCAAACATTGTCACTATAAACACAAAGTACAATAAAATGAAGTTCTTTTCATATCAGAGAGCATAGTGAGTATGCAGTTTAATTCAAATTCAAATTAAGATCATTCTTTATTGAAGATGAGCATCCTTATCACATGGGGCAAATTTAAAGAAGTGTGTCAAGCTGCTCAGGAAGTCACCTCTAACTCTACACAACAACCTGGGAAAATAATGTGGCTGTTGTCAAGCAGCATGAAGTTAACAGTATTTCTGCAGAATTTTAAGAGCTGTGTAAACTGGAATCAATTTGTGTATTTACCTTTATTGATCCTACAAGCTTGTGAACGCTGCTACATATTTTGTTCTGCCAGTAGATGGTGATATTTATATTAACTATTTAAGTAAACGGAAAAATATGTACAAGTTATTTATTTTCGTATACATTCCTTATATACCAGATGTGTTTTAACAGCACAAGGTAATTTCAAGTACTTTGGGTGTTTATGGTATGTGTAATGTATTGTGCAAACATTGCATGGCTGGCTTTGACATCATTGTGCTCTCTTTGGCCTTTAATGCCCAAACTTTTATCATGTTTTGAGCCAGCAGCATTTAACTAGTTTATATCTTTGGAAGGGCTGAATATTTCTCAGGGTTATGTGTGAAACTGAAAGGAGAAAGAAGGATTTTGAGAGGCCATTTTCTGTACCACAGTCAGTTGCAAATGGAAGCTAACTCCTCACATATTCAGTAGAATTATTCAGGTTTTCTCTCTTGATACTGTGCCTGCCTGTTTACTGCTAATGAAATTCTAAAAGCATTCTTAAAAGTGCTGCAGTTAGAGTTCAAGGATAATTTAGAGTATATTAATGTATGCTTAAATCAAATTGCCCTTGGTCAGCTCTAGAACTTTCCAAAGACAAACTATACATAATTCACTTCAATACTTGCAAGCTTATCACAGAATATTTCAAAGCTTAGGATGGCAGATTTTTCTTCCTCTGTTACTTGCATCAGAACAGTAGTAAGTTTGTATTACTGGTCAGGTATGAACATTTTTAATACACTAAAAAATCCCTACATATATATGAGCCTTCATTTAACAAGATGTTTTAGTACATATCTAAATTGTAGCATTTATGTCTCACTGACTTGAAGGAAAAGTCCACGTGATAACAGTTTACCATATTCGTTTTTTTTTCTTACTTGGTTATATTTGGGATCAACACTAAATTCAGTAGGTCTTATTTTTAAGGTTTTCCTCCTTACTAGCTAGATGACAGTGGTAGACATAAAAAACTCCCAACTTAAATTGCAATAATTTTAGTCTCCCAAGATGCATCTGTATTGAAAGAATTGAACCCTCCAGGGTTTTGACTAACATTTAAGCCTGGAACATTTTTTTTGGAAGTAAGAATAACAAAATTCAGAGTATAAGAAATAATTATCTTGGATATCTGTTCCTTAAAAATATGGCAGTGAAAGCAAAAAACCTACTTCCATTTCTATCTCTGTAGTCTGTATTTTATTTAAATATAAAAAGGGAAATAAGTATTCAGTTTCCTTGAACTTCTCTTTATTATTGATGTGCATTTTGTTGAAATACACAGTATTAATGAAAAAATGCAATTCATAAAGCTGCTTTTTACATAGTTACTTAAAGTATACATAAAAATACTGTTACTGCATTCAATTCCTTGAAAACTTGGTTGTTTCAAATAAGCAAGAAGCCAAAACTATGAACGTAATTCAACATCTGTTTTGGGTTTTAAAAAATATTTATAATAGAATTAAATAAGTCTTCAGTGGTTTGGCTTTGGATTTTTTCTGAAATTCTCTTTTTTTTTTTAAGAGTAAATCCTTACACTGTCTTGAATCAAGCTTATGAAGCTGGAACTCCATCAAAGAGGAAAGAGATGTATCCCTGTAAAAAAAAAAAAAGAAAATAATCTTTTTTTGCAGATGTTTAATCATGCAATGAAGAATAAGGAGCCACAAATTACTAATTTCCATATAAATTCTGAAGTATTCCAAGATTTTGTTTATGCTAATTTTCTTCCATCTAACAAGCAACCCTGTTTTGCTTGTGGAGTCACCAAGTTGGAAATATAAAACATCAGGTTAATACTAAAACATATGATAAAAAACACTAGACAGAATTATCAAATTGCTTGCATATATATTTATCTTTCCAGATAGGCTTCATTAAAAATATTACTCATCTAAAATTTATGCATCAAATGTACAGCAGTCATCTGGCTGTAGAAGAGAGAGAGAGACTGCTGTTCTTTGACAATTATTTTAAGATAGGAGCTCTTTATCTCCCCTTTGGTTACAGGTGCTGAAGTCACTCCCAATATCTCGGGGTGTGCTGAGGACAGCGCTTGTAGGAGTGTCCTTACGGACCAGAGGTGGGGATCCGCCCAACACACAGTACCTGCACAGCAACTGTAGTTTTGCACGTGCAAAAAAAAAGATTATTACAGTACAGCATGCAGTTTATTGCTGCCAAAACCATTATTTCTTGACTGATTTCACTTTGATGCCCTAAGTTGCCAATGATCCATACATAACTCCTACCAGCTTCATATCGATTTGGGTTGTTACTTAGCATAACTCTAAAAAGGGAGACTAAAGCTATCTGAATTAGAGCCATAAGAAAACCAATAAGATAAGCCATAAAATAATAAGCCTTAGAAAGCAAGTGTGTTGCTTTGTCAGGCTTATTGTTTAGAGGAATGAGGAAATTGTGGAAAGGATCAGTAAAAAAAATACTAATGTCTCCAATTAGCCAAGAAGGGAACATTGATTCTGAGGAAAAGGAGGCAGGATGGTCATGGGAAGAGTATTAGAAGAAAAGCAGGCCCTTTTCTTTACATTTGGATAGCAATATTTGCTCAGTATTCCTCTCAGACTGTTGCAATTTCTTTTTTAAAGAGAAGTAAGAAGAAATTTTAAGATCTATGAACTACCAGGAGCTTTAGGTAACATGCAGAAGTAAAAACTTTCTTAGATGTTCAATCCAGATAGAGAAAGATCTTATTTTGAAGAAGGATATAAACATGCATCTGTCAAGCAGATTTAAGAAATAAGTGTACTTCAGGATAACCCAGACTGGATTAGCAAAGCTGTAGAGACAGGGAGGAACTCAAGACCCTGGGCAGTACAGGCAGCTCTTTCAGTTGCTTTAAATAATGATTTCAAGTGCTTGAAAAGAAAGTACTGAGCAAAAGTGAATGAGTTGATGGTCAGCTGAAGAGGGTGTGTTAATATTCAATAAATCATCCCATGAATTTAAACCCTAAAAACATACTAACATGGTTTGGAAGAAAGCTGGACAAACAAAACAGTGCTAACTCAACAGGTGAGGGAGTTAGGGAAATAAGGCAAAAAATACAGCTGAAATACAATAAGCAAAGATTCTGTATCCTAATACTTATAGTATGTTATTGAATAATTCTAAATTTGTTTCCAATTTCTAATTGGAAAAAAGGAAGGATACTTTGTATTTATTTTTTTATATTATCATATAGTTATAACAATATGGAAGTGTCCAATTGTGCTTGAATCTTGTCTAAAACCTGTGAGATAGCTTTGATTTTCATACAGTGGTTGCTGGCTCTTATTGATCGGTGAGGTTTTGCTAAACATATAATAATGGGCACAGTGATACTGATTTAGAATTGAATGTGTGGTGTATTATCTGCACTTAAAAATTGTGATTACTCATATTCAGAGATGAGATAATGATTTTACATTAAAGGATAAATGAAGAAGGCAAATGATGTAAAACAGATTCAATCTCAATTACTGAGGTGATAATCTATTTGGAGACCAATGGCAATAGAGGAATGAAACTTTAAGTGACTGACTGAAACTTGATTTTCTCATGCAGGCCCAGCAAAGGAGTTTAGACTGACCAACTAATTGGGACAATAATTAAATTCTTAGAAGTAACAAAGCTTAAAAGGCAAATGAAGGCAAAGAATTTCACAAGGATTTCAAGGATTTGTTTCTTTGTATTTTCTAGGAAGCTTAGTGTATGTTTTGCAACGTAAGTACTCTTGGTATTTTTTGTATCAGTGATATCTATTAAAAGGTCATAAAGGATGGCTTTGTCTATGAGGATAATTGGAGAAATTTGAGCTTCTTTAAAAGAATTGTAGTCATCAGAAAACACTTTGAAACTTTTTTCTTAATAGACAAAATGTATTCAAATGATGTCTCTTTTTTGCCTCCAGTGTTACATATACTGACATAGCACTGACATAAACTAATGGAGGTCAGAATCCTCTTCTATCAGAGTACAGAACTGAATATTCTATATCAGAATATCAGAATTTTTAAATTAATCAAAAAAATTCCCTTCCCCTGGAGAGCATAAATTCTAACTAGTTAAGATAAATACTAATGAGAATGGAAGGTAATAAGGTATCTCTTCGAAGTACTGAGTAATTTTGCCCATGACTCACTGAATTTCTTTAGAGAGGATCTGGTTCTTTTGCCCTCCAGTTAGACTGGTTGATTACTGTACAGTCATGTAACTATACAAAAAGAGGAAGTGAAAATATTGATTTTTCGTTGAAAGGTCTGTTAAAAAGGGAGAGTATTTCAATTTTAGCTTATATTTCCATACAAAAAAAAAAGTGCCACTTGGGAAGAGTCAGTATGCCAAGGCTATTAAATAATAAAACTACTAGACAAGTAAATATTCCTCAGAGAGTTTCACTACAAAAAACAGTTCCAAAGTCGGATTTCCACTTTTTCTTCATCAGTGAGGCACTTCTGTTTCAGAAGTGCAAGCATATTTTCTCTGCTGTGTATATATTAGCGGAAAAATACTAATACACTTGATTTTGAGTCTAAAGTTAAGCAGAACCATGTCACATGTTCTGTGTGGACAATGTTATCCACACATAAAATAATTCTACATTTGTGGCTTAATCAGAAAAAAACTAGCTTAAGGCTACATTAATTTATACACAATAACAACTTTAATCAGCTGGTTTTATTTATAGTTATAATACCATAATGCAGAACCTTTCCCTAACATGTTGAAAGCTGTACCTGGAATTCACTTTAAAAATTAACCCGAGTGAGGTGGAAGATGTATCAGTTGCATCCATGTTTGAATGCTTTAATCTGTCTTGTAACTCTCTGCTTTTATTTTTCTTAAGTTAGAAATCCCTCTATGGGAAGATGTAAGGATGTCTCCCTGGCTTCCCCTTTCCCCATTCCTAATGAGGATTTCAGACCACTGGCATTAGTCATATTTCATTTTTCATTCAAGATGTAGTCTGCATCAGATTTTGCATTATAGACATAGAATAAATGTATCTTAAACACTAAGGTAATGTTAATTTTATCTGTGTAATTTATTTAAAATAAATACATGAAATAATATAAAATAATATTACAGGCATAACTGCCCAATTATAGATGTCAATATAAACAAAATTCTGATCTTAATATTGTTAAATATAATTTACACAAATTGTTTTTTTGTGTGTGAAAATGTTGAAATGCTTTATGTAAAAACCCACATTATTTAGTAATCATACATAAAATAAATAGTGAACAAAATATAAAGTGAACAAAATGAATAACAAGAAAAATTCATTTAATTATTTGTAATTTTATGCTTTACTTTTATGTAATATGGCACACTGAGCAGGCCTGACTTGCAGTAATTTTTGAGATATTAGTCAATGTTAGTCTTGCCTTCTGTGGGATGCTGCTACCATAAATGTCAAATGGCAGTTTGCATAGATAAATTAGCATGGACAAAGAAAAGCGGGAAGGGGATATTACTATCCTATTCCACAGAAGAATGAGGCAAACCAAATCTTAAATTAGAATTAATCTCTTACCTCTTTATACTTATAATGTAGACATCTATACCATGGTTAATACTATATACTATTTTAATACTTGATAGGAGCAAATTGACTGTAGACGTGTGAAAGGCATGATTCAACCCCATGTGTTTAACATGCTATAATAGAATGAGATTAACTTATTACTGAAAGTGTCTATTCACATTTATTAACTGTAGCACACGGCTAAACAAAGGCTTTGTACATCTGGTCAGCTGAAATCCATTACAAGAAAACTGGCAGATGTGGCAGATGTGAAAAATCACCCATATCTTTCAATTCCTAGTCCAATTTTCCCACAGCTGGGACCTGCTTTTCCAAAAAAGAGATGTCTAAATTCTTCTCCCCATGAATCAGAGCACTTGTGCATTTAGATGCACAGTAGCTAAACCACTGAGTATACAAGTCAAAGATTTTGAACTCACAGGCAGGCTCTGTTGACTTAGGCTGCCTCTCTCCTGGTCCCGCAAAAGGCAAGAGGCCCTGGAAGAGGCTCATTGCATCCTGTGGCAAGGAATGTATTGAGAAGAGGAAAAATAAGGTGAATGATTTACATACAAAGTGTGTCAATTGCCATGTCTAAGTACCCAGGTAGAGGAGTCTCGTAAATGGTTCCTTCAAAACACTGAATACATTCTATTTTTCCTTATTCTATCTATAGATTTCTCTGCCATGGCAATCACTATGTTGATTTTGAGCACTACTATGTATTAATTGGTAGTTTTATCATGATAAACTTTCTATAATCCACATCTATGTCACACAGATTATAAAAAATAAAGCACACAAAAATATTTTTAAAACTAATTGAAACATCTTACAAATATCCAGACTTAACTCATTTTAGCATAACTGAATTTTTCATCACACAATGTAGATAGATTCTGGCTTTCCTGTACTGTTTCTGTGGCTCAGTGTTTCTTCTTGAAAATAAATGTGTACATATGCACATATGTATATGTGTATTGATATTATTTTACATGAAAATCCTATTTCTGTATATAGGAAATGGACTATATAAAAGAACATTGGAGATGACCAAAAGAGGATCAATATATTAACATAACTTAAATTTATATTTTGATATTAAAAACTTTTATGACAGTAGTACAAATGTTTTGAATGCATCTCAATTTATTTTATTTTTATATTTTATTATTTATTATATATATTATATAATATATATTAATTATATTAGAAATTATTATTTCTTCCTGATTTCATATCTGAAAGGTCACATAAAGTAAAAGGTACTGTTCTGCCAGTATTTCTTGATGAATAAGAACCTGAAAGAATTATAAGTATTTGATGAAACCTTACCTATTTTAATTTTAAGTTGACTTTTTTTAAACAAAGATGTACATGTGAAGTATTAGAAAATTCTTTAAATTCTTTACCATATTAATCCATCTGAATGTTCAGAGTTTACACTATTATAGTCATCAGATAATCACAGGAATAAGTATTTCAGACTCATTCAGAAAACATATTGTTATTATCTTCAGTACACTTCCAAGTAGAGATATTATATTTAATATATCCAAGTAACAATAGATATGTTTGCTTAGCATGTCATAAAAAGGTACTGTTTTATTCTTTACCATCTATATTTCAGGATTTCATGAAAGTTCTGACCATGTTACAATGCATATATTAATACACTTTTTTTCCCCTTTTAATATGTCAAAATTTCTTATCAAATTATTAAAGTAGTTCAATGATGATACAAAAAACCAATCCCTGAATCCACATGTCCTTCAAATCTGACTTAGGTTCTAGTGCTAAAACTACTAAATTAGTTAAATTAATTTCCTGTGCAATTTTTTATCTCATCCCCATTAAATGTGAAGTGGTTTCATTACATAATGATGGAAAATGTCAGGAAATGTGAATAGAATTCTGACAAATGTGGCACATGTGAGAAGAAATGTGATGAAGTGAGTAGCACAAGATAAATATCTTTTCACAATAAAACTGAACTAGAAAAGCATTTTCATAATAGTAATAGTAATTATTAAGATAGAATAAGCATCAGTACAGACTCTAGATTTCACCACAATATCCCATTGACAGTAAGAATTTTTTTACTTAGTATAGCACACTCCATAAATGTACACTTTAGAGACTGATGGTGTAGCCTGCAGAGCATGTGGCACTGAGCAGAAGCACCATAACTTTTCCCTCTCCACAGCACTTGCAAACAAAGGTATTGGAGTATTCATAATATCATTTTAGAAATGGGAGAAGAGAAGCTGGAAGATAACAAGATGCACTGTGAAATATTCTAAAGGCAACACCTATAGCATGCATTTTCAAGAACTTTGAGAGCTGTAATTCATGAAAATATCACAAGGATTTCAAGAGTGTTACCAGATAAAAAAAGTGAGTCTTTGAAGGTGAAGTGTTTTATAGGCCTAAGCACCCTTTGGACACTGGAGGACAATGTTAAATAATCACTAGAAATCACTAGAATAATCACTAGAAATGCAGCCATTTCTTCTGGAGATAGCTGTGGTCCCCTCACAAGTCAGGCATGGATGCACTGCTCCTGCAGTACAAACTTCCTGTAAAAATTTCACTGCTCTGATTGAGATGGAAGCTTAAAAACATTTGATTCAGGTCCTATGAGGAAAGTAGAATTCACCAGAACTTTTAGGGGGTTTACTGCTTACTGTTTCATCATATACTCGCTCTCTTCATCCTCAGGATTTTATTCAAACTCATTTCCTGATGCAGTGCTTTCTTTTTTAGTAATATGTCTTTCTTTATTTCTTTTTTTTTCCTAGAGCAAACAGAGAAATCTCCTGATTACATTTCATCTTCTTCCCTACTTTTTTTTTTAATTCTAGCTTCATAGCAGTTTATTATTCTTAATGTAAATTCATATAAATATTTTTATTATGTATTTATTTGTTAATTTCAAGTCCTGGGATAAGATTTGTACTTGTTTCGAAAACTCCTTCATTTGTTCATTTTTCAAGACTTAAGATGAATGAAACTTAGGAGGACTAGAAAAAATTTCTAGAGAGTTGTAAGAGTTTAGGGTGGGGGGTCTTGCTGGGCTTTTTGGGGGAGGTTTGAGATTTTCTTGTAGTAGGAAGCTCTCTTCCAGCAGAAAATGGTGTAAGGGATGGCAATTATGAGCTCTAGATTCCAATTCCAGGTTTGCCATCAACAAACTACTACATCTGGCAGGCTTTTAACCTTTCTGATCTTCACTATTTCCACCTTTAAGATGTGAATTTCAATCACATCCTTGTAGAAATACTATTGAAATTTTCAGAGAAAAATATTTTAAACAGTATAGTAGTTTTAAAAGATTCACTTATCTAAGCTGTTTTCAATCAATCTTGCATGTGTATTTTGATTTTTAGTTAAATAGGTGAAAGTAAAGATCATGAGAGATTATTAAGCATCACAGTTTACATATACCTACCCATATTTGCACGTGAATTTTAAAAGCATAATGTTATATTTTTGATATATTTAGTCTTTCACCAAAGGGACTACTTAGTTATCATAATAATTCCACTGATATTCACTTCCAGATGTCATACTTTTTCTATCTCAATGTCATTATTCATGATAGTGATATTATTTAAATTATTTATACTGATTTGGAGTGTGTGTGAATATTCCTAATACAAAAATAAGGAGTAAGTATAGTGAAAATGAAAGAACCCATATGGTGTTATTCATTTCCTAGGAGGTAAAGATTCATAGCAAATATTCATCCCAATATTCAAAGTATTTTCTGCTGTTTCACAATTGAAAGCAAGAGTGAATCTATGGAATTTTTAGAAGAAAACATAAAAATCCATAGAACACACCAATAAAATAGGCAGATGTAAACACCGTGTTTCAATTATTTCAACTGCAAGTAATAAGGCAAAAGTGACAGAACAGCTTGGATGCTAGGGTTTTAAGCAACCTTTTTCCTTCATATTGGAACACATTTCCAAGTAGCTCTGTTCTGTAGTGTATGTTTTGAAAAATGAAAGGAATTCACTAGAAAAATGAATTCTAACAAGGCAGGATGTCAGGACTGGAGTAAGACAGTCTAGTCTGGCAGAAGAAATCAGTTTTTTGAATGAGTGAGTCTATCCTGAAGAGGAATCAAAGTCTTTGAACAGCCTGCACATTGTGCCAGTGGCAACACTGATGCACATCCTCAGCATCCCTAGTATTCAAGGTGAATGGTCATGTTCATTTATTTAAAAGCTGAAGCAAACAGTCTTGGTTTCACAGAACTATGAAAAAAGGTATGTAAAAATATGCAAAACTACCCCAAATGTGTCTATTATCTCCTGTGATATAACTGTAAAAGAAACAACAGAATATTTATGCACTTAAAATATTTTAACCATTCAGGGAAAATAAGCAGGTTTAAGGAATGTCAACTTAGATATAGTAGAAGCAGGGCTGAAAAGTTGTTGTTCATATAAATTAGGAATGTATTAAGCCAGTTTTTCTGATTAAGCCACAGATGCATAATCTTGCAAGTATCACTGTCCACATTGAGCATGTGACATGGTTTAGTTTAACTTCAGACTCAAAATCAGGTACACTAGTGTTTGCTTTTTCTACTAATATATGCAAAGCAGAGACATTATGCTTGCACTTCTGAAACACAAGAGTATTACTGATGAAAGAAATGTGAAATCCAGCTTCTGTTTTGTGTAGTGAAACTCTCTGAGGAATATTTACTTGTCTAGTAGTTTTATTATTTAACAGCCTTGGCATATTTAGTCTCCCCAAATGGTCTGTTTTTCTGTATGGAAATATAAGCTAAAATTGTAATACTCTCCCTTTTTAACAGACCTCTCAGCAAAAATCAATATTTTCACTGACTCTCTTCATTCCTGACAACCAAGAGGGTATTAAAATTTCTGTGCTGACTTCTTATTGTAGACCGAATTACTCCGCATTTCACTTTTGTCTCATTGTGGTACCCTCTTCAATGGATTAATGTCTGTAGATTACCTTGGAAACAGCCAGGGATTTGGCTAGCAAACTAAATACTGGAAGATCTGTGCAAAATCACTCAAGGTTAAATAAATAAAATACCATTTTTAACAATTATTTTGCATTTAAAAATCTCTGCTGTTGTTTAATTCTTTAGTTTTCTGAGACTGGAACTTCTGTGTGTGTTTCCTCTGTCAGTGAGGTTCCCAAATTTCTCTATTTTGGCTGACACCCACAACCCCCCCAGGCAATCTCCATAAAGCTGGTAGCTTCCCTGTGTCCTACTATTCCTGGTAGGACCTCCCTTTGGAAATGTGAGTTTCAGAAGGAAAGTGGAGATAGGTGTATCTTCCTAATGTTTTTAACCATATGATTATATTCTCACTGGAGTTCAATGAAATTTAATTCCCTTCCCTTGTTTGAGTTCAAAGCGCCCTGGTTTGAATCTAGTCTCCCATGATAGCCCTGTCATGACAGTCCTCAGCCACTGTAAAATATTCTGAGTGCTTCAAGGCTCCAGAATTTAGCCCATTTCATTGACTACATCAAGGCAGTGGTGGCATTGTCTTCTCAGAAACTGGATTTCAACATATAATCACTGAATGTCATTCCTTCATTAGCCACTCAATCTGACTTAGATAATGGTGTTTGTGAATCTCTCTCTCAGCTCTTAATTCTTACAAAACCCTCTACGAGGATATTTAGCATGTAACACTCAAAAATGACTTCTTCCAAATGAGCAAGACATGCCTTTACTTCATCTCCACACTTAGTTCTGCAATGGAATTAATGCTACTCCCTAAGAGATATATAATGATGACGAGGTTCTCAGACACTACAGTGGTGAAGCTACAGAAGTTTCTTAGTTAGTTAGTATGTTCTTTCACCAATTTGAAATATATTTGAATCAAGCAACTTCTTAAAATTAAGGCTAAATGGCACGCACAGCTGTTAAACATCACACTGGTTGCACCATCTAGTTCTTGCTTTAGTTCTTGGTAGGGTATTTATCATAGACTTAAATTTAAGTATTAATGAATTAGATTAAATCTCTTTGGTACTTAGGCACATCCTTGACTTCTTTGCTGAACAGAGACTTGAAACTGAACAACAAACAAGCTAAGTACACCCAGCAGAATCATTGGGCTGTTATTCCATAAGACTGGAAAGCTGACTTTGGCATGAAAACTTGTTTACTTAATTAAATCTGTTAATAAGTAGACCTCCTTTATGACTTTTACATAACTAACAAGCTTAAGTACTACAGATGATTTTTCCCTCAATATTATTGAGTAATTAGCATTTAATTCTAATTAAATTCCATCATTTCCTGTTATGGTTAGCACAGAGACCCAGTTCCAGAATGCTCACTGCAAGCTTCCTTGCTTCACTAAACAGGTACACCAGAAAAGTAATGCTGCCCCAGAAGGCTTCTCTGTGTATTCAATTAGAACACAAAGTTGCTGACTAATTTACACAAGTAGATGTGTTTCATATGGAATAAATGGATCTGGTTTGGATCAGTATTTATTTCAACACTTGCATTAAAATACAGAAGGACTAAATCAAGCCAGGGATGTAACTCCTCTTCCCCCCTTCCTTCATTGGCAGTTTAAAGTGACTCCAAAATGTAGTATTTAAACATAGAGAAACCTAAATATAGCATAAAATATTACACACACAAAAATAAGCAGAATGTCTGTTTCATTTTATGTGCAGTCTTTCATGTTAAAAATTCAGATAATTTTTTGCAACTTAGATTTCTGCAACTATTCCTGTGTAAAATATAGCATAAACAGATCAGTTTTCACTGAAAGCAACACCTATACTTCTACTTAATTTATAAAAGATTAGCTGAACCCTAAGTAACCTGAAATTAATGAGTGTTTTAAAAAATATTTATTCTAACTCAACAGGCATTGGACAAGATCTTATTTTTCTTACATCTTTCCACTTCTGTGCAAAGTGGATGGCACTTTGATGTTTCAGACATGATGACAAGCTTTTGAGATGTAAAAAAGTCAAGTCTTCAATTAGAAGTTGATAGGATTTGTTAGAAAGATCTGGGTCCAGGATGTCTGTATGCTCTGGGTCTGCAGAATCAAAGTCTTCACACTAAAAATGCTAACAGAATATTTAAATCCTCAGCATGGTTCTTCTTACCAGTGTGCCTGAAGTATGAAAATGTTTCTGCAGTGGTAATTTCCCAGGGCTGCTGTGTAGATGCTCCAGAGCAGCCAACTCTAGAAATATAGTATTTCTTGCCATAAAGAGATAAACTTTGATGCCATCATTAATAGAGGTTCAAAATAGATCCAAGTTCTTATTTCCACAGCAGGAAATCCAGGTGCTTTAAAGAAACTACAGTCTTGGAGCTTCCAGATTCATACAGGCAATTTCTGTCAGGATCCACAGGGATTTGTGTTTAGACTCAGTTATCAGTGCAGGGCTGTTGGAAATCTTTGCCCCAATGATTTTGGAGCTGCAATTAATGGTTGAAGAATTGAAACCAGTGGCAATGGCACAGCACAGCTGTGCTGTCTGGAGGCTGCATTTCATTTCAGAATATTCTCCTCTGTTATTTCATGACTGGGCACAGGGAAAAGGTATGAGATATGTGGAGGTGCCCACTGACCCTGCTAGACATGGGAGCTGCTCATCACAGAACCCACAGTGCAGCTCAGCTCCCAGGTTAGACATGATTGCTTCTGCCTCAGCAAAGCTTTATACAGCAGTACTGCTGATACTCTACCAAAACTCATTAGCAAATATTTCTTTGCCTATCTATCTTATATTTTTCTTTTTTCTATTTTTTCTTTAAGATTGCCTCAGCTATTTTCTGAGAAGTTGTTTTTCATATTTCTTTTAAATCCATTGAAAATTCTTTGAGGTAGGTATTAGTCACTCAGCATGTTTTGTAATGTGATGTGTAGAGTTACAGTCCTCTCTAAGCAAAAAAACAATAAAACAACATCTTGAAATATTTCTTGAATAAGGCAATTTCTTCAAATAGGATAAAATAGTTAGCAGCAAAATTCTCATTCAGTCTTCCTAGATCATGGGATAATTCCCATAACTGTGAGATTACTGACACCACTGTGAATATTGCTGTTTTAATTGTTTGCTAATTAGTAGTTCATGGGGAAGACCAAATTGCTGCTTGGCATGCTGCATTGTGGCACAGTTTTGGCCCCCGTCTCCTACACCCCATCTGTTCTTCCCCTCTCCACTTCCACTAACTGTGAGCAGGGGACTGTGCTTGCTCATGGACTCAGATGAGAAAGCAAATTTTGCCAAGAAGAAATATGATTTGGCTATTCTGGACATTTAAAACATAATTGAAGAAGGCTCTCGTCCCCTCACTAAAATAGTGTTGCACTAAAGCAATAAACCCCTCTAGTCCCAGCTTTCAAGGTTTCAGACCAGAGATACAAGCAAAGAAGCAATCATGAGAGAAACAAAATCAAAGGAAAAAAAAAAGGAATAACACATCTGAATAATAGGTTTCAAACTATGAGAGTAGTTTTCTTTTCTGTTTCTATAGCCACAAAGTGGTATGTACATGAGAAAACTAAAAATGGCAAAATGAAGGCAGCAACAACTTCGTTGAATAAACATGAAATACCACTGACATGAAACAGGTTCCTACTCCCATTTCATGTCATTTATGTCATTGTGTGAAATGCAAGAATTTTATTTTGAGCTCCCAGATCCAATTGTTATTCTCCAAAATCACAAAAAAATGGCATAAATGTGTGTACATTGTACCTTACACTTGACCTTTAATCAATATTTCTTTAAAAGCTGTAAATAACATGGCCTGTCAGAGGTGAATCTGTATAATGAATTAATAATGATGAAACATGCAGAAAGAAGAAAATTAACTCCATCCCAGTTAAAACCAGGACAGTCTCTAATTCAAGTCAGTGGCCTTCACATTAGTCTGACAAGAATCTCCTGTTTTGTGAAGTATCATAGAGGAAAAGCTCTATAGAGACACTTGGCAGAGGCATTGTTTTTATGAGCCATGGGAACTTCAGGTGAGACTCCAGACAAGGCAAGAAAATATCTCAGGAAGATAACAAAGATAATTTTGAGCATCTCTCTCATGAGCTGTAAAGTTAATTAGATGTATTCCTCCATCAAGTTACATCATGAGATGCAACACTTGGTTACAGACATGAAGCAGTGTAGCTGACACTCAAGAAGAGGAGTTTTAAAAAAAATGCTGAAATATCAAAAACATCTGACACATATCAAAAGTTGCATTTAGTTGTGGTGTTGACTTTGGGAGATTCATGCTTAGTATCAAATAAAATATACTTTAGACAATCAAGTGACTGGGACACCATCACTAATAAATTCAGACTGCTGGGTGACAAATGCATAATTTGGGAAGATTTGCTCTTTTTGTTAGGGGGCAGTGGGTTGTTTTGGTTTGAATTACAATTTTTTTTGAGAATGCTGTCACTTGGTCAGGAAACTGAAAGCAGATAAGCAGACACTGAACTTAAAAGATGCTTTAGTACACTCCGAGTTCCAGCACAGACATTCTGCACTTATTGGAGCTGATGCTTACTTTTCTCTCTGTTATTCACTGCTCATGCCAAAGCATCTTGACAATAGTTCCTACCTATCTCCTGCAGCATTTACCTTATGCCACTTCCCACATTCAGAACTTTTAATACAGAGAGAAAGAGACATTCTTCCTAAGAGATTATCTCTTCCTAGCCAAACACAGAGCAAAGGCATTCACGCTATTCCTCCTGTATCTATTCACTGTGTGTAACAATATCTTCCACGGGGTACTGCAATATTATATCAACTATTCAGAAGGAATTGGAAGAATGGATCACCCAGGATTATACTCCTTTCTTCTAGATAAATCCAAGGTGTGACAATACTGTCAACAAGCAGAAGCCTTTTTATCCCCTGCAGGTTCAAAAAGATAGAGTTTTTTTCCTCTTCCCCGTTCAACATATGTGCTAAACCAGCCAGCAGTATTATAAAATGCTACAGGCTTAAATGCTTGATATATGCTGGTGATGCACAGCTGTACCTATTGTTTTATCAGGAAACATAAAACATTGCCATCCAGATTCTCATTGCCTGTAGAAATAAAGCACCAGACCAGTATCAGTGACATAAACAGAAGGAGGAGCTAGATAAAGATAAAATTAATAGGAAGTTTCTTCAGTATCCATAGATGTAATGTCCCTCAAAGTCATGAATATTTTCCATTGGGTAACAATTAAAAAAAAAAATAAAAAAAAGCATCAGCAGTTGGAGGAAAGATGACATTTGAGCATTTCTGCCTCACAGAAAGCACTAATTTACACAGGTGTGATAGATAAAGAAATACTTAGCATTTCTTCTCCACATTTTTGATCATTGAACTCTTTTGCTGATGTAGGGAGGAATGGGAGAGCCAGAAAGATGCAAAATGTCATTATCATCAGAATTTTAATAATCTCTCTAGTTTGACCACTAACAGGGTGTAATGAAAATCAAACACCTTCTTCTGGGGTTTTACTTCCACAAGAGTGCTGATGTTTGGCGTTGAAAGTGGTGGCAAAATCAGTAAACTTGTGCTGCTCCAAGTAACAATGAGCTAGAACACTTCAAAAACTGAACAAATTTTTTAATCTTTGCATTTTATATCAAAGTTTTTCAGATCATATACAGTTAGAGCTAGAAAATGTCCTAAACTCTACTTAGTACGGGTTGGCAGAATTATACATGCAACTTTCACTAAAGCCCTATTTAAAGTGCTGAGAACTGAGTATGGGTTTATTCAAACAGAAGTCCAAAAGAAGGTTCTTCAGTTTCCCTCAGAGTATACAGATCTTTCAGTCACATTAACCTTTTTATCTGAGAAGACAAACATGCTTCATGAAACTCAAATAAGACCTTTACATTGATCAGAGAATTTAATTCTAACCATTTATCACAGATTAAGAATTGGATTAAAAATGTATTACTGGCAATATCCAGCTGGAAGGATGTACATGCAAAACTGGGTCATATCAACAGCTTTGGCCAGCGATTATGTAGATAAATGCAATAATCTAAACTGAATACCAGAGTGTAGATCTTTCCCTAAAAGCCATATTTGGAATGATTTTAATACTGTTGCCTATTTAATCAACTATTGTAGCCACCCTACTAACCATCTGTCCTAAACACATGCTGGATATCTGGAACATGGATTACAGAGTATTTGAAGGCTTCAGATTTTACTAGTCTGGAAATAATTTGGGTAGATGAAGGCTTTATTAGCATCTAACAACTAGAAACCTGAGTTTTCCTTGCTTTCTGAAGTTTTTATTCAGGTATGTACCTCAAAACAAAATGGTAATTCAGTATAGATTTGAGTATGTTCTTGCTCACAGGAAAAAATAGTCCTGCCAAAAGCAACTGGTTTGTCCCAAATAATATACTGTGCAACCAAAGTGGTTTAAATTCGTTTGGAATTGGTCATTTTTATCAGTAATATTTTTCCTTTTTAATAGCAAGCTTCTGATTGAAGAGCAGCTTCTTCTGAATACTAAGAGATATAGAATAGATGTTAGTCCTGTCTCAAAACAAAGTTGGTGGCTGAGTATCTATCCAGAATACAGAAATATAAAGTAGTTTTCTCTGCCAGAGGTCTGAGCACAATGTAGTCAGGAGAGGTAAAATAATATCTAGATTTCATAAAATAAGTTCAACTGTTGAATGTAGAAAGAAAAAGTCACACTGTCAAATCAAAATCACCAGGCAATATGTAAACTTGTATAATCCAGTAATAATGACCTTCTGTCTGAAAGGGTTTAAAAATTCTAATAGTAGTCATGGTTTTCATAGAATCAGCCAAACATAGCAGAAGGAAGAAAAGATGGGTTATACCATAGGAAATGAAATCCTGTTTAATAATGGAAAGTTTCTTCTTACAAATCAGTTTTAAAACATTTACTGTAGGTGCTAATAATTCAGTTTTTCAGAGAACCATTTAAAATGGTCTTTTCCATTTTTTTTCTTATGGAATTCATTGTTAAACAGAATCTAAAGAGTTTACTGACTTCACAATGGAAGATAAAGACTCAAAAATCAATTACTGGATTCCAATTGCAGTCAATTGTGAAGATTATTTAGGAAATAACAAATAAAAAGAAATATCATAATTACTTATTCAAGGATTTTAAATACTTCATCAAGAGTTCTAGTTTTGCTACCATAAATTAGAAGATAAATTCCAATGCAAATGAAGAAAAATCACTCAGTTTCTGAAAGAGGAAAAGTAGAGTGGCAGAATAAAGGATGTCTTTAGTGATGATTAGTCAGTGAATCCCGTTTCCTCATCTTGCTCATCTCTACAGACTTTTCTTTAAACTTTCCAGAGTCTTTCCTAGTCAGGAAGGCTTCCTGACTTTTTTACAAAGTGACTGTCTAAATATTTGTGTTTTATATTTCTTCACTCTTTCCCTCATAAAAAGTCTTAACTGCCTGGCTACATTTTCAGTGCCATATGGAGCAGACACACATGTTTGCAGCCCTCAGCTTTGCCTCCTGGATGTGGGAACATAGGAGAATTCTTTCTGAGCTGGCCCTGCTACCATTAGAAGAGGATAAAACTCCATTTCAGGTGGACCATGGAGTGTTCCCAAGGACCAAATCTATCTGTCTGTCTGTCTGTCTGTCTATCTATCTATCTATCATCTATCTTCCTTCCTTACTTCCTTTCTTGTGGACCTTGGACAAAGAAGGTCCTATCATAAAGGCATCTGAATTTACTCACTGGAGTGCTAGGAGGCATAAGATCAGGTGAGGTGGGTTTAGTAACACGTGTTCAGGCTGAGCTCAGACTGGCCAGAAGACCAAACATATTTGGCTTGTTCAAAATATGACCAACTTTTAGACTCAGGGCATCCTGAAAAAAGACCATCTTCAGTGCAATGATATTAACAGTGTGGACATAATTTGGGACATCTGGCTTGGATTGCTGAGGAATAAATTTGGTGTACAAACCCCAGTGGGAAACTGGAGGTGATCTGTGTGCAGCAAGAGCCCGAGCCAAGAGGCCAGAACCAGGTGACTGGACACTGAGACACAGCAGGAGACAGTGGCCCCCCAACCTTCCTGCATTTAAACTGTCAAGGTTTCCTTTGTTTGGGGTCCCCCCTCAGAGGTACCAGCCTGAGCTGCTCTTTTTTTATTTAGTTACTGCATCAAGATTAAGTTGTTTTAAGGATTGAGACATCTGAGACTTTGCTATGGGAAATCTGGGGTCAATGTGGTAAGGCAACGTGGTTTAACAAAGCATGACTTGTTGATGTGGCTCCTGGATGATCAGACAGGGAATTTTCCTAGACATGGAAATGTGCATGAATGGAATCAAAATCAAATCAGCTTCAACTCTACGAAAAAAGAAAATTAGAAAGCCAGGAAGTTTGTATAGTAAATCTGTAATTACCTATCTATGAGGCTCCTAATAGTTTCCTTTCTTTGGAAATGAGCAACAGAATAGTAATCACTCTGATGTTATTATCTTGTCCCTTTTTAAAGAGGACTAAATTAATCTAAAATCCATCCAGCCAATATAATTACTTGAATTGTGTATCTCTGAGAATCAGAGTAAGATTGTCTTATTCTTTTAGCAGACACAAACATATAATCTGATCTATTCACTGAAGGTTTAACATCTACACCTGTTCTGAAAATTGATTGTTCCTCTTATAAGAAATTCGTAGATCTCAACTCATTTCACAGAATCACAGAATATTCTGTGTTGGAAGGGGCCCACAAGGATCATGTTGTTCAACTTTTAAGTGAATGGTGCATATGGGAATCTCAATCTAGAATAAGACAAATTATATCCAAAAGGGATAATTTTCTTCTGTTTATCTATAAAAGGAATCCAGTTGAGTAACTCTGCTGTACACAACAATCCTGTTTATGTCTAAGATAGTCTGATAGGCTCAATAACTTATGCTAGTAGGAACTCTAACACCTTTCAAAGTTATACTGTGGTGATTAAAAAGGCAATGGAAACCCTGTGGTGAGGGAGCAATAGCTGAACAAAGTGAAAAATGTGGGGATTAAGAAAGATCTGGGGGTTCAAATTGACTACTCTGAATAAATAAGGAGAGAAAGCAATAGAGGTAATTAGTTAGAGGTCATGACGGAGAAGTAGCAGCATTGTAGCCCAGACAAATAAGTAGTAATTTATGGTACTGGTACTCATTCATGATTTCTATTTAACCTGAGAACCTGAAGCATAAAAGTAAATGCCAAAGCAAATTTTAAAGCCGAGTTAAATGCAGATTACTATGTGACCTGCCCCATCACACAGCCTGTGAGACCAATTAGCACAGACATAAGTTTAATAGGTATATTCACTTAAATGTTTCTATTTAACACAATGCACAGAAAATAACAAGGAAATACTAAAATTCCATATTTTTTCATTTTACATATAAAATCCTTGCTATCACTAATTTCTGTGAAGTATTAACATAAGATACATTCAAGTTAACAGAAGAAATATATTCTGTAAAAGATAGGACAGAAGCTTTTCTGTATGCTACTGTTTACTTTTGATGGATAAGGCATTCAAGACAGTAGCCTTCATTTCCCTAATTTTCTGTTCAGGTGTTGAAATTCATAGGTGGGCACTTATTCAAACAGTTCTGTTGTTCATCACTATTACATTCATTATACTTAAAATAGCTGCAAATGCAAAGATGGAAATGGGAAGCAGAAGGGATAATTTAGCTCCTAATGTGGAAGCAGCTATACAAGGGATTGGCACAGGGAAAGTGGAAAACTTGTCTATATGATACACGGCAGTCTGCCAGCATTTTAGGTTATCTAATAATCAACTCCAGACATTTAACACTCACAAATTCATATTCAAAACTAAATAGGGCTTGGCAATGAGATTTTGTTCATTGAAATGTTGTGCCACACTGAAATCAACTCATGAAATAACTTTTGTCCTGAAGCAATAAACATGAAATTAAAAAATTTTCAATAGTCTACATCAATCATAGGCTAACATTTCTGAAAGAGCTGTCCTGTAAATGAGTTTTATAACCATAATTTGGAATACAGATAGGAAGTGCAAACATAAGCAAAAAGTAACCTTTAAGAGACAAAATATGAAGGAATGAGACAAGAAAACTTGGGACCATACTTACAACACATGATATCAAGTGAAAATCAGTGGCTTGAGTTTTCAGGTCTGTTAAACTTATTGAAAAGAGAAAAACATAAAATGCCCTTCCAAAGGACTGATTTACAAAATTATATTTTATATATTGATACAAGAAAGTAAGATATTCAAATCAAGTCAAATTATAAATGCTGAATGTCATTACCTACTCCATTATCCTCGGTGGGAAAGCTTCAGCATGCCAGTGCACTCACCATGTGTGTGCTCACTCACCTTCTCACAAGCCATCATTTCAATGAAGTTATGTTGACAACTAGAGATGTTCTGTATGTACTAATCCTGAATAATCCAAGGTTCATAAATCCCTTCCCCTCCAGCTCCTGAGAAAAGGTGGACAAGAGAGAGAGGGAATGAATGCTAGAACTTTTTTTGAGCTGTTTCCAGCTGCAGTGGATTGACCCTGTCTGTCTGCCTGGAACCCACCAAAACCTCTCTATCACACCCCTCCCCTACTAGACAGGGGATAGAAAATATAATGAAGGGTTCACATGTTAAGAACAGAAATCACTCACCATATACCATCACAGGCAAAAACTAGACTCAGATATATTAATTAAATTTACTGGTAAAAAAATCAAAGCAGGGTAGTAAGAAGTTAAGACAGACCTTAAAAACACCCTTTCCTTCAACCCTCCATCCTTCTCAGGTATACCTCCTTCCTCCCCAGAAGTGCAGGAAGATGAGGAGTGCAGGAAGATGGGGAAGGAAGGCTACAGTCACTTCACAACACGTCGTCTCTTCTGCTGCTCTGAGAGAGGAGTCCTTCCCCTACTCCCATGTGGAGTGCCACCCATGGGAGACAATCCTCCATGAACTTCTCCAACTTGAGTCCATCCCAGAGCAACAGTGTACTACACACTGTTGCAATGTGGATCACGCTGTGGATCACAGGGAGCAGTCATTCCACACAGCCTGTTCCTGTATGGGTGTCCCACAGGTTCAGAAGTCCTGCCAGCACACCTGTTCCAGTGAGGGCTCCTCTTTCCATGGGTCTGCTGGTCCCTGCCAGGACCCTGCTCCAGCAGGGGCCTCCCACGGGCTCACAGCCTCCTCTCAGTCATCTGACTGCTCCAGTGTGGGATCCAGCTCCTCCAGGGGCTGCAGGTGGATCTCTGCTCCACCCTGCACCTCCATGGGCTGCAGGGGCACAGCTGCCTCACCATGGGTTGCACCAGGGGCTGCAGGGGAACCTCTGCTCTGGTGCCTGGAGCACCTCCTGCCCCTCCTTCTGCGCTGACCTTGGGTCTGTAGCGCTTTTTCCCTCCCACATTCTCACTTCACTCTTCTCTGGTTGCCATTATATCTGTGCAATAAACTCTTATTTTTCTTCTTTTTCAATCTGTTATCACAGAGTGTTACCATCATTTCTGGTTCACCCAGCCTCGGCTAGGAGCACATCCATCTTGCACCTGGCTGGCATTGAGTCTTCTGGACATGGAGGAAGCTTCTAGCAGCTTCTCACAAAACCCACCCTTGCAGCCCCTCCCCCCCCCTCCCCCCACCAAAACCTGGCCACACAAACCCAATATACCAATGCCTCAAAATTCATAATATAACTACACATTTTGGGATTAGTGAGTTGATCCTAATGAGCCCTTTTGCAATTATTTTTTTTTATTTGATTTTTTTTGTAAACACGTTCCTCACCCATAGTCTCATCTTTTTAATGGTAAGAAGAGTAAACTAGTATGTGGTTATCAGAAATGTGCTAGATCAGAGGTCAAAGATAGTTATCTTCCAGTTACTGGGCACAATCTCATCTCTGCTGGAAAAAAATCACACATCAGATGAAGGAAGTCTATCACATGTAGTAATTTTTGTGGTTATAAACCACAATTTATTTAGATTTTCATTCCAAAACCACTTATGATCATAACATTAATTTTGTCTGCAGTTCTTTGATTGCCCCAAGTGAGCACATGCCCTTTAATATCACTTCAACTAAAACACTCTAACCAACCCAAAACAGAAAAGAAGGAATATAATGAATGCACAAATATATCTACTTATTTTTTTTCTGATGTTATGAGTTCACTAACAAGTCTTAAACTATAGTACCAGTCTAAGTTTCTTATATCATTGACATTAAGGCTTTTTCCATTAAACTTCCTCATTAATAAATTATAGACGTCCTTAGTGACATTCAACCTGTTCATGTTTCATAGTTGTAATATTAATAATTCATGGCAGAAATTAATGTTTTTCTTATCTTTATTAATTCTGCAATCACAAAGAATTTATTTTTAAATTAGTGAAAAACAAGACTACAAGCTGAATTAGTTAATTTATTCCAAATATTGGGATCTCACAGCATAGGTGAAGTAATACCTAAACCCATCATATTATTACTTTTCTTTTTATAACTGAATCATACATTTTTAAAGGAAATAATATTACTTCTAGTTCTAAGATAACAATGTTGGATGACATTTTTTTTTTTTCAAAAGGGCAATCTAACTTAAAGCAGATCTGCCACCTAGGAGATAACCTCTAAGGAGCTGCTATGAATATAAGGAGAATCCTTTTTAATACAGTCTTTTAGCTTATCTCACAAAGGATATTAAAAGGAAGAAAGAAAAAGGCTTTCTCATAACTATATTACAAAAAACAAACAAAACCCCCACAGACAGTAAGTTCTCTTTCTTTGCTTGATTCCCAAGAATTTATTAAAGTTTTATCTCCATCATTTCCAATATTTGTACACATGCTTAACTGTAGACAAGGTTTCCCTGTGGTAGGGTAACCAGAACAATATGAAAACAGCCCTCAGCAGATTTCTTATTGTTAAGAACATGTCCTTAGTAAAAATCTTTCTTTTTCATAGTGCTTTGCATTTAAATAAAAAATTATATATGTCAAAAAGTGATATCTGGTTCTTCTCACAAGTAAAAAGCAAACTAAAGCAAACAAAACTGTATTGCTTTCCTTTCAGCTAGTTACTTTTATCTACCCCAGAATAACTATGACATTTAGAATATGTAGAGACTCTAAAGAAGAATTTTCTTTTTTCTTTTTTTTTTTTCTTTTTTTTTCTTTTTTTTTTTGAGAATAAAGACTATAATAAATTTCACATTGCAGTTTATTTCAGCATGGGTTTTATTTGTGGATGATCATAGCTTTGCCTTCTGGCCTCAAAATATATGATCATCTGAGTTTCCTCTTCATCCTCTGTCTCCTGGGGCTAGAGAGAGAACAGATAGCTTATAATGATATTGTGCTCTTTCAACTTTATTTCAATGCAGCCAAACACATCCTTCAAAGCTTCAGGAAAGAGCTTTCTGATTGTTTATTTACTTTTTTGTTTCTTAACAGATGCAAAATTTACTGTGTCTTCTATTCCTTATGTCCTCTTTCTTCAAATATCAGAAGACACTTTCTCCTATAGTTTATGGATATAGCAAAGGATGAATGAGAATTTGATAGTCACAGAAAAGTGTGCCTCTTGGATGTTTGTTTATCAGAGTATAGATACATATTATCTACTCTGTTAAGTTTAAAAATTGACTAGGTTAAAAATCATCTAGGTTTATACAATCTAATCATCCCACTGCTTAAAATTTCTAAGTTGTTTTCATTTCTTTTGATTCATAAAGGCGGGTCAGTGTGAAACATAATGGCTGTGTAAACACTGGATAAACTTGAGATCTCAGCACTCTGTTCTTAAAATCTTGGATATCCTTATCAGTTGCTCCTTTTGGAGGATAATTTTGGAGGATAATACATCCTCCTTTTGGAGGATGAATGCAGTTTCAAACTTGTAAGATCTTCTAGAAGACTTTATTAAAGCAAACCTGAGTTAATGATGCCTGAAAATAAAGACAAATATAAAGGTCTTGCAGAAGACAGCTTTTCAAAGGAAGTCCAGGAGTACTTGTTGCTTCTTATTGATTTATTATATTCTTTAATAAATATTCAAATGTATTGTGTTTACTATATTGTATTTTGTGCTCAGAACCATCAATTTATTTAGGCACCAGGAAGTTTTTGAGTACTGGAATGTCTCCTTCACCAGATATTCATGGATTAGAGAAGCCAATGAGCAAACTTTATGGAATTCACATGTAGGATTGGTGCAGATCCAGAGGCCAGACTCTCAAAATCTGGCATCCCATATATCTGGCTCTCAAAGATTGTATGGTATATACGCTTCCAGATCAAACTACAGTCAGCCATGCACCCATTAAGCAGGAGCACATCTTCGCAGCACACGTTGTCTATTTCAGCCTAAGAAAAGATGGTTGAATTATCCTTGCTAGAAGCATACTCTGTGTATGCTTTGCAACTGAGATTTCCTGAGCTGCCCAAAATGGAAGCAAAGGATTCAGAGTTAATGAAGATTGTGGGAAAAAACAAGCAAACAACAACAACAAAATATTAATAAATGTAAACAAAAATAATCTATTTTAAAAATATTTTTATTTTTTTTAATAGCATCTAATGCTCTTGCACTGGAATGAGTTGATGCCAGAATTTGAAAGTACTATTGATGACTATTAAACCAATTATGAATGTTTTCCCTGGTTATCATAGAGTTTTGAAAGATGAATCATATTTATGTATAGTTAATATTTGCATGGTGGTGATGAAATATTTGTGTAAAAGCATTTTGAAGTCGTTTCACAATAGCCTGAGAAAACATATGGTCTAAATATATCCTGGCTTTGTTTCTTCTGCTCATTTCTGGCTGGCTGGCTGTAGGTTAGGGAATAAAGAAATCACTGGATGTGTAAGACTGATTCTTCTTTTAAGTAGCTGAATATAAGTTTGTTGAGGTTTTAGTTTTTGTTTTTTTAATTATTTTTACTTATTATTCCTATAATTTAAAGTAAATTAAAAATATATTGCTAAATTGCAGTTATGTACATGTAGATTAAACAGTCAGCTTTGTAGAATACAGTTTTACTTTTAAAAGTTATTGAAGAAAACATCTGTTTCAATATTTGCATTAGCACATATTAGTATGTGTTATTAGTACTTTGTTTTGGATAAGGCACTTATGTGATCAATATAATATGTAATATGATCTGTCACAGTGTTTTGCTTTACAATATGTATTTTAAAAAAATCACGCTCTGGAAAGAAAATTCCCTTGATGCTATGAAATATGAAAAGGGGAAGTTTTGCTTACTGGCTCTTCCATCTACAGACATACAGTACAGAATTTAGTTAAAGGCAGTTTTTCAGTGCATCTGTTTTAAGCAGATGTATGGTTATTGTCATCAGCACAAAAAAGCAAGCACCAACACAAATGACCAAATCCATATGCTGCTGACACTTATCCTTGTCACTTGTGTAGCATAAATTATACTGAGTTAACTTAGCATATTCTAAAAATAAATGGATTTTTGTTCATATTTTTTTCTCAGTGTTATTTTTTGTTTCATCTTCCACTAATGGGAGTTCATTGCTCTCAAGTGGCAACAGAATTGGAAAAGCATAGTAAGCTTTTAAAAATTGTGCACTCTTGCAGAAAGTTACACTTCTGTGTCCCTTTTAGGAGGCTTGGTTTGCAGGGTAGCAGACACCAGCCAATTACATGCACAGCCTGGCCAGTCTGCCCACTCACTATGAGTCCTTTCTGCTGTAATGAGCTTGATCAGACTCTAAATTAGGCTTCTACATTTTTATGCTGATCAAATTATTCCCTTGTGTGTGATTCATGAAATAGCAAAATAAGGATTGAGGAAAATATGCCAATAATTTTAGCTATCAGTAACATTGCTAAAGTACCAATTGCATAAAAAAACTAACATCAGAAGTTGCCTATAGCAGTATTTCCTCCATTCTATGTCTCTGTTTTGCCTCACTTGGCTTTAGATACTGTCATAGGGGCTGTCTCTCTAGGCATTGACACACACTCTGGTTTAAAAGCATGAACACAAGAATATCTTGCATAAGGAGCTTGCAGGATTCAGATTGCTGGAGGACTTTAGGAACAGTTTAGATAAACTATTGATTGAAAGAGCACAACTAAAATTAGTTCTACTGGTGGGAAAGAAAGTCAGTTACCTTCCAGCACTAGTTTTCTCTGGTCCTGTGATTCTACGTTTTCTAGGTTCTTAGTGGAAACAAAGTTGTGGACATCCAACAAATTCTTGCAGACTTCATAAACCTCACCATTTAGGGTCTAACTTTTCTTACCTTTGCTTAAGCAAAAATAAGGTTCCATAGCTTCCTTGGGTCACTGCTTTCAGCATTTAACTATCTATATATTTTTACATATTTTCCTAATATCAAACCTACTTTTCACTTTTAAGCTCATTTTTTTCTTGTCCTGTCCCCACTTAACATGGAAAATAATTGCTCACCAATGAAAAACTCATTATATTATTATAAGATGAAATAATAAAATACAGTGACTAACAGAGTCCACCTGATGCCCTCAGAGCTCCTTCCAGTGGAACTTCCCTTGCAGAAGATTTCATATATCTGCAGAAATACTGCTATTATTATCAGAGACAGAAATTACTGTAGCGATTACCTTGAGTGGAATTAGTCATCTTTCCTTGGGTGGAATTAGTCATCTTCTAAGGTTTTGAGGTTTTTTTAGCAATTTGCTTTTGCTCCCACAAAACTCATGCTAATAAGATGTAGGTATATATCTTATATAGGGATGTATAAAAAAATATATGTATTAATTTCCAGCTTGCTAAAACCTGGTTTTTTTATCACATCTTTGTGTATACTGGCTTTCTCACTATAACAGGGAAGGAATGTGTATTTTCAACATATATTCACTTCTTAAAAAAATCTCTGAGGATTTTTGTAAGATATATGTAAGAGCCCTATTAAAGCACTCAAGCCACTGTAGAATTTTCCCACGCACATCAATTGTTAATCTTTGCTTTTTTTTACATAATTTGCCCACTGCAGGTAAAATGGAAAATCCTTTTTGTTATCCATTCCTTGACAGTACTTCGTAAATTGGAATACTCTCATTATATTGATGCTTTTTTGGGGCTACCTAAAAAGAGAGGCCAGACAAAATTAAGAGAATAAAAACTGGCTATATTTATAGAAGGGCCTTCAGGTACATTTAAGGCAGATGAAGCCCCCTACCCAAAGCTACACCCAAAAATGAACAGTGGATCACAGGTTTTTACACTTTTATAAATTTGTTTTATTTGCATAGTGGGGGTTAATCTTCAAATTACAACTTCAGGTAATGAAGTTATTTTGCCCCAAGTTTGCTCCTCCCCAACTCACTTTTGTTTGCATCTCTCAGGGCCTGAGACAGCAAGGTGTCCTGGATTCCCAGGCCTAGAGAGGAATTGTTTTGTCTGACCAAAATGGGAAAACTATAGCTAGAACTATATATGGAGTTAAGAATTATACACTAAAGAATTACAGGATTTAAAATGTATGAAAAATATAAAAGCTAAAATCCTAAGGTATCAATATATTCTTGAACCTCCTCTTAAAAAAATTAGCTTCTTCAAGCTGTTCTAGTAGACACATTGTATAAGCCTTGGTTTAATGTTTGTTTTGCTCTGTCCTTCTCTCCATTTTTTGCATCTTATTTAAGTGAAGTGTCCCCAGAATCTAAAATAGTCCGAAATTTGAAACCTCACAAGAATCAACTAGAATTTACATTATCTCTGTGTCTTATTATAGAAGTAATTTCTGTTCAAACCAGATTGAGTTGCTTTTTTTCCTGCAACTGTGGGGCTTTACTGACTGATTCCATTAATGATCTATCACAACTGCCACATCCTTTTGCATCATATAACTGCTTTACTTTTTATCCATGAGTTTTTTCTTCTTTCCTTGCATGTTTGCCTATTGAATTTTGTAGTTTTAGTTTTTGAGCTTTTTCTTCAATTTATCAAAATGATGTTTAAATCTTATCCTGGTCTACAGAGTGTTTATAAACTCTTATAGCTCATATAATCTAAAAATGTTTTTAGTGTACTTCTATCATTGCAATCAATATTGTTTTAACAGGTGTCTAGAGTAGACAGATAATATGGTTTCTCTATATAACATGGATAATAATTCTTTGAAAAAAAACAGCCTTTGAAGACAAGTAATCTTTACGAGTCTCAAAACGGGACTGTCACTGAATAATAGAATATCTGGTGTTATCAAAGCTGTTTGTATAAGACTTGTGAGGAAATTATACTGCCATAGTTCCAGATCTCAGCTGATTTCTACTTACACCAGCTCACAGTGAGAGCTGTAATATTACACCTTTGCCTATCAAAGTCAGGATTTTTTTCACTTTGCAAAGCATTTACTCCCCTGTGCTGTTGAAGGAGTCATTATATTTGATGACTCTTCTATCTGATCTAGTACTGCAAAATCTACAATTATAGAGATCTAGCCATGCACATATCCTGCTTGATATCAAGTAAGTTTTTAGGGAGTCCTGTGTTTTTTCTTTGGTTTGTTTGTTTGGGTTTTTTGTTTTTGTTTTTGTGTTTTTTATTATTTTCAGAGAGAGGTTATTTTGCTTATTAATGGAGCAGAGCTGACGGTATATCATCAAAGTACGAGGATGGACTACTGAAATGTCTTTTCCTGGAGTTACTTTTCACAGAAAAACTGGTATTCAAAGCTTTTAGATATTTTGTTGTTGCAGAATATAGATGGTTTTGGAAGCCAAAGGAGTAAAGCATGCTGAAAGTACATTACATTAGCTAATGCATGTGTGTGCTGAAATTGTGTCAAAAGAAGTCATGTTGTGGAGGGAGAGAAAATCCCAAAACCACAGGCAA
Organism: Poecile atricapillus; assembly: GCF_030490865.1. Classification (NCBI taxonomy): domain Eukaryota; kingdom Metazoa; phylum Chordata; class Aves; order Passeriformes; family Paridae; genus Poecile; species Poecile atricapillus. The sequence continues at coordinate 77,131,284 of NC_081249.1, read as the reverse complement.
TGCAACCACTCAATTACTGCAGGACATTCATGTAACTTGGAATTCAGGAAGCAGCTCTTCCTCTTCTAAAGCAAATTTTGAGTTTTTGAACTGCTAGTTTGCCCTTTTTTGCCTCATTTAAGCTGTTGCAGGTAAAAGCTGCCCTCACATTCCTGGCCATGTGGAAGTGTAAAGGGCAATCTGTTTTCAAGCTGCAGAAATGGTCTGAGAAACTCTAATGAACAAATTGCATCTACCACTGAGTTTAATTTGGTTTTTTATGTGGCAAAAATATGAGGGGAGGGTGTAAATTCATTCTTTTTCAGCCCTTTGCCTATTCTAAAGGAGTCCTGTTGCGAAAACTGGAACAGGTGTCCTCAATTCAATTATACCAGAGATGGCAGAAGCAGTTGGACTAGGAAGCACATGCCATGACTCCACTGTAGAGAAAACATTGCAGAAAAGATATTTTTTAGCTTTTACTTTAGTTTTGATTAAGATCACACAGTTTTCTCATCGAGCTGCTACACTATTTTCTGTAGACTTAGGAATGACAAATTATAATAAATACACTCATTTAAATAGAAATGTAGATGTAATTTACCAACATTTCAAACTAACAAAATGTTATACAATGTTCCCTGTTAGGTCACCAGATTGTCACCTGTTGTTAATTACTGAGAAGTGTCAGGTTATATTTTCTGGGACCCAGTGTCTCACTGCATAGTCATTGATTTTCTGTATGGAGCTGTCTCATGGCCAGCACAAGACAAGCACAGCAATGGTACCTTAGTACAGATGTAGTGTAATTAGCATCATTAATAGTGTCATTCCAGGTTGGGCACTGAAGCAACCTCCCTTCGTTAAACTCTTCTGGTCACTGTAGCCATCACTAGTTGCAAATCACCCAAGTGAAGTATTCTGAACTATTTTATTTTTTCCACAAAATGAGGATTAGTAACCTGGCAGTAATTCAGATAAATGAGCCTTTCTTGGCAAAATTATCCTGTAAAAGTTATATATAAATAGATAGACACAAGCAGTCTATATACAGTGGTCTTTGGAAAACTGATCAGTATAAGAGAAACTATCTGTACACACACTTCACAGTCATTCATAGCAGTAACTGCCTGCACTGTATATGCTGTCCAGCAAACTTGTCCAGAATGTGTAGACATTGAAGACTAAGATGAAGGCTAACCACTGAATAGGAAAAAAACTGGTTTGTACACATTTTTTTCTTACTAAGTAAAATATAATTTAAAATATTTGTCATGAGCAAAATTTACATCATAGTAGGGATTAAAACCTGAAAAATGTATTTATTTTTTCCCCAAGAATTCCAATATTTCCTTCACATGCTGTGCATATATATCTATGATCTCTTTCCCTCAGGCTTGAAATATGTAGTTAAATGATCATTAGTTTTCAATTTAAAATAAATTGCCTAAACCACTTTGAATATTCAGAAGCATTTGAGGTTTTGCATGTAGGGAAATTATATAAAAATTCCTATAAATGTTTTTCATATTCTTTGCACTCTCCTTATGGCTTATTTTTTCATGCTTGTCTTTTTATTCCACTCACTGGAGTAAGCTCATGCATAGATTTGGACAATCTGCACCTGGCATTCTGATGGGAAGCATGCTTAGACCTCCATCAAATCAGTTAAGAAGAGGCCACCTCACTGTAAACAAAAACTTGATAGGAGGCATGCTTGTAGTTCAGATTGTTCTGAAAACCCTTTCAGAAATAAGCATAGGTGCTCACTTCTGGCCAGGTAAATTTTTTTCAATATCAAAATATTCTAGTGCAGCACATTTCTTTTTTTGTAATTCCAAAGAAGCCAACCGATTGAAGTGAACATGACAAGACATAATAGCAGTTGACTCATGCATTATGAAACATTTTCCCCATATGAATCAATATAAGTTTGTTAGTGCATTGTAGTAAAGATAATTCATTCTCATTCTCAAAGGATCAGCTGTATATTAATTTCTTTCATGGATTTGAGGCAAAGAAACACTTCAAACATTTTGAGTGTGATAAACATAAGACTACTTTGTTCACATTGGAGAGATGTGTATTTTCTCCCATGGTGAAGGTGCATTTATTGTTATTGGAGACAGGTCGATAAACAGCTATAAAGCTCTAAAATTCATGTTTCCAAGAGAAGAAACATTCAGTTTCACCTTTTATTTTTCCCTTTAATTTTCTTCACTATAATTCTATGCATGCAAGAATATGTCACTAGGATGATGGATTTCTGAATCTCATTAAAATAAATGCCTGGCACTGTAGAATGCTTCCAAACTGAAAATATATGAGAACAATCTCTTAAAAGGAGAAAGACATGCAAGAAGACCTCATGATCAGAACAAAAACCAACTTTCAGGAACTTGATCAATTCTACTCTCTTTTTATCATCATTCATCTCTTTTCCTGTCTTGGACCATAAGCACACGAATCCTCAAAGAAGTTACGCTTATTTGCTTTGCACCTGTCAACAAAGCTTTTACTGAATTTGGAGAGCTGAATTTTATGTAAGGACTCCACTCTTGGTAGAGCTGTTGTACCAAGAACATCAAAGCCATTCTATATAAAAAAGAGCAAGGTGGAGAGTAATGGAAGAATGGATGTGAAAATGAGGAAGGTCAGACTGTGTCACAAAAACATTTGGCCTTAGAAGCCAAGAGTGGACACAATGTTACTGTATTATAGAAACAGAAAGATGAGAAGTTTTGTTTTCCCTACTAATTACATCGGAACATGATGATATTTTCAATTAAATTACACAAGTTGGTCATTGAGGGTCACTTGGTTAATCAGTGGTCTTTGAATCCTTAGTGAATCGTAAATCTCAGAAACACACTGCTATGGAGTATCATTGAGACCAAAAATGGAAGACGATTCAAAAGAGAAATGAGGAATTATATAAATATAAAAAATGTCTAGCAGAATTATCTCAACTTGGGAAGGTATATTTAATTTTGTATTTCAAATTTCAGGGAAATCTCTTACAGAGGATAAGAAGCACCCACAAAGAAACATTCTTTTTTCTTGTGGTCCTTCCTACCTTTAGCTAATGTTCCATCCTAGATATTGGAATTTGCCAAATTGTGAATCTGGATATTTGTTTTCCTGTGAAACTAAAAATAATATTTTTACTTCTCTCTTTCTCATCTGAGAGTCTCCCAAATCTTTGAAATATGCAGCATTCCTGAGTATTACTGAAAGTCCTATAGGTACATTTACATCCACACTTATCTAATAATAAAAGCTATATTAAAATATGTTGAGGCTTCAGTTTTTACATGCAAAAAGAGAATACTAGAACAAAAATATTGATTAGACTGAAGAAGAGTTTCTAAATTACAGTAATGAATTAAATGCTTTTCTGGATGTACCCCAGATATTGCCATATCTGGATATGGTGTGTTCTGTAGATACATACTTGTGCATCTGGCACAAGGTTGTTTGAATTTATTTTATTTTGCTTCAGAAAAGAAAGTCTGTTTCAATTTTCCATGTAACATAGTAGGGTATTTGAGATATTTCTTGTCTAAAGAGTGCATTCATTTATTTTAAACTGTTTGAAAATTACTGATGCAACAGTTAATTATGTTGCAGCTTGGTAGAAGACTGACATACCACAGTGTATTTAAGTGTGTTTAGTGTACTTTAAGATGGATTTACTTGAATGGAATAATCACATAGTTTTCATTATCATTTGGCTTTTGAATTGTGCATCAAGTTTTGCTAAGTTCAGCATGCCTTAAGCATCAGAAATTCTATTTTCAATCGTAGCTTAAAGGCATTAAGAGCTCTCCTTTTTCTTTTGAAGGACTTGAAGGGCAATTGCAACAAAGCAATGCCACTCAGGCATGAAAATGTTTTTATGATTACTGAAGCTCCACCTCAATATCTTGTAAGAGAGAGCCAATGGCTGACCAGGCAAACTTGTATTGTTTTTATCACAAAATATAAGGTAGATATCAGGATTTGAATTTAATCATAATTTTATTCAGTGAATATTTAGAGGAAATTATTTTTGATGCTCTAGGGCCAAAGTTGCTTTTTAGGAGCTTCTTAAGCCAGTGCTTGATATGCCAGTAATTTGAAATTCAAGAAGGAGTACCACAGTGTTTCAATATTTCCAGAGGTGCAGTTGATATATTGCAATGATACTCAAATGAAAGAGCCCTGAGGTGAAAAAAACAGCAGAAATGGGGGATTTATCTCACTTCATCTTAGACATGTGCAGTGTAGATATCAGTGTCTGAGCCAAGCAAACGTCATTAATCAGATTGCCTTCATAGTCAAGGGAAACACCTGGTTTTATAGCTGGATGCATTTGATGGAATTTGGATGCCTTGTTTAGGATTTCCCACCTACGAAGTTTCTTTTCTTTTCATTGATGACAAAAATGACTAGCTTAGATGCAGACATGTAGATAGCTGTGTTTGATTAAATAAATGCCACTTTGGAACACTGTAAATAGTGGCAAAAGCAAATTGCTTTGCAGGTTTATTTATGACTTTTTTTTGTATAACCATCCAGTGTTATTGAAAATACACAATAAGAATATTAAAGTAAATCTATAAATTCTATTAAAAACTAAAATTGGAAAACATTATTTCTCTAAAGTAATCTTTTGCTTTTAAACAAGAAAGTTTTAAAAAAATAAATCACAAGTTGTCTGCTATGAATTATTTTACTGTCTTAAAAAATGCCCATGGATCAAAGGCGCTTCTTACATTCATCAAAACAACAATGTTCTGATGTATAAAAGTACAGAACCAGTACAAAGTACAAAGTATGGCTCAGATGAGCCATAAAGAACAAATAAGCAGCATTATCAAAAGCTTGTCAGCAGTAGGTAAGTCTGAAGGAGATAGTTTGCAGTCTGAAAAGAAAGCAGCACAAATCTTTCAAGGAGATCAGACAAGAAGCTGTGAAATTCCATCCATGTTTATATATGTATAAGCATGAAGTGACTTGCAAAAATTCCATTTAATGTTAATAACAGTAATATGCACAGCTGTGTAATTCAAATAATGTAATATTTACGTGCTATTTTTTAAATCACAATGTGAGTTTAATTGCAATAACTCTATTATCACAGTTCTTATCATATTGGTCCTTCTCTTCTTCTTCTGCAAGCACTTTATGCCTTCAGCTAGCCTCATTCTCACTCCCCTGTGTTCCTCCCCTTCTTCTTTAAGAGGGTCTCACTGCTACTTCTGGTAGCATAACTGAATGAGTCTGTAGCACTGACTCATACAGAGGTGTTAACATTTTCTCTCTATTCCTCATCATGGTGTGGCTCTTGGCGAGGGTCCTGTCCAGGTCCAGGAGCTGAACATGATTCTTGTGGGTGACTTCCAGCTGAGCATATTTTGTGATTCTGTGTTCATCTTATTTGTTCCCAAACATCGTATCTCAGTGTCTTCTATTACCACTATTCATAATTTGCAAAAAGATCTTAACTGCCTATAGTAAATTGATGATGAGGTCAATTTTGTAAGTTAAGAATTCAGTCTGAAACATTTAGTTTGCCTCTTTTCCAGTTTTGTGGAGATGTGAAAATGTTGCAAGTTCTCTCAAATGCTAAGTAATGCTGTCTCACTGCAGTTTCCATCTTAGCTCTCACTTAAGATAGAAGAAATACAGTTACTTAATGTACTTTTTCTCAGACTCTAAGATATGTACTTTTGACCTTCACAGCAGGAAAAAAATTATTGTTCAATTGTCAGCTTTGAGATTTAACTCATAGACAGTCTTTAATCCATGATGATACCATTCTATATCCCATGCTTAATTAGCTCATTACGACTTTCTCAGAAAGATCTTGACAAAGACCACCTGAAAATATTTATTCTCTGTTCTGCATTTTTCCCTTACACTCAAAGAAAAGTACCATTGAAATAAAACACTGTAACAGTGAAGGAAATATGTCAAATTCAAGGTTTACTTCATAATCATTAGAAATCATCCCCACCTCAGTTTCCAACTTTGGAGACTGAATTCATGTTGATTGTTTTTAAACCTAATCCATAGTATTTTTTAGTTTTCTTAGAACTTAATCCAAGTAGATATCTATTCTTACACGAAACCTTGACAGTAGATATAAAAATGTGGTGAAATAAGTAGACTTTACTTATCAAAGTGGAATTTTTTTATTTCATTTCAATTTTAGTTTCAAAAAGTCTTATCAGAGCATTCAGATTTGTTGAGATAGCCTGCTTCTGGATTTTTGTCTAAATGTGTTGAATTATTTTTCTTTTTCACAATTCATGTTGTTTAAACACTTCCTACATCTGTATACATAAAACCAGAATTGTTTTTGAATTTATATATAATAGAATATGTTAGAATTTTCTTTCATGAAGACTTCTTGATATAATAAAGATTCTTCCTAATTGAAATGTAGCAAGACTTTGAATGAAAGAAATTCTTCTCAAAGAAGAATCACTGTATTTTGCAGTACTTGAAAGCAATATAAAGTTCATTCTTGTTAGCTGATTGACTTCAAAATAACCTAAAATATGTTTACTTGGAAAGAGGCACAGGAAAATTTTACTGGTGATGCCATATGGAATAATTACCGTAACAACCCTCAAAAGGGTAAAGCACTAGTATGTGTTTTGTACAGTCAGAGCAGTAAATTAATACCCCAAGGATTAACTCACCAATGTCTGAAGCAATCTGTAGTGCAATAATTGTATCATAGACACTGAATTTGACTCAGCTAAGCTGTCACTGTCCTTCTGCCACACCGGATTGCTAATGGAAACACTGTCTGCTGAGGAGGAGCTGGGACAGGTCTAACGATTGTGTTCCAAGAGATCATATTGACACAGGTACCTGTTCATGATATCAGGATAGTTTTTTGTACATTTATTTATTGCTTTGTGTCAATTTGTGTACCTATTGATGAAATAGGCCACACAAGTCTGTGTATGCTTGGTAATAGGTTACAAAATGAGATTGTTTCCCATATAAACACTGGCATTTTTAACTATATATTCAGTTTTTCATGGCAATTTCAGGCAATATTCCCATTGAGTCTGAAGAAAGTAAGACAATTTTGATAATCTTATATATGCTGTATATACTTTGCAAAAAAGCATTAAAAATCCTCACTTTCTCAGGGAACAAAATGTGCTAAGACACATTTAAACAAGGACAGTGTTTTGCTCTGCTAAATTCAAAATTAAAAATGAGTTGGTTTTAGTTAGTGTGGCTGGTTATTTTTTAAAACTTATTTGTAAAAATGGAAATGGTAATTTTAAAATCAGAATTATTTTTCATTAAAGCTGATAAAATGTTTTTATCTAGTTAATGAGATAGTTTTTTGAAATTTAATATGCTGTATAAAAATATATGCTTTATCAGGAAGGATACTTTGCTTCAAATTTTAAAAGACTGAGTAACAGAGACTATTTTAGTATGAAAGCGAACTTTTTGTATGCGTACAGAAATCTTGGACGTGTACAAACAGCAGACCTGGAGAGCCTGTACTCTTCAGATGATGCAGATGATTCTTTAAGAAATAAATGTACATTCTCATGCTGTATACTGAAGTGGTTGCAATAACTATTGTATTTACTTCTGTGCCAACTAAGCTGTACTGCTTTCAAAGAAAGATATTCTTGTTTATAGAGACCTTCATTTTGTTAATATATTAAACACAGTGAAATGAATGCAGACATTCTGTCTGCTTTGTGATAAAGCTAAATTAATACCCAAAGGATTAACCTTCAGTGTGCAGTGTACTGACTACCATTTTAGGAATTACTATTAATTGCTTTTTAAATGTGGCTCCACCAAAGACATTACTCGTGATAAGGGCAGGGGAAGGGGCGGTGCAGGAGATGAGAAAAGCACTCTAATCCAACATGAGTAAATATTAAAACTCAGCACATTTTTACCACTGTTATATCTGCTCTAATAATTTTATTTAAGTGCTGGGGGTCTTTTTGATTGTTTTTTTATTGTTTTATGCACATTTTCTGAAAAGATTTAGTTGCTATTCCATAATATTTGTATTCTTCATCAATGTTATGTTAACAAAAGCAGAACTCAAATTCTGTTGCCAACTGTATGCCAACAAAGTAACCTTCTGTAAAGCATCTCATCTACCATAAAAAAATTACAGTGTTTCAAAATAATCTTTAGCTAATTTAAATTCTTTCTTCCTTGTGAGTTTTTATAGGAGGTGGTGTCTTCTGCTCCTGAGCCTCCTGAAGTCAAGGGCATGACATCGGGTCAGTGCCCTTGGTACATTTAAACAGGAAAGGACTATAGGACTAAAGTAGTTTCCCTTGTAAACATATGGCATGCTGACTGAAGATAGGACCTCATTATACATAAAAGATCTTGAGCAAATCACAGAACAACATCATGAACTGTGCTGCTGGTCTAAAAAGGATTTTTTGATCCAGCATTGAAAAACAGCTGCTTAAAATATATTTGAACAATGGTTTTAGTGATAAATGATTAACTGAACTTAAAAAACAAATTTTAAAAAGTCCACCTTTAAACTTGCAGAGAAAATATCATAATCATATGCCTGTGAATGTCCTGCTTATCATGTATAGAAAAAATAATTAAATGCCATATTGTCATTATTTAAAAAAGGAAATATTGCTAGATTTTTCATGCATCAGTGAAAAAGGCAAAGATGGCTATTTCCATCAAGGAATACTTTTACTGAGGGCTGGAATGCAGATTTGAAACACCTGTTTGAAGCCCTGTTATATACAATCTGACTCATATCAAGTGCTTGACTTCCAAGTGAATATATAATAAACTCAGGAAATAATTAAAATATATTTCCACACAGAAGATAAGAGGTTGAAAATACTTTGTCAATTAAACTGAATCACTCTTCAGAAGACTAAGAAAGGCAATCTGTTAGTTACAGATCTTACTCATATTGATGTATATTTGCCTTAGGCTTGTGGTCTCAAATGAATCTGATGTCATTGTCATTGTCACCCTCTTATTTTGGCCTGATCTTTTTCCCACCATAAAGTTCTTTTAAAGCCACCATGTACTTTGATAATGATGACCTAAATTTAACGTAGCCTATCTTTTGGATTGGTCTGTACTTTATTTAAGTATTTGTATGTATTTTTATGGAATAATTTTTCTTGTCTCTGATACTCAAGTCCAGAAAAATTTTTGAGCAGTAGCTCCTGTTCTTTGACAAAATTTGAACTTTAAGAAAAGCTTACATCCACTTCTTGATTAAGTTCTTCTATAAGGAAAGGGTGCTTATGAAGTTCCGGTTTGTCATCTACATGTAGTTCAGTATTTTAGATGATATTATGAGCATTTTTATCTCTTTTACAGAACATTTTAGTTGTACTAAGCTATATTGTGGAATTGTGGGCAGATGTGTTTGGTTCTAATGTTGTAGAACATCATATAAATTCTGATTACTCATTATTTTTTTCTTAATTTAGTAAATCATGCTGACTTTGATACTTCTGGCAGACAATCCAGTGGCTGGCCCCTCTGGGCACAGCCAGCCTGTGCCAGCCGTGGAGCTGCTGGTGGCTCTGCTCCTTGCTCTCTTCTGTCTGCACAAAGTGACTGGGCATGCACTCACTGGATAAGTGTGCCCTGACTCTCCTTGGAAGGAATTTAAAAATATATCTCAAAAGCAGTACATGCAGAAGATTTTGCACGTGTTCAAAGACAAGCATGTGATTACATTATTTACTGGCTCAGTTTCAGAGCGCCTTATGAAACGCAGGCAAATTATGGAAATAAAAATAGAAAGAAAATTACTTAATAAGGCTGAAAATGCTGTGTAAGTATGTAGTGGTGTGATTGTTTTCCCAAAGTACAGAAATAAAGTAGGAATTATCTTTCATTTTACCCCTTTCTCCTGAGAACAACTTTTATTAAAAGGACAAAAATCTACATATTATAGTAGAAAATTTTCAGAATTATGTGGGGGATTTTTAAATCTCAGGGGTAGGATAAATACCATATAACTGAACCTAAATATTTGAGAAAATCTTTGTGCAGTGAATATTCTATACAACACATGTAAATTGTTTGCAGATTGAACTTGGTGCCTGGAGACTAAATTAATTTATATAAGATGTACCCATCTTTCTCACGTACACTATTTGTGAGTATTGCTAAGTATTTTCAAAGCATGAACTGATACTAACTTTATAGCCAAATGCCTTCTACTCCATTTTTCAAAATGTACTTCTCTATGTAGGTGAAAATTGTCAAAATGCAAATAGAGATGTTTGAATCACAATACATTATTAAACCTTTTGGAAATAGCTTACCTTAGTCCATTCCGTCCCATTCTTATAAAGTTTCCCTAAAATAGTCCAGATTTCTTGCTAATCACTGTTGTATGTAGAGCTCCTCACAGAAAAATAGAACCCACAAACACAGATTTGTCAGTGGTGATGGAGAGACAGACAGAAAACTGATCTGCCATGACTTCTGTGAGTATAATTTGGCTTTTTGTTTGTTTTTCAAACTTACCTCACCTAATGCATGTTTGTATTTACATTAATTAATCTTTTATTAACTGACATGTATCAAAACTTTATGAAAACGTAGTAACCTTCATTAAAAAGTAAACAAGAATGTTAAGAAATGCTATCACTGAAGATGGCCACTTTTAAAACAGGATAAAAAGAATGATAGAAATAAAAATATAGCAGAGGGGTCAAACCCATAAGGTGATTATCTTTTATAACCTTTATAGTTGCACTGGATGCAAAAAATCACTAAAAATCAATTATATTCCAAAAGAAACCAGGTGACAATTACACATAATATTGGATCATTCTACTGCATCATATAAGTTTATTTCTGTGTATTGCCTCAAAATTTTATGAAGATTGGAAGATTCAGTGCCCAGGCATTAGGAATTTGAACACAAAGGATCTTATAGGAAAAAAACCCACAATTCATCATATAATTAATTAGTACCACAATGCTTACCGTAAATCTCTTGGATAAAAATGACATTCAAGAAATATTCTTCATACATTTCTTCTCTCTGTAATTATCATCCTAAATCTCTATATACATCCATACAGCCATACTGCTGGGTGGTTGTTACAGTGCACCCAAAAAACCCCAGAACTTTACAGTTTAAATGAACAGAGGATTTTGTAAACTAAAAAAAAAAAAAAATTGAAACAGCTGCAACATTTAAGCTAGATTTGGTCCTTACACATGAAATTAGCTGAGTATTTAAAATTATTTGTGAAGAAACTGGATATTGATAAGGGTTTGAACCAGAGAAGTTAGAGGTTGGAACAATGCCAATGAAAAAAAAAGCCAAATTTCCTACTTGAAAGATTTTTCATCACATTGCTTATGAAATTTAAATGAGACCGCACCATACTGAATGATTTGTGGGACCTATTGAGGACCTACATAATTTTACAGAGTGTAAATGAATTATAGCCTGTACATTTGGCTTTCAGGTGTAAGTTGATGAGAGCTTTCAAAGCTATTCTAAAAGTTTTCTGGAAGATTTGTGTCATTTGAAGTAAGTAATTAGGGCACTTAACAACTAGGGATGAGATAATGCTCTTTTTTCCTGCCAGTTATGAGCAAAGCATAAAAATCTGGTGCAATGGATAAAAATAAAAGTGCTTCAGCGCTGCAATCACAGAAATGGCTGCAGTATACTATAGATACACTCCAGCTTGATCTGAGGTGACTATTTCAGGCCTTACAGTCAACCCCCAAGGCCAGGACTGCTGCTTAAGCTCTAAAACCCACAGGTAAATTTGCCCACCAACAGCTTGGTCACTTCAGGACTTCCATACCCCAGTGTAGTGGCAAAGGAGAGGCTGAATCTGCATTCACCTGGGAGTCTCACAGGCATCAACGTGCTGCTCTTGGTGCTCATTCCTCTCCTGGACCTGACATCCATGCAGTGCCAAGTTACTGAGCTGACTTCTTTAGGACACACACACACTTTCCCAAGAGCTAGAACAAAGGAATTTTTAATGTTTTGTAGGTGTTTCCATGCAGGTGTTCCCAAATTATCAGGCAGGTATGTCTATACTCATTTTGTTTTCAAAACTTCAGCTAAATGCCTGTTTAAGAACTTTAATGTTTCCAGGCAACAAAAGCACTGATCAGAATCTTCACACTAATTTTGTTTTCATGTATTAGAATGTGCAAGTGATGTTCTATGATTTCTAAGTTTTCCATTAAACTTCATTTCCATAAAACCACAATGGAGTTGGGTGGAGTTTTTTATGTTACACAAGAAATAAAAAGATTTTAGTGAGATCATTCTCTGTAAATTTCTAGTTTTTCTAAGGGAAAATTCAAAGCTTCTCAAATGAAATATGTATGTGGATGAGCTAAAGAGATTGAAAAGCACTCTTTATCATCAAAATAACTCTCAAGTGTGTGTTATAGTATAGTGACTATCTTCAGAGAAAATGGCCCAGGTGTAAGTAATTACTGCTTTTTCTATTTTTCTATGTGGGTTTTAACAGGGAAATATTTCAATACTGCCGTATCTTGTGAATGTCTTTGTGTTGCACACCCTGTATCAGTATCTGAGTAGTCAATCTATTATAGTTCCTACAACAAAAAAAAAAGTTAAATTTCTATGCCCAGTAAACAAAAGCAAACAGGATGAGTTGACCTAAAACTCTTTTAATTTTCTTGATAAATTCCCCACTGCAGCAGAATGCTTTGCAATCAACATTTTCTGTATTTTAAAGCTACTCTATCAGAATACTCAACAGTTCCTTTGTAATATCTCATATACCCTGTGTAATATTGACCGCCTTTACAGCTGACTTTACATGCCTTTTTAAGCTAATGTCACAGGGCAAGCTTTAGAATGTCTATCATTATCTTATTTTGTCACTAAGAGCTATTAACCTCAGTAAAAAAATGTTTTATTGGAATTTAAACAGTACTTAATTTTTCTCTCCATGGTACAGATGCAATTATTGCCACAATTTTTTCAGAATTGTACAAATATTAACTTAGGAAATAATTAAAACCTGTAGTTAATTAGCTCAGTTGGTCAGAGTACAGTGCTAACAACCCCAAGATTGTGGGTTCAATCCCTTTACAGGTCATTTACTTCAGAGCTGGACTCGATGATTTTTGTGGGTCCCTTCCAACCCAGAATATTCTGTGAGCCTGTGAAATACAAGGAAGGTGAAGGACAGCTCTGCTCCCTGGAAGAGCATATTGAGGTTTAAGAATACAAAGGTGTCAAAGAAGCACTGGGAGGACAGCAACATTTTTACTTCTCAAGTGAATGTATAATCTCCATGAAATATGAAGCTGAGATTAATTTGGATATGGCAGACCCTGAAAGCTGCAAACAACATTTACTACCTACCACTAGTAATAATAGGGGCTCTACTAAAACTTTACAACCTTCTTTAAAGCTGAATAAAGATATTTTACATTCTGCCTATTTATTGGATATTTGCATCAGTACAATGCTGAGTAGTTCAGTAGTTTGAAGGAGGAGGATATGTAGGTGATTAAATAATTCATGGCTCTGAATGATAGAACTAATATAGCAACCTTCTGAAATGTCAGCATACAGTGTGAAGCCTATTAGTAAAAGGTCCTCTTTTTCACAGAGAAGTTAAATAATTATTACTCAGAACAGCAGAGTACAAATCTAAACATTTAGAGACAGTCAAGAATTCTCAAAAGACTTTTCTTTTGGTACATTTTAGATGAATTCATATTTCCAGTGCAGCAACTGTTTATCTTTACTCCAGACAGTGAGGGGGTGAGATGTGAATCATGATGTCTCTTGTTTGGGTTGCCATACGGAAATCAAAGAGAGTTGCTGATCATGGATTCTCCATTTCCACTTGTATTAGGACTCAGCAGACTTGGTTATGATCTCATACTTTCCACTTATCCATCGCCAGGCATGACAAAGTAAAGTTAATTCTAATGCCTAAATGCTAGATACAGTTTTAAAGAACACATTTAGTTTTGAAAAGATCATAAGCCAGACTATACATATACATTATGTATAATTTTTTTGTTACAGATAGGCAAGCTAAACATCATTATTTAAATTTTTTGCAGGTGAAAGATGAAAGTAAGCAAGGAGTTGACTATAAATCCTGTAAAAAGTAATAATGGCCATGTGTAGGGTAAGAGTAATAGACTTGCAAAGTGAACAAGTGGAATCATGAAGAAGTGAAAGAAATGCCAGAAATGAATCTAGTCCTGGTCTCTTGCTCCATAGTGTTTCAGATGTGAAATGCATAAAAAATTCTTTATTGGAAAAAAAAAAAATCATCTACTTTATGCCAAAAAATAAAATCCCAGTAAATGTTTAAAATTTTTTACAAATAATTTTAAATAGCAAAGAGACTGTAACTGGCAACAGCTTCTTACCCATAAAGGTCAGATTTCCTGGAATGTTCAGGTTAATGAATCCATATGTGAAGTTTACTGCTGCTTTGAGTCACCAAAGTAGTGCTTTGCAGTAAAAACACCTCAGTACCCCTTCCTTGATGCATGGGAAGTGCTGCTTATTTCATTCTTTTATTGCTTGCATCTAATCATAAGCATTTTTTTTCCCACATAGCTCATGCATCCGTTTGGATCACAGCTGCTTTTAGCATACGGAACACCTTCAGATATGCAATTATTCCAGGCTGAATTCGGCTGAATAATGTTAATCCTAAGCTTCCTGAGCAATTTTTTTTTTTTTCATCCTGATTTTCATACCTGTTTAATTTAAAATCTGTTGTCTTGGGTTTGACTTTTTTTTTTCCCCTAAATAAATGACACTACATTACCTTTATATAATGGTCTTACCTTACATATTAAATTCTATGGTAACCAATATAAAACATCTGGATTTGAAGCAATGGGGTGTAATTCTGCAAATACACAACATAAGACTCTGTCAGGAGCACTTCCTAATAGCTGCTTAAGTGGTAGGAATACAGAAATTGTGTAGGCAGAATAAGATACTTGATGTTACTTGAAGCACAGCAATAATTCTTTAAATTGCCATCCATTAACTCCCTGCAAAGTCTAAATCATAATTTAATTGATTTCTCATAAAGCATAAAAAATATTACTGTATGAACAAAATGCCAACTTCTTGAATTGGAAAAATGCAAGTAAATGAAAAATAAACAATCATCAATAGAAAAAAAAAGGTACATAAGTTTAAATGCAAGGGTTTTATTAACTTTTTAGAATAATTTTATATTCTCCTCATGCAGTTCTTTGCAAATCCTGGATATGTTTGGAGAATATGGATAGCTGGATGCTCCTGCTCAAAGTACACTGTAGAATAATGTATAAAATGTTTAGAAGTGATGTATTTTCCATTGTTAATATTTTCCAAGTAATTGTCAAAGCTACTGGAGTATTTTACTACCTCAAACTGGCTATTTCAGCCTTATTTTACAATTTAGATTTCTAATGAAAAATAACATTTTATATTTCTAATCCCAAAGAGCTCTGGGTTATTCCCAGCCTAATAAATGTAGTAGCCAAGACATGTTGCCAGTAACACCTCTGATGTAAATCTCCATCCCCCAGCACAGGTTATCGTATCACAAATGGACTTTGGAACTGTGTTTTATGCCATAGAATACTAATTTTATTAATTAGTAATTAATTGGCCAAAATTGTCTCAGAGGGATGCTCATTAACAGTACGAATACATGTCTGTAATGTGTAGCCCCAAGCTTATGCCTCAGCAGTACCCACATATACTCTATGTGGCTACTACAGTCATACTGAGGAGTGAAAGTGCCACTATAAACACAACCTGTGCCTAGAAAATTGAGAGGTAAATCAACATCTCCAGCTGTAAGACTGTGTTTGTTGGGGGCTAGGGTTATGGCATGGGTATCCATCCCTTCTGGCTAACTCAGTTTGGTACTGTGGGTTTGACTAAAGATCTCAAAGTCTACTCATGAAAATTGAGTAAACAAGAAAGAATTACACAGAATGTGTAAGATACCATATTTTCCCGGATTTTTGCTGATCTCAGCCCTGAAGATGAACAAAAGTGTACTGGAGAGTAAATTCATCCTCTCAAAGGCTTCTAAAATGTTGATGGGCTTTCTGACCTCTCTGTGAAGGCCCAGACTCACATCCAGGAAGCCATGAAAAGTATACTAGTGAGTTTTCCAATCTGATTTTAAAAGTGATGATGCTGTCATTACATTAACATTTTGAAGACTTGAACACATTTTTAAATGGGATTACATAATAGATAATAGTCTGTCATCTAGACATCTCTAAACTGGCAAGATCTCCTCAAATGCTTGAGGTACATCATTTATCTCTCCTAATTTTAGGCACTGAGAGTGTAGAAATCTGAATGTAGAATTTTTTTTTAAGAACTGAAGAAAATGATTGAGAGTAACACTTCCAGGAGGCAACTCACCTGACTTATTTCACACTTTGAAATAACGATTAAATGTATCACCACAGGTATAAAAATAAAGGAAATAAAAAACTCAGTAAAGATGTCAAGAATTTTAATTGATCATTATAATTTGTCTTTTCTGGGGTGATCATAAATATTCTCTCTCTGATAGAAAGAAAAAGGAGAGGGAGAGGAAGGGAAGGGAAGGCAAAGCAAGGAGAAGCAAGGCAAGGAGAGGCAAGGCAACAGAAGGGATAGACATAATCATGGAGGAGATTTTAATTATTTTTTTTTAATATTGAAATACTTCTTTATTCAGTCAAGATGTTTTGACCGACTTTACCCATAATAATTGTGAAATCAATTTTCACTGAAAATATCCATAAGGTCTAAAAATGTTATATTTTTCCAAATGTTCCTTTGTGTGCTTAGAATTTTATTTGCTACAATAATATCTATTCTCATTTCTGATCAGAAAATTTCAATATTGCACTTGGGTTACTTTGACATAAAATAAGGCCAAGAGTATAGTTAAATCATGTAGTTTTAATCTGTGATGTTATGGATTTGTAGTCTTGCTTTTGAAAAAGCTTGATTATATATGAAAAAGAATGAGCTCCATGCCAATCTGACACTACACAGTTAAGCAGTTAAACAGTTCATAAGAAGTTCCTCAATTGCAGTGAAATATGAATTCTTCTGATTTCTAAACAGAGTTTCTTCTAAATCATAAACAGAAATGATAACTGACACTAGTGCTGCCATGGACAAAAAACCCCTCAACAATACACTAATGATCTTGTAACATTGGCCTAATGCACATATGAATTTTGTTTTCCCGGACTTACAAAATGAAAATTTCACTGCAAGACAACTTAATTCTTAGTTTATTCATTTCACTGGATTTTCCCAAAAGGTTTGTGATGCACAATATTTTGCAGCATACAGAATTCAGGAATGGATGAATTTAGGCAAAGAAGTTCCTTAAACAGAGCTATTCTATGACTCACATATAAAGATAGTCAATAGTGTTCTAATACTTTAGTCTATCTGGTATTATTCAGTCTAGAGTACGGGCCTAACAAATACTTTGCCTACAATGCAAACTCAACATTGATTTTAAGTAAGAGAGAGCAAAATCTGTTATATTAACCACCAGAGCCACAAATCATTATTTATGATGTACTACCAACATGAAACCTGAGAAAATTAAAATAGTTGCAACTGCAAAGATTTGGGTTTCATGGTTGGTAATTTTGTGGCTTGTTTGTTTGTTTCTTTGTTTTCCTTTAGTGCTATTTATTTATTTAAAGCTTATATAAAAACAAATTGTGCTTATCAGTTTATCATGGAGTAAAAGTAACAATTTCATAAACTAACAACACAGTCAGTGCCTGACTGCAAGAGCCACTCATATTTCAGACAAAATCGAAACAAAAGACAGGACTAATTTGGCAGTAATTTTTTAAGACCTTAGAAAGTTTTTGACAACCCAAGAGCATTAAAACAAACACATATATTTTTAAAGCAATTTGCATCTGCTGAGTAGCTACATAAAAGGAATTAGTGTTGTGGCGCTTTTTATCTTTTTTTTTGCAAAAGTAAAATCTACTTATTTCACAGTATTACAGGAAAGATACAATGTCATATGAAAATTACCTTCTTTTTGCCTTTTAGTCTGTTGTTTGCCATAAAGTCTTTACTCAAGTGAGCCTTTAAATTTTAACTTGACTCTATGAGATAAAATATCTGAATTTGTCTCAAATGTTGACTTGATATTGTTTAACATCTTCTGCCCAACTTATACTGGAAAAAAGCCATCCCATGGCTCCCTGCAGTGAAATCTGCCACTTTTAATCATCAGAGTTAAGTATAACAGATATGTTGCAGTCAAGATAACAGGTCTATACTTAAAGCTTACTTCACAAAGTTAAATATTTGTGACAAAAAGGTGGTATGTACATGCCTCTGGTGCAGGATGGTTATTTGTTGTTTTAATCCACACCACTCAGCCCTAGGAACTGTTCCTGAGTGGAATCGCACAGTGCAGCTGTTTCTTTTTGTTTTTATCACTATAGTTAGAGTATGAACCCTATTTTAACCAGAATGAAGCAACACTGATCTAAGCTAGTCTTCTGCAGTAATGAAAGTAATTGAATGGTATTAAAAAATCTCTGATTCCAAATCAGATCCCTGTTTGAATGTAATGACATGAGGGTACTTTTCAGATATTGATTCAGCAGCAATCTGATAGGTGAAAACAAAAAATAAAGATACTACAACATGTGATAGAGTATGAGAAAGGAAAGGAATCCCCTGTGCTCAGGCATTGTTTACTCTCCACCTAGGTGTACACTCTGAAAAATACTAAGTTTTGGCATTGCCACATTCAGCTGTTCCTGTACAAATATTAGAAAAGAAAGAACAAGAAACTTTTAAATAATAGAAAAGTTTTAGATAATTGGTGACTTAGCTGCTAAACCAGTGTATAAGGATCCTGCCTATTCCCAAAAATATATATGTTTGTTATCTAGTCAATAAATCTCATTTTAGTAACTATGGTTATTCTAAAATTATTATGTCATAACTTTTTAAGCCAGTGCCTTTTCCAGTGCTCATTTTAGACATTCCAAAAGTGGAGGGGAGGGGCCTGTGTAAATCCCAATTGTACAATTTCCAAATTTGGTACATAATATGTGTCAAAGCTCAGTTTGAGATTTCAATGCAGTGCTGAGTATTCAGTGAATAAAGTTATCTTTGAACTCACCCAGTCTTGTAGAATAGTAATTTTGTATTTAGTATGAAAGCAAACAGAGACCTGATCTAAACTGCATCCATCACTGGTGTCCCTAGGGAACTGCAAAAGGCTGGCAAGGCTTTAGTACGAAATCCTTTATCCACTCGGTTTATTTCAGAAGTGCCACCACCATTAGCAGCAAGGAGTGTGTGTGGTGCCATGGTGACATGCTCTATGACATCAGAGAGTGACACAGAAATTACATTGCTTGCATTTCATACAGGCAATGTATACTAGTAAGGTGTGGCAAATGACTGGTTTCTGTAAAGCACTGGACATCTCTTTTGCAATTAATTGCATCAGAAGACCACTCTCTCTTTCCTACACTACATATTTCAGTGCCATGTAGAGAATCTCAAGCAGAAACACAGGTAACTTTAAAGTTCTCTTTTTCATTTAAAGAAATTGGCACTTTGTCTAACAGGCACAGTCAAACCTGTGGGTTTTTTTCCTATCAGTCACCAAATATGAAAAAATAAGAGTCATGAAAATATGAAGAAATAAAACCAGGACTTTCTTTTAAATTTTATTCTTGCCTCTAATATTCAATAGATGTTGATTGATTTTTTTCTGGACTACTGGGAAACCTCAAAGTCTGTAATTATTAAAAAGCTATTACAAACAAAAAATCCCAGAAACCTTGCTTGCCATTTTTTCCAGACTCAAAATTTTACTACCCAATGAATACCAGTGTTGCAAAATTATTGAAATTAAGGAAATTTGTTAAAGATGCATTCGATGGAAATCCTTTAAGCACAAAATTTCATTATCTTGTATCCTGATTATTCTGGACCTCAGAAGAGAATGAAAGTCTTCATGGATAGAGGACCAAAAAAAAGAAATATATTTTATAAATAATACAGCGTGTGTGGCTTTTTGAAATTTTATTTCCCAAAAATACATGACTTCTCAATTGTCACTGATACTGTATCCGTAATTCTTTGATATTTAAAGGAATGTTTGCTTTAAATAGTATCGAAGAAAAAGTGTTTTTTTCCAAAAATATGTGTGTGTCACAGACACTATTTGCAGAGGTTTACACAGGATTCTTCTTACTCAAATCACAATAACTGAGGAATAACTGTCCCTGAAACTGAGTTTCATAAAGTTAAGAATGTGAAGGGCACAGAGAGAAGCCAGACGTACCAAGGGAAAGAACTTCTCTGCATGTTGAATTAATAAATCTTTTCATCTGTTTTCTTGTTTTGTGATTCACAGAAATAATGTAGGTGATGTTTGCTTCGACTGCTGCTATAAACTGTTTCTTTCCTCTTTCCTAGAGGAACTGGAAGATAACTATATGTACGAAGTGAAAACTGAACATATGCAACACTGAACGAAATCACAGTGCTTGCTTGCTTACTGATTTATTTTAAAATTTCAGAAAATAAATTTCAAATAATATCTGTGGTGATAAAAACAACAAAGAATGCAATTTCAGGGAAAAAATCTCTTTTAATTTGAATAAAATAGCACATTTATTGAAGACTTTTATACAAACTGGCGTATTCCTGATACATTCAAAGGAAGATAGGTAAATATCACTGTGCAAAATTTATTACATTAGTACTCAATATTGAATTTTTTGGCTAATAGAGACAAATTTTTTTATTTTATATATACAATTATTGATACTGTAAAGCTCAGAAAAGCAGTGTTAATTGGAAGTGTTGGCATATATACTTGCTGATAAATTAGCCAGTGGTCACTTTACCTAAAAGAATTCTAATACAATGGTTGTTTCTTTCTTCTCAAAAGAAAATTAGGTGATCAGAAGGAAAGTCAAAAGGCATACCAAACACGAACTCCATTTTTTTACCTTCTTATTTTGTATGTGCTGAAGCTGAAAGAGCAAGGAAATCAAATTAAAGCTGATGCAGCTTTTCGTGGTGGGCTGTCCCTGGTTGGATTGCAGGTGCCTACCAAAGCTGCTCTGTCCCCTGCTCCTCAGCTCGGCAGAGATGGCACATAGTGCAAAGCTCATGGGTCAAGACTGGGAGAGGGAGAGATCATTCACCAAATACCTTCTTGGCAAAACAGACCTGCCTTGGGGAAATTAGGTTAATTTATCGCCAATGAAATCAGAGGAGGAATGAGAAATAAAAACAAATCCTAAAAACACCTTCCCTCCCCCCTACCACTTCCAGTTTCTCTACATCCTCCTCCACAGTGGCACAGAGGGATGGGAAACGGGGGCTGTGGTAATTTCATCACATGCTGTCTCTGCTGCTCCTTCCTCACAGGCAGGACTCCTCACACCCTTCTCCTGTTCTAGTGGGTCCCTCCCAGGGGAGACAGGCCTCTGAATTTTTCCAACATGAGTCCTTTCCAGGGGCTGCTCTTCTTCACAAACTGCTCCAGTGTGGGCCCCTGCCATAGGGCACAGCCCTTCAGAACCAGGCTGCTCCAGTGGGGTCCTGCCAGCAAACCTTCTCCAGTATGGACTCCTCTCTCCACAGGGCCACAGGTCCTGTCAGGAGCCTGTTCTAGTGCAGGGTCCCCTGGGGTCACAGCCTCATTCATGCCTGCAGCTGTTCTCATGTGGGGGCTTCCACAGGCTGCAGGTGGATCTCTGCTCCACCCTGCACCTCCATGGGCTGCAGGGGCACAGCTGCCTCCCCATGGACTGCACCAGGGGCTGCAGGGGAATCCCAGCCCCAGTGCCTGGAGCACCTCTTGTCCCTCCTTCATCACTAATGTTGGCTCTTCAGAATTGATCCTCTCAAATATTCTCACTTCTCTCTCTTTCTGGCAGCTTTTGATCTGAAGAAGGTTTTTCCCCTCTCAAATCTTATATCTGAGACATGCCGATGCTGTCACTGACAGGTTTGTTCTTGTTCAGCAGCGTCTTGTTGCCAGCTGGCATTGGTTTCAGTGGACATGGAGGAAGCTTCTGGAAGTTTCTCACAGAAGTCACCCTTGTAGACTTGCCACTACCAAAACCTTATCACGCAAACCCAAAACACACTTGAGCAATCCTTTGTTGTAACCATGCTGGTTTTAGCAGATACATAGATAAATATTTGTAGAATGAAGTAATATTTTTACTACATAGGATTATAGAATCAGAGAATGGTTTGGCTTGGAAAAGACCTTGAAGATTCCAACCCCCTGCCATGGCAGGAGTACCTTTTACCTTAGACAGCTTGCTCATAGTCTCACTCATCCTGGCCTTAAAGACTTTTCCCTAACCTTCCTTTTATCACAGACATACCTACAGAAGCTTTTCTTGTTGCCCTTGATGTGCCTGTACAGACGTAATTCTATCAGAGCTTTAGCTTTCTTAAACTGATCCAAGAAAAGCATTTGGAGAGGCACTAGAGACAGCTATCAAAATTTATTTATGAAATTAAGAGTGAAGGGCCATTATAGACTGAGGTTATAGCTTTGTAGGTTAAATAGCTCTATGAACGTTATGTAGGAGGTCATCTTGCCACAGATGGCAATTGAACTGTGAAATGATGGAGAATTTAAAAAAAGAATAAAATTGAAGTGTCCTGAGTGGTATTAATGGAAGTTTAACTATCCAAGCAAAGAATGGAAAACAAAAATGAGAGGAAATAAGACTGACGGTATGTTTGCGGATGTGGCACACAATTGATTTTTAACTGAATATCTGCATCAGCTTAAAGGGAAGGAAATAATAATGGCTCTGGCATTTAGTAATTCTGTCAAAGACATACAGTTAAATAAGCTTGTACTGCAAATGAATAAAGGCATGGAAATCCAAAGAGAAGGATGTTTATTCCTAAATTTTATAACTTGAAAGGTAAGAAAGTCATCACAGTTTTACCAATAATGGCAAAAATTCATTATTTGTGTGAGTAAATGTCAGGTGTTGGCACAGAGACTCTAGAGACAAAGGGGAGGGAGAAGCATCAGTGATACTTATCCCAAAATACCTTTTTACAAAAATATCTGCAGATTAGAAGACTTTCTTAAAACCCACATCCTCTAGTGTGCTTGGGAAGTTATGGTTTTGTGGGGACAGAGATCTTCTTTTTGAGATTAATGGCTCAGCCTTGGCAAGTCTCCATGGTTGTCACTGTCTTCCTAAGGTAGCAAAAAGGAGAGTTCCCTTACTGCCAGCACCTCATTTGCCCTTTGCGTGGGGGAATTAACAACGACCAGGAAGGCAAATCACTGTAGTAATTTACATTGAGTGATTTGTTTATTCACTGTCTTGTGTGTTTTAGTGTGCCTTATTTTGTTCTATTAGGAAAGGGGTGTCTGTGGAGAGGAAAGCAACCTGCTACCAGGATTGAATGAAACCAAACTCCTTCCTGAAAATATTTGGAAACTCATAAGTTGCTTGAGGGATTTCTCGAGTGCAAGGTGAGATGTGCAGAAAGAAAAGGGTACAGTGAAAATTCAGAATGAGCAGAGAGATGGCCTTGGCAGTCACAGGTAACCCTAAAGAAGACCAGAGGGCAGATGCATACTAAGGTCTTAGTGAGGAATAAATAAGAAATAGATGAGGACAATGGGGATATTTTTTAATCCACCTTTTTTATTATTGTATCACTCTGTTTATCTCATTTTTTTCTATTCAGGAGCTTTGCACTCTAGTTGTGTCACCATTACTCAGTGCTAATGTGCAGACAAACCTCAATATTTTTTCAACTGAAATTCCTATTGTAGAGCTCCTCATGGCATTTTAGAATAAGATTCTAAAGAGTATGGCATAAGAACTGAGCTACTGAGGTTGTGTCAGAGGATTTTACTTGTGTCCACACATTCAAAGGCTACAAAATATTGTCTAAAATATATGAAACAAAAGTCTATGGAGAGAACCTGGCCATGAGTCAATCAGGAGCTGAAAGTCGCTTCTTCATCTGCCTGTAAGTTCTGATTCTATAAAAGCAAAATAAATTATTTTTTTCTGTTCCAAAACTCTGAACTAGTTGACCATGGCAGATTGTATTATTTGTTTAAAATGAACTCCCAGATGCAATGGACTAACCAAAAGTTGACCAACACTATTTTCTGACTTTTGACCTTAAAAATAAGCTGGATTCATACTCTACACTAATGATTAATGCCTCTGAGAAGAGTGCAGAACCATTTCGATAAAGGATCCAAAAAATATTTATTTTTTTTTCCACTTACTCATCTCTCTTATCTGCTTGGAAAAAATGTCCAAGTATTTTAAGTCCTAGATAATCAAATTAGAAATCAAACTAGGTATAACTTAGTCCAAATTGATTCATAAAACCTAGAGGACCAATGCCAGCTTAGATAACCTGTGACATATATGACTTAGATGTATATTTCCCCTTAACACCTGATAACCACAGTGGTGCTGAAAGCAGCCCAATCACAGTCATGTAGCTGTAAATTTATTCCAGGAACGTACTTTACTAACCAAAGCTAATCAGATTTCACAAGGACCAAGTTTTTCATACAGACATATAAATCAAGGCTGAGAGTTATAGGAAAAAATTGGAAACAAAATGTGATATTTATTTATTAAGCTTTTTTCTCAATTTAGTCAAGGACATGAAATCCACAGGTTTGTGCAGCTATCTGAGATTCTATTCCTCACCTATTTTCGCTATAACATTCGCTTGCTTACCTAAAGTTCTGCTGCTGTAGATATTCAAGAATCAGTCAAGTTAATTATTCTGCACATATTTCCTGCAAAGCTCATTCATAAATATCTCAAGTTTGAAGTGATTTTTTTTATTTTTTTTTTTTTTTTTTTTTTTTTTTTTGTGTGTGTGTGTGTAGTGTCTTTTATGAGCCCTTTAAGTAAAGGTCTTTGATAATTTTTACATGCCTATCTCGTACTGGACTAATCAAATTCACTATCTGATACAGTATCACCATAATTTTTATTTTAAAATGCCAGAAAAGGAGGAGGGACTTTTCACTTAAAATCCAAAGACAAAATCTTTAAACTACGAAGTAAAAGACTTGAGACTTCAGGGGTTTTTTTAGCCTGAAAGGTAAAATAGCTTCTGGAAGTTTACTACTGTTAGGCTTAAGCACCTGTTTCATCTTTTCTTCAGTCTGAACCTCTGTATGACAGGCAACAGAAAAGCCTGAAGGACAATAGGAGGACAAACAGCTGGAAACTTGACTCGCTAGCTAAGTGGCTAAGAGAGCCAGCTAGCAGACAGCAGACCAAAACATCGGTCTCAACATCAGCTCTTTTTTACTCAGTAATCTAATATAAAAAGAATCCAGGGAAGTGATGCCAGACCTCAGGTTGACTTTTATCAGATGCAAACTCTATTTAATAGAGTCAGGAATTATAAGCAGACAGCTCATATGAGTTTTGGTGTTTCATTTTCATGTGCTTCCTTGTCTGTTTAAAGAGACACACAAGCAATAAAGAAAACCGCATCAGAAGACAGCACTGACAAAAACTGCATACTAACATGAGTTTCTACAGTCTGCAGCAAAACTGAATAGTGAATTTTCCCTTTCCAGTCTTGTAGAGTATTAGTCAAATAAGAAACTGCATGCATCAATAGAAGACTTAAAAATCACACAGATGAGACAATTCTAAATTGAGTGCTCCATTAAGTTCATTGAATGCAAACTAGCATCAGTATATGATGCTTATCTGTGTCAGTTCTCACTACCTTTACCAAAATTTCACTGAAAATGTGGACCTAATAATTTGCTTTGAACAATACAAAGCTTAGGTTTTCTGCTTATTCATGCTTACTGCCTGTGTAGTTGATATGTCCTGACGAGAGGTAAGACTCATGGTTGAAGCCTAAGGTCAAATTTCAACCACATCACTTTTAAAAGGATTACTGTCAAGAGTAAGGCAAGAGGGTTTTGACCTTTATATTGTAGCCATTTTAACTGTATGAAAGCAACACAGGGAGATGTTTATTGGTGGGGTCTTGACAGGGGACCTGCATGAATTGATAAAATGTTTATATTTAATACTTATTTCTTCAATTTTTACAAGTACCTGTTTACCTCCATTACCTGTTTACGAGTAATGGAAGTTGTGGCATTTAGTATTTTAGAATAATTGATAGATTTTTTTTTTTTCCATGGTGAATACTTAGAAATAAAATAGCCTGTGTTATAATAGGCGTGTTCTGAATTATACAGGCAAAGGAAGTCTGAGATAGTGTCACTGGCAAAATGGAAGCCTCAGATAAGGTTAATCAAGGAGATAATTCTGTTGAGTCACAAAGTTCAGAAAGGACAGCCTTGTTTTCTAATGTGCTTCTCAGAGGGGAGTCTAGGAGCAGTTGTATCCAGTCCTAGTACCAGGCTTGGTCAGCAGTTTATGTCTAGAGGACTATATAGGTGTAGATGAGCCCCTATACAACTTTGTCCTGCAGGATTAGGGAGGAGAAACCAAACATATTTATATGAATCAAATATAGTATTTGTTTAAATTGATGATAATAGACTAAATAGATAATAGACTAAAATACTTTAATTGGAATTACTTACTACACAGTATAGATACTTGTAACTACTTATACAGCGCACTATTTTTTAAATCAATAATTTCAAAGCTAGCTTAGTAATTATTAAGTAGAGATTGATGTGACTCACCCATAGCAACAACTGTGGGCAAGTCTCTTTCTCAAAACCTTGAGGATTAACCTTGAGTGGTATCTCCCACGCATGGGAGAACTCTCCCCACACACTCCTGAAAGGAGTGTGTTAGAAGTTCCCAGCATTTAAAAAGTAGGATTGGGTTTTTATAGTACAAAGTGATTGACTGCCAGCTCTGTCAGCTCAGCAGCCTTTAGATCATTTAGCAGTACTATTGCTTCTTAGTTCCTTTATCAGAGACTTGGTCTGTTTTGTACTCCCCAGTGCCAGATTCTTTCAGGAAACATTGTTCTTCACATCCTCAGAATATTTAACTTTGGGATTAATGAGTAAACCTGGTCTCAGCATTCTTCAATACCAGAAGAGGCATGAGCCACCTTCGTCAACCATCACTGCTAACTTTGGCAAATAGTGTCAAATTTGAGATACTTTACCCCCACATAGGCAGAGCATCTTGCTACAAACAGCTCTACAAATGGAAAAAAGTTTATTATGGGGTATAAGAATATTCAATCATTTGAGTATATCAGTGTTATCAAGCATCAGCAAAACAAAAATCCAAACTGGATCCATGCAAACCCATGCTCTCTGTATTAGATTTACTTTGAAAATAGGCATGCTTGATCATCTGGCATCACACATTATGGGAATCAACCCTGCAAAGATTGATGTTGGCTGTCCTCTTCATCCATGGTATAGCTAAACTTTTATACAACCAAAGTAGTTGTGGACAACCTGGAGTCAAATGATATTGAGGGGAGGATGGGGTATACAACTCCATTAAGTCCTCTTCCTATAATAACTGTTAATTAATTCTTCACGTTCTAGTGTTCTTCATTCTTTCATCCTACCACTCCAGTTTTCATTTCACATCCCCTATTTTCACATTATATGTTATTTATTTCTTTGTGTCCCTGCCTCCATATTCCAGATCCCATACTTCCATATGCCCTATGACACTCCTACTGTGTCCCATCCTTTCTCTTTCTTTTTCTTCCTTGGGAACAATCTTAACAGGGTAGGAATTCTGACAGATTTCTTCTACTTCCAACCTGCAAGTTTTGCTGTTCTTTTTCAGGGACATAGGTTAACTCATCCCCTGGGCCATATCTAGGCTGCTGCTTGGCCAGATCTGCACTGTAGTCAGGTTGCATGAGTAGAACTTGGCTGAATGAGCAGAACAAAATTATTAAGTTTGGCACCCCAGGAATTGTAATTTCTACTTCTGCCTTTCACTGCAGCACTAAAGATTCAGCCCAGTTTCTGTGATACTCAAGCTAACATAAATTGCAGCTATAACGGAATTCAAGATAGCGTTTTGGAGTGTGTGTGTGAGAGCTAGATTAAGGACTGTCTTGAGCAAAACTTTCAGTTGAAATTACAGAGAAGAGAATTTGAAAAAGAACAAATAGTAGAAAACAAAAGAAGTTACAAGTGAACAAGGAAAACTATTTCACAGTTAACCACACCTTATTCATACAAAGATGCTGGGATATTTATTGGATTATAAATAATCCCCATGATTTTATAGGGAATTCTGTGTCATCATAAAATTAAATATTCCATTTCATAATAATATTTCAAATATCTTGGCTGAGATGTCTAAATCCAGTCCATAAGAGATATTGAAATACATGAAAACTGTTTACAGAATTGAGATAGTTATTCTTGTCCTTTATCCTATGTCACATAAGAATGTTGAAAACTGATTAAGTAAGAGACAGAGCAGTGCCTGACAGGTTTTGGAGTCTTAAACAGAGCCTGAATGTGGTTCAAGGTCATGAGTTGTAATGAGATCATCATTCCAATGCCCTCTGCAGAACTTGTTTTCTGTTTAGCAATTGTGTTTTACATGTAGTCTGTGCTAATCATCAGCGTACAAATAATAAGCAATTAATTTATTTCATTAAATATGCCTTTCATGATGACAGTAACAGGTTCCAATAAGCCCTTTTCTAGTGATATTTTTATCTCTAAGTCAGGAGGGTAAAATATTTCTGCCATTTTCTTGATGTTTGTCACTATAATACCCAGATACAAGGTAGGTTTTTTCAAAATGCGCTACTTAACATTTTGTTGTGCTCTTCTGAGGGGCAAGTAACCATGCTGGAACTTGGAATTAGTAAGATTACTATTACTGACTTAAGTGAATTCTGGCTAGAATTAATTTACTTTTCCTCTGAAAAGTCTGGAGAGAGGAAACTATATGGAAGTAGTAGAGCAGAAGTAACAGATGACATTAATTGCACAGAAAGGTTTCTCTTCCTCAGGAAGCAGCTGTCTCAGGTTGTTCCCAAAGTTCTTACTACGTTCGTATCTATTATTTTAATCCTAACCTGTGAAATAGTTTTCAACACTAAACTGCCTGATGGGAATATTTATGGCTTTTTTCTGTCCTTCATTGTTCCTACGCAATGTAAAGCACATTCTCAGCAGAAATCCCACTGGGGCATGGAATATTGTACATATAATTGCTAAATACTGCAATTACCCTCCAGCCATTGGTACCTTATCTAAATATTCACTACTATTCAGTCAAACATATTTTCCTCATAGACAGGTTTGTCTATGGGGAAAGAATTATAATCAAATGAAATAAAGAAGAGCATAGGTGAAATGTCTATGTAAGCAGTAATGTACTGGCACAAAAAGTAATTATTCAATCAAATCAAACAAATCTTAATATTTTTAATCCAGTAATTTTTATCCTCACGGGGACTGAATTACTTGAGTTTTTGTTCCAGCCCAAAGGGCAAAGATTCAATTTTGAATGATAATACTAAAAATTCTTGTTCATGTCAAAGAATTTGTTTACAGGACATTCAAGTCACAATTTTAAGTGTAGGCTCAATAACTTTTTCCTCATTGTGGCATACGATTAAGCCTGTTTATACAGCCTTGTATATTTGTACATCACAATGCATTTCTAACAGGTTTTATTGTAGAAATTCCTTTCTTAAAGGACCAGAGGGTTTAAAGAAAACAAAACAAACAAAGAAAAACCAACCAACCAAAATAAAAAACAACCAAGCAAAAAAAAAACCAACAACACAAAACTACACAACAAATCCCAACAAAAACATACCAAACAAATAAACAAAAATCTCTAAAAGCCCAAAAGCCAACCAACCAACCAGGCTTGTATATAGATTTATTTTGGAGTATCTTGTGTCTTGAGAGCTGTAAGGTAAAAACAACACTTTCACTAGAAGTTGTACAGGCACATTCTGGATGTGGAGATCTATACAATTTAATAAGCAAATGCCAAATAAATTCAGGAAATTGTGTAATAACAAGCTCTGAACACCCTGCCCTCAATCACTATTTTCTAACTGTATTAACCAAATTTGAACTATCCCCCACAGCTTGGTTATAGCTTCAATTAAATTTTCACTTTAAAACCTATAGAGGAGTTGCAATCCTTTGCACTCAAGAGTCAAACCAACAGCTCTGCGACTTAGAATGGAAACCTGAATGCATATCTTGCAGCTATCTCTATGTAAGATAATCAGTTGTTACTCAATTCAAAATGAAAAATGGCATTTCATAAATATTTCATCTGGCCTTTTTAAAGTTAGGGAACAAGCACTAAGTGTTAAGCATGTACATTAAAACCCATATTGTTTTCCCATGGCTCAAGGCATCCGTTACCACTAATGCAAATACCCAGAAGTTGTGAATACAGGCTGCTTTCACTAAGACTTTACACTTTGAACATTCATACTAGAAAATATTTCAGCCAGAAGTAAAATAAATAAATAAAATCAGAGCAGTTTGCTAAATCATCAGATGTTAACATAGTAACTTGCCCGGGGCATATACGTAATCAACCGATTAAAAGCACATCATCATGCAAGCTGGCAAGCTATCAAACTCAGAGCTAATGATGGGGAAAATCATATGTCCTATGTTATATCAGAAAAAGGGGAAACTATGTGAAATGATTTCTTGAACAGAGGGCAATGGGGTGAGCAGATTATACCATACCTGATGTTGGAGTGAAAAAATAACAGGGTTTGGGGTTTTTGTTGTTAGATTGTTATTTTCATTTGAACACGCTATGCTTCCATGGTCTTTTCCTAACTGAAGATCTGTAGCTAACCTTGCTAGCCCCAGCAATTATACCCCACAAACTAGTTAATAAAAGCTGTATCTAGAGAAATGCAGTAACAGATTATTTTGTGGTATCAGTTACTTATGAGAGAATATTCTACCTCTTGTCAGGAGGCACTGGAAAATAGACCAAGTGTTTAGAAACAAAAAACTGAAAAATCTACAGGGTCTTCAAAAAATATCCTCAAAAATTGCATAAGTGGCTCACTAGCTGAATTTCTTGTAACACTTCAAAAGTGATTTTTTTCCCATGTCTAAAAGACTCAATACATCAACTGTGATGGAGCATCACTCTGTGGTCTTATTTAATCTCTAATCTAAAGGTGCTTAGGTTGATTCTACAGCCTTCCATCTCAGACAGGGAACTGATGTTTTCTTCAGCCTTATTAAACATGCTAATTGTTCTAGAAGCTTTATAGACACCTGTCAAAGTCATTCAATCATGACAAAATTATTGATAAACTGGGGAACAGAACTCAGAAGACACAAATGAGAGGTGACTGCCACCACCAAGTGAGAATAGGCTTCTTTTAAATAAGAATGCTTCTTCACTTTTATAACTATACTTGAAAAGTGCCTGCATGTGGCAAGACTGTTCACCAATCTCTAGGGGGGTGAGTTGGACAGAAACACACATATACAGAGAGTTTGTGCAAAGGCCTGATAGTCCTAAGCTTATTGACAAGTAATACAACCTTCACAGTTCCCTAGTTCTCTGAGATCTCTCCCATGCAACCCTTCATCATTGTGATGTCATCCATGCCATGATAGCACCTCTCTGGCTAGCTCTGCCTGATGTGCCTGGCAATGTATTTAAATGTGAGTTATTGAAATGGAAGTAACATTCAAATAAAAGCCTAAAATCTTGATCCCCCAACTACTGTAATAAACTATGACTGCTCTAGAATAAATGTAACATGATGCTAATTAAATGCAATATCACAGAGCATTTATTAGCAAAGCAGGTTCTTTTTTTTCTGTGCTAGAACTCCTGTTAATAAGCAGATGAAAAAAGAAAAAAACTATTCTTACCTGTACTGGTTCTGACAGGGGCCCTTGTCCTTTCAAAAATAGCTGCAGCTGGTGGATATGACTTTGCTGCTTCTTTATTTCCTTCTGTTCAAAGGAGGAGTGAGAGAGAAAAACTACTCAGAAAACCAGAACCCAGAACTGTCCATACAACTGTGCTGGATAACCCTATAGCAGGAAAACACTGCCCTTCAACACATGAGCCTAAAGACCATGAAATGGATATTGCAAGTGTATTACTGGAGAGTGAGGTAGCAAAACACAAGGATTCTCATACCAATTTTGTATAAAAAGAAACCAAAGTTTCCTTTTTTAATGACTGACCTCTTGGTGACATCCCTGAGGAAAAAGGAGAGTGTTTATGCAACTGTTGTACAAAAACATAAGATTTCCAAAATATTTTATTTTTCAACATAAGTACAAATTGCTGTAGGAAGGAAGAAATTTTGTACCACATTTAAGGAATGAAGAAATGTTGGAACATGGATTCTTAAAAATGTGAAAAATAGTTATGACATGTTTTGTTCTGAGATAGAACTCAAAAGCAATTTTTATCTTTCAGCAAAATTACGAAAAACCTATTTTGCAAGGTGATCAAAGGAGTGAGTGCTTTAAATAGAATTCAAAGATTTACTTCATTCTTGAGTTTTTAATTTTTAAAGAGATACCTATATGTTCAAAACAATTCCCTTCAAAAAGAAAAAAGAAGATGAAAAATGTGGAAAACAGCTTATTCTGTAATTTTTAGATCCTTTGTTGACATGTAGTTGAAATAGAGTCAGTTTTATGCAACAGTCTAAGTTTAAATAATTCAGGATTGCAGTTAAAAAATATTATCTTCTCTAGCATGATGTGTGTAACATGATACCTCCTCTTTTTAGTCCATTGTGTAAAATATAAGGTAGGACACGGAGAGACACAGAACACTGAGGGTGCTCCTGGGACAGACGTTCTGATGTGTTTGTGCACTCCTGGGAAAAGTAATAATGTACTAAAAAGCAGTTCAGTTCTGCATAAATCCTAAAATGCCATGTTTTCCAAAACAGATCATGATCAATCTACAGAAAATTACTAATAAAAACGAAAATCTTTCAAAAGGTGCCATAGAAGCTGCTTCTTTGCTATCAGCACCAAAGGTGATGCAGACAGAGAGAAGTGCTGTCTGTTATGCACTACTTGGCAAAGCAACCGGCAAGTGATTAATTCAAAAGTAGACATTCAGAGTTGGACTAGAATTTGACTAAATCTTCTTGGGGCATGGCATGTCATTCCTGTTGAAAATATATTAGACTACTTTATATAATGACTTCTTCCAGGTTAAAACCCATGCCATGTCTATTATAATAAATAACAAAGTATTTAACTCTCCATAAGAAAGTCAATAGCTCAATAGGGTCTATGCAGGAATTAATAAACATTTTGTGGATCACAGCCCGTTATAACACTGTGTTTTAGCAAAAGATTTAACTAGTCCACCGACTGGAAGATGCAACATGAGCACTGCTCTAGGTCATATGCAGGCAGTTGTAGAAACACAGCAAGAAGCTTATTATTTGCAAATTTAATGAAAGCCTGTATCAAAACTACTGATAAACAACTTAAAAAAAAATCAGTGCTGTACACAAATTTAAAACTGGTTTGGACAGGGAATTTCACAGGTTTAACATTACCATACATCATGATCACTGGATGCTGTCCCATAGTTTTACATTGCTATGACCAGAGCTGAGGTAAGCATGAAGATTATCTTTTTGCAGGTTTTGGGCCTTTATTTAGTTACTTATCTATCCATTTTATTTACATTTTGCCTTTATATTGTTCCAGAAGGTTTTTTGTAGTTTTGAGTATAGAAGGATTATAAGTTGCCCATAAATATCAGCATAATTTGAACAATTACCCACAACTGTTGCAGTCACTTAAAAATGTTCAGTAAATGTTCAGTAAAAAATCATTTCTCTGTTGGAAATTCCAATACTTCAGAATCTGTAGATGCTGTATAGCAGAATAAAAAGCAAAAGCTTCAACTCAACTGTGAAACAAACAAATCATGTTCATCAAATTTTCCATTCAGTTTAAATAATTTGCCTATATTAAATACTTAATTGTATGTAGTAAGATCATATAAAATGTTAAGTGTAATAAACACATATATATGGGGTTTTTTTATCCTATATACTATATATAAAGACTATCATTATAAATTAACATGATGATTTTTTTAAAAAATGGTATTTTTAAGCAGAAAACACTGTTTTGCTGAAAAACGCTGAGCTAGTTATTGAGGATTATAAATGCCATCACACTATAAAGAAAAAAGAAAATTCTCCTTAAATCAAGAAGGATCTTATTTTTTTGTGCTAATTTGTCCTCCACATTAAGAATAACCCACTAATCTTTGAAAACTATTCATCCAAAGAGAAAACTTGCCATCATGCCACAAGCTGGAGACACTTACATAAGAACTTCTGTAGGTGAAACATATGTGGACTGAAAAAATGAGCAATTAAAGAGTATTTACCAACAGAACCTTCTGTATGCTGTTGCAGCACACCAAAGTATGCTGTTTAATTTGTTAAAAAAAATCATTTTTTAGAACAAAGATGCTGAAAATTATTTTTAATAAATTATTTTTTTAGTAGTTGTTTAGCAGGAACGTATGTAGATTTACCAATGATTTAGCCACTAGCAACCAGATGATGATATTGAAAGTTAATTTGGGACTCTGGATCTATTATTTGCTACTCTAATTACTTGCTTTAGTGAACAAAGCAGCCTGAGGAAAATAAGCTGGAATAGCATCACGTCAGAGGACTGAAATGATAGAACCTCCAGGCTAAGTGATCTGAGGTGTTGCCACTTGCCGAAAGACTTTGTATTTTAGGTATTTTGCATAAAGTATATTTTATCTTCTGAAGACTTTTTATACCAAAGCCTGTTTGATTTCATGACATCATTTTCAATAATTTCCTAAGAAGTAAGCTTTTTTCCATCTCTTTGACCTCCCTTCTCACCCAGTGATTCAGATTTGAAGAGGTAATAAGAAAAAAGGAAAATTCCCTTTGAAAATATCATTTGAAATGCTTTAATAACTTCTTTGCCCCAGAGTGAATATTGAGCTGTGCTGCTGATAGGCAGGGGGAAGGGTTGCACCTAATAAACGAAGCCCGCTGTTATTCTGCTGTGTCTCATTTTTGTGCAGTGATCTTCTAAAGAAATAGGCAAAGAGAGACTATTCAGTACCAATGATGTTTTCTGAAGAAAAAGGATGCCCTTGTATATACTATGTCATTTTAATAAAAAAAAAGATCATGTAGATCATTCAGTTTTCTACTAATTCAAAATAGAAGTATGTGCTGTAATAGATGAGTCCACTATCTATGGATTTATTTTGATATGTAGTATGATATAAAGTTAATATATCTGAATATATCTGAAGTTTAATTTATGATTTTCTCCTAAAACCATGCTTCCAATATGTAAACCATGCTTCCAGAGTAAATTCAAAGTAGCCTTTGTGTTCTCCTTGTCTTCCAGTGCCTTGCTTAAACTATAGAATGGAATTTAATTAAAGCCCCTACTTACTTCAATAAGAGAAGCCTTGTCAGTTTAATTGATTTTTGGTCAAAGTAGTATTGATTGGATAAAAGCAAATCCATTTCTTTCCCAACAATTAAAACATTTAAATAGGCTCTGTCTCCCTTTTGATGAAAGGACATGAAACCACTGACATCTGTTCCTGTGGCTGATGTTGATCATTAGCAAATGAGTTAATGTACATTTATATTACGACTCATCTTGTTTTATTATAATATTCTACTACATTAAGGTTTCTAATATCTATTAAAACCTGGAGAGTTCTATAAAAAGTCTTTACTACATTCTGCTGTAAAAACTGTCTCAAATAAGTGTTTTTATTCTTGGATCTGAGTCTGTACTGAGTGCTTTTAGTTCTCATAGTGAATATGAAACTGTGAACGGTGTTGAGCACTTCAGAGTTACTGCTTACTTAAATATTTTAAAATTATGTAAATACCATCTTCCAGAAATCAGACCTAATTTACTTGCAGAGAAATATTTTAGCAATTCTAAAGTCCAAAAATCTTCTCTCCAGACCTTCCCCACAGTGCATGCCAATGAAACTTGCATGGAAATTTCTACCTTTAACTTATCACTTCTGTTTGAAGCCTACTATGTCTTCCTAAAACTTCTGAAAATACTAAGACTTCTAAGATTTCTGAGATCTCACTTTCTTTAGCAGAATAAGATAAAAGTGAGCACAGTTTTACACCTAAGGTCCATGTAGGTCTCTATTCTGTCTCCAGCACTAGCCAATGTTCAGAAATGCAATGTAAGAAATAGCACATGGGGAGTGATACTTCCCACTGTGATATTTTCTCAGTGATCTCTGATGTGGTCCTCCGTGGGCTGCGGGGGCACAAAGTGCTTCCCCTTGGTCTTCTCCACAGGCTGCAGGGGAATCTCTGCTCTGCTGCCTGGAGCACCTCCTCCCCGCACTTCCTTGCTGTCTGCAGGGCTCTTTTGCTCATGTTTTCCCACTCACGTTTCACAGCTGCTGCACAGCATTTCTTACCCTTTCTTAAATGAGTTATCAGAGAGGCACCATCCATGTCACTGATGGTATCAACTCTGACAAGGGATGAGTCCACTGGAACCAGCTGTGTCTGAGAGGGACAACTTCTGGTGTCCTCACATGGAAGCCACCCCCTGCAACTTTGCTACCAAAAACCAATTGCCATGTAAACCCAAGACAGAAAAATAAATAACATCTGAAGCTTTGTAAAATCCACACATATTTGCAGAAACATTTCACGGTATGGCACTGGGAGTAGGATGCTTCTGAAAATGCATCTGGTCCTGGGGCTTAATATTTCTGGACATAGAAGCAAAAAAGAAGTTATAACAAAGAACTAATGTGGGAGAAACAATATGAGAAGCTTTGTAAAGTTGGAGCCTTGTTGGCAGCAGCTTCATACCTGAGACTGGAAGCTCTTCCAGACTGGAGTACTGTTTTTGCTATCAGTTATATATTCTTTAATTTGCTTCTACATATGTCTGTAATGAAAGCAGTTTTTAAAACTATTCTAGGCAACTAGTGCAGTGACAAAATATCCTAAGAAATAAAAAGTATTTCAATAAATTCTTTGTCATAGCTAAGAGTTTGTAACATATTTTTTTTTCTGCTCAAATACACTGCAGTAAGTGTATTCAAGACTGCTGGAGAAAATGCACCTTTTGCATGAAGATCCTGTTAAAGGAAAAAGTCCTCAAAACTGAACATCCCTGCTTTCATGGTATTGTTTGCTTAAATCTGTTTATCTTCCTTCAGTCATGTGCAATCACAAGAAAGTGACTGGCAATGGGCATAGCTGTGTATGGTTACATTTCTAAACATATGTATTACACTGGTAATACTGTCAAAACTAATTCTAACATTTTAGTGCTGTTGTTTGCTTGCTGATTTATTTTGTTGTTTTTTTCTTCCATTTAGTATTATCTTAGGATGCTAAAGTATCTAGTCTTACTTCTGGTCATCTACCTGATTGTTATTACATAGTAGCACAATCATATTGTTTGTGTAAAATAATGCTACAAGCTATGTAGGAAAACACAGTCTTATGTTTTTAAGTTTACCATGTATGGTCTCACTACAATTGTCAGGGGTGGAAAATATGTATTTTGCTTTGATAAAAGGAATCAGCCACTTTTTTCATTGTTAACACTGGTATGTTAAATGTCCAGGCTTTTAAAAATTGAAACCTCTTAAGCTAACAAATTATTTGCTCTCTCTGAGAAGTTATCTCATCCTGTTTGCCTGATTGGCAATGACCATGTATCTCCATTTAGAATTCTAGGAAAGAAGAAGCCTTGAATATAATGATTTTTCTGTGCAGTACTCAATATGATTATGGAAAGCAAAAAATTAAATTTTTCCATTCAAATTTTGTTTATGACATGAAAATTCTCCCTTTTCATCAATGTGTTGACAGGAAGTACACCTTTTCAAATAGTCCATTAACCTTGACTGCAGTTAGTCAGTTGGGAACTTTTACAGCAAAAATGATGACTTTTTAGAAGCTTGGGTAAGATGGAATTATGGACTTTTGTTTTCCATTGCCCTCCTGAGTTACATAGTAAGGTTTCCTAAATATTCTTGAAGTGTCTTAATAAAATATTTGGGTTTTTTTTATTTTTCTTGGTGTTCTCAGCCTACAGCTGCTTTTATTTTAAATGCAGATATGTCCAGGTCCAGTAGAGAGCAATAAGAAGCCACTTTTCTCTGACAGGCAAGAGGTAGACACTGTGCTAACAAGCATGGTGGGAGACAGCTTCATGACTTTTACCTACAAATATATCTGTTAATTCTTCCCTACGTGCCTAGCAGCCTCTCTGTTTCTTTTCCTTCCAGGTATGACTTGGCAGAGCAGCAGGTTTCAATACTGTACATAGTCTTATAATTGCCACTAAACTTAGAGTTTAATAAGGTCAGAATTTGTCTAAAGTACTCATTGAGATTTGTGTCATCATTTTTTTAAAGCACCTAGCAGGGGGGAAAAATGATCAAAAGCATTAATTATCAGTTAGTTAGATGTCTCCATGCTACTTTGCCTGAAAATCATGCTTGCCTTTAAATGCCATTCTACCCCATAAAATCATTCTTCTCCATCCCAGGATTCTTGCTGAAATCAACA
This sequence comes from Poecile atricapillus, assembly GCF_030490865.1. NCBI lineage: Eukaryota > Metazoa > Chordata > Aves > Passeriformes > Paridae > Poecile > Poecile atricapillus. The sequence goes on along the minus strand of NC_081249.1, from coordinate 77,092,712 downwards.
GAATGGCATGACCTCAAGAGAGCTTCTTCAAATATAAAAAACATTTTCCAGCCTTTAACCATGTGAAGAGCTTTTAGGGACAGGTTCTCTTTAGTATCTGATAGCATTATCCTTCCAGAACTGCTGCTGCTGCTTTGTACCAAATGGCCTACAGAAACAATATTTTTGACAATGAAAAGTAACTTCTTTCTCCTCTAGATCTTCTCTCCCCACCCCCAGCCCAGCAGTGATATCTCCACAGGAGTAACATGTTTGTCTCTGTTGTCACCACAAAGATAAGTTTTCTGAGGAGATACAGGTGCTAGCAAGATGGCAATACTGTCACTGGAGCAGCAGAACTCTACCACTGACCTAAACAGAATCTTTTTGGACACAATGAAGGCTTCATTCCAAATGCCCGATCAGTAACTACACTGATAGTACCAACGGATATTTAAAGGATGGGAAAGCAACATTATTTTCTCTCTATGTCACTGCTCCCCTGAGAGTTTATTTCTTATTTCCCATGCAGTGTGAGGGGACTGGTGTGTATGGGTTTCTCCTGGGAACATCTGTGCACCCATCTGCGTGTGTTTGCGACTGGTACTGCTTTCTGGGAACTGCAGGCACACAGCAGCCCGTGGTGATGTGAGAGGAGGTGGCAGGCTGCATTTCCTCAGTTTTTTGTTAGTGTCAGATTAAAGACAAGGATAAAAGGTTACAGCATGTTCTTTCTTTTCTTACCTTTTAAAACTGTATTAACCTTCTTATGGAGGAAATAAAAGCTGACCTGTACCATTACAGTCTGGCCTGCCCTTTTAAAATTAGACCTGGTGACACCTCCTGAAAAATATCTAGAAGTGCTCTATCTACTCAGTTTGCACTATATAGCACGTATTTGATTGCAGACAACTTCCTCAAAGGAACTACCAGTTGAAGATTTAAGTTATCTCTTGTCTTTATTCCTTATTTTCTCTTTCTGTTGACATCAGTGGTACTTCAACTTTACTTGGCTTCAGATGTGACTAGAACCAGAACGGGGATTTGGTCTATGATCAAGAAACCTAAAACCTATATCCTGCTTGCCTTGTGTTACAAACTATGCAAATCAGGAACACAACTGCCCATACAGATGTGTCTATTGTCATTTGGAGCACTCAGGCTGGATGTCCCAGATATCCAGTGCAGACATCTGTGGGGCTGTCAGATCTGATGCAGGAGTTGCACCCAAATGCCTGCTGGAGGAGGTGTCTAGAGGCCTGGTGGGATTCTCTGGAGAGTTTCAGATGAAACCAGGTGCCCAAGTGTGAGCAGCAAAAATATTCTCCAGGCAACAAAGTTAGTGCTTAGATCATACTCAGGCACTTGGATGTCCAATGCCGGCCCCTGTTTGCAGGGGAGCTAAACCACATTGATTTTCATGCTGGCTGGTATTAGGGCACAGATACCTATGGAGCATGCAGATATCTGTGTATAAACATGTAAAGCTACACCTGAACTGGCAGAGATGTAGAAAGCAGTATGTGTCAGCACAGTGGACATGTTTTAGGCATGGTAGGAAATCTCAAATAGCTGTAGATACTTTTGAGTACTGAACTGATGCTGAAAATATTTAAGGCAAGAAGACTGAATGTGGATGCTGTCTTACAGAGACATTCACCTAGGTAGGAGCAGCACTGAAAAGGCACTGTGAAAAGGCAGCCCTCTCTCTGTAGACTCATAAATAAGTCCAGTACTGTCCCATAAATGAATGGGAAAACTGTGTGCCTTCATGCACACATGTAGTGGGAATCAACTGAGGGAGATTTCTGATAGATGTGTGTGACAGAATAATAGAGAGAAGACAGGCATGAGAAATATGACACTAATTTTGTGTATGATTACAATTAGATTTATTACTAATACAGTACCTAAATATTACCAATGCATCAGAACTCCCCCATGTCTGGAATACATCAATTACATGAGCATTCAGACAGTTCTTCCTTCAATATCCACCTGGCTTTCCTATCTTAGGACAAATTGCACTTGCTATCAGAGGCGTGCAAGTGGGGTGACTGACTTGACCAGAATATCTTTGTTGAAGTCACTATATGTCTTCACTGCCACAGATGCTCATGGTCCATAGAACAACCAAGGTTCAGTGTTGGTCTTCAGTTCCTCGGTGCTGTGTTCTAACCCCAGCCAGCAGCTAAGCCCCACACAAATGCTCTCTCACCCCTGCAGTGCAAGTCCAAAACCCAAAAGAAGGCCTCATACTAGATACTGTGAAGAAAGTTAACTCTATCCCAGCCAAAAACACCACAATCACAAAAATTCCGTGATGCATACCTTGGTCTAAAATGCATGTTCAGTGTTTTACTGAGTGATTTATGGGTGGCTGCTCATGAAAGAGAAATCAAACAGGATTTTGACCTTAAATTGAAGTGCAAATTCAAGCAGAAATAGTTGAACTGTCAAAACAAATTCAAATATAAGCAAACTTGTCTTTATATTAGAGATAATACCTCAGAAATGATGCAGTTGTTGGTGGTGCATCCTGCTGCAGACCTAATAATTCAGTGAAGGATCATTTTCTAAATCCTTCTGTCACAGTGGTTCCAATAATCTGGACCTTTTTAAAATAGAGTATTTTTGAAAATTCTCAGTGGCTTTCAGTCTTTTCTGCTGTTTTAAATCTGACAGTTATTCCTAAACACCCTTTTCAATATAGCCTGATTACCCCTGTTTACATTTTCTCATGTTTCTGGCACCCAGTCTCACAGTAATTAGGGTGGTTGCAGCTGGCAGTAGGCATTTCTGCCATGAGCATCCCTAATTCCTGCCATCACCTAACATCTGCTCACTGATATCCTGCTCCTCAGTGTCTTAATCTCGAGCTCCATTTATCCTAGGGGTAAACATCTTCAAGAAGGTTTTTTTGTCTGCTCTGTTCATATCAGAAAAGTGAATGCTTTTATTAACTATCATTTGATCTGACACATGCAACCAAATTCAACTGTTATTCTGTGCAGCAGGCAGCACATTTCTTATTCAAGTGTGTTAATTCACTGTGGTGGTCTCCTTTATTGAAGACATTTTGATAATGTCATTATAAATTGTGTGTGTCTAATGAGTTTCATTCAAGGCAATAACTGTATTAAAATAATACTTTTTAAACTATAACACTTATTTCTTAGATGCAAATTTCTAAGGAAAAACAGAGCAGTGATGCTTCAGTTTGATTCTGCTGTGTTTTCTAATTCAGTGATTATCTCTGAGATTTTGCATCTGATATGAAATTATGCCAGTCCAGTGAAGCAACTAAAGTTACACCCGTTCATTCTGAGCACACACCCCTGAGTTTTGATTGCAGTCTGTCACTGGGCCTTGCAGTAAATTTAAAAGAAATGCATTTTGCATCCAAAACAAAGGAATAGACAACAACAGAGAAAACAAAAACCTCCATCAGATTTGTGTTTCTTCAGTTTTCAGAAGGCTGAATGAGAATTGTCACTGAGGTTTGTTAGTGTAAGAACTGCAGTTTATTAAAACAAAACCCCACTAATTTCATAGCTACATCCTAATGATAATGATTGAGATGGCTGAAAGGACTTTTGGCTTTGGATCTGACCCAGGTCAGATGATTACTGTTTGAAAACCTAAAAAGACTAAAATAAAAAACTGATCTGTAAAAAAATAATAAAAATAAATTAAAAGCCATAAAAAAGAAGATCTGAAGAGCAGCTTTTGTAACCTAAGCCATGTCCTTACAGAAACCATTAAGACTAATCCAATCCTGAATCCTACACTGGAACAAATGAAAATTGTATGGAAAAAAATGACCTGTGCATCTGGAATAGAACCCTTCACAAGGGCGATTTGTTTTATTCTCACGTAGGCTTCAATTACTGGCAACCATATTCCCGAAATTGTGCAAAGGCATTCTCTTATGAAACTTGGCTGTGAGGGACTGGAAATACAAGCTTGACTCCTAGATGATGCTTGATACTAAAAAATAAAATTACACGTATGCACAGTTTATTTGTCTTTTTCATTTAAAACCTGATACCGACATAAACTTGAATGATGTTTTTTTTCATCCCAAAGTCCAGTTCAGCTGTGGAAATTAGGTTTGTCTAAGGAAGGTATGGGACAGTCACATAGTCACTGAAATCCTTGCTTGCCATGTAAAATTTGCTCACATTCTTCAAAAACTGAGCAGCTCCAAAACAACATAGATTTGGGCAGCCAAATGACTTTCTAAGCAAGTGCCTCCTCAGAGATACAGGCCAAATGATGTATGCTGATCCTTTTAGCACTAATGGATTTGCAAAAGCAGCATAATATCAGGACTATGGAATGATGGAGATGTAGCTGAAGTGATAGTCTACCTTTACAAATCAACATTATCAGTGAGACACAGACTGAAACCATATATTTTTCTTATAACCTCTCCCTGAAATGTGCTTCACTGCCAAACTGTGTATTATGGAGATATAATCCAGAAGTATTTTATTCTTGTGAGGTCTGGGATTTTTTTCCTTTTTTTCTCCCCCATTTTTCCGATAGGTTATACTGCAGACAGGTGACTTTGGCAAGCTGCCAGGCCCCCACCCAGCCACTCCAACTTCTCCTCTTTAATGGGATAGGGGGAAGAAAATAAGATAAAAAAACTCGTAGAGTGAGTCAAAGACAGGGAAATCTCTTATCAAATACCATAAGGGGAAAAACAGTCTAGACTTGGAGAAAATATAATTTACTGTCTTTAAAATAGATTTGGATTGTGAGTATCAAAGACAAATTAATACAACGATCTTCCTTCCCAGAGTTTAAGTCACTCCTTCATCTCGGACTCTATCTCCCCACTCTGAGCAGTGTGGGGTGATGGTGGAATGCAGTCAGTCCATATAAGTTCCTTCTCCTCTCACTATTCCCCTGCTCCTCCATGGAGTACGGTTCATTCAGTGAATATCCCCTTGCTCTGGTGTGGAGTTCTCCACAGGCTGCAGTGTGGGTATCTGCTCCACAAGCTGCAGGAGAATCTCTGCTCTGGTGCTTGGAGCACTTCCTCGCATCCTTTCCCTACCCTGATCTCTGCAGAAGTTTCTGACACTCTTTCTTTTCTCACTTTCCCCTCACACTACTCTGTGGTGGTTTTGCCCTTTCTTAATCAAATTTTCCCAGAGGAATTGCCAGCTTGACGAAGGGACTCAGCTGTGTCCGCTCAGTGATGGGTGCATTGGAACCAGCTCCTCTCAGAGAGGGAGGTTCCATTAGAACCACTTCTTAAAGGGGCTGCTCCTGCATTCTTCCCAGTGCCAGCAGCTTGGCAGGGCCACACTTAAATCTGGTGGAAAAAGATAAAATTCAGATTAGTCTAGAGAGGGGGAAGACTGAAGCAAGGCAGAATAGCAGCCTTCAAATACAGGTTAGACAGATATTTCTCTGTGAGTGTTCACACTGGCTAATTTTGGCTCCAAGTGGAAGAATTGTGAGTGCAACTCTAAGTGTTGAACCATAAACATCAGGGACACTCTGAAATTCACTTATGAAAGCATCATGTGTATTAACCTAATTTCTATGAAGATTTGTGAATTTTTTCTGGTGAGTCATGAAATGCATATTTGATATTCAGAAGTGTTCACCCAAGTCAGAACAGTTTATAAACTTAGGAGTTTTTATATATGTTTTATAACTATGATTATGTGAAGTTGGTGAGGCATTGGAACAGATTGCCCAGAGAGGTTGTGAATTCCCCATCCCTGGAGGTGTTCTAAATCAGAGGGCTCTGGGTAAGCTGGTCTAATGGAGCCATGCTCCTCATGGCAGGGAGGATGGAACTTGATGATCCAATTTTTTTTCCAGGGCAAGATCTCAGAGAACAGACTTCATGTTGTTTATTCAAGAGTCTTATTTTGACAGGATTTGCTGTCAAAATACTGTCTCGTGAGGCTTGTTGTAGAACTGACTGACATTATATCATCCCTTTTCTGTCTCTATCATTTATCCCTTTCCAAGAATGCTGCCAGCTTCAGTAGGATGTTCATATACCATGTGATATAGAAAATTAAGACTATCAATTTGAAACAGTTATGGAAAATGCTGTTTAGTTATAATGTAAAAGCCATCTTTTCCTTTTCATTCAAAATATGATAAATGCTGTCTGGAATCTTAAAGTATTTTAAAATGCCTTCCTTTCTACCCATCTTTCCATTCCTATCTGCTTATTTATGAGATGTCATTGAGTTTCCAGTTTTGCTTTTCCCTACTATAGCAAATTATATGGCAAACTCTACCCAAAGTCAGCATCCTTTAGTTTATCCATTAGTTATAGCTATCATGTGCATCCATAGCAATAGTGATTACTTCTTCAAATACTGGCTAAAGAGGCCAAACAAAAAGAGAAAAAAGGCTGGTTTTTGGGTTTTTTTCTAATTTTCATCTTTGTAATAAACCGTATTACTTAAAAATTGAGATGTTTACCCAGGCTGTCACTGTGCTCTAAAGCAAAGCCATAAACTGTCAATTATAATACACTATACTAAGTCATGAATATTCAGTAGCTGACCAGTATCTCATCCACAATCTAAATTTCTCTTTCTAATTTGCATCTCTTCACTAGATACCTGGTCAGGTCTTAAAAGATGTGAGCAACCTTAAAAATTCAGTGGTAATCTAAATTTTCTGTAGACTTCTGGGATACTTCCCCTAAGCTAAGACCCACGCTTTACAGTTTTGTTTACTTAGTTTACTGGATGTGCTATTTAAATTTTTAATTTCCCAACATATTTTGACTGATAACAAAGACATTAGGTCTGCATAGGATACTTAAGTTCTACATTTAAAAAGTTACTCTGAAATGAACTACTTGTAAATGTACCCAAAACCTGGATAGATGTGTCAGCGTTCTTATCATGTTAATAGAAGTCTTACTTCTTGAATGAGACTACTTTTTGTGGATATTAAAATTACAGATTCATATTTTTTCACTGTTTTGTTCCTGTCCATGTCACTGTCATTTAAAAAAGTGGAAAAAAGATCACAATAAGAAGATCAAACCTTTCACTGGGCATGGTTTAAGTGGTGATCATCGACTCAGTGTCACGACTGAGATTCTCCAAACCAGGAGACCCTCCCTTGATCTGCTTTTCCCCTCCCTTTTTGTGAGGGATGGAGAGAAGAATTGGAGGCACAAAAGGCAAAGATCACACGTTGAGATAAGAAGAATTTACTGGAAACAGCAAGGAGATCAGAAAACAAGCAGTAACAGCAACAATTCTAATGACAGGAGCCACAAGAAAAGGAAACCATTCACATGGAAAACCCCCAACAACAGACAATGTCCCCTTGCCACATTTGCTGGAATAGAAAGAACTTCTCCTTAGAAGGGAGTCCCTTAACCCCACCCCCAGCAATAACGTAGGATGGTATTAAACAACCTCTGTCTCTTGCCATGCCCTCTCCTGGCTACTGCAAAAAAAATTACCCTATCCTGGCTGGAACCAGGATCCACTGTAGTATGCCAGTACACTAAAAAAGTTTGAAACCCTACAGATCTGTTCTTATCCCTGCTTAATGTACTGCTTGATTTTTCTACTTTTGCTATCCCCACTGTGTGAGAGGAAGGGAAGGTGCATTCTCTTGTAGTTATTTCCATAAGTATCATGCAGTTGCTGGTGTCACAGTAGAGCAGCTATTCTAAACCACAAATGAATACTCACACAGCATAATTCCCAGAGTTATAAGCAAACCTGTGTGTGCAACAGAGATAATAGTCAGCTATTGTGATTTATTTTTTCTTTGACTTTTCTTAGGCTCTTTAGAAATGAGTAATAGCAGTCAGACACACATGGACTTTCAATCCTTTTACGTATAAATATTTTTGGTATTTAGATTTTTTTTTTTCCCTTTTGTTTGCAGTTACAACCATCAGATCTGTCTTGCCCTGGACACTTTCCTTCTTCTCTTTCCTCAGAGTCCCAGAGACACAAAGCATTTAGACTCACTGTATTAATCTTATATAAATTTTTAATTCTTGGATAGTCAATACTTTGCACAGCGTTTCCTTCAGATCCTACTGTAACAGCCTCAGGGTTTTAGATGTTTGTTTTTTTTCATACAAACTGTACAGCAATTCGGTGATTCAGTATATCAGTCACCTCTCTAATCATCTTTCTCTTCTAATGATGTGTCTGAACTCTGTTTACCATCTACATTTCAATTGCCTGAAAATTTTACATTTTTCAATAAATCTTCACAAATCTGATGTTCTCCAGCTTGACACAGAAGCTGCTTTTTTGACTACTTTCTCTTTTGAGGAACTGAAATCACACAGAGTCCATCACTGTTTTGTTTCCATAGTTTCTACATGTTGTTTGTCTCCTCTAGCTCTCTACCAGGTATGTCAGCAGTTCTGCCAGAGATTTGTCTACCTCTCCTCTTGGCTGTCTCTACAGCCTGTCTTTTTTCTCTTATGTTTCTATTAGTCTTGAAAAAATTAATATTCTGAATTTAAAACTGAAAAAAATTCCAAGTAATATATTTAAAGCAAATAAATTTCTGTTATCAATCAAAAGAGTTGTAATTTGCATATTCTTTGATTCATTGGCACTGATAAGTCAAGTGCTCACAGCATGGCCTGTCTGGAGATCAAGCTCTGACATTTTCAACATTTGAATTTGTAGTGAGGAGCCTTGGGTTTTTTTTCCTTCTTTCCCCCGCCCTCCCAAGTTGACAAGTTCTTTATGTATTCTGTGGATAAATAACATAGACTTGTAATGTTCTGTGTTTAAAAAGGAAAATTATAAGAGGAGAATTCTTTGCCTGTGAAGGTCAACTTTAGACTGTTCACTAATTTGTTAATTAAATAATAAAGCTCACTAATTTTTTAATTAAATAATAAAGCATGTGTGCTTAGAATAGCTGATCTCTAAAACAGAATAATGGTATGCATATAAGGCATACAGGTAGATAGCTAGATAGAGATCAGTATAGTTCAGGCTAGAAAAGAAAATGTTTTTTTGCTTAATAATAATGAAAATTTAACTTTCTGTCTGTGATTCCTTCAGGATGAGATTAGCAAGACATCGCCAATCCTTATTGGCTAGATTCACCAGTCTAAAATTACATTGTTTAGCTTTACAGCCTGCTTCATGGACCAGTTAGAAAACCTTTTAAATCATATAGGCTTTTAAATTAGCCGAGAGTGAGGGGGGGAAAATGCCCAAAATAGTTTTAGAGATGTTCAGGCTAATGTTTTATTTAATTCTCATCTGAAGTTTAGGAAGTTCAGCTGCTATTTACAGATGAGGCTGACTCAAAATCTGCAAAAACAACAAAATATTAAGGTAAAGAGATTTATTATGTATTATTTTTCCATATGTCTAGGTTGCAGTATCTTAATGTATTAATATCTTCCTTCACAGAGAGAAAAGAGAGACATAGACATATATCTGTAACTACTAACACCCACTTGAAATCTGCAATACACAGACCGTAGAAAAAGGACACTGTGAAGATGGGATATTTTCTCCTACTTCTAAACACACTGGCAAAAATAATCTAAAATCACATCTTGGGTGCACAAAATTATTTTATTCCGTCCTAATTCTTTTGCCTGCATTATTTATTCCCTGTACTCCATAGGAACAAAACGTTCTGGAAAGCTTCTATCAGCATAGAAAATTCTGATAATTCAGTTTTAGATATATTGAGACAACAAGGAGTCAAGCTCACTATGTGGCACAGGCCAGTACAAGCTCTAGTGTCTATAGCTCTGGTAGCTACCTCATTGAAGAAGAGTTTCTGGTGGTTAAAATAAGTTAAATATTTTCCTTGGCAAGAAATTAAAAAGCAGAATCCTTCAATTTGAGCGATTCAAGTGGATTTTTTACTAAGTGCTAAATAACATGGTCCACAAGCTCTCTTTACGAACAGGATATAAGTGCAGGTCAAGAAGGAAGTTGATCACTGTTTGAGAAGAGCATTCATTACCATACTTAGGGGGTCTAATAAGAGGCAGTGTGCCTGAATTACTAGCTGCTATAATTTTTCAAATTCTTTTTATTGAAATAGAAATAAATTAACTTGGAAGCAGCGAGTAATGATCTGTAGCATCTCTTATGCAGAGAGGTTTTCCTTCACTCAAAGAATCAGTGTATGCACTCCTCCTTCAGTCTTGTTCTCAGAAGCAAGAGACTGAAGAGATAGGCCTTAAACTTAAAAGATATTAAAAGAGATAGGCCGACAAGAATTTGCTCTTTCAAAATTCCTTTTCTGTCCTTTTCTTCTTTTCATATTTGTATTATTCCCTATTCTTAATATTACTTTTCATTTAACGAGAATCTATTTCTTTTTCTTGGTAAAAGCAAATGAATGTTCAGTAAATGCACAAGAGTCATTATAGGAAAAAGTGAATTAAAAAACTCCATCAACCCCCTTTTACTCAATTTTAGAGACACTTAAAATAATAGTGTACAATCTACAGCCATTTTCTAGGCATTGTGCCTTCCATTATAATTTTTTAAATGACTGAACTGAAAATTATCACATCCTCGTATCTTTGTTGCATTTGTTGCTTGTTTCTTTACCATAGGCATAATTTCAAATATAGCATACAGCATACCATCATCATTAGCCTTTTTCTGAAGAAATTTATTAGGCATGCTACACAAAGGAGAACAGGTGTGGTTTTTTTCTTTCATTGATAATATTTTTGTTGCTCCTTTAATCATTTTATTGTTAACATTTGACATTGACCTCTGGTTGAGGAATATAAATTATTCAAGTGTTCTCTAAAGTCAGAAGACCAAAGTAAGAAATTCCACTGAGTTATTCAGAAAAGATCCAAAGAAGGTACACTAACACGTTGGTGGCGAACATGTTGACCATAGTATGACTAACTTTCTAAGTTGTATCACATATATAACATTCTTCTCTCACAAATATTCTATTAAGATATATTTTAAAAATAAACTGTAATTTAAAATTCCTTAATAAAAGCATGATTGATGGAAATTTTGCCTTTCTATTTGAAATCCCACACTAGACATGATTTTTTATTTAAAGGTATAATGCAGTTATAGAGATGATGGAACAGTGTTTGGCTGAAAAGCTGAAGTGTATTTTTGAGGATACAGTGTAAAGGCATGGCATAGAATCCAGTAGATATTTACTTTCCTGTCTTAACTTCAACATTTCAAAAGCTGGAAAATAACTGAAAACAGAACAGGAGCTATAACAAATAATGATATATAATGAGCAAATTCTATGGGCCTGTCCAGTGTTCAGCCTTATGTCTCTGGAACCTTCACAAATATTTGTATTTGAAAATCAATGCTGCCATGATACAGCTCATTTTAGACAAAGAAGAGTCTTTTATGGACTTCAGTCTGCAGTGAATTAGGCTCCATACCTATTCTATGGTAACTATCGGTTTTCTACCACAAGAAATTAAAGAGGGTATAAAGGAACACTACAATAGTGTTGATCAATTCAAAGGAAATGTTCAGTGTAGCATTATCAGCATGGAAATATTTTCAATACAAGTCGTCAAAGTGGTCCTCAAAGTTATACTCAGTGATAGTGTAGAAATAGAAAATCTGTTCTATTGTTCCACTTTCTTATGCATCAGTTTTTCCAGTGAAGTGAAAATCCATATGACTGATTGCTCTTATCTCCATTTCAGTTCTCAGTTTCCTTTATTTCTTGGTCGTTTTATACTCTTCTTGCATATGTTTTGAATTTCGTAATATTTGTGCTGTTGTCCTCTTTTATTAGTGTGTACTTATATAAAAGAAAGGCAAGCTGGTGCTATTATTAAATGCTATTAAGTGGAAAAAACAAAGTTGAAAAATTATATCACTTTTGTAAAAAACATGTTGAACTAAGTAGGGAGTAGATACAATAAGAAAATGCGATATTTCTAGTGGACGACTATTATTGTTATTTTAGCAACTATGTTTAGCTGAACTGACCTGGGCCATGCTGAGATAGGGTACACCTGCTCCCAAAATCTGTCATGATTAACTTCTACATACCTTTCCCAAACACACAACAAGCTTATTAAAAAAAAAAAAAAAAAAAAAAAAAAAAATCCCACTACTTTCCATTGTATGTTTCCAAGTGAAACACTGGCTCTTTCTAATATCCCCTCCCCATCTAGCAGATAAAAATTTCACCTCAAATTAATAAAGTAACTCTGCACATAGAGTTCAATAGCATGCAAAGGCTAGAGGATGTAATAATTGTAATAGATCTATGTTTGAAATATCTACTTATTGATTCACAAATGGAACAAATTTCTGAACCTTTAATTCTGGGCATATGAAAGTATGTGTTCATGCTTCAAAGTCCTGTGGTCATACTTGTGATAACAGAATTGAGCATTTCTTTCATTTTTACATTTTCATGCTAAAATTAAAGCTTTGAAGATATGATTTTGTGAATGCAAGTGTTCCCCCTAACTGCAATGCCAGATGAAATTGATTAAATTCCCAATTGTTTGTGATAACTGAAATCTTAAGGAAATGTGTTAAAACAAAGAAATTGAACAAAGTATTTCAATGTACATGAGGCATGTCCAACCCCCTTGGCCAGGGCTTCAGATAGGTTAAACCAGAAACAAAAACCCCATTCTTAAACTCATTGGCGCTTCGATAAATAATGACCCCTTACTACAGGATCTTTTATGTTTGTTCATTCACTTGAACTTGCCAAAGTATGCTTTAAAATAATACAGTCATATAGATTACCTCTGGTCTATTTTGAAGCAGATCTGACTTTTCAATCAATATCAATCACAATATGTCATTCTATTCCTGGTTAGAAGTCAAATCTTCAGTTTAATGAAAAATTATGAGCTTTTGTCATTTATTTTTTTTTTCCCGCATGGAACAAACTTTGTTGTTTTGTTGATATTTTGACTTGTTTTCTTCCAAAGTGAGTTTAAGAACACTCACTTATTCCTGCCTGGACTCTCAGGCAATGCCATAAATGATGGCAGTTGACATTCACCACATAAGTCTCACTATCTTAATCTCACATCTATTGACTCTTCAGAAGTACAAATCTTTATCTCTCATGAGAATACAATGACATGACACTGCGAAGCACACACACACACAGAGCAAGTTAAACTCAGTTATAATATCAAAACTAACCCTTTAATCAAACAATTTTATATGTACAACTTGCTTTTATCAGGATCCTTATTTTAAGGAAATCAAGTCAGGACAGCTGTTTTTTCACTTTATTATTTCTTGTTGCCTAGGATGGGCTTTTTGTCTGTGCCTGCCTAAGACTTTTAAACACTTATCTTGTGAACAAGCAAATAAAAATAGAAAGAGACTTGACATATATAAAAGATTTCAAAATTGTATTCCTTCCTATTTCAATTCAGTTTAATTGAACCAAATTGGAATTAAATTCAGTATGTATGAATAGGCTGTTTATTTCAGTGTAATTTTCGTATTGTTAAAGTTCTCTTGTATTCCCATAAAGCTGAACAAAATCCCTTTTGTAGCTGTTGATGGGTGAAAGTGCCTTTAAACACTATGCATCCTTATCTGGAAAATTATTATAGTATGTTTTGTATGGTGAAATATTGTCATTCATATTATTCATTGTTCTTGGTGAAAAAATGTCATTATGCAAAACTAATAGAATAAATCAAGTAAAAATAATTACAAACTAATATCAAATAACACTCATAAAATAAATTGAAGCATAGATTAGCATTTTTCATGTATTAAATCCATGTTCTAACAAAAATACCTTACATTATGTGGCAAACTCAGATCAAAAGCCATGAGAAGTCCAAATTTTTATTACTGCTGCAGCTGTTCTTCAGAGTTGTAAAATCTTTGCCACTCTTTCGAAAGGAATGAAAAAAACTCACAAAAAGTCTTTTTAGAGATATTAATAGACCACTGTTTAACAGTTAATTGTTGCTGATATCTTAGTAAAAAAACTAATTTCCAAAAGTTATATGGATTACATATAAAAATTCCTCTGATAAATTAAGTCTCCCAAGGAAACATACAGTCATACACACACTTTTATTTTGCACTTGCAGTGTTTTTTTACATTGCATTATGCCCTATCAATATTGCTTACATTTATTTAAGTCTTGGAGATGTGGGTTGAGTAAAAAAAAAACAAACCATGGGCACAGGAAAGATGACAAGGAATAACACATAACAGCTTGGCCGGAAGCTCAGAGCAGGCATAACTTAGATAGAAGGACTTGAGAGAAGCATAAGCAAACTGCAGAGCAAAAGCTGTAATGGAAAACACCCCTATCAGAAAAGGAAAATTCGTGATTACCAGCTTTTCAGTTTATTTTTCTTCTGTTATATGTACTTTAACAAACTACATTTTTAACGAAATGGAGGCCAAAGATACACTTTAATAGATGCAGAAACAGTTTAAAAAAATGATAAAAAAATTGCTGCATAGTTCAGAGTGTTTGGTTTGAAGAAAAGCAGGAAAATAAATTCTCATTTCTCATCTTTAGAAGTGTAAGCCATCAAGGGAAAAACAACCTATACAAGAAGAGACAGACATAAAGGAGAGCACCTTTGTCAGTGCTTCTGAATGCATTTCCATTAGAGCAGGACATTGATGTGTGGGGTGAGGAAGTGAATTGTGTTATACTAATTGAAATCATTACTTATCATTTTTTGATTTTTATCAAAATTTTTGTCAGTTATAAATTTCATTAATGTGTAAGCTAATCTTCCAGTGTTTTGATCTATTTCTTTTTGAATGTATGATGTCAGATACTTTTATTGGCAGTGGGCTCTTTCATGATATCGAGATAACACACAGACTCTAGATATCCTGCTGATAGGGTACTGACTGAAAAAAGAAAAACCTCTTTTATCCTAGATTTCAAATACAAAGGAGAACATGAAACATACAGTGCCGCTTGAAAGGTTTTTCCCATTAGTTCTTTTCCTTATGCTGTTGCACAAATTTATCCCTAAGAACATAGCAGACATTTGATGGTACAAACAGAAATCTCAGTTTTTCTTTTCAGAAGCAGGTAAAGATAATTCTCTAAAGGGATTCATGACAATAACACTGTCAAAAAAACCCAAACCAACCAAACAAAAAAAATCCCAAATAATAAATCCCCTGCAAACTACAGAAAGTTCATTACTGTTTTTCTTCTTCCATAAATGTATTCTTTTTATATCCATACCATTGTAAGCAGCAGATTTGTAGTTTCCTTTTACATTCCTCCTACCAATATGAAAGTTATTTTCTCCTTTATCAGTCAGTGTTGTTCTTTCCTCATAAATTTAACTTGCTTTTTTTTAAATATTGATATTATTTTACATGCTTTCTTTGAACCTATTTATCAAACCCTGTATTTCATCATGTGTGAAATTCTCCCTCTGCCTTCACCTCTTTTTAGTGAACTTTCTACATCAGACAGATGATAGCAAATAGAGAAATCTACTGAAACTTATTTTTTTTCGATCTCCTTCTTGGTTATCATGTCTTTTAAATAAGTTCCTTAGATCACCGTTCTGAATTGTATCTGTCACATGTCTTCATCTTTATTTGGATTCAAAAACTGAATGAGTTCCATAACTTTACATATAAAAGAACCAGGCTATTTGAAAAGATTGAGCCCATTGTCATGCTTTTGAATGCATTTTTGTTTATGTAGTAGAATGAAAAAAAGTTTTATGCAATGTATTCACATATATGGAAAAAGCGTTAATATAACTATTAAAAATATGAAAAATAAACAGCTTATAATATCTAACATAATATATAATCATATTCCACACATAACTAAAATTTAAAAGTGAAAGGCAGGAAATGGACAGATAGGAATGGATATAGAAAAAAATAATGTCAGGCTATGGCTCAGAATAATAGGCAATCTTTATATTCCATTCTCATTTTGTCTTCTGGCTGGGACTTTGCACTCCAGTATCTACTTCAGTGAACAGCATGTTCCAATTCAGCAAGTAATGATTTAATAAAAATAAAGTCAGTTGCTTTTGTAGCATGGCTCTTGGACTGCTTGAGAAACACAAGTATTGATTGGTTGAAAGTGCCAATAAAAGACATACAGTGAAACAAATGATAGAAAACACATTCTTATCAAAATGTGTAAAACACAAAAGCATAAAGTAAAAACATGCATGGACTCTTGCCTCAGGTATTTTTTTGCCAAATCTTTCTTGGACCAGGGAGTGAACAGTCAAGGGCTGTGTCTGTGACCTTGGTAGTAATTTTATGACTAGTTGGACGAAAGTGCTTTAATCCATTGGCTTTTTTCCTTCAGTCAGCTGAACAAATCACTTCTGATATTCACAGTCAGCTTGGGGTCTCTTAATCAAAATGTACCATCAATATTTCCTCATTATACTCAGCACACGGAACTGTGTGGTTGCTGATTTGGGCTAATTCTAAAATGTCTGGTTTGTAAACATGAAACCATTCCAAAGAGTGTTTTTTGGTTATGAATAATTCAGTACACCATGGTTTAGCCTGTACATTATCTATAAATTTTCATAAACATAACTTCATAAATCCTAGTAGTCAGTGGTCATTTGTAGAGATGAGCAGCAGGTTTTTTTCTGAAAAACCTTACATGGGATCAAACTATGAAGCTGTTTAAATAAGATGATCATTTTCAATATGTGTAGAGTCAGGTTAAAAAACATCAACAACAAAAAGAAACATTTAAGCGAACTGTAATGAAAGCATATTTATTCAGCTGAATTCCACAATCAATAATTCTTTACTCTGCTGTACAAGAATGTAGTACAGCATGTTGTTCTCCATCAGCATATTTTTCTCCAAGGTGACTATGGGAGTTTAATCCAAACTCTTTTAAGTGTAAGAAGTATGAGATATAGCCCTTATGCTACATACATCTATGCCAGAGTAAATCAGGAACCAGAAGCCGCATCTTTGCAAAAGAAGTCTGGACTAAATTAGTGTGTTCTACATTGCAGCTGCTTGTATGGGAGCTAGAGATGAGAGGCCTAAAAGGAGAATCCTTGTGCAACAGCTGTAGCCCCCAGAACCTTCTCATTTCCATCTCAGTTTTTGCTGCCTTGAAAAGAAAAAAAAGAAAAAAAAAAAAAAAAAAAGAAAAAAAAACTAAACAGCCACTTTTGGTCTAGAATGTAGTGGCTGAAGTATAAAGCAGTTAAACTAGTAAACCTTATGCTATTATAATTAGTGCTGTCTCCACACAACCAACCCCTAAGAGTATAAATTCAGACCAGGAGTGAAAAGAAATTCCAAAGAAAAATTAGCAATAGTTTTAGCAGCAGAAATCTATTTTCTGAGATTAGAGTTCTATACAAACTTAAACATGTTTATAAATGTATTTACCGATACCAATAACACTTCTTGAGGCTGAAACATTCATAACATCTTTGCACATCTTGCATTATTTGAAGGCTAATCGAGAAAAATCTCCTTGGCACATTTCCTCCATGCATTCTCTCATTAGGTCCACTGACAAAGCCACTCTCTTCCTTTCACCTAAGGAATATCAATTTTGACAAAATTTTTGAGTTCTTAGTAACATTGAGATTTGAGAGATATTGACCATGGTATGAGCAGAAGAGGAAACAGGCATATGAATATGAACTAAAGAGCCACACACAGAAACACATATGAAAAAATTATCATATCTCTGCAACTTCTAGTAAGAAAACCATACTGAGAGTTTCCTCCCTATGATGCACACAGTTAAAGTTATAACCTAACTTGCTATAACACATCAGAAACTTAGTCTGTGGTCAGCTGAAATTCCCAATAAACAGCCTCTCTAGTTCTTCTCCGCTGTGTGAATCTGACTATTTGAACTCAAATTCAGAGTATTTACACTCAAATTGTTTCAACTGCAGTATTTAGTTTGTGTGGTCAGGTTTTGTTGGGGAACTGCAGGGGTGGCATCCATATGAACCTGCTGGAACCACTCCCAGCAGAGCCAATGCCAGGAAGCTCCAGGATGGACATGCCACTGGCCAAGGCTCAGCCTATCCAAAATAATAGTAACTCCTCTGTGATAACATGTTTAAAAAGGAAGGAAGTTTATTGCATGGATTAATTGCAGCCAGAGAAGACCAGAACAAGAATATGTGAGAGAAGAAGCTCTGCAAACACCAGTCAGTGGAATAGGAAGAGCAGGAGATGCTCCAGGCAGCAGAGCTGAGATTTATTCCCCTGCAGCCCATGGTGCAGACAGTGGTGAGGCAGCTGTGCTCCAAGCCCATGTAGATACATGGGGATGCAGAGATCCACACTGGAGTAGGTGGATGCCTGGCAGGAGGCTGTGAGGCCATGGGAAGCCCCTGATGGAGCAAGGTCCTGGCAGGGATCTGCAGACCCATGGAGAGAGGAGTCCACACTGCAGCAGGTTTTCTGGTAGGACTTGTGATCCAATGGGGAACTCACACTGGAACAGGCTGTGCCTGAATAACAGCTCCCGGTGGAAGAGGGACTCACATTGCAGCAGTTTGCAGAGATCTGTTGCTCATGAGGTGGATTCATGTCGTAGAAATTCATGGAGAACTGTCTCCCATGGGAGGGACCCCACACTGGAGCACAGGGACTGCTGTCCCTGTGCAGAGGGTGAAACCATGGGTGATGAACTGAGCACAACTCCCGTTCCCTGTCTACCTGTACCGCTGCAGGAGGAGGTAGAGCTGAGTAGGAGGGAGGAATGGAGGGAAGGAGCTTTTAAAAATTGGGGTTACTTCTCATTATACTTCTCTTGTTTTGTTAGTAATAAATTCCATTAATATCCCAAAGCTGAGTCTGTTTTGACCGTGATGGTATTTGGTGAGTGATTTTGGCCACTCCTTATCCTAACTCATGAACTTTTTGTTTTATTTTCTCTCTCCTGTCCACTTGTGGAGAGGAGATGCCGTAGAAGCCCACTGGAACTACTAATTTAGTCAAGTTCTTAGCATAGATACAGACCTATAACACACGTTCTGATGATGACTAAAATTATGATTATCAAGCACATCTTGATGCTGATGTATACTCATTATACTGTTTTTATTTCACTTAGAGCTTTTGTAACCAAACTTTTTTTTATTATTTTTAAACTGATTCCAATTTCTGCTTTGTAAATCCTCATTCTTCATGTTCATAGAATTCTATTCCAAAGTCTTCCATGCAGGTAAAGGGGAATATTTGAATGGTTAGATGAAGCAGCTTTAATCTTCTGCTATTTTTGCTTAAAATACAAGTATTTTTATATATGTAAATGAGCCGAGTATTTATGGGAAATTAAGTGGTCAGGTATCTGCAAGCAATTTCTCAGTAGTCATAAGAATTTTTTCAAGATTTTACTATCATTTAACCACATTTATAGTGTATTAAATATCTTAGTGCAATTTAGGCAAGCACATTCTTCAACATTTCCCATAGTCATGCTTTCATGGAGAGAAAATAATGAATATCAAAAGACTTTTTAATTTAGCTAAGAAAAGTGTAATGAGAGAAAATATCTGGAATGTAAATTCAGAATAATTCTAGTCATTAATTTGGCATAACATTTAATAATTGATCAGTTATTTGGAGTGATAGATTCTTCACCTCTTGAAATAAAGTCTTGCTTCATAACAGCACAGGCCATTGCATTCACTGAAAGAGTAACTGAGTTAAATTAGAGTGCCTGTGCTATAGATGAGGTCACAATTTATAATTTAAGGGTCCATAGTGGATTTAAGATGGAAACTTCTTTTAACATTCAGATATGTTAAAATGCTTTGAACTACAAAGTCATACAGTGACATAATGTCTGCAGATATAATAAATAACAACTACCGTTTAGTGTATTGATAAAAGATTTGTGTACACTGTTTTGCTTAGATATTTTCCTCATCAGTGTTTTCTCTGCATAGGAAATACTTATCTCCTTTTTGTGTTTTTGCCTCCCACAAGTGCATCAATGTCATTTTAGCAGGATAATAACACTGGCTCTGTGGAAGCACAGCGCCTCAGTCCGTGATTAATGCAACATTCTCATTAGGATTCTTTCTCTTTTTTTTCAGTTTGGGCTCTAGGACTGTCAAATCTCTCACTTTGATCTTCACTAAATTCACTTCAAAAGCTTTCTAAAAGTTCTATTAAAACATTTTTAGCTTATAAGAAGGATTTTTTTTCAGTAATGTCATTAATTTTAATCATAATTTATTTACACTATTCCCAATTTCAGAAATATGTCACTTGAAGAAAATGAAATGACGCCCATGTCATTATAATCTAGATTGTGAGATACTAGAATGGTTAACCCTTAATGGGTGCACTGGCTTTTCATAGAATATATTAAATAGCAAATCAGAAAGCTCAAAGGTTTGACCTCTGCACAAATTCACAATACATCAGATCTAAAAGGATCCTGAAAGCAAGCTATGCAAATTTTTTATTCCTTTTGCTTTATGGCAAGCTAAGATAAGGAGTTATGCCCATGTCTTTTTACTTATGGGCTATTCTTATGGTTTCTATTTACAAGTTTTCTGTTAATATTGTAGAAAAGTGTGTGTTGTCAGCATAAAACAAGGTCTGTACTGCTTCACTAACACGCTATGATTTCTGGATGATATTCAACTGGTGATTTGAACAGAGTATAGGAGAACTTAAATGCAAACAGAAATTTGATTCTAAATAAAAAATTCATTCTGCAGGCTAAAGTCTTAATGCAATCTGAGAGAAACAGCAATCACAAAAAAAAAGAATGCAGAGATTGGAAATTAAATCTGACAGTTCTGGCAAATAACAGATAAAGCAAAGACTAGTATTCCAGTCTTTACTTTTGTGTCTTTACATTATTAATTTTTTATATCTACATTTTTATACTGTATGGATGGCTACAATAGGAGTCCTAGTAAGAAAATTAAGTGAAAAAATTATTATCACTTAGATCAGTGGTGAAGCTATGCCACTCATATGATGTATAAAAGGAAGGATCGCAGAAAATACCTTAGTACACTCTTGACTTTGTTATGCCAGTGGGAAGTTTTAACAATTGCAAGTTTGTCAGCCTGAGCTGCAGCTGAACATGTCCTTAAGCAATCATATATGAGTAAGATCTTTGACTAATGGTCTCACTGCATTCCAATAATGTTTCCCCTTCAAGATCTGGCTGCTTTACAATGCATCATGTTCTCTGACCATAGGATATGATATTCTATCTGTGTGGTTTGTGTGTGCATAGCCTTCAAAAAAGTGAACATAATCAGAATAAACCATCTGTAATTAACTAAAGACTGCAATGAAAGGATCTAGTTCTATGGATTGAATGAATAGTTTTCTTTTTAGTTAATTGTTTAAATAATCTGATCAGAAATTTTAAGAGAATACATTCCCAAAACATGGAAATGCTGCTTTTCTTTAGCAAATAAATGTGGTTTGAATGTGGTGGGCTTACACTGAGAATAAGAGTGCCTTTTATTGGTAAGGTTTTGCCATCTGTTCTAATGATTTATTCATACTAAGAAAGAAGCAGGTGAAACTAAAGAATGGAGATAAATAGCAATGGATATGCACTGAATTGGGATGTGATTGTGCAAATGAGTTCAATGTTAACACTAATGTTCAGCCAATTGCTGTCATTCAAGTGACATCTTCATATGCTCTTATGTGGTCTTGAGATGCAAAATATTAAAGATATAATGCAGAATATCTCTTTCTAGGCAACTAATGATTTCTATCCTGTATTCAGATATCCATCATTATTATGAGTAATACTATAAAATATTGATGTACATTTTGGTCTTTCACGTGTAGCAAAAAATTAAGGAAATGTTTCGATGAAAGATCTCTGCATCAGAGATTTCTGGAAGATGTGAAGGTTTTTCAAGATGTTTGCCCTGTTTCTAAGTCTGTTTTATAGAGTCATTTTCCTCCAGCTTGTGTCTCAACCCATATAATGATTCCTTTATGGAGCTAAATATCCAAAACCTAAGAGTTTGGAATTTTTACATAAAATTTGATGTAACCAACTTCATGAATTTTAATTAATTAGGTAGAGACTTGGGCTGGAGTAGCGTTCCTATGGGGCTGTGTTTTGGATTTGTTCTGGAAGCAGTATTGATAACACAGGGATGTTTTAGTCACTGCTCAGCAGCACATGCACAGAGGCCTCTTCTGCCCCTCACCCCACCCCACCAGTGAGAGTGCACAAGGATTAGGGAGGGGATACAGCTGGGACAGGGATATTCCATGCCATAGGGTATCATGTTCAATGTATAAAACTGGGCAGAAGGAGAAAAGAGGTGACGAGGGGGGACTGGGAGGGACAGGGGGTACATTCAGAGCAATGGCATTTGTCTTCCCAAGTCACTATTACAGGTGATTGACCCTGCGTTTCTGGGGATGGCTAAACATCTGCCATGGGAAATGGTGACTGAATTTGTTGTTTTCAGGGATATGAGTGTCACCACATATATGTAACATATATGTAACAAAGGTTTTAACAAAAAAAAAAAAAAAAAAAGAATACCACACATGCAAATCCCGCACAAGTAATCCCTCAGTAAATATTCAGAAAATGTAATAATCATACACGTTGAGACTTAAAAACTTTCCATACTCTATCTCCAATTATAACATATAAAAGGTTATGGTTATTTCTGTGACAAGGAAATCAAACTGGAGACTGATATGTTACCTACACTTTGTCATAGGTGGCATGCTATTAAAATAATCAGCTTTCTTGATAAGCTCTAAGAATCATACTACATTTATAAATAATGTTTTCATAAGTTTATGCTTTTTGCTTAGCACCTGAAAGAGCCAGAAATATGTACTGACACCAATGGGTTCTTTTAAATTTTGATAGACTTTGGTCTTGAGCTGTGGATTCAGAATTCTGTATATTGGTTTGACATGATGTAGAAATCAAATTGATGTCTTCACAGGAAAAGTTCCATTTTAGAAAATATATTGCAATCAAAACTTTGCTACAGCTGGGAAGGGAACAATCCTTATACATATTGTTCATCTATCTAAAATGTTAATGGTTAATCATAATACAGAAATTACTGTTATTATTATTATTAATAACAATATTAATGATTCATTTACAGTGATAAAAACTTGTATTTAGTAGTATAGTTAAGACTAATGCATAGAAACTTCCTAGCACCTATTTCCTTTCTCTGGTATCATGTTGAACCTTCCTATTTTTCCCTACATTTAGACAGCTTCAGGTTTCCTTAAAAAAGAACTTATCTCTTTAGCATTTTGAGCTTCCAAGTAAAGAACTCTGATACTGATAAGAACATCTTCCTACACAGTGTTGAGTGCACCTAGATATTTTCCCCCTTTTTTTTTTTTTTTATTTAATGTTCTTAAAACATAAATTTCTTGGTGTGATCTCCCTTCATTTATTTCTCTTTTAAGTATGGTTTCCAGCCATTACCTACTGAAGTTACATAATAGGCTTCCCCAGCACTGATTAACATCAATGTAATTATGTTTCCCTGGGCTAATGTTCATTATTCATTCGCAACATGGGTTTGTTTTAACTTTATGGCATGTAATCTTCACAAATAAAGAATTTGGACAATAATAACCTGACTGCTTGAAAGTTGTTAACATAGCTAATACAAGGTAAAATGAGCTTAGACAAAATCAAAAATAGACAGCTCCAGACTGCCAAGTCAGTACAAACAACCTGTGGATTTTTAGTGGTTGCAGTGAGTGAAATGGTACTTGATGGAATACAGATTACTTTGTTAATAAATAATCAACTATTTTGAAGACTAATTATTACCAAATACAAAAGTAGTGCTGATTAAATCTAGTTTAACTTTCACAGTAATTTTCTTAGAGTTGATCCTCACCTTTTAATATGAAGCAGTATTTCAGAATGTGTTTATTACCAGATATTAGCTGATAAATTTTTTAGACATCTTCTAATTCTCTTTCTGGTGTTTGGAGCATCAGTATGTCATGTTCAAAGTCACAAGAATAAGTATTTAATTTTTAAAGTTTTTGAGTGATTGAACCATAACTGCAGTGTAATTATCTACAGTGCTTTGCACCTCTTCCCAGGCAAACGTAAATGCTTCAAAAAAACAGAATCTTTAACTTTCCAGTAGGTGCTTATAATTTAATAATGGAAAATATTTAATTCTTGGAAAAATGTCTTCCTTAATAATTAAGGTGCATTTTTCTTTGCCTAATTTCATCTCCTCATCCTAGTTTTAGCTTCTCCTACAACATATCAAATTAATTACTTCTGAGCATTTATCATCCTTAAGTATTTTTTTGTTATTAATATTTATGACCTATACATTAATTGTAATTTAGCCACAGCATTTAAGTCACATGACTTCTTATTAATCTGTCACATGCTGTAAGTCTCTCATAATGAATGAGACAATAGGTTGTGAAAGAAAAATCAAGATTCAAAATGTTTTCTCTGTAATTACTGTCTTACTTTTTTTTTTTCATTTTAACACCTTCATGTGTCTTCTTACTTAATGCTGAAGTGACTTATTCATTTCTGACTGAAAATCCACATTTTAATTGTCCTTTTTCATAACTAACAGAATGATGTAACAGGCAGAGAGGCAAACTTTTGGGGTAAAGAGAGAGCTAGGTTACTGAAAAAAAGTGAGAGCTGATAAAAAAAGTCACAGGTGCCTGACTTACAAAGGGAGATATCCTCTGGAAAGCAAACAACTGGCTAACAAAGAACAAGTGGACAACAGTGTCAAAGCAATAAAACTTTAACACTTACCTTGAAAAATGTGCAGGATGACCGGAACTAAAAAAAGGGAAGTTAATTTTGCGTTTAAATTTCAGACAGAAATAAGTTTTATCAAACAAAACCTGAACATAGTCTGCATGTACCTAATCATGTTGTTTCACACAGAAGAGAAACAGAAACTCAGGGTAGAATTTTCTTCCCTGTTTTATTTGCCTTATCTTAAAATTTGTATAGTCAGTGAAAGAAGTGGCAGAACATCATTCTGTACTCGATGGAATGTCTACAGGTTTTTTGAGCCAGGGCTGAACTTCAGTTTGCCCAGTATGTTCACTGACAATGTCCTAGTGATCAAAACTGAGCCCTGGATGAGCATCCAAAGGCTGCGGCAGAGGTGGAACAGGGGACTGCAGTGCTGTTTAGGCCAGCACTTCTATTAAATAAATAGTTAATCAAGCACCATCCTTACTGGATTGAATAATGCTCAGTATAATGAAGGTCTGATGGCTGTTTTGCCCTCCAGGTGCACCAGGCAAGATTAATGTCTTAAAGGAGTAATATACATAGAACACAGAGAAAGAGGTAAGTGAAGACCTTGAATTGACAGTCTCATGCAGTAAAGCAAGAAGTAAATTTCACTAGAAGATAATTGATTCTTCAGGGACCTTTACCTGTCAGATTCAATAGTAGGCTGGAAAATGCTGCTGCTTTTTTTAAGGTGCAACTGAACGAAACAGAGTGAAAGACAGATTCCTATAATTTGTTCTTTTATTATCCAATAGGTTTTTGGTTTTTTTTCAGTAAGATTAAGCTGTGTTGAACCAGATGTCCCAGTGGTATTTCAATACTCTGTGGCTAAACTAAACCCCAAATAGCTGTTTATAACACATAGGACTCTGAGTTCTAGTAAATTAATATGGTTTAATAAACAAAGCAAGTGCTAGAAAAATCTAAACAGTCAACAGCCATACAGCTGTAGTCTTGTACCTTGTCAGCATACTAAAAAAGTGGCATAATAAAAAATAGACAAACCAAAACTAACTCCAGGAAGAAGAAAGTGTAAAGAGGCTGCTTCCAAACTATTAAGAGTATAAGTACTTTGAGAGTAAAGGTTCCCTGTGGGTGTCTCCTGATGCCTCAAGTTTTATCTTTCATGTTTTCTAGATTCTGTACTGCATTAGTATGTAACTCTGAACTTCATATAGAGTTTTAGTAAGTTTTCTTCACAGTTTACTTAGACAAAACAATTCTTTTCCAGCCCAAGAATCATGGACACCCTTACAGCTTCAGACCCAAAAAGTATAAATAACTGTGAATTGAGGAGAGCAATCTGGGAGGATTTAGCTTCCTGAACCTGAAGCTAAAATTGGACAATTGACCTCAATATGTAAATGGACCAAAACTTATAAAAGTGTGAAAACATGTGATCCATCATCCATCTTGGATGTAGCCCCTGCTGGAGGGTTTTACCCAGGCTGACAAAATGAGGTACACTTTCTTAATGGAAAATCCTGCTCTGGAAACAGTTTCAGACATTTACATTGTTTCAAATATGGATTCAATTTAATATTCCTGAAAGTTCTTCCATGCGACCACTACAAGTCCCAGATACCCACCTTGGAAGCTCTGTAGCAAGTCTTCCTACAGTGTGTAGGGTAATTGTGCTCTTGTGTTATTCATCTACCTCTACTGAAATCAATGAAAGAAGATTCTGTTTGTTGGCCAACAGCTGTAGTGTCATTATTATTTTTTCTGCAGTACTCTTTTTGAATCAATGAGAGGCCAAGAGGCCTTGACAAGATATATTTTTTCTAATATTGATCTTGATGACCAAGCTAGTGCCCTCAAGTCTAACCATTGATTCTAAGAGACAGAACTCTTAAGCTGGAGGCCAACCTTGAGCTATTAAACACATCAGAATTTGTAATTAAAAAAAATGTCACACTGTCATATTTTTTATCACAAGCAAAAGGAATCTTTCCACACACATTAAGCATAGCATGAAGTGCAGAGATACACTAGAGATATGCACCCTGAATTTAATTACTGATTTTATAGACTGCATTCAAATTTGAATCAGATTCACTAACATTCCACTATATATGGAAGTTGATGTCCTTCTATTTTTCCTTTATTAGAATTTTTAAGAAAGTATTTTAGTGGGTTGTTTTCACTTTCATTCCCTGACAATATTTTCAATTTTTTTTTTTTTTTAGAGTCTCATTATGAATAGAAATTTGAACAAATAGACCCATTTCAGCTGGCCTGTCTTTTATCAGTTAAGGATCAGTAATTGTTGATATTACTCTATTCACTTTGTTGTAAACTAACATGAATCAAAACATAGAAAATATGTTCAGAGCTGTTGACTAAATATGAATATCTGAGAGAGCAAACAGAATTAGTTACCTAAAATTCAAAAACATTTTTTTCCTTACATATCTTGGAGCACTAGAACACTTGTTCTCTAAACATGCACTGTGAATGTCTGGATGCAGAGATATCTGCTGGCTTTTAAGAAGATCATAGCTACATGCAGCTTAAGGCATATTTAATATAGCTAGCATAATTTTAGAAAAAAAAATAATTTATGACAGAAGGCTGATTTATAGTTAAGTTCCAAAGATAGAAACTGATTTCTATCATTTGATAACATTACAGTGAGGAAGCCTCCTGATTCTGTGATTATGTATGTTATGGGATTAGGTTATAAATTATGGCTGACGTATTACATACTCTAAGAAACCCAGTAAAAGAGAGCTGTTGTCTCAGAAAACTTGTTGCTCAAATTAAGGGAGAAAACACAATCAGGGAAAAGGTCCACAGGAATGTTCAGGAAAGACTCAAAAATTAAGATCAAAGAGAGATCATCTATGCCAATCTCCTGCTTTAATAAAGACTAACCAGTTTCTGAACACTGCACAGTGCCAATCTAAAAATTAATAGAAATCACCAGGTTTTGATACAATAGGTCTTGAAGTCTGAAGATATTTAGATACCAGCACCACACACAAGCACTACACTTTGTAATTCAGTAGTCTGGAGATGACCAGCCCATAGATGTCAGCCCTGTCTTGATTTGCCTGAGGTCACACAGGTTCTTCTTGACAGAATAGGAAATTTAAGAAGTAATACTTACCCCAATGGCTTTGCTTTCCAAAACTCATTATTTTCATTTCAAATTTCAGCTTTACTTGGCTTAGCTTTCATAGGAATTGTGCTGAAGTATCTTTGTTTCATAATTTAATATAACACTTTTGTTTCAAATATTTTTAGTGTTATTTTCATTACATAGTTTTGAAATACCATTATTCAGTTTATAAGAATATCCTCATCAGCATTTCTGCTGGAAAACACATATTACATTTGTTCTGAAAATATCAAAAGGAATCAATTCATAAACAAACTCCTCCAAAATTTTATAGTACATTCATTTTATTATGCAATGAATACTTGAGTCTATATGACCAAGAGAAAGAGGGAAAAATAATAGGCCTATGAATAGAAAGATGTCTATATAAAAATGTGCAAGAAATATACCTGGTTTGCTCTAAGGACTAACCACTGCTATAGAAATGCACAGGGACTGCATTTAGGCTTTCATACTTTCCAGTTTTAAATCCTGTTACTTTCTGCTTTTACTTGCATTTTCTTTGTCTTTACAAAACTTTGCCTATGGCAGTTAATGTGCCAGTTTTTAGGTCAGAGGAATTTGCAAAGTTTCAAGAAAATTGAAGAAAATAAGCATTATAAGTCATTAAGATTTCATCCAACTGAAAAACTAAGCTTAGTTAAAGTTTCTACAATTTCTTGAAACTCAGAAGTGATTTTTATTTTAATTTTATGTTTTCCATGGATTTAAACCTAAACACTTATATTCCAGATAACTGACAGCATATATACACTGAGCCTGCTCTAATTAATTGCATATCCCTTTAGAGACTAAAAATGATCATACTATCAGTTTTTTGGTAGTGATAGCCTGTCAGGGCTGTCACCATCTCTAAGCATAAATTAATTTCTAAAACCTCTCATAAAAATAATCAAGTCTTTTTCTTTTGGATAACTGGAGAATGAACTTTGGGAGACTTAGCTCTTTATTTCTGAAATGTTTTGAGGCTGCACTGAAAAAGCACGTTGCACATATTACAAACCATGCAATATGGCATGGCTTATGACTGAAAGGAGGAATTCAATGTTAACTGTGATTGACTGTGACTGAGGGATCAAAATATAAGGTATTTTAGTTTATTGTTCTCTAGTTTTGACTTTAAAAAATAAAAATGTATAAAAAGTAGCAAGCTGAATGAAATGTTAAAAACTACTATCTAAATATATAAGATATTTTATTCAAAATATATAGGTATGTAAAATTTCATCTCATATTCTTAGTATTCTATCACTAATTATGAAAACTACTACCTAAAAATCAAATAATCTGAAGACATTCTGAAAGAGAAAAAGAACCACAATATTGGATATAAGGTGCATATTTCAAATCTAAAGCAAATAGTTTTATGCTAGTAGAAGTACTTAACATCTCTCCCCACAGTGAGTCTAAGGAAGGAGAAGTTCTTTGAATTCAGAGAATCTCAAATGCCAGTTGACAGAGTGAAAGACAGTGAATATGTGTGACAGCACAAAACAAGCCTGCTTTCAGGTTGGAAATAACGTCATCAAAACAACATCCATACTTCAAATCTTTTCTTGGTTCAATCCACAGTTACATATCCAATGCTGAAAATAAATATCTTAATTAGTTAGTTCTATTTACACAGACACATATAATGCTAACTCTACAGTAAGTAGAGAAAAAAAAATCTTCAAACATTAAAAATGTCACATAATATAGATTAATATAGATTTATAGAGGTAATTTTTAGCAAGTCATGTTTTCATCCATTTGGGTTATTTTCCACCCAAAGACAGCCCTTACACAGCTTCAACTCCAATCTAATTAGAAGATCTTAATTAAGGCAGGATTAATAAAAGAGAGCTTAAAAATTTAGATTGTTATTAAAGGAATACCATAATCAATTCTCTGTTTAGAATGTATTTGAAACTCTTAACTTGTTCCATTAAACTTTGTATGTGTACACTAAATTGCTGTTATTTGCTAAAATTCTGAACTTAAATGTTTTCTTAAGAGAAGAAAAAAGTTCACCCCTTTGTGAACACAGGATCATTCACTGAGTCAGCTTCCAGCTGTTGTTACTCACCTTAGAACCTGCCTGCTAATATGGTTTATGGTTATTGCAATACTGAGAATTCATATAATTCCATGGGGGGATTTTGTGATGATTAATAGCATATTTATTTAAACAATAGTGATTTCAAAGTAATAGTCATCAATACAAAGAGTCACGGCTAGATTTGTTTAGATGAAAAGTGTTCACAAAATCAAGTTCATTTTTTCTGATGATTCATGATTATTCTGGAATTTATAGAGACCTGAACAAAAAATCCCTTATTATAATTTTTTTTTAATTGCTAATACTAATTTTCTCTTGAAAAATAGATATAAGGTTTTTTTCTTTTAGTTTTGTACTGGCATGAGCATTCACCTAAAGAAACTTCTTTATCTACCCCCTTTGTAACTGATATGTTGTCTACTTAAATCCAAATTATTTTAATTTTTCATGGCAAAATGCTTTCTCATTTATAGAGGAGAAAAAGAGATATAGAATGTGCTCATTCTATGCAACAATGAGAGATAACAATCTTTGTGAAATTAAGGATAAGCATGCATATATGGAACAGTAATTTGCTAAGGTGGCTTCTGACGACGTTGTCTAAGGATAGATGCATTACAGCTTTGCATGATGAAATTAATATATGGCAAATATTTATATTACTTTCATAAATGTTTTAATTGTTGCATCTTTAAGAATATTTTCATAAAATTGTCTTTTCTTTCTTCATTATCTTTAATATTCTTGTACTTCAGTAGAAAATTCCTCAACAATAATCTAATACTTAGAAAGTTATTTTCCCCACTCCCAAACATATTCAAAACAAAATAGGACTTATTTCTCCATTTTTCTTCTTTATCAAAATGAAAATAAAAATTTTGAAATTTTTGTTCTTGTGTATCTAGAGTGAGAAGATGACATCTTTAAAAGCTGTCATTCTGTCATTCAAAAAGGAGAAACTGGTTAAAGAGGCAAGTCCTTTCAAGGGGAATGTAACTTGAATTTTGAGCAAATGACCTGCTGCTGCTTTAGTTCTTTTATTGAATATGTGTTTTTTTCACTCCTGTTTGCTAATGTGACTCAGCTTGTATAAGAAAGTGTTATAAACATTGATGATAATTCTTAAACAGTATACAGGGTTACATGATATCAGCTCAGCTGTTCAGGAGATAATTATCTTTTCCTGGGAAATGTCAAACAATTATGAGACATTTCCTGTTCATGAGAGGAAAAGGGAAGGCAAAAGTACAAAAGTGAGGGGAAACGGGTGGGCGGAAGAAAGGAAGGAAGGAAGGACCTTGACCTTCCTTCTTCTCTGTGTTTATATTTATTTTTTTATATTTATTTCAGATTTAGATTTAGATTTAGTTTTTATATTTACTTTAGATTTACAGTGTGGTTTTGGTATGTACTAAACAGAGTTCAAGGACATAAAATGGGAAATTCCTCTCCAAGAGTGCAGCAAAGGCTCTGTAGCTCCTGATTTTAAGGTGAAGGAAAGCAGGTTTAGATTAGATGTTAGGAAGAAATTCTTTACTCAGAAGATGGTGAAGCATTGGAAAAGGTTGCCAAAAGAGGTGGTAGATACCTGATTCTTGGAATCTTTCAAGACCAGACTTGATGGAGCTCTGGAAAATTTGATCTAGCACATTTCCTCCCTGTCCATGGCAGATGGGCTGGAATTAGGTGGTCTTTAAGGTCGCTTCCAACTCAAACTATTCTCTGATTCTATAAATGTTCAGTACAGACTAACCTACCCCACAGTAAACTCCATGGGCCATATGTATCTTGTAGGGAACCGATCTAACACTTTTATATACTGGTCTCATCATACTTTGCTGAATGAGTTCCTACTGTAAATTTCTCCTTATTTTGCCTCTGCTAATCCTAGGGAAGACTGGAAAAAAAAAATATTCTGGACTGATTGTACTGGGGTTTTTTGTTGGGATAGAATTAATTTCTTCATTGTAGCCAGTGTTGGGCAGTGTTTTGGATTGTTGTGAAAACAGTGTTGATAACAGGTTTTTAGTTATTTCTGAGCGAAGCTAACACAGAGTCAAAGATTTTTCTATTTCTTTTACTGCCTTGGCAGTGAGGGTGCTGGGCATGCACAACTTCTGGGGAGGGAACACATCCAGGAGAGTTGACAACAATTGACACAAAAGATACTCCATGTGATATGACATCATGCTCAGCATGTAAATCTGGGGGAAGAAGGGAGGGGAGGGCATTCAGAGTGATGAAGTTTGTATTACTGAGTCACTGCTGAGCACAGTGGAACCCTGGTTCTCCTGGAGATGGCTGACCCACTGCCCATGAGATGTGATGAATGAGTTCCTTTTTTTGCTTTGCTTGTGTGCACAGCTTTTTTTTTTTTGTTATTTTTTTTACCTATTAAACAATCTTTATCTTAACAAATTATTTTTCTCACTTTTACCTTTGTGCTGTTTATTCAGGATTTGAGAAAAAAAGCCTGAGCACAGTAAAAGATGGTAATAATAACAACAACAATAGTAATTACTTATTTTGAACTGGATTTTTGTATCCATATCACACATTTGTTCCATGCATGAAAGCAAGCCAACTTAAAAACAGACGTGACACACAATTGACAAAGAATGCTATTACGGTTTATTTATCAAACAGTTTAAGCTTAAGAATGCAGCTTCACATTGAAAATTTGTAATTTTTACCTCAGCTTGATTTTAAATGACACAAGTGTCTGGTGATTTCAAGATGGTTTCCTGATCAGTGGTTTGTTTTTTTTCTCCAAAATAAGCACAGTGCAAAATGATCTGCGCCAGTTCTATCCCTGAAATCCTTTTCTAGGCACAAATGGGCCAAAAAATACACCTATGTACTTTGTCCTGTAACTCAGGTAAATTGCTGGTGAATACTGCAGTATATTGGCAGTGAAAAGGATCATGCAATTTGCTTTATTGCACCCACTTCTTGAGTAGGATACACACTACTAAAATTTTTTCTTCATAAGGTTTCTAACTTATCTGACAATTATTAAAGAGATTTATTACATTTACATTTATTATATCTAGGAGGCTGTGAATGTGTTACTGAAGTACAGGTAGAAAATAGCCACTGCTCTCCTCACTTCTGCAAGGTCAGTCATTTCATCATACAAGTTTATCAAGCTGGTCAAGCATGACCTCCCTTTCAGGAAGCTGTGCTGACTATTCCTGATTATTTTCTTGTCCTTCATGTGCCTGGAAATAGTATCAACATTAGCTGATTCATAATGTTCCCAGAGACTGAGGTAAGGCTGAATGGTCTGTAGTTCCCTGAGTGGGCTGCATGTTGTTAGAAGAATAATATTAGGAATATTTCTAGAATTTGTGTCACAAGATGAGCTGGAGAGTTCTTTACTTGATAATATTTCTCCATGCATCAGTAACATGATGACTTTTTCAATAACATATCAAAGCAACTCTGAATGTTTAAGAGTTCCAGCACTAAGAGGAAGAGCATTATTGATTTGGAAGCCATTGATAGAATAAAAAAGAGAAAGGATAAAGCATGAGCAGCACATAGAGATGTTGGTATGTGATTAGCTAAACCAGGCACCTTCATCTAAATCTATAATATACAATATATATCTAATATCTTATATATTAAATGTTATATATCATATATTATATATCATGTATCATATATTATATATCATACATAATATATAATATGTCATTTATATATGTATATATTATATGCATATATGATATTATATATTATATGTATATATTATATAATATATATAATATAATCTTTTTCCAGATGTAGTCATGTCCCCCTCCCTCCTTTTTAGTTTAGCTTCTAACAAAGATGAAATTCTAACATTTTGATGGAGAGAAGCAAGAGAAAGAGGAAATGGAGGAGGAGAAGGAGGGCGAAAAGGAAGGTGTTTAAAATCCCAGGATTTTTTACCCAGTAGGTACTCTGGGACAGAATTGCACTAGCTGCAAACTGACTGGGATTTGAGGCACAGGGTGATGTGGGAAAGAGAGCAAGAAGCAACTGTGGGCACTTAATAGTTTTGGGGTGATGGAGAGGGCTTCAGTTTTTAGCCCAGGCAGCTGGGCTCACATTACAGAAGCACTGAAAGCAATGGTGGTGTGAGGACATTTATGCATATTGGAATAACATTTCTAGTAAAAATTAGGTTTTTTTTAGTATTTATCCCTTATAGTTCTGAATCTGGCATCTGTTCCAAATCACACTTTTTCTATCACAATTTCAACATGGTTTTAACTAAGCTGACATATTTAGAAAGGAATTTTCCTGTGTTTAAAACATTCAAAGTATGTATCAGCCCCCGATCATATACTTTGTAAACAAAGAAATATACTCTGCTTATCTTCATTAAATTCTTGTATGACTAACCCTAAAATGTATCTCTGATTATTATCTCATATGCTCTACCTATACTTAATTTGCACTGAATTGTGGCATCTATGTGCCATTTCCCAGTGTAACTTACTTTCACCATAATTTGGGTAGAAAATGCTCTGAATGACATGGCAAAGCCACTGGGGCCACAGTTCAGCCACCGAGCCTTCCTCACTCTGCAGTTAGCATGGTTCTGCCTCTCAGTGCCTTTGTCTGCATGAGAGAATAATTCAGTCATCTTTTGTCCTTAGTGTTTTTTAGTTACAGGCACTGCATATTGTCTGATCTTTACTCCTGCGTTACTTATTCTCTTGTACTGACTTATTAAGTAATGCTGTTTTCTTTGCTGCTCTAATAGACCACTCTTTTCTAATTAAAGTAGAATGAGAGAATGAGAAGCAGCATGTTTCCAAAGTAAAGCAACAGGCAGGAGACTCAATTTATTTTACTGTTTAGACAGTGGATCACTGTTTGACTTAGTGAAAATCACTTAGAAGGTCCAAATTTGCAAGCAGCTGCACAAAGTTTGGGTGTCTTCCTTTTGTTACATACCACAGAGTTTTGTTCTGAGAAGTGCCCAACAGAGAGAACAGCAGTTAAAGGTGATAAGTCATGCAGGTACTTGACATATTCCCCAATTAGGATAGTATTAGAGCATTTCAAAGTCAACATCTTGAAATCCCAGGTGATTTCAAGCTTGGTTTTTGATTTTTGTTTGGGTTTTTTTAAGTGCTGACTTAAAAAATAGTGTTCCTTGATTTTCCTGTCTACAAATAGAAAATAATAGCCTTCATAAGGCCTGTTGATTGAAAATGTTTATAAAACTTTGCAGGATTCCTTGTGTGAAGGAATGAAACTTTATGAAACTAAGACTCTCTACTAGATTATGACAGTTCGCCAAGTCTTCTAAAAAACAAGGTTTGAGTCAGCCTTCACTGTACACTGATCCACATTATTGTGTGCATTATGAGTCAAAAAGAAGAGAAACACAATTAGTCATAATTCTGCTTTCCTCCTAGAGAGTGATATATATCCAAGAAAAATCATCTGTGGCTACAAAGTCGAAAGAAAACTTCCTGTTAGTTACACTTGAAACTAAGTACTTTTCCACAATTAAAAAGAATCTGAGCAAACATGCAACAGAGGTTGAGCTCAGAGGAGTTCACCATGAGATGAGTACTTGCACTGGCAACCAGAAACAACAGTGAGTTTATTTCTAAAAGGTATTATTTTACTAACAATGATGCAGCAGCAGTGCCAGCATAAGCAGCATGCTTATAGAAAGGTGGCCTTATATGTGAACGTGAAGATCCTGTTGGAGTGGAGTTGGAAAACAGGTTTGGATAAGGAACTCTCTCACAGTCTCCTTCTCCCATCAATATACCCATGTTTTAGTGTGTTGGAACAAGCTTAGTCACATGACAGAACCCTTGGAGGAGACTGCACTATGACAAGACAATATGCATGATAAAAGGTGAGAGAAACTCCATAGCCAAGTCTCATGATCTGTGTAACGCAGGGTTACACAGCTGGTGCATGCACAGAAATTGCTGCAGGGGGATTGTAGGATTCTGTAATGCACAAGGAGATGGACACTTTTTATTCCTGAAAATTTCTCTTCATTATTACATAGTATCAAAAATACTACAAAAATCAACTTTAGCAAGAATCCTACCACAGAGATCATCAATAGCAAATATAAAAAGGATCAATAAAGTGAATACTTTTAATAATAATATAGCAATTAAAAATTACTATCAGCAATCACTACAATTGCTATTATAATCAATAATATATTAATGAGCAACAGTATGGCAACAGTCAATAGCATCAGCAATCAAACATATAGCAAAAATCAATATTAAAAAAACAACAATTAGCATAGGTTACTGTGAGCTTTTCATTAGTGAAGCAATTTCTCACCAATATAACAGAAGATACACTTAAAACAGATGATTTATATGGATGTAAAATACCAGTTTTGAGTGAATTATTCTTCAGAATGGGCCAAATGACATTAAAGTGTAAGACAAACCAGTAACCAAGAGAGACCCAGCCATTGCAGAGCTGTAAAGAGCAAACTGAAACTACTCCAAAAGTGGGCCCAAAGCAGGGACCAACAAAGTAATGGAGTCTGATTTCAAAAATGATTGACATCACGGAGTCTGGAGTTAGCTAGGTGTCCCCAATGAGAGTCTAAGATCATGTAGAAAGTTTGTGTAGATTTAAACTTTTTTCAAAAAGTAAAAACATGTGCAGCATGAGAAGGTCTCAGGGAGAGCGAAGCTCTATTTTGGATAAAAATAAAGTTCTTTTTATATTGTAGAGATATACACAATTAGGACACACAATTTTGAGCAGCCACTAGATGCTGTTAATGTCTATTTTTCACC
Source organism: Poecile atricapillus (assembly GCF_030490865.1). NCBI lineage: Eukaryota > Metazoa > Chordata > Aves > Passeriformes > Paridae > Poecile > Poecile atricapillus. The sequence continues at coordinate 77,056,056 of NC_081249.1, read as the reverse complement.
CAGACCTCCAAGGAAGCGGTGATATTTCTGTTCTTTCAACCCAATTTTATTTTCCAAGACTGTTTCCACTTTCTCAGAGAGTAAGTAGCACTCTCTTGGGTTTTGCACTTACTGATCGTATCTCAGGAGGTCACCACTTTCTAGGTTTATTGCCTGTACCTTTAAAGAGGCCAGCTACACTTTTCCAGTATGTTTCTAGTTCCAGGACCCAGTTCCAGGCTCACAGCTCCCGTACCAGCAGGAATTCTCTTTGATAGCACCTTTCCTCTTTCTAAACTTTTTGGCTGCTTGCATCACAAAGTTATGGTGTTAGTGATGGCTCAGAATAAAATCCCAAAGTAAATCATGCAGCACTGTGTTGTTCATCTTCTACATCTCCTATGATAGAGAAACAGGAAACAGAAGCCAAATATTATGCCACTTACAAACATTTGCAAATAATCTTCTTTTGGAGGTGAGTGTGTGTCCTCAACATTTCATCTATACAACTAAGAATTGTCTACTGCCATATAATTTTGTTCTTTCAAAATCTGCATCTGAGCAATCTAGTTCTTCCAATACTAACTCTACAGCCTAATGGAAATTGCCATTGAAAGCCTCATATTTATTGTCATAGCTGTTGGTAACCTTTTCCTTACTAATTCATGTCTCTGTGGTTTTCCTTCTGAAAAATGGACATTTACTTCTATTCTGAAAAAAATTATGACACACTGCAGACAGCACCAGTTCTGGGTGTTAGAGATATTACAGACACCCTCATTATTGTTATTATATTGTTGCTATATATTATTATTATAAATGAGGGAAGAGCAACTATTCTGGGATCACATCTTACTGTTTATGGAAGGTATATGTAAGTAAGCAGTACAAAATTACTTGTGAATATCAATATATCATTTAAATGTAAAGTTGAACACGTTGCTACATATTTAAGGACTTGAGTAATAATCTCCACTTCTGCCTACCAGATTAAAAATGTATTATGAAATATTAGTTTTGAAATTACAGAGCTCCAGACTATGTGTATAAATTTAAAATAAATCCCTAGTTTCATAGGCTTTCTGAAAATTTTCCTACTGGAGAAGTCTATGAAAGACAGAGATGAGGACATGCCACTCACTGTGTGGTACCTATCATTCCCTTCTGCGAGTAAATAATTTCTCATCACTTCAGGAGTTGACTTTTGTTTTCTAAATGAAATATTTTTCTTCTAAATTTATGTTCAGACTTAGACAAAGCTTCCCTTGGGCTGACCAGGCTGTTGCCCACCACACAGGAGGGAAATGCTCTCACACTTCCAAATAAATCAGTAGAAACCCTTTCCTGTGTTATGTTTGATTTCTCTATGGGTAAATTCAAAGCAGACATTAAAGGATAATGTGAGGTGGGAGAAATAGCTAACCCATGGAGCAGTTTTATGCACTGAAGCTCTATTTTAAATTGTATTTTAAAAAGGCTTGGGATGAAATATGACCAGTAATGGCCAGAACACTTGATAAGGGGTCTGAGGATGAATTTCTTGCCATTAATATATCCTGGTATATCTATACTCTCTGTAATCCTCACCTGTTAAGACTGTACAGTACCAGAAATAGATTGAAGAAAAAGGAGAAGAAAAAGGCTCTAAATGGAAAACGTTGCACTAAGAATTCAAAAGAAGGATTGAAAGCCACATACGTAGTAGAAATACTTGGGGTTTTTTATAGCAAGTTTATTCTTCAGTGTAACCTGCACTACAAGCCTCCCAGAGGACATTTAGGAACACAGTAGTCTTTGGTCTTAATGGAAACTGTGTTTGCTGAGGATGGTGCTGTCTGCCTTGCAGTCACCAGGTAGTCTGGTTGCACAGCAGGAACCTCTTGCCTGTAATACAGACACAGATAGTGAAACCTGCTTCATCTGTCTGAGGATGCCTGGAGTTTCCTCTAGTTCAATGTGGGAGGTATTGCATTTCTTAGAAGAGCTGCTTTTTCCATGCAGCCGATGATGCCGTGACACATTTTCAAAGTAGCTGGGGACTGTGGGCCCATTTGACAAAGTAGGAAAGAGGCTAATCTAAGTGGAAAAAAGATCTGATTTGACCCCTTCAAGAAAATAGGTGGAATTATTGAGTAGACACGTGAGAAGAATGTAACTCGATTTTCTGAACCATGCTATGTCAGAAATAGTAGATTTGTTTAATAAATGTTGAAGGGCAAGTCAATTGACAGGCTATATTAATGAAAAATAAAGGATTTATCCTTCAACACAGAATGAAATTTTAAAAGGGCATAACTATCTTGTGTGAGGTCAAAAGCAGGAGAAAGATCTATGCAACTCTCAAGGTATTTTTTTTTTGAACTACAGCAGGATTCAATCAAATTTCTCACCGGATCTATTACCTCTCTATTTGCCTCTCCTGCCTTGCCCTTCCACAATATTTAATAGCTTTATAACTGCTTCTCCTTTCTAACATATCAAAATCCACTGATTCTTAAATGGTCATTAATGAGAATGTAATCTGTCTTGTCTGTGGATCACTGGGAGACAGCATAGCCCCACAGTGAGCTATTCTTCACATCCCTCCTGCACAGCCTTTCTGAGGATACTGATTTTACACCTCTCTCCACTCTAATTTCCTGTTCATTCTACAGTATAGCATCTATTAGTCACAGAAAGTTGGAAAGTTAAAGACTCTACAGCTAGAGTACTCTGAGGCTTGCAACTAGAAAGGTTTTAGACCTTTGTGTGTAATGGGCTGTAAAAGCAAAAGCTGTGATTTATTGTTTCTTTCAGATACTGAAACCTAATGGCTAGCCCACCTTCTGTGGAATTCAGTGATCTGCAGATGTTTATATCAAATAAAGTGTTTGAATAAATTGTGATTCTTTCTCTTTTAATGCATCATGCTTCCATGTTACTGTGCAATATTTCTTTCACAATTATATTTTTGACATTCAGTTCAAAGCTAAAAGTAATACAGATTAATATTTATTTTCATAAAAAAAGTTTAAAAAAATTAAATCTGTGACAATTATTAGCAAAAAATTCAGATAAATTATACATTAATTCATATTAAATCTATCTAAAATAAAATAAAATAAAAAATTTAATTTTTTTGGCATATGGATATGGATAAACACAGAATGACATCTAATATTATAGACACACACTCAATTAGGATATATACCTCTGCAAATTATAGAAGAGAAAGAGACTCAAGGAAAAAGAAAAGTTAATTCTGAACTGTACTAAGAGTAGTGATTTGTCGCTATTTTTGTGAAAAGGCAATTTGTATGTTTGCTTTTAATTTCCACTACAAAATAAAAATTGTTTAAAATGAAACACCATGGAATGACATGATTCTTAAGTGCAATGTCTTTCCCAGGTGTAGCTGTAAGCTTTGCAGGAAAATGATTGATCAGCTTAATAATATCTAGGAATTAGTTTCAAAATATGCTGTGAAAAAGCAGAATTTTTATAGCCAAAAAAAGAAACACATTGTTTATGTAGATTAAATAATTTATTGTTAGTGTAATTTAAATCCTAACTGTCTCTTGAAGACTTCTTTTTAGTTCAGTACTTATTATTACAGGAAAAAAAATTTAAAAAAATAAAGAAATTAAAAATAACAAAAGCTATACCATCAAAGACGAAGCTGAAATTTCCATACACACGGTATTGCTAGTACTTTTATCCTATTAAGTTTGATTTCCCTACACTCAGGTCTAAATGTTGGCTTCAGCAAAAGTAGGGGCTGCAGCTGTTTAATGTATCCTCAGTCCTTCACGAGTACTAAGGTGGCTGTTTTCTTCCTCACCTTAGACTCAGGTAAGGACTTTTTCTATGTTTGCCAGCTTTCTCACAATTTACTATTTGTCACTATTTTTCATATGTGTGCTTCATCTATATTTGCTAATTGTGGCATAATTCACATATGTTAGATACATCATCTTTGCTCTCTTTGCTGCCTTCAAAAGTGTTTTTGCCAGGTCTGTCTGTACTGCCTTGGCTGGTCATTAGTAGGATGACATTGGGTCTGGAGCATCAGCTTGTATCCTATTTCTTATGATTATGTGCCTTCCTCTCTCTGAACTGCATCCTCTGTCCCATTATTCAGGGTCTGCTTTGTCATACCATATCCATATTCCTCTATTCTTTGTTTCTATGTTAGAGTCATAAATATTAGATTCTATACAGAAAAACTACTTGTTACTACCACATATATGAAAATTTTAATCTAAAATGATAAGCAAAAGCAAAATGAAACAGACCTACTTTCTTGGTAATTTCAAAAATTGCTATTACAGCTCTAGCAAGTATAACAAAGTTTAGCTAGGTAAGAGAAGTTATAGCCTTGGAAGTTTGTTCAAAGATAAGCGCAAGCTGGTAGCTGTAGCAATGTCTTTTTCACTGAGCTACAGGGTCCATTCCACTCAGAGAAGTATTTAGGGCTTTTTCTAATTTTCAGGTAAGTGCTTGAGGATTGAGGTCTCCAATATCCAGGTGCTGATTGGAGAAGCTCATGATGCAGTCTAATGAAATAAAGCGGGGCTGTGTGGGGTTGCTTCTGTCAAAGATGGGAATTGAGCCTGCAGCTTCCGAGGGTGAATAAAGTTTCACCCATTTTATCATGTCTCGAAATAGTTGCTAACAAACAGGTGCTTAAAGGACGGGAGCAAGGGATGACATTCCTTACTAAAAGTGTCAAAATTGTGCTAGGAAATGAATCTTTGAAGGTTTATGAGCTTTTACTGCTTGGTAAACAAGTAGACCAGAGAAAGGTGTACTTATAGGATACTTGGTATTCACCTGGTTATTTGCTTACACTAAGCATTATTATAATTAGCAAATAAAAAACATATAAATACTGTGAAGGAAGGGAAAGATCTAATTCTCTCTCTTCCAATATGGTGGCCTCATGACTAGATTTCTTTTATCTTTGTCTTCATAATCTTTACAAAATTTCACTGTTTTCTGCAAGGTGAGCCAACTCTAAAAGAAGGATGAGCAGACTGCCTTCCTTTGCTTCAGAGATCTAAATGGTTGCTGGACTGCAGATGCAGCTTTGAATCATTCAAACAGTACAGAGCAGAGCTGTAATATCACTTAGGTAATTTCTTATCCTCTAGGCTGGGCTGCAAAAATATTAATATGAACAGCAGCAGATTTTCTTCCTTAAACTGTTGGTTAGTTAGTTAGTTAGTTAGTTAGTTAGTTAAAGTTTGTTTGTTTGTTTCAAAATATGAAATATAAGTCAAAGCTACTCTCTGACACCTTAATTCAGTGCCTTTCCAAACGCAAGGTCTAGATAAAATTTTTAATTTTAACTCCAAGGGTAATAGAGTGAGGGAAGAGTGTTTATAATTCTCATGTGAATTAGTTATGAAACTGATAGTTCTACTGGTACTTCGGTAGAAGAAATTTGGACACCTAATACATTTCCTGCCAGTCACATAAACAGGTATGACTAGGACAGTTAGTTGGCTTTTATTTATTTGTTTGGTTTGTTTTGTGTAGGGCCAAAGCTGTTTAATAGATATACTTCCAGCTGCTGCTGTTTTCCTAGGACAACAGGTGAAGTAGACAGTAACTTGGAATTTGAAGGCATTGCCCATGTTTCCTTTAGTCAAGATAAAAGAATGAGAAAATCAAGGAAAGAAGCATTTAAAAAATTAACTCAGGTTGAGTATAAGAAAATGAAAAAAAGGAAAATTTTAAAATTATATGAATGTGTTAATTGTTTAGTTAATAGATACTTTTTAATGAAAAGACTGTTTTTTAGCCTTTATGTGAAAATTACTAAAAGCCCATGTAACACCACAACAGCGTTTTTTGCGTTTTTTGTTTCGGCTTAGGGATTCTTTTTTGTTTGGGTTTTTGGGGTTTTTTTTGGGTTTTTTGGGGTGTTTTTCTTTAGCTGGTTTTTGGGGGGAGAGGTTAGGGTTTTTTTTGCTTTCCTAATTGAAGTTGCTAACAACTGTTCAAATTTATTAAAAGTGTTGTGATTTCTCTGCAGTCAATTTAACTTAATGATTGAATAGTTCAAACAATAATTATTTTAAGGAAGTCATGCTCTATTTTTTTTAGGATAATAAGCTAAATGGAGACACATGCCTCTAGCATAATTTCAAATGAGTACTTTGAAAATTAAATAATCAACAAAGTTGTGATTGCATGTTATCTGGAAAAGGTCACCCTAAAAAATTCCTGTGAGAAAGCATCTTTACAAAAATGCTTATGAGTTGGTTTAAATTCAAACAGAAATTATTTTATATTCCTTCCATTATAGATGAGTATACATGAACATAAGAGGCTAATAGTTTAAACCCATACTTATCCATTCTTCCCAGCACTATCCTTTCTTAAAGAATAGCAGACAAAAAAGTACTCTTAATTCTCTTAATTTCTTGTTCTTGTTTTAAGAAATTAGATTTTTCTTTTCCACCAAACAGCATAAAACAAACACTTTTGAGTTCTGTATCCACTCTGAAACAAGACAGGTATCTCAGATTAAACTCGTACAGCCAGCCTACACTGCCATATCATACAATATGCAAGGAATGAAACACGAAGAGCCAAATGAACATATTCCACATAGAAGAAGGTTTGAGACATCTAACACTTCAAATACAGCTCTACACACACATATAACTTTTTTTTTTCCCCACAGGTTACAAAAAGGGAGTCCTAATACAATTGGATCCAGTGCAGCTCCTGAGAATCATTGGATTTCACTCATACAGGACCTAATCTGTGGAGATCACTTCTGTTTTGAAGAACAGCTTCTGTACAGCCAATTGGAAAGTTGAGGTACTGGATATTTGGACAAAACTGCTTTTGGGTTATGTTATTGCCTTTATTTTTTGTCTTTATTAGTTTATAAAGTTCAAATCAAACACAGATGTTCTCACAAGCAATTTAAACTGAATAATGTGACAAATAGAACAGAGATTAAAAAAACAAATCTAGTTTTATGGATATTTACGTTATATTTCTCACTATGGGTTTGCAAAAGGTTCTGTTTTGAAAGTGTATACCACTCCTTATAAGTGTTTAAAAATTGTCACTGCAGTATAGTCTTAACCTCAATGCATTGAATAGGTTTTGAAATCTAACTTTTGTGTCACATTTGGTAGCATATAATTGATTCTGGAAATCTCTGTAGAAAAGTCACAAAGTCTATACTGCATGTCTAACCTCAGATATTTCACTGTGGCTTGGTCTAGGTCTAGGATATGGTGGGTTTGCTGCAGAACTCTGAAATGACAAGAGAGTTCCACAAAGGTAAACCTCATGAAGGTCAAGGAAAATTCCCCTTTTAAGAATTATGGGTTATTCCAATTTATATTAAGTGGTTTGTGTAACTCAGGGAGCTAGATCAGTGAATAAATACAAATCTGTATTAATGAAGCAGGTGAATATGGAAAGTGCTTTGTTCAAGAGCCTGTTGTGATTCAAACCATTGTGATACAGCAGCTGTAGATTTGAGTCATTTGAATCTGGTATTCACTATACAGATGAATGATATTCGCTTTCAATTTATCATGAGTACAGCCACAGATTGAAATAAGATGGAGTAAATGTCTGCGGTTCTCTGTTAACTGGCGTGCTTTATCATTTCATAGCTGAGTGACTCATGATCATGCAGTTCAGAACACCTCTAATTAATTTTTGCGTTGAGTCTTTATCCTTAACCTCAAACTATGGTTTATTAATGGGTTAAGGTAAAGAGCTTGCTAAAGTGTAATGTGTGGCTGTGCAAACATATTTGGAGGCACATAGTTCATTGTTGGATGTCAGATGTTTTACCTGCCCACCCAACTAATTGAGAATCATATCAGAGAGCCAGAAAGACATTGTAATGAATGACAGTGACCTCCAAAAGACATAACTGAATTAGAACTGATGAACTTGATATGAGTAGAATCACAGTGTCATTTTAAATACAACACAGTTTAACTCATTTTCCTGCCCTTGGAAATGTATTGCACTAAGCATAGAAAGGATTGGCAGGTAAATTTCAGCTTGTTGGGTTGTTTTGGTTTTTTTCTACAAGAGTCATAACATGAGAGGATTTACTGAAGGATATTTGTTATATCAAAATATTTTGGTTCTGAATGCATGCAAAACAGGCTTTCTGGAATCTAAGACATGTCTTTAAGGGTTTTGAGGAGCAAAAAGTGATAGTGGAAGAGAAGAGGGAAGAGAGTTTTTTCCAGAGAGATAAATGAAAAATCATTCTTTTATCTTTCTTGCTAAAGAACAGAAAAGTTTAAGACATAATTGTTTAAGATACATTTAAGACATTATTTCCCACATTTTTGTTTCCCAAAATAATAGCTTCTAATAGGCTAAATAATGGTGTATGCTATTCAAGAATTCTGTTAGTCTTTAGACTGGAGGTTTATGGTGGTCAAATTTTGACAAATATTTCAGGATCATTCATGTAGATATTCTTTCTACATTAATCCATAATATCAAGCAACAGAACCAACATCTGGCCTGCCAGCCTTTGTGTGGAATGTTAAACTCATCCTTTGTTGCAACAGAACAGATCTGAGTCTTGTGCCTGTTCCTTAAATCCATGTGGTTCATTTGCCATAAATGATAAAGTGTTCAAATATAGAAATTCCTATTGAAAAATAACATAAATTTCCAGTGAAGCACAAATTGTGCTGTATTTTGTTACACTTCTTTAAAGAAAAAAGATTTGGCTTGATTTTATACCTAAGCAGGAGCTGCTTATTTACTGGTGAAGAATATGTGGTCCAAACCATATATTTGGTGGTCCATGCGCTCAGCCTCTCAGTGAGTACATAGTGTGAAATAAAACAGATTAAGGGAAAACACTGAGCTTCCCTGCCTAGAGCGCCTTGAATTTTTTTCTCAACTTTGAGGTTAAGGCATACATTTATCTCTCCCAAAGTATTTTTTTTCCTTGTCTAAGATTACTATGATTCCCCTGTTTATTTTCTTTTATTGCTGTGTATTTATCTTTAATTGCGTTTCCCAGGAATAAGGTTTGCGTACAAAACAGAATAGTTGATGCATGTCAAAGTTCCATTTGTTTTGACTTAACCACTCAAACAAATGGATAACGACAACAAAGTTTATATAAACAATAGAAATGTCTCTGATGCATGTTTTTGAATAGGCTATATCATTCACATTATGGTATCTATCTTGACCATTTGGATCTTGGCATAATAATTAGATTGAATAGATCTGTTAAGAACTGCTCTTTCATTCAAGTTTTGCTGGAAAAAATTGTACCGATTAGGAAAAACAGTTGCTAAAATGGGGTCTATAAGAGGGGGCTATATTTTGTTATTTTGGAGGATCTGAAATTCTGACAGTTTTAACAATGATGGTCAGGAACAAAAGTAGCAGTGATTTTTAAAACACAAGTCTTCAATGTCTTCCAAATGTGAAGATTTCAATAGACTTACACACCAGGAGAGTGGAAGGATCTGACAGAAAATAGTCATTTTCTGTATGTGTAGAACTTAACAGTCCTTAAATGGTTCGTGCTGGATGAAAGAGAAACAGAAAAATGACCTTTATCTTTGTCACCACTGCAAATCTTGCTGTTCCACTGTTCCAGTGATGCATAGAGGTGGAAATAAAGGAGATGAGTACAATAGACTTTTCCATAGACTGAGTTTTCCAGGTCATTTAATTCTCTCTAGTGTGTTCAGAACCTTTCCAACAGAGCTAATGATAACGGATTGCCACATTATCCTACTCGTGGTGACCTGTTTGGGTACCTGCCAGAAATTCTACTCACTCAAAACTGTATGTGAAAAAAAGTGTTTACTAAATTCACTTCTAATGGTTATTATAATTTATTCAGGGGGGAAAAAATGTATTATTGAGTACTTCATGTGTTAAATAATGGCTCAATTATTTTAAAAATTGATACTTTAGGTTGCTGCTCTGCTGCAACAAATTTTGAATTTTCCTTATGGACTCTGGCCTTTTGCCAGTTCATGTTCCATGGGGACAATTCTCCCTATCAAACAAGGCTGTTTTTTTCAACATATAGCCAGCTAATATTACCCACAGGAATGCTCTCCTTCCTAAAAAAGAAGCACCTGTGGCTCTGAAAGGGATAATGTAACATTTTTTTCCAAGGAATTTTTTTTTTTTTTTTTTTTTTTTTTATTTTTTTTGGTGATTGCTTTTACAAGCTTAAAAGGTGCTAAGGAGAAAGTCTTACTACCAGAGAATATCATGGTGTTCAGGTTCTTGATCTCATTATTTTAATATGACTTTTTTATGCATAAAATTGACCATTCTAGATTTACCCTTATTGTTTGAATTTCTATCTTTAACATAATTTCTTGAGAGCCAAGAAGTTTATATCACATACACTATGTGATTTTTACCATTAAAAGAAAGAACCTCTAAATATTAATTTTGAAAAAAGCATTTAAATATTAATTAAAGAAATTTTGACTAGAACATGCATTGTTTTGCCAATCCAATTGGAGAAAAATAATTTTCTGAAATAGATTCTGCCTGGGCATCCTACTTTTGATATAACTTGCTCTCGCATGTTACCTACTTAATTTTTAAGAGCTAAAGAGATTTAAATTTAAAAGTTTACTGTTTATTCGTGTTGATTTCTAATCTAGTGTGTTTAAAAATGATTTCTGCAATTACATATAATACTTTGGGTTGTTTGTTTTTTTAACTACATTTAAGTTTCTATAGAAATCATACTTTTTCCATATCAATGCAAAGTTCATGTTAACAGTAATACTAAACTTTACTATACACCAACGACTTAGTTAGGCTTTCCATGTACAGTTATTAATTCTTTAACTTAGGGCCATTCAAGCCTGCATTGAGCATGTAAGTCACCTGAATAGCTTTCCCTTGATTATAGAATTAAAAATACTAGAGGTAGAAAATGCTATCAAATCTATTTCAGATGCAATTGCTCTCATCAGAAAAGGTTTCCCTTAGAGTCTGTTTCATACATTAAGGGCTCCAATTTCAATTTACAGAAAATGTTTTGCCTGCTGGATGCAAAGTACAGCAGTTTAGCTCGTGCTTTGCTAGCAGCTGAATCATCTCATGTTACTAACAACTTTTCAAGATGGGGAGAGCAACATAGACTGGAGAATCACAGGTAGCAATGATAACATATTAGTTTAAAAAAATAGGGTTTAAGAGGTTTGAGGCTTACATGACTGATATCTTGTTGACAACAAGCATGCCTGTGTTTGGAGAAAATTCATGTTTTTATTGCCTAAAATGAGTAGTGATTCTCTCCTTTCCTACTTATGTGTCTACAATAGAAATAACTAGAATATTCCAGGTTTTCAATCTTGAATCCATTTACTTTGGCTTCAATTTTATGTTCTTCCAGATTGCTTTATTTAATTCTGTAATGAAATATTATATTTTGCTGCTCTGTAATTTTAAAAAGGTTTAAGCACTTCAAAATTAAGTCTTTATGTTAGTATAATTTTTTTAAAAAGTCTTCCGAGTAATGTCTGAAGTCCTATTAGACTATAGTTCTGAATTATTCAGATATTAGTATGGTTTCATTAATACTGAGTACATAATTTAATGGATTAAATTGTGATATATATGTTTACAGCTTACTCCAAGCTAATGAGAATCTAAAATGTAACATATTAATAGTGTTTCACTGCCTTTTGTTGATGCACAATAGGGAAAATAGAAATACTATTCTAACAAATTTCATGTATGCAGGTTTCAGATCTCCTATAAATCAGTCTCCATACAGGAAACTTTTTATACAACCCAATGTGAGCTAAAGAAGAAAATATTTTGTCCTAATATAGTTACTTAGGCTCAGTCTGTAATTACAGTGAAGCCTTACCAATGACAAATCACTGCAAAAGATGAGGTTCAGTTCTCTCCTTGCACCCCTTTCTGCCCTGCAGCACATCTACAGATTATATATTCAATGTTTAATTGGTTGATACGTGGAAAAGATTCTGGTTTTGTTTGTTTCATTCCATTCTGTTTTGGGGCTAAACCAATATACTAGATGTAAGGGAAATTTCAAGGCAGTAAGGCTTCTACTTTCCAGGGCAGCTTGCTATCAGACTGGCATTGCAGCCGCAGTAAGCCACAAAATATGCCTAAATTTCTGAAGCAGGTGAGCTCTTCCTCTGATGCAGCATCAGAAATCCCCATGAGAACACAGGTGAACTACACACAGAGCGCTTAGGGTGCTACCTCCCACTACTGAAGGATTAATTAATACAAAATTAAGTCTGGTAGGGCCTCACCCCCACTTCTGGTCTGATCTGGGGAGGCACCATTCTTTTCATTAAAGCAGCAATGAGTCAAGCCTGTCAAGCCATTAAGGTCCAAGGAGCTTTCATTGTTGGTTAAAACCAGCTCTAAATTATACCAATTATACCAATATGTATACATTTGGTATACCAATACCAAAATATGTTTGCTTTACACATAGTGAATATGGAAGTCCGGTCACAAACCTGGCTGTTCAAGGCTGTGCTACACTGCTGTTTCCTACCAGCCAGGCTGAGATTAGCTACAAGGCAGCCACTCATTCATGCTGGGAATGGATAAAGGCAGATGGAATTTGGGGCAGATACTACACAGTCGCCCATCCTTTCCTAAGAAATAAGCAGGAAAAAGACTTATATTTTTAGCCACACATACTTTGTGAGTAGTGAATGCATTACTATGCTCATAATGACAAACACTGAACCTTGAAGACAGCTCATGGACCATGCCTTTCCAGATATGATATAAATATCACCGTCTTATGTGTAATTCATGTATCTGGGTGATAACCAGATGTAGCAATCCCTGAGCTAGAGGTAATTTTGGAAGATGGCCATATTTTTCAGGTTTTTTTGGGTTTTTTTTGGTACAGAACACTCAGAAAACTGATGATTTGAAATTGATAATCAAAAATCACGGAGAGAGTTAAAGTCTTGTGTAAGATTTTCATTATACAGGCACAATATTTCAGAACAACTTCATATACCATTCAAGTTTCTGGTTTTGTATTAAATTCATTTACATTTCAAGTTTTCAGGAGTATTTGCAAAGCATATGTTTATTAATGTTGTTTTATCTTCCTACACCTGCAAAAACTCCTAGTAAAGTGCTATAAAAATGCTCATACCACGCTGCTTTACATGACTAGAGGAAAGAGAGAGAAAGGGGCTGTCAACAGATCTTGATTTTGTCTCATGTATTCAAACCTGAATCTAAATTCATATCTCAAGATATTATATGTTGTAAAGACATGTAGAGAAGGGGTCTTAGCAAATGAAATATATTTCTATCTTTTGCAATGCTTTTAAATAGTAGAAAATCCACAGGCTTACACAAAAATTGAAACTTTACCTACTATAACAGAGACGCTAATAATAAGCATTAAACATCCCTAATATGCAGCACAATTCCTTCTGCTTTCACAGGATGACAAGAACCAAAGCTCACTATTATATATTGTCATTATACTAATTATTGCTATTTGTTTATTATAGCAGGAGTATTTTTTCCTATTTAAAGCCCTCAGAATGAAAGCTATTTTTATCCTTTGATTCATGTATGCAGTGGGGTTTCTAAAGAAGATTTCTAATTAATTCTTTCAAATTCATAGGAACATTATTATTGTCTTAATCTAATATTTGATACTGATAGAAATGAGCTGCAAAGTATTTAATGACATGCTGCATGTACTGTCTTATCAAGTTTGTCATTGCCACTTGACACAAGCAATTTTAGAAGTCAACAGACTCATTAGTTAATGTTAATGAATTTGGCAGACACACACAATTGGCTTTTACCTTGATTTTCATGTATTTTTATGGGATTCTTTTTTGAGAGTATAGACTTGATATTTATTGGTTGTGTAACTTTAAAATAATTTCTTGTAATTGATGTCTGCCTGGATTTTCTATCACATGAAATAAACTAGGTAACTACCAAATCTGGTAAGCTGAAATAACTCAATATAAAATGCAAATTTCATACAATCTTATTGTTCAGCGAGAAAAAGGGCCTTGGACAGTCTCCAGTCCAATCTTCCGCTCATGGCAGGTCAGCTTCAGAGGTCAGGCCAGACCGCTTAGGTCTTCATCCCTTTGGCTCAGACTGAGATGCTTAGGTCTTCATTCAGTTGGGTCTTGAAATCACCCAAGGATGGAAAGTGAACAACGTCTCTCAGCTTGTGCCACTGCCTCTCTGTCCTTATGGTGGAAAACTTCTCCTTATATTCAGATGAACCTCTCTTATTTCAATTTATCCTTCTTGTTTCTCATCTTTCCAGCTTGCATTGCTTTGCAGAGCCTGGCTGTCTCACTGACTTCCCCATAGCACTGGCGTCTGCTGGTAGGTCCCTCCAAGGCCAACTCTGTTCCAAACTGAGAAAGTCCAGTTTCCTTGGACTCTTGTTAAAGAGCAAGTGCTTCAGCCGTACCGTCTCACTGACCTCCTTGTATTCTCTTCAGTTGGTCACTGTCTTTCTTTTACAGAGTGGCCCAAAACTGGACCCAGTATTCTAGATATGAAAGTTCTTGGAAAAGAGAGAAATTAGGCAGTCTTTATCTTCAAAAAAAGTTTTTTTTTTTAGTTGAGACCAACTTTAATTTACAGGAACATAAATCAGATTCTTGCTGATGTACCAAAATTTGATCTTCACACATATGCATCAAAAGGGATAAAATTTTTGTCTTGAAAGAGGATATTATGTAGCTCCTCTTAAAATTCCTGAATTCAGAAACATCAGAGCAAAATAAAAGTTAAGGTAAGACCAATATTTGTATGGTTTATTCCCATAGGAGAGTTCTCTGGTTGCTTTTTTGGTGATGTTTGCATAGCTAGTTTTGTGTAAATGTTGCATTCTGTGTAAGAGTGAAAGAGCAAAAAGAAACGACTTTAACTGATGCAAAAGACATCCCTCTTTACTTGCTTTAAAATTAGTCTGAACTGTCCCAGCTGGTGGTCTAAAATGAAATAGCTAAATGGGACTGTTCCTCATACAGTGGTATCTCTTACACTTACATACTTACATACACTTACATACATCAGGTTCTCTTGCACACCTCTTCTTTCCCAGGAAACCAAACTGAGAACATGATGGTCATCAAAGCAGCAGCTTTCAAGGCAGGGAGCATACTGAAGAAATTGATAGAAATTAACCTTGTATCAGTGATTTGGCAAAAGGGATACATTACTTTACATATCACTCTCAAGTTTATTATCCTTTATTTTCCTTCTACACCTTCAGGTTTCATCCCTTTTGTCTTTTATGAGACATAGTTATTAGTGCATAATTACATTTTGTTGCACCACTTTCCTTGTTAGGTCATGGCTTTATCTCCTGTTTGCCCATTGCATGTGGTGGAGATGTTCTCTCCTGGTTTGAGATTTCAAAACAGATAGAAGTGTGGGCTGCTCACCATGGTCCTTCTAGAGGTAAGAATGAAAAGGTTGTATATTAGGAAGAAAAATGTGCATCATCCTATTGCAAATATCTGAGAAGGCAAAATATTTATAGGGTGATTTCTCTCAGGTTTATTTCTAGCCAGAAAGAGAGAAGAGTGGTATTATATGAGACACAAGAGTTACAGTCATTAAATTTTGTGAATAAGAGACTACACTATTTTTATTTATTTTTAAAGGAAGTTTAAAAGCTTTAACTGTCTCTTTTATGTGAAAAACATAGTGTGTAGTCTTTGTGATTTACAGTTGAAAGTTGTATTACAATATTTTAAATGAAAGTTCACCATTTCATTTCACCAGAACAAAAGAGGAAAAATGTAGCTTCTTTCATGCTTTTATTCTTTTACTCCAAGTTCTTTTCAATTAAATCTTAATGTAAAATGAGAAAGAGCTACAGCTTCCTTAAAATATGATTAGGTATTCTGGGCTTTAAGTTCTTGATACACAAAAATTAAAATTTCATTTTAATCCTATTACCTGAAGTGTATTATAATTGAATATTCATTTAAATATCATCCCAGTTCAGATGCTGCATTTAGAGATTTATTTATTTGTAAATGGCAAATTACATTTTAAGTCTATGTTAATTTAAGGGAAAAAAAAAAAAAGTAATAAGTTATTACTCAAAATAGTCTGCCATAACTATGTAATAAGGAACTCACACCTATGTGGATGAAAAAAAAGCTTTGACCACAAGACCTCAACATTTCACCTGGTGAAAGAAATAACTAATTTATTTACAAAATAACAAAATATGGAAGGAAGCACATCTCTTGATGAATAGGCTGAATGGAAATGTCACCTGATAGGCTGAATATGTTCTGGATTTAAGGGAAATTTCTGCGATTGCATGCAATAAAATAAGCTGTGTTCCTGAATATTGTAAAACAAGGCTTTTGATATTCTATTCCCATTTTTGCCAGACTTTGAAAGCCTCTCTTTCAAGTCTTTCATGAATGGAAACTGAAAATAAACATCAACATAACTTTTTCATAAAGCGAATAAAAGTGATATGTTAACTTGCTTAAAGTGCAAGGAATCTTTTACAGAATTTATACTGAACTGTTTATGAGGACTAGGCAGTATAAAAATAAATTTGAGTAAATGACTATTTCTAGCAAGTAAAATGCAACATCTAAATTTTGTAACAGTAATCCTAGTTAGTGTTTCAGATGTTTTATGCAGCAAAATTCCGCTTCCAAAATTTGATACTGAAAATCCTTTGATCCAAACTAGTTAGTTTAAAATTAAGTCATTGGTTTGCAGAAACATGTAAGATTTCAAGACATCCTAAGAACAGGTAGAAGAAAAATAGAAAGGCACTGGCAAGTGTCAGCTATTCCATAGCAAAACTCACTTCAAACAGAAAACTTTGTTTAGCTTTCCATAGTGAATGTGAGGCAAATACTTATTTTATTTTTAAAGGGAAAGATTTTTTTTAATTTTCAGATTTAGGAAAAGAAAGGCAGTGGGATGTCACAGTTTCTGTCTACAAGCTGGTGCTTCTTCAATAGCATGACTGGCTGGGCTCTGCAGCATAGGAAAATACATTATTTTAATCCCAACTCCCTCACCTACGTCCCTATAGAGATAATACCTTATAGTGAAGGAGTTGCTAGAGATATAAATGTGGTGGATAATGCTTTTTCCTCTTTAGGTACATCTTCCATTTTTACCAATAGTTATTCTGAAATTTCAGCAAAGGTGACGTTTGCTATGTAAACTTCTGCAAATGGTCACTGAGCTCACATTCAAGGGTACCCTCTGAGCATTTCTGTTTAATCTGCAGTACTTTGATGTATCCATACTGGTCCCACCCATCAAGAATTCATATATATTTCTATACAAAGTCATTTACAAAATCAATTACTAATCTCTGACTTTTTTAATATATCACATGCTTTTTATAATTCACATGTACTTAAAGAGATGTGTTCAGTTTCCAAGATATACTGATCCATAGATCTTTTTTAACTATTTTTGTTATGCAGATTTTCAAGTAAAAATTTCTCCTATTATCTGTAGATTAGTAAAAAAAAAAAAAATAATTACTTCATTGTCTTCTTGAGTTCAAAATTAAAAAGTTCATATACGGGGTAAAGAACCTTCAGTGTTATTTATTTGATTCAGTTTGCCCCTGACTGAACATTACCATTTTTACTATATGCAGGAATTGTTTATTTCACAGACTTGATGTAAACTAATTCATAGTATTTATTAAGATAAATGCAAAAATAAAATAAAAATTAAATGGATTTTTGTTCATTAAAAATCTCCTTTACTCTGTAAATCATACACTAATGAAAATTAGATAATTTAGAGGAGAGGTGGGAAGGGAACTCTCTTTGATGAGGACAGTAATCTCTGTACAGAAATTATGGAAGTACAAATGCTATTCTCTGTAATTTAGGGACTCAGAAACATTCCTAGCTGGGTTCAAGTCCCAGCCAGCATATGCAGTTGTATGAAAATCTGTTTGCTTAGTCCCATGAGCAACACTGCTTGCAGGAATTACATAGTTACTGCTGAGAAGGAAATCAAGAGATTGTAAGTAATATAGTAAAATAGCAGTATGTTTTTCTCATTACAGTGTAGCTACAAACCACAGTCTTCCAATTTCTCTGTTTCTCTTTTGGTTGATAAATGGACTGATCTAACTCTCCCACTTCAACGACCCATCTAATAAAAATACTTATGAACAATGTTAAATATTTTACAGTCTAATTATATAATTATTTGTAGAAAGAGAATCTTTGATCCAAATTGTTAGACTAGGAGGAAAAGTGGAACAACAGGCAATTTAGCTGAAATTGTGAATTACTAGTTTTCATGCTATAAAAGACCTTGAAAGTAGAAAGTCAATAAAACCACCAACTGAAAACCTAGTTCAAATTCCACTGTAGTTAATAGCAAAGCTTTCAGTAGTGCCAAGGGTTGCATATGTCCATGACATTTATAGAAATTTGAAGAACAGCATACAGTGTGTCTGAGAAGTAGAATCCTATAAAAATTCTATATGTGTATTCTTTTCAAAGACAAAATGTCTATTGCTACTACGGGGAATTTGAAGTGAGCACATTAACTTTCAGTAAAAAAAGCAAAAATTACTTCAAAGTTAATTTGAACTAAGTAGAAATGTGGATTAAAGAAAAGCAAGAAAATGTAAGATAGCATGGAAATAGAAGGTACAGAATATTCCTTCTTGAGTTTCTGTAGAAAATATACTATGAAAAAAAACCCAAACCAAACTCAAACCAAATCAGCCAAACAAACCAAAAAAACCAAGCACAAAAAATGAGCAAGCTAAACTCTTTAAAACTCTAGAGTGACTAATCAGGTTGCTAGCTCTTGGGGAATTTTCATGACACGCCTTGAGGTGAATTAGATACATTTGTGCACAACTATATATATACATATATTAAAAACTAATAAAACATGCAATGTGCTGAGTCCTACTATAATATGCAACCCTACATGGAGTCTACAATGACACATCACAAGTAGAATCCTTATAAACCTTTGCACCAGCACCAGTCCCAAGAACAGTGGTACGGGACGCTCCAGACCACCCTTGGGTCCATCCTCCAGTCCACATCTGCTGTGAAACATGGCCCCTAAGTGCATTCCAGGATGGCCACAGGATAATACTGAGGCTGTTCCTTATCTCAGCACTCAGAAATGCTTCACTCCCTTGTAAAGTAGCCTTCTGTCTCCAACACCCATTACATTCAGACAGCTTAAATCCTTCTTGTAGCTGATCCTTCTTGCCCTCCATGAGAGCTTATTCATCACTCAAAAATTACCACTGCAACGGGAATTTTCTCTTCATAGATAAAATCCATTTTAGGATCTGGGAGTGGAATAAGAAAGGAAGGGTGGCAGAAAACCCTCGGAAAAGTACCTAATTAAAGCAATATCAGTTGACATTCATTATCTGTAGACAAATGCAAGAGAGCTCACAGAATGACTGAGAACATCATGTTAATTTGGAAACAAGTGACTCACTATAAATTGTGAAAATAAAGTGAAAAAATATACACAGCAGTGCCAGTCAAATAATCTCCCAAACCTTTGAGCAAACAGAAATGCCGCACACTGAAACTTTTTAACTCACTAGAATGATGTGGGGACCAGAACACAAATGATAAATAGGAATAGGACAAATATGTTAATAAATTAAAATTTCAGATACTTATATATATATATATATATTTCAAACAACCCACAGAACCAAAACAAGACACGTATTGTAGTTGAACAACTCAAAGGGGCCAACACTGTCCACTTCTCATCTTAAGAATTGTGTAAAATCCATAGCATAGAGGTGATTGTAGTGTAACTGCAGGAAATCTAAGGGATTGTATGAGAATTATATTGCATTGTTAGACTTGGACTGACACTTCTGCCTTTGTTTTTCCTATAAAATATATATTTAAACAATAGAAGAATAAGAGATTTTTGAATATTGGTTTTATTGCTTATTTTTCTTTTTTTCCTTTTGAAAAAAAGAAAAAAATGGGTATATGCCATTATCCTACTGAGTTTACATCAGCATTATTAAAACTCCCACATGTAGATCATGATTTGTACAAGAAGCTTGTTTGTGAACACAGCAAAAGAGTAATAATTCAACTAAGGATGAAGAATTGCTTCATTTTAAACACAAATGTTTGTCTTTAATATTTTTGTACTTATATGAAATCTATCAGCATATATTCTTTTTGTCTGTATAGATTTTCCTCATAAAAAAATAAATGTTAATAATTCTTAAGACCTCAGTATAAGGAACTCTAAAATTTCCCTGGTTTAAAACATGGTAATTATCATACATAAGTAATCAGCCATGTTGCTAAATTTAAATATAATTTGGCTTATATAGAAGAAATGTGTGTTTTTCTTGCATAGCGCATTCATTATCCATAACAAATTAGTGCCCCCATAAATTCAGTCTTCCAGACAAATGAATGTTCAGCTACATGAGAATGTGGAATTTGCACATCAAAATAAATGCAACTGTACCAATCTTACAAATGGAATTAACAGATTCATATGAAGTAGTGTCTATTTAGCTGACAACATACATCTTACATGGTATAAAAATACACTTTTCACAAAAAATGAGTTTACATTTAAAAAAACAGTTGTACTACGTTAGAACTTCATGCATGAATTAGAGAGCATGATTTATTTATTTTAAACTTTGCTTATAAAAATTGTCATTTATGAAACACCCAGTCCAAGACATTAAGTTTTTAAAAGAAAATCTCAGAAAAGAAGTCGTTCTTCTCCATAAACTTCACTTCATGCTTAAGGCATTTGGCTTTGAGCCTCATTACTGAGTCTCTGTTTATAATGAATAAAAAGAAATAGCAGAAGTTAATTCAGTTCAACCAACATCTAAATCATCCTCAGGGTATCTGTCAATAAAAGGAACCTGGAATTCCTAGCTGGGATGAATTGGCTGGGTATTACACATTAAACTTCATTTGGAAACACTACAGTGTCATGTTGTAGAAGTCATCTTGCTAAGATTTTGCAAAATAGGGTATTGCAGAGAATGTATAACAGTATTTTGTGTTGTAACTCTGTCAAACTTAATAAATATAACCTGGGTTTAGTGTGAAATAGTATTAGTTAGAGTATGTGCTGTTTGTATTATGCATTTAAGCCTTATTATGTAAGTCTTTGAACAAAATGTCCTTATACTTAGCAAAACAGAGATTCACAGTGCTCATTACAAAAACATTTTCCCATCACTTGGATTTTCTTCAAAGAGCAGTTACTCCAAACTGACATACTTCAGTCAGCTGGTGAAATTTAAGTCCTGTTTAACTGGTAGAGCCTTCACCTACTACATCTACATAGTCAGGGTTCAGGGTGGTATTCACCTACTCACTCAGCCATGCTATGTATCTATCATATATATCATTGTTATATTTTTCTCTTCTATTGCATTATTCTGATTTCAATAACCTTTACTCTCTTGCCACAATTCAGTCCACTATTGAAAGCTTCTGTTTAACATTAAGTTATAAAATGTTCTCCCTTTTCTGACACCTGAATATTCTTCTCTGCTATATGTTTAGAGCTTGTTCAAAGGAACTTTTTTTGAGCATGAAGTCAATAACAATGTTAGACATAAAAACTGCTCAACTCATAGTGGTTTATATCAAATCTGATTCCAACTGGTTTATTGAATTATTAATGAATTCTAATTAACCAACAATCAATGGACCATATATTCAGGATCAATATCCACAATACAGATGATAAACTATAATGCTGGATATACATAAAACTGTAAAAAATCCCTTGAAATTTCTGAAAAGCCTTTTATAACTAATTTCCAGAAGTGGGAATTTAACACATTGAGGCAGCTGCCCACGTGCTCTGGCTTTGCCCACGCCTGTATCAGCCCATCCACTGGTGATATATGTTGCATGGGTACACACATGGAAGCAGGTGTGGGTCCTGTGTTGCAGTCTGTATCACCAGTGCCCTGACCACATCCCTGTGGTCCCAATGTTGAGGATGCTCAGCCAGCCCTAGACAGAGATTGCAATGGTGGCAAGGCAATTCTGGAATTCTAAAACTACCATGGTCTCTTTCTCCTTCTTTTCAAGCTCACCTCCTTGTTAATTCCCTGATTTAAAATTTAATCTAGCAGTTGCTGGCATCTTTCCCTCCAGGGTTGTCAGCATTTGGACAAACAGGCTCTTGGACTGTGCTGGGTAATCCTCATGACATTCAGCCGCATTGCCACTTTCCCAGCTACTGTTTGCTCTGGTAAATGAGCACCTTGACTGAGAGCAATCCCACTTGCTTGTTACTCTCTTCTGCTGCTTCTGTACTGGATTTTAGTGTCTACCCTGCAAGGGAGAGAAAAGCCTAGAAAGTCAGTGAGCTGGAGGGTGTAGGCAGCTTTTTTGGTGGGCTCTGAACCTGCTGGAAGTGAGTGTGGGGGTAACTGCAACTCTGTAGACAAGAAAGGAGCAGTGCATATTGATTTGGATGCCACAGAGTCTCTTAGGGTCTTGCAGGAGAAGTTTAAAAGTTTGTTCTGTAAATGTTTTGACTTAAAGTCAGTCTTAAGCATCTCTGTGACTATATTCACTGGTTTAAGATCAAAGTAGAGTGGTGGGGATAATGTTGCTTACACAGGATAGAGAATTCATTAGAGCCTATTTACCTTGTGATAACTAACTTGCATTTGTTTATCTTTCCTCTAATTTCTGTGGTTTTTATTCAATTCAGCTAGAGTGATTGCCAATATGTGAATAAAAGGCAGATTTACTGCATCTTGCAAAACAAATCATTCTTTTAAGTCATTGTGCTAATCAAATATATTTACTCTGGAATGGAATTGGTATTTAATGTCATTTGTGCTTTGAGATGTGGGAAAGCATTTATTTATTTTTTGTTTCTTTGTCAACAATTTTTTCCTGTCAAATACTAAAACATGCTATACATCATAAATGTAATTTTATTTATCTCAAGAATATATTAATAAATGTTTAGTCAATGTTTTTTACTACTACTACTACTACTATTATTATTATTATTATTATTATTATTATTGTTATATAATAACAACTCCTGAGTTCTGTTTAGTGCATTCTTTCTATAATAAATATAAATAGTTTGTTTGACAAGAAATTTATAGATTTGAACCCAGCGAGAAATGAAATAGAGCTACTGACATACATTTTAAAATTTTAATATTTATGTTTTAAAAAAAATTTAATTTCTTAAAAAAATCAACACCAACAAAAAGCCACAAAACAACAGACAATAGATAGATAGTCAATCAAAATGACTGCACTAAATTGAAACCCAATGTCTGTACATTTACACATTTTTCAATTTCTGAAATGTATTAGTTTGTTTAAAATTCTTAGCAGTTACAGAATTACAGCACCTTTAAAACACTGCAAACTACTTTAAAATTACTGTGTGTAACAAATATCAACCTCTTTATGTTTAAAAGTGCCTTTTAAAAATGTATTAAATATTAAATAAATTAATTTAATCTAATTCTGTTTTGAACTGCAAATTAAAATTGTAATAGTTTAATGTCACTAGGAGCACTGAAGAGCAAGTAATGTGTCCAGATTTTTCTATATTAGTAGAGTTATGTAAGAGCTTTTAATATGACAGCTTTTAAAAAAGAAAATGCTTATAAACTTTACTTAGTTTTAACAGTCTTTTCCCTTTAGGAAATTTAGAGTCAACTTGGGCTTGTAAAAAGTATCTTCATTTCATCTCACTCTAGTGATATACTCCCATAGATATATCAGAGTAAAACAATAGCAATTCAAATGAAATAATGGCAAATTAACATTTATAAAACAACAAGTTTAGGTTGAACAACCCTGATTCTCTCAGCCTGTCTTCATAAGAGATGTGCTTCAGCCCTCCCCTGGACTCATTATAATAGATCCACATCCTTACTAAGCTTGGGGTCCCAGAGCAGACACAACACATCAGGTGGGTCTCACCCTCCTTGCTGGCCCCACTACTTTGGATGCAGCCCAAGATGTGTCTGGCTTCTAGGACTGCAATTGCTGGGTCATGTCTGATTTGTCATCCACCAACGCCCTCAAGTCCTTCTTCACAGGGCTGCTCTCTCTTCTGTTCTCTTTTCCACTTCCACTTAATCATGGAGCTAATTTCACTTGGTTTAATTAGCTAATGTTTCTATTTTTTGCTTAGCATCCTAATTTTAAACAAACACACCACTGTTGCTTCACTCCTCTACACCTCAAAACCCACTCAGAATTTGGAAGTTGTCCAATGGGGAAGACAAATTTAGATCAGTAACAAGAGTTATGGCCTGATGTAATGCAGTTGTGCCTCCTTTAGGACCCTAACACTGGGGACAAAATTTGACATTTCCATAGGCTATTTAAATGCCTTATCAATTAAACAAAGAGCTAATTCTCTTTATCATGATTGCATTAGTTAAAGTAACCCTTAAAGAACCTTGCTTTTGGCCAGAAACTGCTAAAGGTGTGGCTGTTTTCTTCTTATGTAACACACATGCTTCCTGGCTTCAGAGCTTTAATGTTATGAGAAGTTTGGATAAATGTCATGCATTTAAGTTACACTGATTGCTGCTTTAGTGCACAAAACAAAATATATGCCTGAGTTCATGAGAGGTTGTTCTCAGGAATGGTTCCTGAAGTCCCTTTCTCTTCCTAAAGTAATCCATACCCTTATTTCACCTCCTAGAATAACACGTACCTTGATTTATAATTCATCTTAGAAGTGTTTAAAAGGTAGAACTTCCAAGGTGTCAATTTATGGAGGTGGAAAAGGCAATTCACTGTCTTACATTAGTTCTGGTTGATAGGTTTCCCTTTCCTCTATTACTGTCTGTGCTGAATAGCTTTGTAATCCCTGAAAGAAGAGATTGTCTGCCCTGGAATTCGTGATCATTATTGATTATGCTGGGTGAGAAATAAAATTGCTCAGTATATCTTGGTATTTGTCATCACATTGGAGTTACAGATGCAATACTGATTTCTTCTGGAAGCCTTCCTTTTAACAAAACTAATTAGAAAATCATGATACCTTTATTTAAGAAGTTCTAGTACCTAGTGCCTTTGGGGCATCTGTTAGAAGTTTCAGTTTAAAGAAGCCTACTTGATCTAGCTTTCCAATTGGTTAGCATTGGGAAAATATAAGTTCTTGGACTAGCTAAAGATTTTGATAATATGATAACTGTGTTTACTTTTAAAATGAAACACCTTGTGGAGTTGCTTGTGTGCAAAAATTAGAAAAATCAATGCAATGCATTTACACTCACAAACCAGAATCAGTGTTGTGAGATAATAAAATTGTATTTTTACTCTAAAGTTATTTTCACTGCCGTTTGCACCATTCATGGTTACTGAGTGCTGTTCATAACTGCTACAGTTTGTGTGAATGTCGGCAAAGGTTTTCTTTTATATATGCATCAGATATATGTCATATGGGTAGACTGATCAGTGTTTGTGAAATCTTCTTTCTAGTGCTAGGAGACTTCCTGGACTGATTTAGCTCTCTGTTTATTACCAAACTCTGGTCATTCAGGTCCACAGTGACAAGGTTGAGAAGCCCTAGGGCAATCAAAATCATTTCATGGCACTGGGATGGCAGGTTGAAGATACAGGAGAACAGGTGGTGTTTTCTTCAATCATTTCAATAGGAAGGAAGAATGTCAAGGAAGAGAATCCACCTGATCAACACATGGCTTAAAGACAGGTCCATTGGTGGATTTTTGGCTTTTTGAATCATGGGGATGTTTACATGGTACCAGGCCTCCTGGAGACATATGGGATTCACCTATTTAAAAAGGAGAGAAGGACTCTCGACCATGAGTTCACTGGGGTGATTTAGAAGGCTTTAAATTACATTTGAAGGGGAAAGAGGATAAGATCAGGCTGACTAGAGATGAGCCATGAGCAACAGGCCAGTGTTGGGAGAGAAATCAAGGGCAGAGAAGTTCATCTACACACAGCATGGGTAAGTAATAAAGAGGAGGAGCTGGAAGCCATTGCGCAGTAGAAAGCTATAATAATATATAATATAGTCATCATCACACAAACATGCTGGAATGTCTCCTGTGCCTGTAGTGCTGCTATGGATGGATACGAGCTCTTCAGATAGGATAGATGAAGAAGGAGAGGTTGTGAGCTGGCTCTGTTCACTAGGCTGTGGGTGTTGTCAACCTGGACTTCAGTAAAGCCTTTGATACTGTCTACCACAGCATTTCCCTGGAAAAGCTGACAGGCCATAGCTTGGACAAGTCTACTCTTCACTGGGTTAAAAACTGTCTGGATGGCTGGGTGCAGAGAATGGTGGTGAATGGCTACATCCAGCTAGCGGAGGGTCAGCAGTGGGGCTCCCCACTCTATTGTGTTTAATATCTTTATCAATGACCTGACAAGAGGATTGAGTGCCACCTCAGAAAGTTCCCAGCTGACAATCGACTGTGTGGGAGTGTTGATCTGCTCAACCACTCTGTAGGTGACTGTTCAACAAGGACACACACCTACAATGCCGAGCGTCAAATCTTTCTTTGCCTAAGGAATGGTCTGTGGAAGGAATGAAATAAACTGCAGAATACTAATTAAAAAAAACAAAAAACAAACCAAACAAAACACAGCCCTTGGATTACATGCAGCTGTTCCCTATATACAAATTGGCTGTAGTAACGAAGCTGTTCTATCACACATATATATATATAGTGTTCTATTATATAGTGAGTCTGATATCCATCTGATAAGTGAGGTTTATATGATGTCAGACATTTCAGAGTATTTATGTATATATATTTATTTTAAAACCCCCAGATATTTCTGTATAATAAAATGGGCCTTGTTCAGTGCCATTTCTAAAGAGATCACCATCCATGTAACAGATTCAATATGTTTTGTGCTTTTAGTTTGATTTTCTTTTTGGAGTAAGAATATTTAGATAGAGATTGGAATCACAGGAATTAAAAATGTGATTCTTCAATAGATGTTTGATTTTTTCACACTTTTTATTTTTGTTTCAAGGTTATGCCTTCATAGCCTTTGGAACAGGTATTCCCAAGGGAAGGGGCCCATAAGGATCATTTGGCTTAAGTTCAAGTCCTTCAGGGATTCTGTTACTGATATAGCTTTTTCAGCAAAAGTATATAATAATTTGTGTGATGTACAGGAAATTGCACAGCTCAGTGAAAAAAAGCAAACCCCAAACCACAAAACAACAAAAAACCACAAAGCTCTATAATCTATTAGAAATTATTATTAATCTTCAGTATTGATACAATTGAGGGAAAAAACCCAACAAACAAACAAATGTATGCTACAATCAGGATAGAAACTATAATATTACTACCTTGGTGAAAACTATTTTCAGTTCTTTTTATTAAATCCCATTTAAAAAAACACTGATGCTTTTGACTTTTGAAAGTAAAGTATTCTGTACACATGTGCATACTCTAGAATAAAGTGTTAATATCTCATGCCCTCCTTGAGAAAAGACTCTAACATTAAAGATGACCATTTCCTGGGGAGTTTCCAATTGGACACAAGAAGAACATTTTTTAAAAATAAGAACAGTAAGCTGTTCCTAGGGAAGTGATGGATTCCCCGACACTGAACAGAGTGCCGGGGCATCTTGTCTAAACCATGATTTTTCCAAGAGAGGTTGGATCAGATGATCCTTGAGGTTGGTTCCAAAAGGTATTCTATGATTCTAGAATTCTATGAAAATACTATAACCATAAGTCATTTAAAGATGTTTCATATCTGTGTTGAGTTCATTAATAATTTGGAGATCCTACAATAATTTCATAGCTGGATTTCTTAATTTCAAGGTCTTGAAATTACCAAGAATACCTATTGGACATTTATGTCAAAAGCAAAAAAGTTCTTGTTGCTGTAGTTATCTTGACAGCTGTAAATAACTCCTAATACAATGTAAAATAAACCTCTAGCTTAGACTCATACAAGTATTTTCTATTACTTTCAGAAAATTAATAAGAGACTTTATGTTAAGTAAAACTAATCAGGGGGATTTATTTATCTGTTTTTCTGATTTATGCTAATATGGCTTCATCATTAGTCTGAATTAGACTCTCTAATGCTGTTTTGGCCAGGATTAGAATTTCTCTGAGGCTTTACATTCTCACATGGTTGCCACTTCCATTCTGGTATTTCCCCACTGGTAGTTTTAGCCTGGATGTTAACACTAATTGCAGAACACTAAATAGTTCATTTTAATCTTTAATAAGTTTACATCTATTCAAATTAATTCTTGGAGTGTGAAATCTCTGTTGTCATTGCAGTTTAATGTCTTAGCATCTCAGGATAGGAATTTGAAATTAATTTTTCTCCATTGTTTTAGATGATTCAGCAGCTATTAATATCAGAAAGCATAATGCAGTTTCCTTGACTTTAAACACAATTAACGCTCATAATTTTAAATTCCCTTTATCAGTGTGTATCAGCACTGACACTGACTGATTTTGGCAAAGACCGAGAGGAGACAAAGTCCAATGTAGTTTTGTAAATGTCAATGTATGACATCACCACAGGGAGTTGGTGTCTTTCTGTACTGCCAAACGGAGGCTGTAATTAGAAATGAATGACAAGGTGCTTTTCATCTTTGATGAGAAAAGATTTTTGTGTCAAAATATCTCAATGCAGGAACAATTTTTCTCCAAGCATTTCTTGTCCTGCACTTATTTTGCATAATAATGAAGTGGGGAGCAGAGAGGGCAAAATTGTTGCATAGTGTTGTTGCTAAGTGACAAAATAGCAGATGTTCTGCATTTGCAGATAACAAATCTTTGATTGCTATCGTATTGTGATATTGACAGATACCATTCCTTAGTAGGCAATATATTCAATACTTGAAAAAAAAATTAAAAAATCAAATTTATTAAAGTTTCTAAGACCTTATGCAGAGAGCATTTTAAAATTTACTTGACAAAAACAAAACATCAAGTTTAGAAATGTGTTTTAAGGATTTAATTCCAAAATACGTAACAATTTAAGAAGATAAGTGACTTATGTTTTCCTGTTATTTTACATAGCCTGACCTGCCTGGTCAGTCAGTGGAAGTGGCATCATATGTGATCTGAATTTTTAATGATTAATAATTCACACTGCAAATGGATTTACTGTGTTTACGTGAAATCAGTATATAAAGAAGTTACTTTTTTTTGTTGTTGTTTTTGCATAATTCTGAGTTAAACATGATCTTTGAAGCATTTTAGAAACCCTGCAGAATGGTGTATGCTGCTTTCAGAGAAGTATAGAACTTCCAGTGTGGCATTATCTGAAATCATGACATGTAGGAAAGTAAATTTAACTTTGATAGATTATTAATTCCTTAAATCTATATTAAGTCCTGCAGATTTGCAAGACAACTTGATTGGTTTGCCAAAGCTTAGAAAACAGTTTAGCTCTTCTTAGCAAATATATTTGTTGAAAATTATATAACATATATGTTAAAACTTGAGCTTTCAGGGTTGTATCTTATTTCTCCTGATATTTACTTAAAATTTGCAATTAGATGAATGTACAAACAATAGATACCTTTACTAGTCCTGTCCTCTTTTCTTCAATTCTTCACAAATACTAAAAATATGAAAACAAATTCCAGTTCAAGGTATAACTTCTGTGCATTTAAAAGCATTTTTCTTTGCATTGAGAAGTATCCAAATTTAACAGTCAAACTCACTCTTAAAAATAACAAAAAAATATTTTTAAAAAATTATCTGCAAATTAAATCAGGGGTTGCTTACAAATATTTAGGTCTGTTTAGAGAGCAAGACTGAGTTGAATATGTGTGCAGATAAATATAATTTATTAGAAGTAAGAAGAAAAAATTGGTTCCTCTCCATGCCTTCAAACTTTAGTGCGCTGTCACTGCAATTTTTGATATTGTCTTGAATGAAAATGTGTGAATTTTCAATGTGAAAGCATTTTCCAGATGATTGCCAATGAATTTCTCTTTTAGTATAGACTGAATATTTTTTTGCTTTTTCTATGAAATGGCTAAAATTTCAGAAAAATTCATGGAAGTTAAAGGAACTGCATCAACATATAGATGATGTAAATGCAGTTTGAAATTACAGTATCTCTTATATAGATCCTTTCTGAGGAGATAAAATTTAGTTTTAATTTATTTGATAATTCTTTCACAGTTTGAATTTAAGTAGACAATCTTTAATTTGTGCTTGTAAAGAATAAGTAGGTTAATACAATGAGTTTAGAATTCTAAGAGAGTTTTCAAAGTTTTCGTTACCATGGTAGAGAGATGGAGTACATAGCTATGATCTATAGTGTAAAATCTGAACTATCATTTAAGAATCCTGTGGGTGACTTTAAAATCTGTGCTAAGCATTTAGTTGAAATAAATAAATTAAATTTATTGCCATTGTTTGAACAAATATTTGAACCAATTTTGGCTGCATAAGCAATATCTGCCTGGAAGCTGCAGGGAGGTTGTTGATCAGCTGTTATCACCATTCTGCCCACTTTAACAGATGGTGGGAATGACCAAATTAAAGACAGAGAAGGGTGAGAAAAAAAGAGAGAGAAAATCAAGGGAAGGTAACTCCATAGCATGGAGTCTTTCTGTCTCTGTTGCCAGATGGATAAAAATACCTGCTTTGTACATTCACCTTCCTTCTCCATTATAATGCTTGCCAAAATCTTTACAAAGTTCATTGTCACTAACTCATCCTCCCTCCCTCTACTGCAATTGTAGGTGTTTTTGGAAGTGCTAAAAGTCAGACAGGCTGCTTTAGGATCATGAGGTTATTTATTCTTCCTTGTTGGGCCCAAATTGTCAGTAGACTGGAGGAACTTCTTGTCATTTTTTAAACTATCTTAGACCACCAAACAGTTAAAATTAGTTTGAGAAGAAGTTGAACAATGGATGTTAATGTTCAGGAGTGTAAGGAAATTTTTAGCTTATTTGAAGTTAGTGTTTCACTTCCTATGTATAGACAAAGATAAATAAACATATGTTATGGTTTATAGAATAGACACCCTGCAGCCCTTGCATTAGAAGTACCAGGAAAAAATTTATAAGCTGTGGTTTACCTTTTCAAATCAGTCTGATGTCTGTTCTATTGCCTACTCTAAACAAAACTAGAGAAGATTTCTTTTTGTTTGCATTTGCATAGGTCTCCTTTGCAGAAAATGGCACTGAAAAAGGTCTTTAACACCTCTAGAATTCTTGCTGGCTTTGTTGTAAAATTGGATGATTTCTTTTGTATTTCGAGTACATGTAAGTTGAAAAAAGAAATTTTATTTCCCCAGAAACAAAATACAGACATCTGAATTTCATATTAGTGTCAATGACTGACTGTGCTTGTACAAGATTAGAAATAGAAGGATTGTACTTTAATGCTTTTATCTCTGTATCTGAGCTACTAAATGGTACTGACAGGAAAATTTGGTACATTGATTTTTTAATTTCCAAGTTAAAACTTACAGATGTAGTCCCAAAAGCAAAAAGCAGTGTTTATTATAGATGGTGCCACACTGGTAAACAGCAGTCCAGAAGACTGACTCGACTTGGACTGTAAGGATGATAAGGCAGGAGATCAGCCTGGCAGAGAAAGAACCTCTGGGTCCAACTGAAATACAAGATGGAAATGTTTATGGTGAGGAAGTGGGGATATGCATGCTGGGACAAACACAGCAATACTGCCTGAAAGTCTAGGGATGGGACCAGGAAAGCTTTGGCAGAGCTGGAAATAAATTGAGAGGAGTAATAATAAGAAGACAATCTGCAGGCACATCAGTCAGAAAAGGAAGAGAAAATAAATTGTACCTCCTGAACAAATGAGATAGGGGATCTGATGACAAGTGATATGGAGAAGACTGAGGGACTTAACTTTTTTTGTCCTCAGCAATTGTTCTTCCCCGCTTTCCTGAGTTTCTGAATCTAAAGTCAGGGAATGGAAAACCTCCTCCCTTGATCTGCTTGTCACA
This sequence comes from Poecile atricapillus, assembly GCF_030490865.1. Lineage (NCBI taxonomy): Eukaryota > Metazoa > Chordata > Aves > Passeriformes > Paridae > Poecile > Poecile atricapillus. The sequence continues at coordinate 77,024,116 of NC_081249.1, read as the reverse complement.
CTTCATTCGAATGAATGAGCTTTCTGGGCAGAAAGAGCCCGTTGTTGGCTCTTGCCCAATTTTATGTACACCAGTATCCCCAAGTTCTTCTCCAGAGACCTGCCATTAATTCATTCATCGCCCAATCTGTATTGATCCTGTGGATTGCCCTGATCAAGATGCAGGGCCTTGCATACAGCCTTGTTGAACTCCATGGAGTTCACGTGGATCCACTTCTCAAGCCTGCCAAGGCCTCTCTGGATGCCACCCTTTCCCTGAAGCTTGTCAGCTGCACCACTCAGCTTTGTGTCACTTGAAAACCTGCTGAGCTGGGGCACCCAGCCCCAAGGTCTATGTCATTAACACAGATATGGAACAATATCAGTCCCAGTATGGAACGTAGAAGCTGCCCATGACAGGAGCATTGGACTAGATGATCTTTAAAAGTCCCTACCAACACAATTGTACAATTCTATATTTCTATTAAGTTTTTGTCAAGTACTTGAGCAGTCAAAATTATATCAATGGAGCAAAATTCCTACTGTGAGGAGCATATGCTTAGCATGAAAAGAATGGTAACTATGTTTCATAAACAGAAAGCAGAAAATGAATTTGTTTATATCTCCATCCAGAATGGTTGCCTGCAGTCATTTCTACATGATGCTGAAAAAGATCCATTAAATACCTTTTAAATATATTTTGTTTTCTTTGTTTGCTTTTAATTATTATTTCTGGAGTCTAATCTAGACCTACCTGTTCTATACCTGTCCTATCTAGTTCTGTCTGTTCTATAGCAAGCAAACCTTTAGCAAAGAATTATTATTTTTCATAAGAGTTTTACACTGGAGTCTTCATTCAGAGTATTTTCCCTCTTCCTTACAGTGTTTTTTTGAGATGATGTTATATTTTCCCCACTTTACTAGGGAACTTGGTCACCGATGTTAGGCAGCGTGTCCAAAAGTGCTGATCAGTTTTTATGTCTTATGTAAAAAGCTAAGAGGATGACTTTTTTTTCCAGTTTTTGTAGCACTTTCCCAGAAGTTTAATTCAAAGCAAAGCTCCAAATGATTTTTAGTTTCATTTTTGTTGATAGTTTCGACTATCAACACTTTGAAACACTGCAAATTGAACTTTAGCTGTCTGAAACACATAATCCTGTCTTTTTCCAGTACACAGTACCTAAATGAGGTAGGGATCTTGTGGGAAATAATATGTGATCATGTAAGTAAAAACTGTCTCTGAACAGCTACATATGCCAGGGTGATTTCAGGTTACATATTGTCTGGTACATTCTACCTTTTTGCTGTTTTTTTTCTTACACCCTACCATACTTGTGATACATTCTTGTTTGATTAGATGCAGGCACGATTTGAAGAAGGGTGCAGGGTGCTGTTATTATTTGGAGATTTTATTTGATTTTTGACAGTAATTTCCTGTTATCTGTTAATTTTGTTTTCATCTTCTGAGTGGGATTTTCAAAAATACTTAAGGGATAAATGCATGTAAGTGATAGACACTGGGAAGCAATCATTTGTTTGCTGCTTCCTTCTAGGAAAGCTTTGTAATTCCCTCTGCTTTCCAAGAGATTATGACAGGTTGAAAGACACATTTTATTTTTCTTCTTTCTGCTGTTCATATTTTCCGCTTTGCTTTATCTGCTGGAGTGAGGTTTTTTCCTGTCTTTTTCCTGTTCTTTCCATATTGCAGAAAATTGTTTCTTTTTTTCCTTTCTTGCTTACTATTGGAAAATACAGACATCTTCTTTATTTGTTTCATGCAAAGTTCCTTGATGGTACTTTGCCCTGGAAAAAGAATTTGGAGAAAAGAAATCTTGCTTTCTCCACAAAGGCAGTATTCAGTAAGAGTAGTGGATATAGGCTGTGCTAAGTGAAACATGCTAATTCCCCACAGCATTTGCCTGATGACACCTAAGACATCTAACTATGTGTGAACTTAAAATGCAGAGTTTTATAAAAGGCAGAGTTTATAGATGGTTTTCAGAAGAATGAGTAAAAAGTACATGTGGTATCTAGACATCACGCTTGGTAAAAATGAAGTCTAAGATACATGAGACAGATGTACTAATACTTCTTATTCTTATGACTGCAACAGTTTGAGCTTCAACACAAGCAGAAAATCCTTTCTTTAATTTCAACCATACTGCCTCAAAAGTTACTAGAGGTAAACTTAAAAAAACTCCAAAAACATAACATCACAAAAATAAAATTGTATAGTGAATGTCACTATGAGCAACTGCAACAAAGGCATGTTTATTCAAAGTAATCAAACATTTTGATAGGAAGTGGCACATCAAATATCTATACAGTAATTCCAATTCTCATAAGCGGAAATAGTTTATTCTGGATAGAATTTTATTCATTAGAAAAAGAAGGTGTGATGTTTTTTCCATACAAAAATAATATTTTGGAAATTATTAGGATTTTTTTTTGTCTTTCATTGAGTCAGTCAATAGAGACGTCAAATTTAATTTGTCTCATCATTCATGTGCCACCTGGGGTTAGCAGAATTCAATCAAAAAAAGTGGAAGAGCTGGTGAAGGTGAAGGTTATTCTATGATAACAAATAAACAAAAAAACAGTTATACTTCAGAGACATGATATGAAGTCTTTTTTTTTTTTTTTTATTTATATTAAACCACAGAAACAGAGAGGATCTGCACAGATGCTTAATTAGGATTGGTCTGAAATAGTCTTGAAATTGATCATCACCTCAGTCATAAAGGATTGCTCTGGAAGAGACATTCTGTGCATTTTGGAGGACTAAATCATTAAGGTTTATTTCCTGCAGAGCCAAAGAGCCCTGTATTGATTACCTTGGACTACCATTGCTGCTATAAAAAAATAGAAATCAAATCTTTTGTATAAACCAAATTGGCACTGATATTGAACTTCATTTGAAATTCTAATGTGTTACAGAATAAGCAACACTGGTGTTAAGATGATGCTGGCTTGACCGTTTGGAAGTTATAGAGACCTGGATACATTGCCAAGGAAATATCAGGAAGAAAAGGAGTATTTTCTCTATTCTCTGATCATAAATAGAGGAATGGAGTGCATTTCAGCAAATACAGATTTACCCGTGCTTGTATGAATTCAAAACCTGTTCTTTTCTTCCAATTCAAAAAATAACAGGCAAAGCATTTGCAGTTTGGCTGAATTAAGAGCCAGGAGAAATCATTAGAATCTCTGGATTTCATATAGATTTAATTTTGATACTCTTACATGGAAGCTAACATCTAGTTAGGGTGAAATATTTTTCCATGTGTGTGCTCCAGAGATAGAGCAAAACAAGGCTACGTTACCCAACCATCATGTTCTTCCTTAATACTTGGTAACATTTAATTTAAAATCAAAAAATAATTTGAAGTTAATATACTACTTTTTTACAAGTGAAATATTAAAAAACATAACACTTTTTTTTTCTGATTTCTTGTCCAGAATAACTCTGGTTTTAAGAGGAAAAAAAGTCTGATTTTTTTTTTGGGGGGGGGAATTACGACTTCAGGATTTAATCCGAAAAGCATACAAACATGTAAAAAGCATTCAGATTTTAAATAGATTTGTAGTTAATAATAATTAGATTGAGTACAATAAATACTAAAAGGCTTATTATTCATAACTTCAGTGTACCTCAGAATTTTCCAGTGTGATAGGAAAGAACATTTTTTCTTCCCAGTCTAAAGTATCTACATCTGTAATTCCAAAACACTTTTACTGGCCTTGAATTCATCTCCTCTCCTCTCCTCTCATCTCATCTAACATGAGGCTGTGAAAAGCTAAATTACACCACATTTCATTAGCATTTTGTTTCTTTTTTTCTCCCAGAATTATGTGCAGTCATGTCACTGGCCCAATGATCTCAATTGACTAAGAGAAAATCTATTATAAATATGGTTAAATGTAAAGTAATTGCTTTAAAGTATTATGAATAATTGTACCTATTTTGTGAAGATGAAAATACAGATTTCCAGAGATGATCCCACAGTGTGGAAAGATGGATAGAAAGAAATTTGATGATAGTGGCTCAGGGGATATCAGCAAGATATGCTGGCCCTTAAAGGATTATGAAAGTAGAAATCAGGTCAAGAAGTTACAACCTGCTGTGAAGGTTCCTGTAGCTTTCTCTTAAGACATACTCAAAAATGATCTTGAACTGTTCTATACAATTTTAACAGCAATTTCTTAGTGTAACTGTCAATTTAATGTTTCCTTTAAGAAACTCTGGCAATTCAAACACTCCAAATAGGAGCCTGAAGGGTTTTATTTCCATGTTAGCGATTTTGGAGATGACAAACATATATCATGAATCAGATCCTAAAATATATCTCTGATTGAAGTAACTGCCTTCCTAGAACAGCAGAACTGAAGACAAAGCTTAGTTCTGCCTGTACATTGAATGCCTGGAATACATTGGCCATATACAAAGTGTTGCTAAACATAATAATTTCTTGTATCTTTGTATACTCTCAATAATGATGTTCTCAAGAATTCATAATAGAAAAAAAAAATAAAAAATTACAGATTACAGTCCAGCATGTGTATAGTCCACAGTTGTTTTGAACTTGGATATTTTTAAAAAAAGGAAAAAAAATTAGAAAAGGCCCTTAATTGACTGCAGTTTCTTAAACTTGCACTTCTTCCTGATACCTATGGATCAGCAGCAATAACAAATCCTAAAGGCATTCAGTTGTGGAGTTTCCTTAACAGAATTTATTACAATTAAGCAGAATTCATAAGGTTTTTTCTTTGTCTTAGTGCAATACATGATAAGAACAGATGAAATTTTGATAAGTAAACTTAAAATAGAATTAATGTTACCTGCAGATAAGTTGTTCTGTTTAGTCCCCAAAATATTAATATTCCATATTGTAGAATATCATCAGGGTCACTTGTGGCTTTTATGTGTAACTTTCACCTTTTCAGAGAAATTATTAATAAAAATTATTAAATAAGAATTATCAATAAGACTATAATAAGAATATTATTGTTTAAATAATAGAGTGATCTAGTATTCTTAAGTAACACCAAAGAAACTATTATAATTACTTGGCTTGATCTCTCCAAATAGGGCAATAGATGTTAAAAAATCTCCGTAAATAGGACAAAGAAATCAAAATATAAAACATGTTTTTTGACATAGATACTGCCATATCATAAAGTCAATTCTGTGCTTAATTTCTTAGTGTATTAAATATGTACTTATTTCAGCCTAAAAATTTATTAGTAATGATTTTGTGACATCATGTTTTTAATATATAAGATGCTCCATTGGCTATTCTGTATTCTACATGTAGTTTTCTTGTGTCCAGGCCAACTTTAATGCTTCCATTAGTTTAAGGACTTGAATTTTTCACTGTAAGGTATAATTTCCTCACTTTTAAATCAATAAGAAAGTTTCTCTGAATTACCTCCAGCTCCTTGACAAACTCTGTGAATTATAAGCACAATATTTGAGTAAGGGTTCTGTAAAATAACTGATATATACCCGCAATATTTATTATTTTAGCCACTAGAGCTTTTTATTATTATCACTGTTTGTGACATTGTCTTGTAGTGATTTGATTTTGAAGATATTCAGATAATTTCCTTCAAAAATATGGTCCATGATCTGGTATTTAGCAACACTGTTTTGACTTTAGTGATATTGAAAAGCAAACTGTGGGAGAGAGGTGGTGTTGCATTTTCTTCTGACTCCTCAGGTAATCCAGGATAAGTGGTCTGATTATTGTGTCATTTAAATATATTATTTCCTACGACTAGAATTTTTTAAGGTCATTTTTAGATAATGCGAAATAGGTATTTGGCATGACTAAGTACCTGGGACCCAAATAGATAACCATCAGAGTAATATACAATCTTCATTCTTAATCACATTGTCAATTAACCACTCTTTCATTGATTTCAGTGTTCACAATGCATTTTGAAGAAGAAATGAAAGCTATTTAATTTTAATAGTGTTGCCTTTTCAAAACCAAAGTATACTGTATCAGCATTATTGTTTTCATGAACCAATATTATGACCACATTTAAAAAGATATCCTTTTAAGATATCTAAGTTAAGGTCTACTTTCCATAATTCCATGCTGATTTGGATTAATTCCTTCCTTTAATTATTAAATATACTATCAGCACTTTTGTATAATTTATGCCAGTTAACATGGCCTCATTTTTTTTTTTAGTATTTGAGTCCTACCTGTTATTTTTCAAAAGACTGACATGTGGTTGATAGATTGGTAATTTCTTGCTTGAAACTTTTACTTTTCATTGGCACAGCATCATCTTTGTTCCATGGTCCTCAAATATCTAGTAGTTCAAGGCTTGAAGCAGGGCATCAGCAGACCAGATTTCAACATGGATAATTTTTTAAAAACTGCTGATTTAAAATTGTGCATCATGCCTACTTTTTTTTACCAGTCTCCTTAATTTATGTCTTCTATGGCAAATATTTCTTCATAATGTAAGAAAATTGAAATTTTCATCTAGCTTCTGGGAAATAAATTAATTAGTTCAAATCTTTCAAGTTTCTGACATCATAATGAAATTTGTATTTCTAAGCAATCTGTACAGAATCTCTCCATAGATAACTTTTGCTGTCTGGAATGCTTTCCAAGACTCTCTCCTAGGATTTTCTTTTAATATTATGACAGTTGTAACTGGAAATGTACTTCAATTTTTTTCTCTAGACATTACTCTCTGATACCTTGGTAACCAAGATCTTTATTTAATCTTGATCAAGATATAAATGTTGGACAATTTACTTCAAAACATACAGGTAAAAACTCCCTGTTCCTTAGGTGGAAATATTTTATTTCCTGACTCCTGTCTGTTGATTTTTTATGAGTTTTCTTTTGCCAGCCTAGGTTTGTCTACATATTGCCCTTACAGCTTAATGCTATTCATACAAATATGAATTTTCAGGTTCTCAATTCAGAAATCATAGTCTTATCACATTATGAAAGAAGTCAGCACAGTGTCATTGTACATGACTTCATAGGTGCAGAGGACTGTGAAGAGTCACAGGAGAGTCTTCAGAAAACAAATTAAAAATCTGCAAAGTAAAGAAAATGTTCCTACTCTGCTCATTGCTGAGTACTGTGTAAGACAATACAAAGACCCTGCTCAAAAAATTGTAACATATTTATGTCACCCTCCTCTGAAATAGAATCTGAAAAGTAAAACACTTACATGCAGCTCTCTGAGTGGGTGTATCCGTATTCTGTCACCACTGGCGTGACACTTAATGAAATTTTTTTCACAGAAAACCTTCCTTTAAAAAGATTTCATCTTCTGCTGTCAAAAGGGGTGAATTTTATTTTGTGAATAAAATTCAACAGAATTTTCAACACGACTGTCAGGCAATTTGGAAGGTGATCTGACTCTCCCTCTACTTCCATGGTGTCCTCTCAAATAGAAACATCTTCAGCAGCATATCTTGACAGATCACTTTCAGAGCCTTAAGAAAATATTCAAGGGAACATTTTCCAAAAGGGAAGTTGTTCCTATGGAAGTCTACTTAAATTACTGTACTCACTAATTATGTTTAGTCCAATAAGTTAAAAATACATCGACCATTTATTTCTTTTCTTTTTTCTTAGGTATTTCTTAAACATTAATGGAATTGTTAGGCTAGAAAATCAATAAAAGGTGTTCTTTCTTGAAACTATCATGTTTCTCAGCAGTACAAATTAATTGGATCATATAGACCATTTCTGAACCTGGAGGACTTGCACACCAAAAAATGTCAAATTTTATTGGAATTAGTGCTGTCTGTCGTGGCTAATATGTTTAAGAAGTAACCCTTCCATCCTGTTATTGTCATGTCAGTCGATCCATCCTGGACTGGAACTGGTAATGGTGATCCATTAAAGGAGCATGGAGCACTGCTAATGCCAAAGTGACTGTAAAAGTACCAATGGCAATGAAATGATTGTAGGGAAGTACAGCTACCCCAGCCAGAAAATCACCAAACATGAGTTTTAAAGGAAAATAGAGTCTTTAAGGGCACTGTGTTTAATGTTGTAGACTTGTGAAGCAGTATTTTCTTCAAATTTTATTTTAATTCTCTTTAATTGCTCAAATATTTAAGTCAGGTTGTTTTAAAACACTAATTTTATTCAGGCAGGGTTTTTCAAAGAATTTCTTGGCTTCAAGGCTGTATGTCCAGGAGTGGTAAGTATGATTCTGGAGACTTTGGAGACTGGCCTAAGTAATGCAGTTCCCAAGCTCTGGCACTGACCCTCTATCATATATGTTAATTTCTTACATTAAAAAGTAAAATACCTAAATTAATTCTTCAGGGAACAATAGTAAAAGAACAAGGGAGAACTTAGGTTTTTTCTATCAAATTAATAAGATATTGCTTGATCAATGTTTCAGTCATTCTTTCAGTTGCCATGGCTGAAAAGAAATGATATATAGATTAAATTGATAAAATCTGTCCTTCCTACTAGTTCTTGGAACATTTTTGCATTTTTTTCTTTTTTATTCTGACATTGTTAAGCAAAATTAGGGTGGAGATAATTTGTGCTGTGGCTGAAACTATTCACAACACAGTGTTGTAACCTACATGGGTTAGTTCTGGCTGATTTTAGAACCAGGATGTAGAGAAACATGTTCTGCCTCTTAATAGCAACTTCAGTTTGAAGCATTTCAAGAAGAGGTAAAAAGAGAGTAGCCAGGGGTTATGCATCTTTCTTAGGACACAAGTATTTTTTGTGTGCTCAACTATTTCGGAACTCTTGAAAATCAAAAAAGAACTTTTACTGAGTGGGAGTAAGGAAGACTACATTACTAGGGATTGTCACTTCAAATCATTCCATTGTTAATATCACCTTGACCCAGACATTTGCAGAAATGGCAGAAAATGGAATCTGAGTTTAGCTCCTCGAACATAGCCAGGACTTCAATCAAACATCAAAGGATCCCTGAAGTTAGGGGTGGGCTATTTAGGGATAAATCTGAAAAGGTATTTAAGCAGTCATTCATGCAGAGATGAAAGTCTTATGAGGAGCTTGACTGTCATAACCTTGAATTTAAATGGTAAAAAAGTATCCTATAATAGGGGTTTTGGTGTTTTGTTTTTGGTTTTTTTGTTTGTTTTTTTTTTGTTGTTTTGGCAGTTGTTTTGTTTTGTTTTGTCTTGTTTTGTTTTGTTTTGTTTTGTTTTGTTTTGTTTTGTTTTGTTTTGTTTTATCTTGGTGGTGGTTTTTTTGTGTTTTGGGTTTTTTTATTATTATTATGCATTGATTTGTTTTAATTTCTTTTTTTTCCTGCAGAATATTGGTTTGTCCTATCATTTGGACACAAATTGAATGAAATTAGGTGAAGAGATGGTGATGACTGTAAGGCCTGGTGATAGGTGTTTGTCCACTACCAGTGTTCGTAGAATAACTGTTGGAAACTAAAAGCTATTTTACTTACTTTCTACCTTCAAACTTCTGATAAGTTTGGTATGAGAAAGCTGAAATCCCATAATTAAATACTATTATTTTAATGTTATTTCATCATATTAACATTCTCTTTACACTTCAGGATTATCTATCATTGCTCCTTATTTTTTGTGCTGCTGGGTTTAGGCCAACCAATACCAGTTCATCTCTTAGTATGAGGATAATATTTCTTTTTAAACCAGGAAGACTTAAATCACAGAAATGTAGGACTGAAAAGGATAACACAAGATCACTACAAATTCTAGTCAACAGACTGAAGGCTTAGTTCAGGAGATCTACCAAAAAAATAAGGATGAACTACTTGAAAAAAAACAATGAACTAAATATAAAATTATATAAATAATAGTGAGATAAAGACCATGTTTTATGTGTTAGCAGAATTTTTTTTAGATAAACTTGTACATTGCATCTCTGTGAAAGCGACAAAAGTGGTCTCAAAAAATCCAACATATAATGCTCACAGAAATATTTCACTTTAATTTTTGGGTTTCTTGCCTGAATAGTGGAGCCAACTTAATCAGGAATTCACCAGCCATACATTGGTCAGAATATGTAAGAAAGCAAGCTGAGAAAACCAGTGGTCTTATTTTGCCAGTCTTAAACTGAAATTAATGGATTTTATATTTGCCAGTCTTTGAAATTTATGGCTATATAATTTGCTTTCTGCCTTTTGTGATAATATTGCTCAATGAAAACAAAAACATTTGTACACATCCATGACTCCTTTGTTTAAATTCCATCTTTTTTCCTTTTGTAAGAAGCAACCATAACTGTTTCTGTGTAACACTTCAAAATATCTACAGAAAAAAATTATCTCTGTGTCAATATTACAAGGACATTCCATAATCACCAGCTTGTGAAAAAGAACAATATGTTTTGAAATAACTTGTAATTCATTATGTATTTAATGAAAAAATTCATCTAAAAGAGATTCTTAAAACAAATAAACAAAAAAAAAGTTATTTGTTTATACATTTTGCTAAGTACTTTAGCAATTTTGGCTAACTCTGTTGTTGATAGAAATTAAATAATATTTCTTAAGAACTAAACATCCTCATATAATTTTCAATAGTTGGATACCAGTGTACAATAATCCTATAAGAACCTAGGTAAGTTTGGTAGACCTACTAAATAATTTCCCTAACTTTCACTGCTTATTTTATGCCTACAATCATAAAAACCTGTCAAATTATATATCCAATTTAATAAAAACTTTGTCTCATCCCTTATAAAAAAGCTCAAATATTTCAGAAGGATAAATTTAGTAATAATAATTAATAAATAGGGCCATTTTTCATTAATTGAAATGACAATATTCTCTTGGAAAGATCTGAAAATCAGAAACATAGCGTATTTTAAAAGAAGCTTGCAGGAATTGAATGTTCTTCAATGATGTTGAAATGCAGGAAAATATACATCACAAACTGCATTTTACTCTTAGGATTTTCAAAAGATTGTGATTAGAAACTGCGATGACTTTTACCTCTCAGGGTTCCATTTGGCAATTCTTTCATGATTGCTTAATTAATCAAATCACATTTATAAGAATAGTGAAACTCCTTAATCCAGTCCAAAAGTCTGATTACTTTTGAAATAAAATTACAGTTTAATTTCAGAAATAGTTGGTATAATGCTTCTTAACCCCTATTGAGTCAAGTTCAATTGATTATTTTTAATTTCAGAAGGTCTCTGAACAAAGCTCTCCCTCGATAATTTAGCAGGTGAAGAAAACCCTGCAGCCAGTAATGGCAAGAATATATGTGGAAATCATGAGAAAAAACAAGTAGCAAGTTTAACACATTCTGACAATTATTTTTACAAAATTAGAATCTTTATAATCATAAATTTTCATGATACTTGCAACAGCTTGAACCCCCTCTCAAGTCTTGACCTCAGCTAACGCCCATTAATAAAAATTTCAGTACAATGCTTTATTTAACTTTTGTTAGGATACATTTTGAACACTGCATAAATCTCAAGAAGAAGTGTCTTTTTTTAGGTTCGTGATTTCATTTTGGTAAGTGTTGAGTAGTCCACCAAACTGCTTAAAACTGTAGAATTTCCCAGCAAATCTTTCAAAACTCATTATGAGAGTTGGTTTTTTTCCAGTACCAGAGAGCTCACTTGAAGAGGTGGTGATGCATTGATTTTTCACAGGATCCCAAAATTCTTTTAATTTGCAGGAAGAAAATAAAAAAATCCACAGAATTCTCATGAAAAGCTAAGCTAGTTATTCTCCTGCACGTCTTGTTGAGCTGTAATTCTTGCTTTACAAAGTGCAATAAAGGCAGAAGATTTGTACCTAGTAAAAATGCTTGAACTTTTTCACAACTATATGGTCAATGGGTGTAAACTCTCAATGCACTATAAAAAAGAGAAATGGGAAAAGCAATTTCGTAACCAGTGTTTCTGAGTTATGGTTACCTTCCAGTAAGGTAGCCAGAAATTGCTTTCTGTCCACACCTTTTACCACATATCTGAAATGCATCATTATGTGTTTGATTTTCTTTCAGTTTTGTTGGTCTACTGCATAATCTTTTCCTAAAGATGTTTCTTAGACTGGGAATGTCACATATCAAATTAACAAGTAGATCACTGAGAAATTCTTCAGGTTTAATCTTTGAGCATATTCTGATGACAATTAGATGATAAAAAGTTGTTTGCATCACTTCTGTCTAAACAGGCTTCTACCCTGAAAGGCAGGACAACGGAAAGAACACATTTTAGATGAATAATTTCAATTGAGAAGTTATTCTGCAGCATAGGGTCTAAATGGAACATTTCAGATTATTTTTACTCTATTACCAGTCTCAATAAAGAGCTACCAAAAAGAGCTGAACATGTTTAAAATTATCTAAAATTACATTTTCAAAGTCATAAGAAATAAAATTATTTTATTTTCCAATTTCTAAGACCTCATTAATTCTTATAATATTTTATTAATTTTTAATTTCTGGTTTTGGTTATAATTTTTAGTTCTGGAGAAAGTAAGTAGATAGAGAATAAATAGTATGTTGAAGTGACTTTGGTTTGGTTGTGAATTTTAATTTTATTTAGTTTGGGTCCCTTTAACTGGACATATTCAACTGGCCCTGGAAATAGAGGGATTTTAATTTTTTGTTTGTTTTCTTGCTTATTTTCTTTATACATTCTTACAGAAATATATTTTTAAGAGAGTTGAGTTGTTTTCCCACCTTATTTCCTAGACTGAGCTTTACATACCCATGAATACATAAGGATCTAGAATATGTAAAGAAACCTAAAGAATTATATAAATATTTTTTTAAAAAAATGTAATTTAAAAAAAATGAGTATCTGATTGTACAATAAATGAAGATATATTCTGTAAACTTTTAAACTGAATTTGCCAGTTGAGTGCTATGGAACACATAAAAACCCCAAAACAACTTTCAAGATGTACATCCTGAAGATAAGAGCACCTTTTGAATAGGCTTTCTTTTCAGAATAATCTCATGTAACAGCATCAGCTAAGCTTCTTTGTCTATTATTCTTCCCATTTTTCCTCTTGATTTTGATTGCCTTTCCTCTCTTCCACCTCTACAATTTGTTACAAAAACTTAAGATCTTTTCTTTATTTTTATTTATTCAGTTTAAGAATACAGGCAATTTCCCCCTTATTTCACTTAGGGATGACATCTCCTATAAAATTCAAAACCACGAAAGTGTAGACTGGTGATGCCTTGTAGTCAAACAGTTCAGACATCATATTTATTTAGCCATTTTAATTTCTGAAATATTCAAAGATGATAATGGACAGAAACCTGCCCCAAGCGCTCTGTGCCTTTGGGCTAGAATATTGCAACAAGCTCTCTCTCTTTAGCACTGTCCTTGAAAGCCCTCAAAGATTTTGTCTGGTGCGGAGTGATGAGGCATAACTCCTCAAGGGCACATCACTAAAAGAACTAGAGACATCCATAATCCTCAGGCTTTGCTTGTTGTTCAGAATGACTAAACTTTAATGTAAGTAAGAGAAGTAAGGAGTTTGTCTTATAGAACTTGGAATCAAGTATTCTAGCTTGATTTTATTTTTTTTAATTATACTCTGAAGTTTTTTTAATGATGGTGAAAGATTCTCTTTACAGAGATGATCAGAATTGCTTTGTTGAAAACTCAGGCGGTTACTTATTTGTTTTCTTTATATTGGTGTGAGGGATAACATTTTTTTCATTCTGACAGGAAATGTTGTAAAATCATTAACCTCTGAATCTCTATCTACTGTGCAATGCAAACATCCAGAGCAACACCAGACCCTGTGAAAAACTTGTCATTTTTCTAAGGTATTATACACGGTTCTTCCAGAAAAAAGGAAAGTGACATTTTCATAATTGTTGAAGTCTATTTGTTTTGTAGTGACCTGGTGGTGGAGATTAAATCTTTCTATACCAGAGAGAGCAAGAGAAGGTCTCTACCCTGAGGGCCCTTAATATAGCAAATTGAAGTGATGAAATGAAGTAGGGCAGCAGATTAGTAGAGCAGTACCAGCAAGGCCAAAGGCCAAGGTTGCACAGAGAAGTTCAACTATCCTCCATAGTCATGTTCTTTAATACTGGGGTTTTGTTTTGGTTCTGTTTGATTTCTCTTGGTGAGGTAGTAGAGGTAGTAGGTCATGGATCAGGACTCCACTATACCAGGTACTTCACAAGTGAAGGAAAATATTGTTTCTGTTATTGTTCTTTACAATTAATAAGTCATTACAATAATAAAGGGCTGAAAACAAGGAAAGATTGTTCTTTTTCTTTGGTGTAATGGACAATATCAGTAAGAAATTTTTTTGTCAAGAAGAGTCTAAAAAGTGTTTAATTTCTCCCATGTTTAAATATAGAGGGTGATTTTGAAGGGTAGCTCTTTGTAAATTTGATAATAATCCAGATACTAAGGTTACCATCCTGAACAATGAGACTGCTGCTATTTTGAGACTGCTAAATGGCAATTGTTATAAACCCTTAATTAAGTTGTTTCTATGCTTGGGGGAAGTGAAATATTATGAGGATATATAGATGGTTAAAAGGTATGGACACCTGAAATGTAAGGACATCTGAGTTGTGATGATATCTGGCTAATGGCAATTCAATTTTAAAAACAATTATATGAATCAGGAGAAGAGTTAAACATTTAGATACAAAAACCTAAGTGACAACAAAATTATTGAAACAATATCATATTTCAAGAGCTCACAGAACATTGAAAGGGTCAGTGAAGAACAGCCTTGAAGAGATTTACCCAGAACTTCCAAAAATAATGGAAGAAACACATTCAGCATGGGTCTCAAGGGTAAGAGCTAATTTACAGTGGGATATTTAAGAGGTTTGTCAGATGTGTAAGTTCATTTATAGGATGTTTTAAGGAGATTTTAACAGGGAGATGAACAGGTTTGGCAAACTTGAGAGGAGTGGGGTAAAACTTGCCAGTCCAGTGAAAGCCTGCTGATGGACCTTACTCTGACCATGCCAGGAGAAAACCTTTCAGTATGAAGTCGTCCACATATTCTCTGGATATATATATCATCTAAATATTTCATTTAACAGGGGCCTCTCTCTTCTTTCTCATCCTAATGTGTTTCTGTTTATGATAAACAGGCTTAGTGTAGATAGAAGGAGTTGATTTTCTTCTCTTTGTTTTCTCTCCAATAGGAAGAGAAACAGACTCATATTTCTCTTCCCAAATGTAATTGAAGGATGGGAACTGCAAATAAACTTTATTATAGAGTGGAAAGTTATGGCAGTAATATAGAATACATAGGATAATATGTAGAAAGACAAAATGAACGTTGAGTTTTGACTTTGATTATTTGAAGAATTTCAACAGGACATAAGATTTGTACAATTTAGTAATTTGTCTGCGAGGAAATTCTTTCTCTTTCATACCAATAACAACAGAACTCATTAGCCAACTCCAGAGAACATTGACGGAATACTCAGTGTTGCTGTTCAACAAAATTTAGTGAAAAATCTAAGCAAATTAAAAAATATCTCCAAATGCTTTACTGGGATAAATTTAGGTAGAACGTGGATGTTCTACATTCTGTTCAGTACATCTGGTGAGCAAACTACTATGTAGGGTGATAAATTGAGCACAGAATACGCTTTCTCTTAACCCACACCAATATGGTTGGGATGCTGCAAGAAGCCGATGGTACTATATCTATGGACAGATAATTTTGAAGATAAAGAACTGTAGATAAATAGGCTTTATTCAATTTCCTTTATACAGAACAAAATAATTTTTTGTTTTCCTGTTTTTTTGGTTTTTGTTTTTTTTTTTTAGTTTTTTTTTTTTTTTACAGAATATCTAAGTGTGCTGTTCATGAGTACTCTTTTGGGTAATGTTACCCAAATTCAATTTTATAATTGAATTCAATTTAGAAAATATTTGTTTATTTTTCTGTTGTTTTGACTACAACTGACACACTTTTTAAACCATTTGTTATACAAGAAATGTGTGTGAAATAAACATTTTTGAGTTTGCACAGAATTCTGCAGTTACAACATTCCTTTTTTTAATGCTGTCTGATGGAATATTTAATTCATTTCCCATATCAAATAAGCAGATATTTGAAAAGAGTGGACATTATGTTTTTCCTCAAGGCAGTTTCCATGCACGTGGATTCAAATATGATGTGGATATTTTGTTTATTTTTACAAGGTTGTTTCATCACTGTATTGTAAATCATTCACTTTTCCAAATAATAGTATTTGTCTGCAGAAATCACATAATGATTAAGGAGAAATTGTACTTCAAGATTTTGAAATGTGAATATATGAAGAATAAGGATAAGAATATATGGCTGTTGTCTACTTATCATTGATTTCTACTGACTTCTCCATTAAGAAATTCAAATTAAAATATGTGACTAAAACCTTTGTGATGGGAGATGACATACAGACATTTGTCTTAGGGGCATTATATATATTTTCTCCATCTTATTTAAAATGTGAGAACTATCATGCCCTGATGCTGCATTTTCTGAGGCCAAATGTCCCTCAGAGGGTGTCACCCTGTGCTCCAGGCATGATGAATTTTCTGATATAATAACCCAGCTGCCTCTGCTGCTGACATCTAGCATACCCTGTACCATACTTTTGATGGCTGTCATTGCTACACCAAGGTTATGTGGCAGGAAGTAGTTTTGGGATCACTGCATATTTATCACTTCTTGTTGCCAGAGACGAGATCCAACAGAAAGCACATTTGGGTGTTTCAGGGGAGAGAAGAAATCCTAGACAATATTAGCATGTATGAGATTCATCAGTTCATTAGTCATACAGGTCTCTTTAGGCACCTCAGTCTTGAGTTCATCTTCAGCATGGCTGAAAAAACAAAAGTAAAATATATTATGTCCTACCTGTGTCCTCTCCTCTGCAGAAATGCAGCAATGGAGCCTGGGGCTCCCCTGTAGCCTAAACTCAGTTTCAAGCTACTTGTGATCCGTCCTCCTTCCCAGCTTGTGTGCAGTCCTGCCACCTCCCTTTCAACCCCTCAGCCCTTATCCCAAGGAATTGTAGCTCACTAGCTAGGCAGAAAACTGTGCACTTTCAGGTGTCCTCTCTCCAAGGTTAGCACGAGGAATGGGATTGCAAGAATCTCATCAATATCAGAATTAATGCTACTGTAGCGGGCTCAAGATCTGTTAAGTCATTCTGACTACATAATGTGTGCAGAAATAAGCCCTTCTTTTTCTTAATCATCACATAAATTTGAGGTTACATAATTTTTTATTTTTTATTTAATAGTATTCAGCAAAATATTTGCTTTGTATATTGGATCAAAAAGTAGGTGTTTGGAGACAGGTAGAGGACCATACAGATGATGAAGATGAGGCAAGAGAGGAGCTTGCCCGGTCATGGTCAGGGGGGCTGCAGGCTGCTAACTGCTCTGCAGCTGAAGCCAGGTTTCACTAGCTTTCTTAGCTAGATTCAGAGCAAATGAAAACAGATTAGTGTAAACCATGATTGCTATAAACCAGTGAATTATGTCTGGTAGTCAAACTCCAACTCCCTCCTTCCATTTAGCACTCACTAATACATTTAGTATTAGCCTCTTCAGATTTAAGCTGAGACTGAATTTGAAGATTAATCTCCTGCTACAGATGGTCTGCCTAGCAAGGAATTAGTGTATTTCTAAGAAGCATCATTTTCGTACTGTGCTCCTCAATAATTTTATAAAGGCTATCAGTTTCTAATGTAGGAAATAAAGCTCCAAAAAGAAAAAAATTTGTTTGCTTTTTTTTTTTTTTTTTTTCAAAAAAGACTGCTTGAAATCTCCTCCCTAGGTAAAAATCAGGAGAGTTCTAGTTACTGGGAATTTTAAAACATCTGTCGATCTTCAAAACAGAACCTGAGTGACATAAGCATTACTTATATACTTGGTTTTATTCATACTTACAATCACATACTGGTTTTAAAATATATTCCCTTGGTGTGTACACTATATTTATCCCTCATCCACTTTTGCAATAAATAATTCACTAGATACAGATATTCACTATTGTATATCATTAGAAAAGCGATAAAGAGGGAGCAGCATCATGACTCTCATTACAGTCCCAAAAGAATATACATGTAAATATATAAAGTGTGGTAGAAAGTTCATATTTGCCCCATAATCTTATTGACTTTCACAAACTCACTACATCAAGAATGTATAGTGTAGAATGTTTCTCTTTTGTTTCTTTGTTTTCTTTCAGTTCCTCTCAACTTAGTTAGTAAGGGTCAGAAATGAAAACAGGACTCTTAAAATGTTAATTTGGGCTTTGCCTACTGTTAATGTGATTTATTTTTGCTAATAACACTACTAATAATAGATACTAATACATAATAATGCTACTAATTTTTGCTTCTCATTTTAAACTACTTATATATAAGCTTTGATGATTTACAAGATATATAAATATGTATAACATATTCAATGTGAGTGGCAACTCTATAATTTAAAACTGTATATCACAGTATGCCATAAAATTTTCTTATCATCAATTCTTGGCAATACAAAATTGATAAGTTTGGTGCTACTAGGTAATGTACTCTTTCCTGGAAGTCACCTTATTCTAATTTACCCTTAAACTAGTCTCTGCATGGAGGGTATCCTGCTATGGACTTACTAATTAACTTACTGGTGAATCAAAAGCAGTTCATCCATAGGCATAACTAACTGAGGATGACCATTACTGATTTAGTTGTTTTGGTTATCCAAGATACCTCGGTTATTGTTTGGCAGCAACAAAAGGAATATTCAGCTTTGGGAATTGATGTAGCATCAGGTGTCCCCAGAGGCTTTGGCACAATTTGTCTGCTCCAAATTGGTAACTTCTTAATGCACTATTTCTCAAAGAGGTCATCTGCTACAGCAGTATTTCTACTTTTCTGATTGTACACTAGCTTGCCTCAGTGTGCTAAGAGCAATAAGGAAATAAGGAAAAAAATAAGAGCAATAAAGAAAGAGGAGATCCTCACTGGAAAATTGCAAGAGCTTAGTAAAGATTTGAATAAAAAAGGCTGTGTCATAATATCCTCCTAGGAGGGGTGTTTGGACTGTTGTTTGATATACCTGGTCCCACTGTCTTGTCAGAAAGGCTAATTTCACTCATTTCTGTCTCTATATGAAAAATCACTTATAAACCATATATCCCAATTAGGTATTCCTTTTCACTGTCTTCATCAATGTGGACATGCAAGATTCCATGGATGAATCTTATGTATGCTTCCCTGTCACTTAGATATGATGTCAGGAAAGCAGAAGGAAGAAGTGACTGTACTGCTGCCATCAGTAATGGGCCTGAGCTCTGCTGCAATTTGTGTAATGTAAAAAGCCACCCTGGGTCACCCAAACAGAAAGAGACAGGGGAGTTTATACCTTCACTGAGTCAAGGAATTTGCCTGTCAGGTATAAGAACTGATCTGGTCTAAGAAGAAATGTGTGTTTCTAAGGAAGTGAAAGAAAGCTTTTTTGGATTCAGATGGATGGTCAGACTATCACTAGAATGAAAGGGAAGTTAACTGATTTTAGTAAAACAAATGAAATCTCTCTAGATGCGTTGGAGGGCTCCAAAATAGAATTAATTCTAACCCCAAGCCTGTCTTGCAATGGCAAGATTTTCTTTCAGGGGTAACCCCTGGGGTACAAAGCAGGAAGAAAAATAAAATCCACAGATGTCAAAGTTCACAATTGCTAGATAAAGAGATTTTTTTATTTAATCATAGGGCAAAGAGATTAAATACTGATTACCTCTTCCTTTTTTTTTGTAACTGTGTCAGCTCTTTTGGATGCTTTGAATTTTTTTTTTTCCTTTTTCTTTAAGCTAGCCTGAGAAAGGGATGATTTTAAGATAATCCGTCAACAAGAAGTTCCTAACTGAAGACTAAGGCAAATCCAAAAACCTTGCCACTTGACCTCCTTAAATGCACAATTCCTCCATGTTCCCTGAATATCCAAAAAGGGATTGGAGAGGTTTTTGTGTGCAAATACCACATGGCCCTGACAAGGAGCATGTGTCACATGGATCAAGATGAAATTGAAAAGTGTCTCTCAGGAGTCCATCTGATATCGATTTAAGATAGGGAAACAGGCTTCAATCACTGGGATCACTACATAGTATACACCAATGTCTGGAAATCAGAAATTGACAATAATTTAAAAATGTATAGACTGACGGTTATTTAGCAACCTGCAAAATTTAATTACAGCAATTATGAATCTAAAGATAATTTGAATAGCAGTCCTACATACAAAAGTTACCCAGGAAGAACAGTAGGTTGTGTTTTCTTTTATCCCTATCTGTTGCACATGAACTTTTAATAAAGTACTCTATAATAAATTTCTGCTATTTTCTTCATGGAAAAAGAGAAGTTATTTTATGTGTGAACTGACATTGATCACTGAGAATTTCAAGGCCGAAACCACCACACAGATCTAAGTAGTGGTAAAAAAGAGGAAGTGAAGCCTAACCAGGACTTGTATGTTTAGTCAGCAGTGAAAAAGGCTTTTGGAAACAAACTCTTACTGCACATTAAAATTTTTGTAACATACAAAGAACAATGTGTTGCAAGAGCAAAGCCAGTTGAACTGAACAGCTATCATTTCCAGGCTGGAAGCTCTGCTGTGTCTTTTACTTTGAAAAGTGGAAAAAGAATTTTGCAATAGGCAGGGCAAATACTTGTCCCCTTCTTTTCTCATGGGGTTTTTTATCACACTGTATTCCCTCCTCCTCTCCCTTCTTTTCTCATATTTTGGTGAACTATAGAAAGATGATGGAGATGATGGTGAAAAGTTTAAGACACTGAAAAAGTATTTGAAGCTTTCAGACTACGAGTTAAAAGTGAGACTGTTGTGTGATACACTTTCAAAGTAACAATAATACAAATTATTTTAGTGACTTCAGTGTCTCAAAAGAAGACTAGAGAAAGAAAGTTAAATTTAAAACTAGTAAGTCAATGGGACTCAATATTCTATTTCCAGAAATAAAGGAATGTAAGATTACAATAGAAAATTTTTTATTTCTAAATTAAATATGCCATGTATGTACCTAATTAACACAATATTGTGTGACCTTACTGCTGAGGTTTATGACAATCTATTAGCATTAGAATGACATCTTTTATATATTCTGCTGGCATTAAAATACAAGATTCACAGTTGTAGCCTATGCAGAAAAATAACATTTAATAAGATGTAATGACAGGTTTTTTGGCTGATTGTCTATTAAGATGTCTAATCGAATGATTTTCTATTATAATTCAGCAGTAAGAGAGCCAAATGCATTCTGATTCAGCCTTCTGTGCTTTTTACCTTTTAAGAAGCAAGCATTAGTAAGGGAAATGGCTTCTTTTACTCCTGTTAAATCTAATGAATTTTGATATTAGAAATAATATATCAATCTTATAATTCTTCCTAAGGAAGGCAGTATTTTAGCATGTGTAGTAATTGCAGTGATTAGAACCCTTACCTAAAATTTCTAGACAAAGCTCAACACTTAAGATATACCTTATAAATCTGAGGATTTATAAGTCCTCAAGAGTCTAAGAGCAGGTAGCTTGCCAACGTCTCTTAAAAATGGGATGTTGTAAATATTGGCATATAAATCTTTCATAATAACTTAAATATTTTCCTTTTTTTTTTTTTTTTCTCTCCTAGCATTAAATATTTTCCCATCTAGGACT
Source organism: Poecile atricapillus (assembly GCF_030490865.1). Lineage (NCBI taxonomy): Eukaryota > Metazoa > Chordata > Aves > Passeriformes > Paridae > Poecile > Poecile atricapillus. The sequence continues at coordinate 77,002,495 of NC_081249.1, read as the reverse complement.
GAAATAAATAGAATGACTAAATTTTCTTACTGAGACTTTCTATTTTATATATCTCTAATATATATATATTGTCCCTATATTGTTGTCCCTGCAGAAGGATCTTGGCAAACTTGGGCTGAAGTATTCATGCATTTATCTCTGTCTGGAATTATATAATGTGTACTATTTGGAGCTTCAATTCCCTTTCCTGATTTTATGTCATTCTCTTCGGAGCAGATGGTTGCATGCTAACAGTTGTCACTTACATATTAAAGTAACTTACAATTGACTGTTGCTCTTGCCTTAAAGTGAGTGTTGGATGAAATGGGAAAAGTAGTTGTCTTGCAAACAAATCAAGCTTTTATCATAAATTTGACATGCATCACGAATTAATGGAGGCAGTTTCTATAGTAATAATGTAATCCCTGGAAGAACTGTAGCTGTCTATTCAGGTGCATTCAATCTCTCCTTGATGGGAATAATTACCTTCCATCCTTGCTGGATAATTGCCTTTTGATTGAGGTCATCAGAGCAATCAAGATTGTGAGAAGCAGAAATCATTGCTTGGGTGAAGAAAAATGGGGGAGGAGGATAGAGACCAGAAAAGATATTTTAGAAGGAAGAACTGATAGAGAATTTACATGTATTTTGCTGTTTCTTTCTTTGAAGATATTTCTTCTTTCTTTTGCATGTTTCAAATGATGTGATTATATGAAATTAGATGGCTGTTAAATATGCTAAAGCCCATTAATACTTACTATATTTTCCTCCAAAAGAAGGTTATTATTCTGTCTGTCCTTGAACACAAAATTTTCTAATTCCAAGCTTTGAAAACAGTTTCCCTTTCTGGATGTCTGCAACTCTTTACTCTTATTAATTTGTTTACTTATGTACTTACTTATGTATTTATTTATTTACTTATTTTTCTTCCCCTATGTGTGATCATTGTTAAACCAATTAATTCAGTAACTTGAGCTTTTGCCCCGCATCTTCAGATCCTAGTGTTGGTCGGTATAGGAAATTGCTTTCACCTGGTTAATGGTTGGATGGCAAAACATCTGAGAACACCATTTATTCTTTTATTACATGACTTTCTCATTGTTCTACCTATCTGAAACTGTCTGCAATGAAGGCAACAGTTGTCTAGCCTATCATCTGGCAGTTTTAGCATTATATCCTTTAGTTGTACCGAAAAGGGAAGTTTTGCATTGGTTTTACAAATTATGAGGAAAGACCATAAGGTACACACTATTTATTCTTCCTTTCATAACAATATTATAGCAGATAGGGATGCACTATATTGCTTTAAAATATCTTGTTTTCATCACAGGTAAAAATGTTACTTATCTCCACACATTAATAAAGTTTGTTTTTTTTTATCCAAGTGTACATGAATAAGTTATGCAACAGAGAAAAATAAGCAGGGTGATCTCTCTTAGTTGATCATGGAGAGGACACTGTTGCATTATGTGGTATATAAAATGTATGCATTTTAAATTATAACCTTTCCATTAGTTTTTAAGGAAATCATGAAACAGAAAAATAGAATACTTTGTAATGAAAGAATATTTAAAGGTCATCTACTCCAATTCCCCTGCACTAAACAAGGACATGCTCAGCTAGAGCAGGCTGCTTAGAGCCCCGTCCAACCTGGCCTTGAAGTGTTCAGGGATGTAACATCTAACAGATCTCTGGATATCTTGATCCAGTGTTTTACCACCCTCATTGCTAAATATTTATTCCTTATATTTAGTCCCTGAGATTTGCTTTTATGCTGAGGTGGTAATAAAGCTGATCTTCTCTTACAGTGGGAGGGACTTTTCTTCCCCAATCCCTGTCTTGCTGTCTATCCACTCAAGAGGTGTGGGAAGAGTGACTGCCAAGACTGAGGAAAAAAAGCTGAGTACCTCAGCCTTCTCCTTGTCCATAATTACCAGTTTTCCAACCTTTCTTATCATGGGAGCTACGCTTTCTCTGACCTTTCTTTTTGATGGACGTACCTGTAGAAACTCTTCTTATTCTTTGCATCCTTTACCAAGTTCAGCTGTGCCATGGCTTTCCTGACTCCCTCCTTACACAACCAGGTGATGCCCCAAGGCTCTTACCAGGACATCTGTCTCTGCTTCCTTGGTCTGTGTATTTTATTCTTGTGCTTTAGTTTGCCCACTAGGTCTTGACTCATCCATGTTGGTCCCTTTCCTTCTTGGCCTGATCAATTAAATGCACTTGCACTGTATGGAAAGCAATCTTAAAGATCTGCCAAGTCTGCTCTGCTCCCTTTTCCCTGAGGGCAGTTTCCCAGGGGGTCCAAATGACTGATGCCTAGAATGGCTGGAACTCTGGTTTCCTAAAATTCAAGGTCCTGACTTGAGTCTTCACAAATACAAATGAGAGATTTACATCTCGTGTAACAGATGCCTTTATTTCATACAGCTATAAAGGGAAACAAAAATTCTGACTGTGTTATTTCCTTCATGCATTTAACATGAGTTTATCCCACAAACTGTAAATTACATCCATTCTTTGGAAAGGAAGTCTCTGGATATCTCAACTGCCATGTAGAACCAACTCAGATAATTCATCTTAGGCTGGAAAATTTGCTGTTCAGAAAAAGTTCAGGAATTTAGGGGTTTTTTTGTGCATAAATGTATTACATCACAATTTAAATTGCAAATAAAACTAAGCAATATGTAATGAGGATGAACTTATAGTAAATATGGAAACAGTTTATGTTGTTTCAGTGTAAGACTATATGATAAATTTTCATGAGCTTGTGTTGTGGTTTAACCCAAGTCATAAACCAAGCCCCATGCAGCTGCTTGCTCACTCTCCCACAGCAGATTTGGGGAGAAAATAAAAAGGATAAAATAAAATACTTGAATTGAGATAAAGAATGTTTAACAGGGAAAGCAAAAGCGACACACACAAGCAAAACAAAACAAGGAAGTAATTCACTGCTTCCCATGGGCAGGCAGGTGTTCAGCCATCTCCAGGACAGCAGGGCCCCACCACATCTAAAAATAACTTGGAAAGACAAACACCACCACTGGAAAAGTTACCCTTTCCTCCTTCTTCCTCACGCTTTATGTACTGACCATGATGCCATGTGGTCTGGAATATCCCTTTGGTTGGTTTGGGTCACCTGTCCTGGCTGTGTCTCCTCTCAACCTCACATGGAACCCCAACTTCCTCATCAGATGGCAGCATGAACACAGGAGAGGCCTTGGCTCTGTGTGAGCCCTGCCCAGCAACAACAACACCTCTATATGATCAACTTTGTTCATGAAAAATCCAAAACACAGCCCCATACTAGCCACAGTGAAAAAGAATAACTCTTCCCAAGACAAAACCAGCACGGCCTGTTTCAGAGACATACCATGAATCTTTAGATAATAAATTCAGTGTCCCTGAACCAGTACTGAATTAATTGTGAGCATATGATTTATCATTTCCAGGGATTTATCAAAAATTGTTAACTACCAAAATCTGCTTTTCAGAGGGTCATAAAGAAAAAGTTGTGCAGCAGCATTTCCTTTTGTTTTTAAACAAAAATATCTATATAAAATGGCTACCTTAAAACTGAAAGGACTCAGCATTTAAAATGGTGTAGTGAGTCGCTATATACAACTTATACTTCGCTTTAAGTTGCTCTGCTATTTGTAGTGACTCTACAAAACAACCTTTTCCTTCTCTAAGGAGAACTTATGATTCAGAGATTTCTATTATTCTTACTAAAGAGATGATCTAAAATTGAGAATCTAAACCTGCAATCTAACATGTAGAACATGTTCGAATATGTGCATTTTCTCACAGAAGAGATTAACAAAAGCTGTGTTAGTAGTGCTCATCAGAAAACAGAGCTAAAAGGAGCATCACAGAAATGTCCTGGTTTGCTGATAATCCTGCTCTGTGAAATACATATTTTCATTTGCTAATCCTATTTACAGAAGATAAAGTCCCATGCTTCAGAGCACTGCCAACCATGAACTGCTTGGTGTTTAGCACAATAATACTGCTGCCTGGGCAAGTGAAGCATTGTGTCTTGCTCCTTTTAAGTAACCCAGTTAAATTGCCTCTGCCTACCACACCTGGGATTATGGGACACTTCATACTTTTTAGATAAACACAGAATAATGATGATAAGCAATTTTCAAGGTATTGCCCCAACTACTCAGAAAAACAGATGCAAATGAGAGAAAAGCTGTTTAGAAGAAACAGGGTCTGGATTTGCTCTGAGACAGAGCGAGACTGCTGGAGAAGCTATTGGATTTGACAGAAAAACACAGAAGAGATCATGGTGAGTGACAGTAGGAAGAAAAAAAATGTTTGAAAGTTAATGGTGTGGAAATAAGGTAGGTTCACTAAGGCTCTGCATGTAACTGAAAGGAAATTGTTGCTGGTAAACACTAACTGTGTCTGAGTGCACAGGATGCACAGTTGGCTTTTATAAGAGGTTTCTTGCTGCTCCTTCTAGGCAGCTAGTGTTAGTCTTTTTTCATTCAAGTGGATGAGCAACTATTATAAAACCATCACAGTCTGTACATGGCTCTGTCATTTACAAGTGGGAAAAATAAAGGTTTTAGAAAGGAAAGATGTGTACTGATAGCTGCTTCCACAGGACAGAAATAAATTTTCTTTATTAGCTTCCTAAGGAAGTTATTACTCCATGTCTCACTCCTACTTTTTCACTTGTCTTCAAGAGCTGCTTGAGCTTAATTTATTGGTCTCCATCAGTCTTTTTGCTGTTCGATTTCCTTGTTTGCAATTAAAATCTTTGAAGCCAGAATGTGTGTGTCGGAACAGTGCCTAGTACAACTTTGTCAGGTTTCTCTGTAAATTCTGCTGGAATATTATTCAGAGGCTGTACAGGTTTTGAGGAAACTTTGACACAAGGACCTTAGTATGTTGCCAAAATGACTGTAAACTTGACTTCTTTTTTCTTTTGCATCATTAAGGAACTGGTCTCGAAATTATGTGTGTAGAGATACATTAATCTTAATGTATAGAAACGCAGCTTTGATCATGAGATGAAAATAGGTATGTGAAAACTGTATTGTCAGCTCTTAATCGCAAAATGAGATTGAAAATTTAAGACATGAAACTCCTTGCCTCTTAATCATTCACAGGCCAAGGTGACTCAAAAGTCAGAGTGGCAGAAAATGTTGTTATCCCTTCTCTTGAGTTCAGATAGAATGTAATTAGGTAAAAACTGGATATCTTACTCTTCTTCCTGACTGCTTTCTAAGAAGATGGTTAGTCTTAACTGACAGGAATGAAATCTCAGAAATGTGAAAAGAAATGTAAATGAAAGAGAATTCCTATTTTTAAGGTGCTGAGCTTTATTATCTTATATACTTAATGTATAAATTAGATATATTTAAATATATATTAATAAGATTTAATATATATTTAATATTTAATAAATGTAAGTCAAATAAAATCTGTCTTTAAATTCTGTGTTTAAAGGAGTTTAAAGGGTCATCGGGTAAAAAAAAGAATGAGAATGGCAGATGCGAATTACCATGGGTTTAAGGCTGAAAATTTTGCTTGCAGAATACTGTCCAAAGTAAATTTCTGTTGATCAGTGTTTCCTAGTTTTGTTGGAAACACTGTGTATTTGTGACACTTTTATCACAAGAGAATCATTGAACATTTAAAAACTTTACACCTTCTTTTGTGCAAATATTTAGCTTCAGTAAGGCCTGAAATATATTCTTTTTCTTTCCTTGTTTGGAATATGTGATAAAATTGCATATGAACAGCAGAGAACATTGACATGATGAAAATAACTCTCTTAGTGAGAAATGTAAAAGGATTCCTTATATGTTTGCATCAGACAGGATATATACCAGAGTGCCTAACGGAAAATCTTTGATTTTTTTCTTAATTGAACATAAAAATATTCAGGGAACTGTATTTTTAAAGGCCATCTATTAAACAGAATAAATTATCTCATTGACATTTTCTGGTAAGAACTATATTGGGACAGAACTTGCTTATTAGCAATTGTCATTCTCATCCATAATTTTTCTTATTCCAAGGATAGGATACTCAAAGAAGCCCAGGTTTTGTGTGATTCCCTCTGAGACTGGAGGATGGAAGTAGGATGAGAAGAGAGCTTGAAGTAAATGCAGCTCTGAAAGAGGGGTTCTACATCTACCTCAGAGTCTAGCATGGCTGGAGACATTCCTCTTTGTTCTTTGTATGCTCTTGAGCTGAGCCACTGATTAACTACATCCTTTGGTAGAGTACAGTGCAGCTCATTAAGCTAAATTTTGCAATAGAAGCCAAAATGTGGAGACTTTACTGTTCTTTATACATAATGGTTTTTGGAACTTTAATACACATCAGTATCAAATTCTACAGCTCAGGATTTTTTTCCACCAGAAACAGTTGTGAGGGGGAAAAAAAAAAAAGTTTAACTTCTGTTCTTTGCCAGAGTACTTTTCTGTCTCTTACCAGACATGTAACGATAGAACTGGAGAGGGTACCAGTGGAATGGTAAAAGTGTAAAGGAAATTTACTATGCTTCCTAGAATAATATTTGGGAAAACACTCTTGAACTAGTTCTCATGAATCACAGTTGGATATCTAAACCTTTGAACTCTAGAGGTGTCAATTTTTAGTTCTATAAAAGATGCTATTTAATCTAGCTTGATTTGGGAGTTATTTTTAGAAACACTCTTCAGGACTCTAAATCAGCTTCCTGTTGTGATACAGATCTCCAAGTGGTTGATGCCTGTTAACCTCACACGAAGCTGGCGCACAGCTAGCCCAGACTCTACTGGGAGGAAGTGTCATCTGAATTTGTATGAAACTAGGTATTGAGATGAAGTTCAACATCCAGACAAAGTTTCTGAGGACTACAAAATGATCAAGAGTCTGTTTAATGCCTCCTGCAGAAATCTCATTTCTGGATACTCCTCATTAAACCAGAGTATTCCTGTGTGGGGATTTTCATCTAGGATGGTAGACTATAATCTAGTGGTCTGCATCAGTTGGAAAATGCTCCTGGAAAGGTGAAGCAGTACAGTCTGAAAAGCCAGTAACAGTATTTGATCTACTTAGGACCTCCAGTAGGGAACCATTTTGCTAGGCTAACAAACTCCCTTAATTGAGACAGCTCTTGTAGATTTATCCAAAACCTCAGACAATTCCCTCTGCCAATCTCTATTACATCCCACTTTGTCTAGCTTGCACACATGCCAACTGCCTTTCAGGCATATCTGAAGCCGTGCTAGACATTTAGAAATCAGGGAAAAAACATTATATAGCTGTGCTGAAAAGCATATGTACAGTAAAAAATAAGCTTCCTATTTGTTTGTTTGTTACTTTAGAAGGCTCTTTCCTCCAGCAAAACACAGGGTATACTGAAATTTAGGATTTCCATGGTTCAATAGTCTAGATTTCTTATTAACACTGATCTTTAATCATGGAGAGTTCTTAAATTCTCATGATATTCTTATGGGACATTATGTTAATATGAATAATACTAAAGGCTATTGAGGAAAAACAACTCCTTGCTAGAACTTCAAGTTAGTTGGTTGAATTTGGTTTTTTCACAGATTTTCATTTGCATGTAATAGAAGTCTTTTTTTCCTTTGAGTCAATAACTATAAAGAATTGTTCTTATTTAGTAAGTTAAAAAAAATTCCTAAATCCTGTATTTGACAAAGCCTAATAATCCACTAAATGATTTTACATTTCTTCAAAAGCACACATCCTTTTCTTCACTTCTAGCAGTGGTTCACAATTTTGTTGGAGTGAGAAAAGACCAAGAACTCTGGGTCGTGAAATATATTCCTCTATCCATTGTCCTTAACACTGTCCAAAGACCATGCCTAGAGAAGGACTGGGATATTTTTCCCCAAGGTCTTCCAGCAAGCAATCATTTTCGGCACAGAAATGATATTTATCTCCAGAATTTTTTTTTATAACTTAGCAACTCTCTGCTCTCAATTCTCTGCACTACTGCCCCATATTAAACTCAGATACATGAAATCCAGTGGAAAGCATATGTACGCTGCCCGGATAAAACATTGCTCTTTATTTTCTTTTTTACTTTGCTCCTGCTAGTTATATTTTATAACATCAAGGCTAATATTTTAATATGCCTTTTTGTGGCCTTAATAATTTTAGATAACCTTCTCTCAGCCTTCCCTTTCTCAGACTAAATTGTCCTAACTTAGTCATTGCTCACACAAAAGATTTTTCATAACGTCTTTGCTGATTTCCTTTGGACCATTATCCAAATATAGCATATTTTTTTTGAGTGAAGAATCCATTCACAGAATGAATTTTAGATGTGAGAAAACCATGGGTTTCCATGATAGCTTTGTGATGTTCTTGGTTCTGTTCTTCAAATAGTTTCTATTACCCAATGTTTGTTTTCCCTTTATACTGCTGAGTATGGAGCAAATATCTGAGTGATCAATCCTGGCCCCAAGACCTTGTTCCTGAGTGATAATGAGACCACCATCTCATGTTGCTAGGATTTATTTTGTTGCTGTGATTTTATTTTTTTTTTTAAATTATGCATGGAAAAATTATATCCTAGAAATATAGAAATTAATTTCTGATTCAGATCCTGTCTCTATTGATGGCAACAGAAATTAGTCCGGGAAAAGCACAGGAGCCTATCCATATTGCAGAGTACTTTGCAGTCCTGTAGGTAATTTCTGTAATCCTTTTTTTTCTGCTTCAGCATCTACAGTCACTACTTTAGAGGTATTAAAACATACATGTCTAAATATACACTTTAGTATCTATTGCTGGAGATATTGTCCATTATTTTTACTAATTGCTATTTGAACCTGCTAGGCATTTTCATCTCTGGGGGATGCCACTGCTGACTCTTTTCCCCACTGAGAATTGAACACTAATCTTTACTTTCATACCTTTTAATGAGATTTCAATATGAAAAAAAAGAACCTTCTGCCTAATTCTGTCACAATTAAGATTCTTGAAATTTTCAAATGGCCCAGTAGACTGAGGATTAAGTAATACTTTATTTGTCAATATATTTAAAGAACCCCCTAGACTTATTTTACCCAGGCTGTAAAATCTTTGGAATAAAGGCAACATTGTATGAAGAATGAGATTAAAAAAACTGAATCTTCATGACAAGAAAATATTCTGGAATAAATACTCACATTATTTTTAGCCCCTGACAGGTAAGAAGGTGATGAATGGCTGCCAGTGGGACAAGTAAGAATAAGTTTTGTCATACAAATCTAACTGCGGATTCTATACTCTTTATACAGCATGATTAAGTAGATAGGGAGTATATAGTACTGCTTTTAATTTTCTGCTTTGGTCTGGACTTTCTAAAGGAATCTAAAAAAAAATCTAGCTAAGACTAGGTGGTAAATGTAAAAATAGCTAGAAAATTACATTCTAAGAATTTCTGCCAGCAGTAATTAATTAGGTAGGAAGAGTGCACTGACTTTATATTGTTAAACTCTAAAATGTTTATTCTAGGCCTATTTCTAGTTGCTGCAACCCTAAAATGTTTATTCTAGGCCTATTTCTAGTTGCTACTTCCAGTAAGAATCTAATGATGAGTAGTGGGTTGACCCTGGCTGGATGTCAGGCACCCACCAAAGCTGCTCTCTCACTCCCCTCAGAGACTGGACAGCAGAGAAAAAACATAACAAAGGGTTCATGAGTTAAGGACTGGGAGAGACCATTCATCAAATACCATTGCAGGCAAAACAGGCTCAAATTAGAGATACTGATTGAATTTATTTCTACAATATCAGAGCAAGATAAGAAGTAAAATAAGACATTTAAAAATGTTTTCCCTCCCCCCCTCCCTCCTTCCCAGCTCTACCTTCTGTCCCAGCGGTGAAAGGAGACAGAATTTGGTTTATGGTCACTTTATCACCCGAGCTTTTCTCCTGCTGCTCCTGGGGAGGACTCCTCCTGCTCCAGGATGGGATCCCTCCCCATGGGAGATAGCTCTCCATGAACTTCTACGTGAGTCCATCCCCAAACTGCTGCAGTGTGGTTCACTCTTCCACGGGGTGCAGTCCTTCAAGGCTGCTCCAGCATGGGCTTCTCTCTCCATCTCAGTTCCTGTGCCTGGATCACATCCTCCCTCTCCTCCACTGACCTTGGTGTCTGTAGAGTTATTCCTCTCACATATTCTCACTCCAATCTTCTCTGGCCACAATTAAATCTGTGCAGTAACTTTTCCTTCTTAAATCTGTTATCATGGTGGCTTTACTACCGTTTCTAATTGGGCCAGCCTTGACCAGCAGTAGGTACATCCAGGGATTGGCTCTGCTCGGCATGGAGGAAGCTTCTGGCAGCTTCTCACAGAACTTATTCACCGTAGTCCCAGAATACCAAAGTTTGGCTATGCAAACCCAGTGCATGATGGCATAGAGATCTTCATATTAAATTTCAGATCACAGCTACCTCACTGAGAATGAAGCATATTGGAAGGTTCAGATTTTGAAATTATCATGACAAACTTGAGCAATCATGTAGGGGAGAAAAATATGTAAACCAACATGTATAACCTGAAAATAATATCTTACATAAGAACAAACTGTGCTGGTAAGAGATGCCAAGAAAGAGCTCATGAGATCACAAGGTAAAAATGTCATGTTAAAGCCCTGTTGCTGCCCAAAGAGGAATATCCTTAGATGGATGACCAAAAAGTTTTGGACAGAGCAAATGTACAGAAAACAAAATATTTTTTAACTAAGCTGTACAATAGTAGCTCTCAGTTGAAAAGAAAAAAAAAAAACAACCTAATATTTCTAATCTGACTGATTTAGAGACGTGTAACTTCCTGCAAGTCCAGAGATAAGCAATGAGAACAACCAGAGGTTAGTGAATTTATTAGTGAAAACAGATTGACCTACTTAAGACTGGCTATCTTAAAGAATATAGAATTCATATGGAATATAGAAACCATCTAAAACATAAAAAGCTATAGCAGACAATTTACCACCATTTTTTCAATATACAGTGTGGATGAGCTGAGAAGTTACAGCTCAGGTTCCAGGGTTAAAGATGCAGACAGTACGACAGGGAACAATATGTAATTGTGGATTGAGTAAAATGCATAATGCAATTGCAAAATTTCTGTTACGAATGACAGTGTTAACAAAAGATTGGACAAATACTTGTGAAAAATTATGTAAGTGAAATTGATGTTTTACAGTGGCAGGATAATCTGCTCTAGGGAGTTACTCAAGATTTTTGTTATTTTTATCAGAATCTTTACCTCTTAACACAAGGTATATAGATATTATTAATAAGTAGATAATAAACAGATTAGAGAATTGGAAAAGAAATACTAAATAGGTTTCCTGAAGAAAAATGAGATATTAGAATTTAGACTATGTGAGAAAATTTGCAATTTTCTGTCTTTTAGTCCAAGTTGAGACAACTTAAAACCATTTGTTCTCTAAAGTAGAAGGCAAAGGAATAGAAATATGTATGTAATATTCCTGATAATCTTGCTGCCTCACTGCAACAGCTACAAATCAGCTCAAATGTTGGGTAATTACTTCTTATGATTATTTATCTTATTAAACAGCAATTCAGATGGAGGTTGAAACAGTACTTAATGTACCAGGAATGAAAATGAACCTACTTAAGGATGAGAAATGATCTACGGCAATCGATACCAAATGGTTGCAACAGAAACTGTCGTGGAAGAGCACAAAAAAATCCAGACTGACTTAGGAGTCATGCCAGGTCGAATGTGTTTGTTCTGTACAGAGACTTCTTGCAATATGGAACTGAATTATCTAAAGAGTGCCTCAGTTGAATTCATGTGCAGTCTTCTTTCAACAATTTCAAGTACCCTTAATGAGTTTTCTGATGATCTGGAGAGCTTTGACTAGACAATATAATCTTTTCTTCTTCAGGATGATAAGAAATTATGGGTGCAGCAGAAAATACATATTTTCTAATGCATTTGTATTGTTGATTAACTTGCTTATCTTTGGTCATGGTCTCTGCTTGCTTGGTTTGAGTAATGAAACACCACAAGTTAGTATGCTTTCTAAAGATATAAGTTAGTAGAGTGTTATTTTATATGAAACCATGTATTTTTGCATTTAAATAATTGAAGTTGATTTGCTTTGCTTTTTAGGGCTTAATCCCCTATTTTCACTAAATCTTGCATTCAATCACTCACACACTACTGACCTTGGAGATTTTTTCTGCCTGTTCATAACTTTTAATCTTAAACCTGAATTTATGACTGTCAGTGTACTTTATACAAATTTCAATAGGCCTCCTGAAATAATTTTATTTGCTTTCTTTTTGTTATAAATGGAATTTTTACCCATTAAGCAAATTATTCTAAGTCTTTGGAGAACTTTTGCTTTTTGTAAACTTTTATCATTTCAGTCTGTATTCTTTTTTAAAAAAAAAGATTGTTTGATGTAAAACTGACAGGTTTCTACAAGCATTCCTGAATGTTTGATTGTTAATATTTTAGAAGTATTTTATTTCATGGTTATTTTTACTTTAAAGCTACATAAAGTAAATAAAGGGGATGTAAAATTCAAATATTAAGTATTTAATCTGGTTTAAATACATTGTTCAATTACCACTCAGAACTCTTATGTTTGTAGTTGCTGACTATGAAGTGTGTTATCAGGGTTTTGATGTGAAACAGCTTTTTGCACATTTTTGCTTTTATCTTTGTTTTAGTCATTGCAGTACTTTGAGCCAAATAATTGGTGCAAAATAATATTGCTATTGTTTAAACTAAGGAATACTTTTACAACCTTTTAAGAAACTATACTGATCTTACTTTCTGCTGTCTTATCCCATTTTTGGAAAAGTTTGACTTGCAGCAGATGAGGAGGTGTGTCAATTGGCATCCATATGTCAGTCTTACTTTAAAGTTAGAAGTGAGCATTCTGTACTTATCTGTTATTGGAAATGGAAAAAATTACTGAAAATCTTCTGAACCAGCCAATTCCTTGAGCACAGAAAATCTAGAGTACACAACATAGTAAATCTATTACCTAATGAGGGCTTGTGCTTGCCTTATCTTATATTTTCAGATCCCAAAGATTCTGTAAAGAATGCATTTCAGTAGTGGGATTCATTTCTCTAATGTCTTGTGATGAAGTGATAATGGAATTTCTCCCTTTTGTCGTGTTCTGGTTTTTTTTTAGTCTTTCATACCAATATCCTCTATTTTTGTTAATATCTGTTTCAAAGCTCTAGTCCTCTGAAGCAAGTAGTTGCCAATTTAGGTTACATAATGCAAAATCTGAATATTGGATATTCACAGACTGAGATGACTCAGAGATGACTCATGGTTGTTTTATTGGTGGAGGCTTTGGGTTATTTTTTATTATTTGCTTTTCTTGATTTGTCCACAAAGTGCAAAAGTTGCACTTGTTCCAATGCTCTAATGTTTGAAATAGGATCTTTGCTGGTTGAAAGCCTACAAACTGCCTTAAATTGAACTGAAAAAGTCTTTATACTATAGCCTAGTAAAATCAGAAGGATCTGAAATATATTTCAAAACAGTGAAAATTCTTATGAACTATTTATGCTCTAGCATTTTTGAATGGGGGTCAAAAGTCCAGTTGTGCTTTGAACAATGGAGAAAATTGTGAGTAAATCACATTGAAGTTCCTAATATTATCTGATTCCAGTAAAGAGAAAGCACTCAAGGAAAATACTAAAAATAAGAGATTCGTAGAAAATCTTGTGTTGGAAGGGACGTCATAGTTCATCTAGTTCCAACCCTGCCATGGGCAAGACACCTTCCACTAGACCAGGTGGCTTCAAGCCCCATCCAGCCTGGCCTTGAACACTTCTGGGAATGAGGCTGCCACAATTTTTCTGGGCAACCTCTGCCAGTGTCTCACCCCCCTCACAGTAAATAATTACTTTGTAACATCTAACATAAACTTACCTCTTGGTTTAAAACCATTTACCCTTTTCCTGTCACTACATGCTCTTGCAAACTGTGTTCTTGGAGCTCCCTTCAGGTACTGGAAGGCAGAAATCAGGTCACCCCAAAGCCATCTCTTTTCCAACTTGAAAAAAGCCAACTCTCTCAGCCTTTCTTAATTGGAGAGATGCTCCATCCCTCTTACCATCCTGCTGGTTCCCCTCTGGAGTCACTCCAATAGTTGTCCTTCCTGTGCTCTTCCAAATTTGAATCTCAGCTCTTGGGAGCTAAAGAGGAAATAATCTGGAAATAAGCCCACTGACTGGCTGTGACTTGCATGATTTTATCTATGAAGCAAAATATTTTCAGTAGTAATGATGAAATGCTGAAACGTTAATGCCATATTGTCAGATACTGTTAAAACCTTGTGTGGAATGCTGTGTATGAGTGGATACTTCCTGCTCAGTATAGGCAGAGCTTACAAAGAGCTCTTACAAAGAAGGAAATATTTAAAATCTCAAATAAATATATATATATAGATATTGTAAAACAACAAATTAAATGCAATTGTCCTTAACCACTAGGGAATGGCAAGTCTTTCCAATAAGAAAAGTGTGAACAAAAGATTGTATTTGATAATTGGGCCTGTACAGTCAGAAAAATGATAATATTGGGGTATTTAAATAGAATTCCTTTTCACTCTCACACATCATGCTTTCTACACAGAAGATATAATTAATTCACTGAAAATGGAAATTAAATTGAAATTGCTTTCTTAAGAACTATTTAAAGAACAAATGGATAATAAAGCAGTTCTAAGAAGAAAAATCTAAAAAAAGATACCTGCTAAAGTCTTTAAATAATCTGATGCAGACAAAATGAATTCAGAATGAATACCCCTAAACTTATGACATTTGAAGTGGTGCATTTGGTGCAGCAGATATATGTTTAAAATATTAAATGTTTGTATTGAATCATAACTGTCAATATTAAAAATTCATTTTACATGTTACAATTGTCTTTTAGGGGTTAAAAGAGAAGATTATTAAATCAACAGATTACTTATTCACAGAATTGTTGTAATTTATACTATCTGAAACTTTTTCTGTAGTCGTTCTAACATGGGTTTCAAGAGACTTAGAGCAACACATTTCATTCAACATTGTGACAAAGATCGTCTCTCAGAAACGCAGCAAGTTGCTGTCCTTTAAAACTGACCCAATTTACTCTGGCCTTTTATGTAATTCCATGGAGGAATATAGAGAAAATTGGAGAATCAAGAACTATCATTTAAATATTCTGATGTAAGAAGTTTTGTTTATGGTTTCATAAGATATACTTATTTTCATATTAGCTTTTCTTTACAGTCAGAGTTTGACAAGGTTGGTTAGATTTGGTCAGAACAGACAGCTGAGGTTACTGAAGCAATCCTTCAGGATAGCTGTACACGGTGTGCCCTGAATCAACTTGCTTGGTCAAAAGTGTGACAATACAATATCTTTAGTTTCTTCTACTTTATTCCCCTGAGTACAGTAACAGTGATATTATTTGCTAGTCTTGATAGTGAATTGCCATTTTTTCTAAATTTTCTTAAATGTCACTTTCGTAAATTACTTTCCTAAAGCTTCTGTGTCCTCACTTAAAAAGGATTTAGTTCAGCCATTGAGGGAGTAAAAAGAATCCTCACATGAGAATGCTTACACTGACCCAGACCACTGAACATCTGAGAGATGAGGCATCAGGTACAATTTTGGTTCTAGTACTAAATACAATATTTTTAGACACAAAAGACAATTTTTACAATTTAATTATTCCCTGGACAACATCTTCTCTCCATTTACATTTGGTCAATCCTTTCTGGGTTAAAATTATTTCAAAAGTTGTTTAATTTCAGTCACTTGACCTTAAAAAAACAACCACTTTTAGATTTTTAAAACAAATGTGTGGCTGTCATAAAACTTATTAAATGCATTTAAAAATCATATGGTATTCCAAAGCTAAAGAATTAAAGTTTCCGTTAGACCAAAAGGTATGTTTATCTCCAGGAGTTTTGGAGAACAGCCACTGTAAAGGCCACTAAATGCAAAACCAGTTTTTTTTCATTAGTTAATTTACTGGAAAACTTGTTACTATTTTTTTCAAGAGTTTTAATTCTGATGTCTGAAATTATGCATTTTTCTTAGTGCATTGAATTAATTACTTCTGTTTTGAATCTCTGTTTATTCTTCATGTCATCTCTGTGTATTGAACCATGTACTTTAATCATTCTGGTGTATTTCTATATGTTGTTTATACCGGAATCTTTCACGTTAATGACAATAATATATTCTCAATCTTCTGTAAAAGGGTAGTTTCAAGATAATATCATATAATTATGATGTTCTAATATTGCCAATAAATATTATTCTGGTTGCAGTCATTTTTACAAAATATGCTAGTCCTGTTTCATATCAAAGCACAAAACATTCAGAAAAAAAACTTACTGTTTAAAGAGAGAAATTTATAAGATATTTTAGTATCTCCTAGATACAGATGACAAACATATATACCAAAAGTTAAAGACCACATTTAGCCTATGCATTTCACTTCAATACAGCCAGGATTTATTCTGAAGCTTATTTGGTAAGAATTTCTTTGGCAAAACTCTCTACATATTTCTCTGCAAGGATGATAAAAGAAGAAATTAATTATGTTTTTTTTTCATGATGAAAAGAAGTAATCTAGAAATTACAACTAACTTTCAGCAGGACTAACTAATAGAAAAAAAACAAGTGTTTATGAAATACACATAAATTGTTATAGTTCAGTAGCTTCAGAATTACATCAATATTAGGAAAAATTACATGATGAATACCCAAATTAACAAATAATTTAAATGCTTTTCAACAGTAAATTATTGAAAACTTAGTACATAAATATATATGCAAGGATGTGATGCACATTTCAAGAGTGGTGCCAGAGTAGGCACTACCTATAAGGACAAAATGTTTTCTATGGGAAATGTCTTTCATGAAAGTGAAATGCGATCATTTTTCAGACTCCAAAGAGACTTTTGGTTTGGTCTTTTTTTCAGATGTACTAGCACATTGGTCTGTTTCTTCATCATTCAGAAAACAGTGCATATTTTTTGCCATCTTTGCTAAGCAGATTAAAAAATTACTTCCTTTCTTTCTCCTTATCAGTGCTGGCCACCCTCGTAATACTGAATGCTATGGGTTTTGATGCACATCCTCTAGTGAATCTTGCAAGGCTGATGTGACACATCTATCTCCAGCTCTCCCTGCCTTTTTGAAGCAAAGTTTCCTGCCCTTGTGGAGGAGGTGATGAAAAGGAAATATGTTCTAACATTTTCAGTTTGTATTCTGTAGCAATAATTTAAATGGCTAATGAAAAGATGGGGTTTGTGTGGTTTGGATAGACCAGAATATGAATATTCAAGAATATTAAGTTCTCTCTTAAAAAGCTGAAAGCTTCTGGCATTAGGCAGGGCATTTGCTTTGGTGCAGTAATTTGCTAAAACACTGCTACAAGAGAACATTGACCAGAGCCCTTTGATTTTTCCCTGCTTTCTTTCTTATACATTTGCATAGGTTCTGCATCATGGCTAAGCTTGACAAAGTGTGACCGTACCTCTACCATGGAAACAGAACTTCATTATTCAAGTAATATGTCAGGCAAAAGCCTCAGTCCTCCTAAGCCATGTTCCCCTCCTACCAACCTATTTTAAGGTTTAGCCTATTTACTTAGCTTTTCAATTTCAGAAGTGCCAAAAATGGTGTCATAATGAAAAAACCATTGCATGAAATCAGGGGAAATTAAACTTTTTTGTGCCCACTTCCAAGTATGTGGAATCTGAACACTTATTTTATTGGATTCCACAGTTCATTTGAAGTGATGATGCATGTCATTGATAGACCTCTAATTTCCCACAAGCCTCTAAAAAAATGCTATCTCAGCAGCAGTTTTGCTTAGAATATGCCTTTCAAATTCCAGCTATAAGGCTAAAGTATTCTGAGCAGCAGATGCCGTTTATATTTACTTTGTAGAAATTATTTTGCTACAGGTGCTGGTCATTTGCAGGTTTTTATAGCATTGTGGAAGCATGGTGAGACTATCTTCATGTTGATCAAAGTGCTGAGACTAGGAAGTGCTAATATTTCCAAGTGCTGTATCATCATATATTTAGATATAAGAGAGAAGCTTCTGTTGGCAGATGTAATAGCTTTTTGCTATGTCATCAGTGTGAGAATAGATAGTAATTCAATTTTTCTTCCATAGTCATGGGTTGATTCCATGTAAAATATATTAAAAACTAAAGGAAAAAATACTATTAGCATAATATTTGGGAGTCATCCTTGTTTTTTGGGCAACTCAACATGTTAGAAAGATAAATAGGTCATATCCAAAGAAGACTTCTATTTTTTGTTGGCAATACTGTTGGATTAATCAATCAACCAACCTATTTAAAAAGATTTAAATAAAGCCATCTGTGAAATATTATGCTCCCAGTGCATTGTTCAGTTTTGTGTAAGAAGTGTAAACTTAGAACATCTGAATGCATGCTGTTGCCTGCTTGCCATGACTCTTTGTTGATACTTTTGCATTTCACCACAATAAAGAAGGATTTTCTCTTTTTCTCTCTCACACACACTTGTGCACGGCCAAGGACACACACAGACACGGATATACACACGCAAATTTATGGTCTGGTTCATACACTGTTTGAAAAAGAACTGTTGTGTCTCTCCTTCATGCATTTAGCTGTGGTACTGGCTAAAAACTTTTAGAATGCAAATGCAATCTAGAGAAGTGCACTTGTAATTATAACAAGACTAAAGTATTCAAATCTTATCTCAATATCTAATCTTACATGTCAAGAGCGAAAAAAGCCATTTTAATTTATTTGAAAGAATGATTCTATGATCAAATAATATTTTTTAATTATATATGAGCTGCTCTGGTGCAGAAAAAATAATATTAAAAATGTGTGCTTTAATGTGAGAGCTCACTTGCTGTTTATAACTAAGATTACTGTACAAGAGTCAAGAGATTTCAACTGCATTCTAAGTTCCAATAGGCATCTGATTCTTTGATATTGGCTTTCTTTGGAAATTTATGCAATGTGATATCACAGATTATTTTTAGAGGAAAAATTCAACTTCAAATATTCTTGTATATGGTTACAGGAGAAGGTTGGAGTTTTTGTTTGGGTTTTTTTGTTTGTCTATTTTTACATGAAATGCCAAATTTTCAAACAGATTTCAAAAGTTGATTTGATATTATTAAAATCTTTGTTGGTCTACCAATAGCATAAAGTTCACCCTGGTAAAATTGCTACATGGAAATGGCATCCAAATTAGACAAATGAATGTCATAAAATATCACTATCAGTTATGGTTAGTAAATCATGACCATGGGCAGAACAGATGACTTGACAGTTCATTAGGAAAGACAGGAGTCAGGAAGCAAGACATTTTAATAGCCAAAATGTCTGATGTTCTAGGCAACTACACTTAATATACCAAGGCAGATAGAAGAAAATCAGAGTTTGTTGAAATAAACTGCTATCCAACACTCTTGTAAAAGTTTCTACTCCAGAAGATTAATTTGGTACAAAGATAGCTATCAGAAAGCTTGAATGTATCAGAATTTTTGGGGGGAGGTGAATACCAATCTATATTAATAATTGCTAGCATTTAACAGTACTAAGGATCATAAGTGTAAGAAGTCAGAATAATAAGACAGTTTTGTTCTGGGATAGGAAGTTGAGAATAAGAGATGACACACCAGAGGAATAGAAAGGGATGAGTCCTTTCAGCCCCACAAAAAGCCTAATTGTTGCCATGTTTTCAGAAACAATGATTACTTAAGAAGCTTGAGAAGCAATTTGGAAAAAAAATGGTATGGGGTAGTTGTCTATCTGCTAGGCCTTTGTCCTAAGAATGAGCAACATGAGATAAGGACACAAGCATTAGTACCTGCTTGATAAAATTGTGAGCCACACATTTGCTCTTTTACTCAGCAGTGATGAGGCTGCATTTTGAATAATGTTCAGTTTTGAGTCCATCTTTACAAGACATTGAGGGGCTGGAGCGTGTCCAGAGAAGGGCAGCGGAGCTGGGGAAGGGTCTGGGGCACAAGTGCTGTGAGGAGCAGCTGAGAGAGCTGGGGGTGTTTAGCCTGGAGAAAAGGAGCCTCAGGGGGGACCTCATCACTCTCTGGAACTGCCTGAAAGGAGGGTGCAGCCAGGTGGGGTTGGTCCCTTCTCCCAAGTAACAAGGACAGAATAGGAGGAAACAACCTCAAGCTGTGCCAGGGAAGGTTTAGGTTGGATGTTAGGAAAAATTTCTTCATTGTAAGGGTGGTCAGGCATTGGAACAGGTTGCCCAGGGAGATAGTGAACTCAGCATCCCTGAAACTGTTCCAGAAATGTGTGGATATGGCACTTGGGGATACAGTTTAACAGTGAATAGGGTGGTCCTAAATTAACAGTTCAACCTTATGATCTTAGAGAGCTTTTCCAGTCAAAAATACTCTATGATTCTATGATTGTAATGTAAATCAGGAATGGATATGCTTTCATTATTGAGACACAATGCATAGAATGACAGTTGCTTGATTACTGTATTAAAGAGGGAGACACAGAAAGGGATAAAAAGGTAAAAGTAATATTGCCTTAAAAAAAAAAACCCAGACAAGTAGGGATAGAAATACTTAATAATTTTCAGCAAATAAACTTCAGGTCCTTTTTTAGACGCTTGCTATACACAGAGCAATTTTTCTGGATTTTGACAAATTACCATCAGGTCTGTTTCTTTAATTGTTTATTTAGGAAGTGGCATTCCATATGAGTAAGTGAAGCTGTACTTCTAAAGGAGCCATTATCATGCAGTTGTATCACTAAATTTCATCTGCTTTTGTCAGCTGAAAATTAGATTATGAAAATAGTTTTTTTTTTCTAAAATTTAGTTTTAAATCAATGCACAAATAACAGGTGACATAGATATTCTGCTTATCATTAAGTCTCCTAGTCTGTTGGTAACACTGAAAAGTGAAAAAACAAATGGAAAACTTGTGATCTTTCTGCAGAACTTTAAGATTACTATTGCAAAGCCCATTGTTATTTAGTGTGGGCTTCTCAGTACAATACACCAAGTCTTTCTCATTTTTGTACTGGAGACTCTAAAGCTTTAATCTAGGCTGTAAAAATCCAAATCAGATTTGAAAGGTGCCCTTGAGGGAAATCATGACATTTAGGGCAATGTCTGATTTTTTTTTTTTTTTTTGAAATAAATAATTCCTTTCAATTTGAATAGATATTCTCTTGTTGACAACTTGGGTTTAAGTGAAAATGGGTAATTTTGCATTCAGCGCATACTGCAAGTCTTATCTTAGTTAACATATTAATAAAAATGTATGGATTAAGGAAAAAAATATCACTGGGTTCTACAGTTATGCTATTTTAATAGCAAGACTCTTCCTTTCATATAAGCTGAAGCCTCCTTCATCCTGTGATAGGAAAGGACTAGCCCCTGCTGTGTGGTGTCCTCAGACTGACCACAGGGGCACATCTTCACTTAAGTGTAAAATTTCCCTTTTTATTAATACTTGTATCTATATTATAATTGTATCAAGGACAAAATGTCTGATTTTTAAAGAAGGTTATTGAGATATTTTCTTTCAAGGATATATGTGGATGACATCTGTCCTGGGGTGGTGTCCCTAAACCAGGACAATATCTTAATAATATTTACTAGCTTTCACACCTCTCAGCAAGATTTTTCTTTTTTTTGTTGAAATTTTGCAGGTGTTTATCTCACTAATATTTTCCACAGCAGAAAAAATACTCTGAAGCCACATTTTGTGACTTCACTTTGATGGAAGTTCTCCCTGTTTATCTGTCCTGATATCCTGAGTGAAATATATGAAACAACAAGAGTAACCTAGCAGTCGCTTTCTCCAGTCCTTCAGGATTAGCGTTCCTGGTATGTGTCAGACCAGTCTGAGTGAAATGTAATGGGAAAATAAACCCCTCTTTATTCTAACAAGATAAAAACCCTAAACTCATTATTAATACTGAGAAGAGATGCAAGGAATTGAAATTAATCAGGATATGTTTGTTTCAGCACTACCAGCAGTGTTTATTACCAACAGACTTGATAACAAGCATTGTCTCCTGGGCAGTCCCTCCCCTCATTGCCACTCACTGTTATTCCCATGGACTGCCATTGTTCAACAGGGGGTTCCTAAAATTCTCAGCCTTCATAATTAATCAAATCAAATTATCATCTTGGAAGAACTTGCTAATGAAATACTGTCAGTGACAATACTGACTTTGGATACGCAAAAGTACATTATAAATGTTCTCACAAGGCATCCGCAAATAGTTTTGGCAACTTGTTGATGAGTAAACAAATGCCTGTGTAAGTGAATGTAACTATATCTTCCATAAAGTATAGCTGCAATGCATCTAAGAAAGAAAACATTTTTTAATTTTTTTTTTTTATAATAAGGAATATAGTATATTAATTAACATTTGAAAAATATCAAGAGAAATATTTATAGACTGGATATGTCTGGATATCAGCTGGCTATAAATACAAGGCAGCAAAGCTGAAGAGGCTTCTTTAAGAATAGGATAATAGATGGTCTTTTAGGACAATAGAAGATACCCTGAGATGAGGCTTAGAGAAAAAGAAGTGGGAAAGACTGAAGGGTAGAGGAAAAATTGTAGAACTGTAGAATTGTAGAAGAAGAATTGGGAGTAATAAGAAAAGTTAAAGTAAAATTAAACAGAGACCGGAAAGAACAAAATGTTTGTGCATGGTAGAGATTTCCCTGAATGCAGTGACAGATTTTCTCATCTCATTGGGTTACGACACCATGTAGTTGTCCAGCATCTGCTCTCCTAAAACTAAGCTCAGTCTATTATTTTACACTTCCAGATGGAGATAGTGTGATGAAACTCTTGACTGGATTTGGCCCCCTATGCAGAGAACTCCTTGGCTGTTGCTGCATCCTCCACTGTACAAATTTATTCTTGTCTACAGGGATTAATTTTACCATGAAAATGTATGCTTTGTAAAGCAGCATTCCAGGATGGCAGACAGGGAAGACACACAGTTTTTGAGCAATGATGGTTGAGGGACAGATTTTCAGAGAAAAGTGGTTTATCACCTTGTGAGCTAGCAAAAGTACAGTAAAGCTCTGAGGACAGAAAGAAGCATGTTACCAACTACAGAATCCCACTGCAAGAGAAATAATCCCTTTTACACACTAGGCTCACTTTCTCTTCTGCTGATGTCTGTGTGGGTCATGCAACCTTCTGTCTCTGCAAAGGGAGAACATAATGATTCAATTTATGGAAGTCAGGGCAAAAGGAAAAACTAAGATCAGTGGGTCACAGGATAGAACCCTTGAGAATGACTGAGCATTGCATGACTCTGAAGTCCACAGGAAAAACAAGATTTAAAGCCAGAAATCAAAGCAGTAAATGAGACTGGGTAGCAAGCCAGTGCCAATTCTGTTAAAATAAAAAAATATTCTGCTTTTATAACAAAATAAATGAGCCAAAAATGTTACTGCTTTTAAAACAGGGTCTATAAGGATAATGTGAAACCTTTTCTATCTCCAAGCCTTTTATTGTAATTTATAGTGTAGAGTAAAAGTAATTGCATTTCTTAAAAAAAAAAAAAAGAAGACAAAGGGGGGAAAACAAAACAAAAAAACCTCACCCAATTCTCTCTATCCAAAGATATTCCAATATACAGTTATTCATTGTACAAAAACTTTTTCAGTATTATTAAATTTCTATACAAAGGGACATGGTTTGGTTTTTACTAAAGGTAATAGAATAAAATTCACTGTATTTTCACAAAGAGTAGTAGCCTATAAGTTTCCAAAAGAGAACTGCTGAAAAGTGCAACACTGAAACATTTTTCATTTTTTGGCAGTACAATGCGAAATACATGTTCTATCACATCAAATGTTTGATAGAATCCATATAACATAACTGTTTGGGTTTTTTTTTTTGTAAGGAATACTAGAAAAAAGAACTCAATTTGCCCTGTTTTTGTGAAGAGGTAAATATATTAAAAAGAAATTTAAGAAATATCTGAATTGGTATTGAAATTCATGAAAACAAGTTCAATCTTAGGAAACTTTATTTTAGCTCTATAATCTGAAAGAGGAGAGAAAAAACAGAATGATCTGCATTGTAAGAACAGACTGCCTGCTGTAGTTCCTGTGCGAGGCTTGTAGGATTTGAACAATTTAGGTGCTTATACTCAAGAGCAGGTCAGAAAGATTATATGAAATCGAGGCATCACATACTGGACTTTGATGTTCCTTTAGCATTTATCTTTCAGTTTCTGTAGAAAATTATTTAAGAAAGGATTTTTGTGTCCTAAAAAATCGTCAGTGACCTGGATGCCATGTATGCATCAAATGCTCCAAAGCTCATGGCCACAATCCTTTTCAAAACACCCTTCAAGACCATAATGACATTTTTTAAATGCCTGGATTTTTTTGTCTATTTAAATTGCAGTTTTGTTTCTTTCTCCTCAGACAACCATCATTCACAGTAACTCAGGACTGGTTATTACAATGGTAGCATCTTGGTATACTCCCCTTCTGACACTAAGTGCAGAGCTGAACAGGATAGTTTTTGTTATATCTTTTGGCAGTGAGACTTCATCCCCCATTCCTTCACTGCAGATTACTACAACATTTTTGCACTAAACATCCATTGAGTTCAACCCTGAAACAATTAATAGAAAAGTAATAGACTGGAATGCCAGTCATGGAAGAGATCAATTTCTCCTATCAATTTTCATTCTGTCTAGTCTGATAATGTTGTGTTTGAAGACTGACTTCAACATGAGGAATGGAATCATGTGTTATTTGGTGTGTCAACACATTAGGAATTGGAAACTGGGAAACACGGCCCTGAGTTTTTGTAACTGAATTGAGATGGGAAAGAATGGGAAATTTCTTCTGCCAATATTTTAACAAGAAATGTAAACTCCAGACACTTCCACACCTCAATGTTCCTAAACAGAGAGAGGCTTTACTGGGTGCCATTTAAGATTCCTTCACTGAGAAAGTAGAGTGTGTACTAAATTTGCACATGCAGGCATAATCTTAAGTGTTATGAATAAATATCAAATAAAATGAGAATTCAAAGATACCTCTCTGCTTGATATAGTCTTTTGGTTAGCTGTGGGTGACTGTGCTTTGAATAATTCTGTGACTGTGTCTCCTGCAGGTCACTAACTTTCTATGAAATTCTGACACACAGGAGTTCCCTATCTCAACAGGATATTTGAAGAAGGCATTTTGAAAAGCAGCTGCTTTTTGCTGAATGATAGCTAATCCAGAGAGTCAACAGAATAATTATGTTCCTTAAATATAAATTTATATATTGATGATCATGAAAAAAATGACATGCCTTCTTCAAATTGGACTGAAATATTTCTTTGCTGTTTATCTCCTCTTTAAATATGTTTAAGAGTAACCTCTCAGGCTTCCTTAGTGCCTTCCTAAAAGAATTACTTGATTCAGAGTTTCTAAACTATTTGATGAAACCAACTTTTACTCATATCTCTCCTAAATTGGTTTGCTTAAGACAGTAATGAATATAAACATAAGAAGATAAGTGAGTGCTTTATATCTAAATGCAGAAAGTTGTAATTTTCAAATGTCTTTTAAAAAGCAGTGGAGTCAGATGACATTCTGAAATCCTATTTTCATAATATTTATCTTGCATATTATACTCCGTCAACAACAATAAATAAACAGTTCCTTAACTCAAGGCTTTTATTTAAAACTTTAAAGTTATTTATTAGCTACACTATTCTTCTTTAGTTGTCATTCACCTATTCCATCAGTATGTTTCTCCTTTCCTTTTGCTTCATTTCTTTCCAGAGGTTGATACTGCCTTGGAGGAGAATGATAATCAGGCTGCATCACTTTGTTGTTCTCTAAAGTTTGGCTGCATGAAAATCATAAATGATGCAGTGACTGCTGCACTACACTAGGAAAAAATAAGAATACCAACAAACTCACGGTTAAAGTAGAGACTGTGTTTGGTAATATTATGAAAGTGACAGTAGACAAACTTTCCAAAAAAAAGGTAAAGATAGAAATAAAAATTAACTGTGTTCAGAATTCCTGTTAGGGAAGAAAATAAATGTGGGTGAGGAAGCCAAGTGGTAAGAGGAGAAAGAACAAATATATGCCACTTTTTTCCTGAAGGAGGGTAAATTTATCATGTCTCAGTTAAAATAACTTATTTTCCCCATGGAAACAGAGCCACACTTTCTGAAGAAAAGAGGCAATTTCTAGTGATACATTTAGATATTGATACAGGCACTAGCAGTGGGCGAACTGTTCATTGACAGATGTAGTGCAAATGAATTGGAAGATACTTTTAAAAGATGAGATGTATAAAGCTTGCAACGTTCATTTCAAGGATAGTTTTCCTTCTGTTTAAGGGCAGATGGAGAGATGTCATTACTGCGCTGATAGATAGGCAGTTCTAGTGCCTTCAGTTTGGAAATTAAGATTGCAAATGAACGTGGGACAGAAGCTGACCATATTGTTAAGCCTGGAGAAAACTCTTATAACATCTGATGAAGTAGTGTAGATTTTGAGCTTCTGAGATATGAGTGAGAGCTCTGAAGAAAGAGTAACAAAGATGGTAAAACAAGCTGCTAAATGTGAATGCAGCTTGACTTTTTTTTTTATACCAAATCAAGATAGAATTTAATTAAAAAATCACCTTAAATATGATTTCCAAATTGACTGCACAACCCATTTGGGACACCCGTGTGCACACAATGTATTGATGTAATAGCTACATGTCAAGTTAATGTAAAAACACTCAAGAGAATTTAGATCTTACTTCTGTCTGAAAATCAAATTCTGGTAAATTAGTGCTAGACAGGCTAAAAACTTTGCAGGTAGTAAGCAGACCAAGTTGACAGTAGGAGAAATCCCTACCCACGTATTTATTTGCCTTTTGGGACTGATTTATTGTAGTGAAGTAAATACTCATCATTCTCACAGGGGTAAACTTGTGACCTCAAACCACCTCACTTGAAGAGGGGAACAAGTCACTGTAGTGTGACATCTAACAAGTTAATTTTCTTCTCCATTTAGCTGGTATATTGCAAGACTTTTCAAGCTTCATACTTGCATTTCTACTTTAAAGTGCATGCCTCCTACATGTAAAGGCTATTTCAAGTATATTAACCAAGTGTTTGCAAGCTAAATCTGATGGTGAAAAGTAAGCTAAAACTCTGTATCATTTTTGGGAGGGATTAGATTGAAAATATGAGTTGAGCTGAGCTGTCTCTAGATGCCTATTTTTAACATAAACCTGAGATGTGGGGGGATTTGAGTGATGTCAGTTTGGGGTTTTTTTGATAGAATTAATTTTAGCCTGCAACGCCATGCTAGAAATTCTGGTGATTCCTTTCTTTTCTCTCATATTAGTTTGGTACATCAGGAGAAAAGTGCACATTTATTTTGTTCTAGACAGTTAGACTTCATGCGTGTTCAAACAAGTGGATTTTCTGGTCGTGAAAGCTTATAAAGATTTTAAAAACAAAATATGGGGGTTGCCATTGATGCTGTAGACAGTATCAATGGTGTTGTCTACACCACAGAATAAGGACCACCATAAAGGTGCATCTAGAAAGGATCAATTAATGGTACATGTGTAAGTTTGTAAAACCTCTTATTCCAGAGATCAGTAGAGATAATTTTTTTTTTTTTTACATTTGAGTATCCTCCTACTTCTGATACATTTTGTCATTAATTCTTGTTTTCAATTGTGCCATGTTCAAATTAAATGTATTTTAGAGATTCTCCTTATTAAACTAGTCTAGTGCTTGAAAACATTAGTACTGTTTGTAGTTTGCAAAAGACCAACATTACCTTAATTGTCCGTTCCAGGTTAAATACCCTGTAAATATTCCAGGGTTCCATTACCTGCTCTTATGCCCTCCCTAAGTTTCCACTGTTGATTATTCTTTGAGGAAAGAAATAAGTAAACTTTTGGATGATACAATAATACCTAATTTTTAGTTTCTTCCATGCCATGTATTTCTGCCCTGGTTTTGTCTTCATTCTACATCCATGCTTGGATTTATTTTTTGCTTAATTTTCAGCCTCACCATGGGCTGCACCAAGGGCTGCAGGGGAATCTCTGCTCTGGTGCCTGGAGCACCTCCTGCCTCTCCTTCTGCACTGACCTTGGGGTCTGCAAGACTCTCGTTCTCACATATTCTCACTCCAGTCTCCCAGATTCTGTTGCACAACTTTGTGTCCCCATTCTCAAATATGTTATTGCAGAGACACCAGCTTTGGGCAGCATGGGTGCTTCTTGGAGTTGTCTGGAACTTTCTCTGTTCACTGTGCAGACAGGATCAGGCATCTTCTCTCAGAAGCCACATCTGCAGCTCCTCTCTTCCTTGAAAAAAGAACCCTTGCCATGTAAACCTTATACAGTTGGCATTCTGAAATTTTGATACCTTTCATACTGCATACTGCTGCCCAGCCCATGTAGCAACTGCTTCAAGAACTGCAGTGCATTGCTTGAGAATCACTTTAAGCAGCAACACACCAAGTTCACTCGAGCTAAATTCAAAAGCTTTTGGTTCCAATCCATAGCACAACTCTCTCTTGTTTCATTCATGCAAAGTCACCACACCCAGGGAAACAGATGAGCCACAGCAGTTCCAAACATGTTGGATGAACATGTTGGAAAGACATCAGAATATCCCCCTTTTGTCACACACTTTGGCAAATCCTTGGTAGGATAAATGTATTTCCAAAATTTATAGATTATTAATTACTTTCAGATTATGTGTCATAATTATTTAATATTTATTTATATTCCTTTATTTATTATTTTTCCATAAATGAAGAAACAAGGCTTGTGTAACCATGTACAGTTAGATCTGAGTTCTGGAACACTTCATGCAGTACACTTGAGTAATTGAAAAACACAATTTACAGTAAGAAACAAAAAATGCTAAGGCCTTGGTAAGTAAAATATAAACAGGAATAAGAAGAACAATACTGCAAATCTAATTTGTTTTATTGATTCTGTTTTGGTATTGATTTTGACTTATGTTTCTTTCTCTTCCAAAGCTCTGTCTCTGTGAATAAACTTGTTTATGACACATGTTTATATTGATAGCATAATATGGTGTGCAGTATAAAACATAGATTTTTGAGGCAAGTGACAAGCTTTAACATCTGGATGTGGAAACACTTATGTGACACTTCCTGTCTGAGGTGGGATTTTAGGATCAATTCATGTTATATAGTATGTCTGTCAGATACACTGGATTACAGTTTTCATGTTTATATTTCTGTATTTAGTGACTCAGAGAACTAAGATTACAATTTCCATAACTATTTTTCCTAGTTGTGGTTTTTTCATAAATATATTGCAGTTTTATATATCTCTTCAACATCTCTAGTGAGAAAACAACTTTTGAAATGGAAACTTTAAAACTAGACCAATACAGTAAAATAATACCAATAAAATAACCTGCAGAGCTGTGAGTTCATTCATAGATTTCCTACATAGTAATTGAAGCTCCACAGAGCTATCCACATTGTTTTTACCTGTCTAGGTATGCTACCATTAAAATAGATACTCAGATATCTTAGTAGTAAAACCTTCAGATATTAACTTGTAGTTGCCACCTGTAATCACGCTTGTAATATATCTGTGAGTACATTTAGATAAACACAAACTCATGAACTGACTTTAGCCTAGAAGCCATAATTTCATGCTGCTTTTCTGCTTGGTACAGATTAAATTCCAGTCTATCATCACCTGTCTGTGTAGTCATATTTCACGTAGAAGTGATGCTGTTTTTCTAGACTGTTGTTTGACAGGTCTCTACCCAAGACACAGTTCTTTAGTTTATCCTTCTACCACCCATCTCAAGTAAATTATTGGGCAATGGACCCTTTAAGTCTAGCACAATAATTTCTCAGACTTAATAATAATAATAATAATCACATTTTTAACTACATTGTGAAAAATAGTCTTACTATAAAGCATGTCTTTCTTAACAAGTGCAATATTATTTAATTTTAATACTATTTGTATTTGTATTTGTTTGAAAGGAAGGTGATGTTTTTTTCCCCCATTCCTTTAATGATTCAATATCTGAGAGTACCTTACAATTAGGTTTTAAAGAAAAACGTGTCCTATTCAAAGATGACAATTTACTAAACATTAGTATCCAAGTGTTTTTATCCTGAAATAAAAGGATTTTTTTAACTTTTAGTTATAACTGTATTTTAAAACATTTTTTACAAAATTCTGTCCTGGCTTTGGCTCGGATAGAATTAATTTTCTTCCTAGTAGCTAGTTCAATACTCTAGTTTGTTTTTTTTCATTTAGTACGTGAATAATGTTTTAGTTGTTGCTGGGCAGTGCTTATCCTGAGTCAAGGAGTTTTCAGGGTCTCATGTTCTGCCAGAGAGGAGGGGCACAAGAAGCTGTGAAAGAGGATAGCAGGGACAGCTGACACGAAGTGGCCAAAGGGATATTCCATACCTCAAAATGTCATGCCCAGTATAAAAACTGGGTCAAGTTGGCCGGTAGGAGCCCATCACTGCTGGGGGACCAGCTGGGCATTGGTCAGCAGATGGTGAGCAATTGCATCGTGCATCACTTGTGGGTTTTGGGTTTTTTCTCCTCTCTTTTTATCTTCCATGTCATTGTATTATTATTAATAATATTAATATTTTCTTTCCATTTTTAACTGTTCTTATCTCAACCTATGGAGTTTACTTTTTTTTTTTCCATTCTCTTCTCCATCTCACCTTGGTGAATGGGCAAGTAAGCAAGCAGCTGCTTGATACTTTGCTTCTGTTTGGGGTTAAACCATGATAGTTCTCATATTTAATCCTGTTTTCTATATGTTTCTGAGGTATTCATGCTCTAACAGACAGAAATTACTCATCTTAAATATGGCTTCTTTTGTAATTCATAATGATGCTTTATTTTATTCCTGTTAGGAGAATGCCTGCTAGATAACTTGAAGGTTTTATTCATATGCAGAGTGTAAAATTTCTGTGCTGCATGAAACAAACTTTATCTTAGTAATTTCTTCAACACCAAAAATCCTGTAATAACAGAACCAAAATACTTAACAGTTAACAGTTCAGTAGTCTTTTGTTTTAACATTAGTTTTCAGGAATGTAATTGAAAATGTTATGTTACTGTGGTAATAAAAGAACATACACATTTCCTCATGTTCCTCTTAGAACACTGATCTAGGTTTGTGGCTCAAAGAAATCCTGAACTTTCTTTATAAAGAATGTATACCTTATTTTCTAGAGTTTTCATTTATGTTTAAGAAAAGATTTTTTCTCTGAAGTACTGTTCTGCAATAGTAAGGAGAGGAAATTAATTTTAAGTATTTAAATAACAAGCTGCCAGGAAGGTGGGCAGATCTTTTTTGGCAGGTACTTGATTCCAAAAACTGTCAAGATTGATGTCATCTTTGTAGTTCTAACAGTAATTTTCCTTTCCCACAAAGCAAGAATGCAAAGCCTAAAGCACTGCATATAACATGAATTTTGTATTATACTTTATTTCTTTCATTTATTAAATAAATACAACATAATTCTTCTCTCAGGTAACTGAAAATGTTAATATTGATTTTCTTTCAGGTACTTATTATAAAAATTGCTGTGAGTGATTGTTCTGTACTAGTAATGAAATGTTTTGGTGAGCTTGTCTATCAGCCTATATTTTATGAAAGGAAAACAGTTCAATTATCAGTAAGATGCTTTAAAAAAAAATAAAACACAAAACCAGAAAGTTATTTTTTTCATTTCCCAGTTGAATTGTGTTCGTTCATCATGAGAAAACACATTAGGCTCCTTTCAAAAATAAGTTTTGATTAGTAGGAAAATTTTCAAAACATTGTCAACTTCTTAGAAAACCTAAAGATATTTAAGGACCAAAGTCACACTTAGAGGAACAGCAATATGCATACATTAGTGTACTTGTAAATTTAGCACTGTCAACTTTCATTCCAGCTTGTAAAAATAAAACTGAAGTCTGCAGGAGACAGATGTGTAAGAGTAGCAGTTCTTTTATCTTTAGGGATGAAAGAAGCAGCAGTGTAGTATTAACTTTTCTGAGGTTTGGTTAATTATTTTTGCTCTTGAAAATGTTTCAGTGATTTACTCTTCAGCTTTAATAATACAAGGACTTGATATATATATATATATATATATATAACATTTACCCTTTTTCCAAGGCTATTAATTTCAATTGCTCAGTACCTACAACTGATTTAGCGAAAGAGGAAGTAAACTTATAGGTTAACTAAGCAGATGAAGTAATTTCCTTCCCTTTTTGCATTTCTGTTGTCCAGATTATAAAGTGCAACTGAAAAGCAAATATTTGTAACCTCTAATCATATTGATTTCCATAAATCATCTAATCGTGACAGAATATGCTTTTTACAGTTTTGCTTAATTGAAAGAAGAAATTGCTTCAGTATAAACTCTGAAGCCTAGGTTCTAATACTGCAAAGTCACTTAAAGAAACACTAGGTTGAAAAGAGACTGGTAGTTTAGTACCTGAAACAGAAGTTTTTGGATGTACAGAAGTTGCAGTGAGCTGTATTGCTAAAAAATACTGCTGATTTTGCTTGATGATGACTAAAATAATCTCTAAAAAAAGATTAAATGGCTTCTCCATGCTAAATTCAAGGATTTGGAGAACTGCAAGTCATAGAAGATTTAGGTACTCAAGACTAGAATGTTGAGAATTTAGCCTCTCATTAGTTTCTGAAGTGGAAGTCTTAAATTTAATATGACTCCTCTGGCAATTTTACTAATTATTTAAAAGGATAATCTCATTATTCTACCCACAGTTTTGTATCTAACAGGCAGTCACCCAAGTACATGACTGATAGAGCAATCTCAAGCATTAGCCACTCACCCTGTGAAGTGCTGATGCTGGACATACACATGACTCCTTAAGGCCATTGCAAAAATTCTCACCTAACATGGATAAAAAAATGGAGAAGTCAAGCAAAGAGCAATAGAAAATGTCTCAGTAAAACTATTAACTATATAATCACCATATTAGAAGGTGAAAAGTTTGGGGGATTTATGATCTCTATCTTAAACGCATCAACTAGCTCAGTTTAAAGTGTATGTGCCTCTATGTGTGCCTGTAAAAACCATATTCTTCATTTTGACTGTACAGTGTTGGGTTTAGTGATTTCCTGTGACAGCAAGTTTCACTTCATGTTTGATAGATTTTTCAATATTGGCTTAGGAAGAAAAAACAACCATCATAAGTGATTATGCTCTCAATTCATCTTAAGATACAAGAAAGAGTAGTGTTAAAATTGGCAGTGTAGTTTAATTATATAAGATTTCTTTTTTCTATGTACAAAATAAAGTGACAAGATTTGGGGACTGGATATCAATAAATATTGTGTACATGCTTAAAAAGAGATTCCCAGCTCTAGAAACAGGATGGAATGAGAATGAGTTTCTGTATTTCCTTCACTAATTTTTATCCCGGTATCCCTCTTGCTATCAAAATCATAAACTGCAAGAAGGGTTTTACATATTGAAGCTATCACAAGCATGAAGTTATTTTCTGGAAGTGATAAGTGAGAAGGAGTACTGTTTTCCATGTCCTCCCCATGTAGCAGAAAGTCATTTGTGTTGCCACTTTATGAGGCCACTTGCTAACCATGTGCAACTCTGAAAAACCTCTTGAATACAGCAGTGCCAGTTTAATTTAGGCATAGTTCTTATCAATGCTTTTGCAGATGCTGTAGGCAACAAGCCATGTAAGTCACTTACAGAATTTTCCAAATTACTTTCCATGTCTCAGTGATGAGTGAAAGCATTGTTCACGGCCGTGGCCTCTCCAAAGCTAAATGTACTTTGCTAAGTACATTTTTTTTTAAAGCAAACCTACAGTACTAGTATTTATAAAGCCCCCAAGAAGTGATGGAGGACTCAAAGTAATTTGCTTCCCACTGCAGTCTGATGGGTGCATAATAAAGACCAGATCTTTTCTGCAAGACGAAGATACAGAAATTTCACATCTCTTCCAATGCACAGAATCAGGAAAAAGCAATGTGTGAAACTGGATCACTCCCTGTGTTGCAGGTTGGTTTTTGGTGTGTAAGAGCCTGAACAAAAGAAGCATGAGTTGCTTTCGAGTCACTGGGCTGTTCTTGAATTAGCTATTGCCACACCATTTTGCTGCAAGCGCTTTCAGTGTCACTGCCACCGGTGTTCGTTTACAAGAGAAGGGTGTTTCTGCACAACCTCACATTAACGTTCACCTCCATTCTTTTGCCCCAGATGACCTCCAGCCTTCCCTGAGCTACTGCAGAAAGGCATTTGAGAATTGATAACCCTAAATTGTAGAGAGATCTGAAAATTACTGGAAGAAATCTCTCACATCCATTTTTTGACTTCTGTCTGGTCTAAGCAATTTCATTGGGAGGTCTCACTTTGGACAGCAAATTACAAGTAAAGAATGCAATTTCATACAGTTTGAGGAAAGTCAGTACAATGCCGGGTCTCATTTAAGACCTGGATCAATTGTATCTCTGAAATTTTTACAGTCTAGACAGAAGGGGAGTATTTTTAACACAACACAAAGGTCTTCATACTTCTCTGGTACTTGCAGAAAAATGGAAAGGTGGAAAAAAAAGAATCCTTACAGCAAAAAAAAAAACCAAACTAGTGTAATGTTCAAAGAAGGTTATTGTTTGAAGCGTTAGAAATCATTGCAGAAACTTAAAGGTATGTTTACAGCTAGACACTCAAACAAACCATGAAGTAGTAGCAAGACAAAAAAGAGTTACCAGCACCACCACAGAGTTCAGATTTGATGGCTGCTTTGGCCTAAGGGCATTTATTCCACATCAAACCTAGTTATGAAGTTCTTACTGTAATATTATGCCGCTCTCAGGGTTTAGTTTGCTAGTCTGTATCACTAGATCAGTGCAAATGCAAAATTATAGGGAGGCTATATAACCATCCCTAAGAGAAGCAATTAAAAGTTTTTAAACTTTTACCAGAACAATATCAAGACAAAAGTAGTAATTTCTGTAATTTTTTGAAAATAATCAGTTTCTTCAATAATTCCTCATGATGTTTTCCTACACCCTTTAAAAAGCACCATAGAAATCTTTCTTTATAGAAAGATTAGGTTTTAATATGAAAGCACAATTATTTTATCCTTTTACAACTGCATTAAACAAAAGACCTGCAAATCAGACTCTGTAATATTTGCATCATTTATATTCCAACTTTTGACTTATCTGCTTCTTTAGTTTTTCATCACACCATTGCCTGAACTTTCTGTGTGTACAGGAAATTTCAAGAATACTTGCTTTTCCTGGATTCTTTATAATTTGGAATCTTCTCTTTTTTGAAACCTGAAATGCAAAATATATGTACACCTAGTAACGTATTCATTCATGGTGTTCACTCCCTTAAAACAGAACATGTAGTTTTAGAAATGAGCACATAACTCTCTTTAAAATTAATACATATTTTTCTTTTTCCAAATAGTTTAACAGAGGAGAGGACCTGATGACAGTACATGGAAAGACAAGACCTACCTCATTTTCAAGTTCATCCATTTTGAGTTTTACAAAATAGATTGAGAATTAAAGAAGAATCACCTAGTGATTTTTAGACAATATTAATAGACATATATTAAACTGAGAACATATGAGATTATACTGAAACTCTGAAACCATCTATAAGAAAAAATAAAGAAATAAATGTCATTTTTTTGCAACCTGTCTGGCTGGTCATAAGAATTAAGTGTCAAGGTGCCTTATTAAATTAATTCAATACTCTAAAAGCATTTGCTATACTTTCAGTGAAATCTTACATTTTCCACTTTTATTCCTCTCAGAATCAAAACATATTGTAGCTTAATCTGAATGTCTGACCACAAGGATAAGGGAAAAATAAAACTGTTGAAAAACAGTACTTTTTATTTACTTTGCAGAGCTGTTTTTACTGCTATTAACAATCATCCTGTAGTTGTCTTCTGAAAATACAAATATGTATGTATCAGAATGCACCTTCCACTCAAAAATCTGATATATCATCCTTGGCAAGAGAAGAGAAAATGAAAAGGGGAATATTTTAATTAGATTTTATTTCAGCCTTTTCCTAATGCATAATGCAAAATGTTTCAGAAGGTCTTAATGTCTTTTAAGGCCTCTTAAGGTCTGCATGGAGCAGAACACAGGTAAAATATCAGCCAATGTCATACAGCTTCCCCAGATAACTGTTTTTAAAAAAATCTCTATCTATCTATCTATCTATCTATCTATCTATCTATCTATCTATCTATCTATCTATCTATCTATCATCTATCTATCTATCTATCTATCTATCTATCTATCTATCTATCTATCTATCTCATTGTGATAGTTAGGTGATATCTATGGTGATATATTACAAGTTCCAGAGACAAGAGCTGATGAATTTTTTATTAAAGAGAGTCATTAAAGTCAATTATATAGAGAGTATGTGTGACTTCAAATAATCACAGAATAGCTTGAGTTGGAAAATATCTTAAAGATCAACTTGCTCCAACCCCTGACAATTCTGGTGACAATTCAATGGAAGGATGAGCATTCATTTAAACTACAGGTGGGACTAGAACCTTGAATGCCCAACACTGGCATTTAGAAAAACTACTTCTCAGCACCTGGCTGCCTCTAATTTACCCAGAGCCTTTCTGATTCCACTTCTTTCAAAGGCTGACTTCACCTAGATTCAGAGGTTGGCTTCACCAGAGGTTGACAGTTCCTGTCATTCAAAGTGATACAACACAGCAGCAAATTAAATTATCTACTCAGGTGATAGGTAACACACAGTGGGATCTCAGCTTGTAGCAGTTAGAGTCCATGGGCACAAATTATGATTTGTGTTTATACTCTTTCTATCCTTTAATACTTATACATCTTTTGTTCCTTAGAAAGTCCCTAACCACGGACTGCAATCCCCTGAGTTCATGTTACGCACCTTGATAAGCCACGTGTGAAAAATTTTGATACCCCAGGGATATAATAGAGGACTTACACAGCCATTGGTCAGTCTTTAGCTGTACACCAGGCATCCTGCTCATTGCTGTAACATAAAGTGCTTGTCAGTTGCATTCTACGGCTTTCTGTGGTTCCAAGTCCTTCATGGATTCAGTACTTAGATTTGATGTTCCCTCCTCTGTGAAGCATCATAATTGCCTATAGCTGAAATAATCTTGAATGACATAAAATTTATGATTCAGACAATTTATTTTATTGCTTGAAATATCTTTGATATCAAACTGAAATTTTAAATTCACTATTCTCAGGGATCAATATGACTTTTTTTGCCACATAAAAACAGTGTAAAGGAACGTAAATTAAATGTCTTTGTAAAATTATTTTATATTAAAAAGTAAAAATAACTTAGTAACCATTAAAAATAATAATCAAAATTGGTTTTGAACGCAGTAGCAAAGTATTTCATTTTACTCCAAACAGGTTTTTGGTTTTAATTATTATTAGTTTGCAAAGAAATTTAAAAGACTAATTTTAATTTTCTGTTCAGCTGATCTTTTTAGCTGACAGTAATACCAAAAGTAAGTTCTTTACAGTCAAACTCTCTTTTGGCGACTCACAGTCTTAACATTTGCTGCTGACAATTACTGGCAAGAAATATTTATATTAGTACTATGAAAGAAGTATTTCTTTTCCATAACATTTAACTCTCAGCAACAGCAAAATAGCTATTTAGTGCTCTCTCTGGGGATTTCCACATATCAAATAATACTGAAAAGCACACGGAACTGTTGGAGTGTGTCCACAAGAGGATTACAAAAATGATGTGGATTACAGAT
This sequence comes from Poecile atricapillus, assembly GCF_030490865.1. Lineage (NCBI taxonomy): Eukaryota > Metazoa > Chordata > Aves > Passeriformes > Paridae > Poecile > Poecile atricapillus. Next base: position 76,964,693 of record NC_081249.1, on the reverse strand, counting down.
AAAGAGGTTGCAGCACCTCTTCCATGAAGACAAGCTGAGACAGCTGGGCTTGTTGACCCTGGAGAAGTCTCCAGGGAGACCTTAAAACACCTTCCAATATCTAGAGGGCTAAAACTGGAGAGGGACTTTTTACAAGGGCATGATAGAACATAAGGGCTTTAAACTGAAAGGGGCTGGGTTTAGACTAGATGTTAGTAAGAAATTCATCCCAGTGAGAGTGGTGAAGCACTGGGACAGGTTGCCCAGACAGGATGCCCCATCCCTGGAAGTTTTTAAGGCCAGGTTGGATGGGCCTCTGACAACCTGGCATGGTGGAAGGCGTCCATGTCCACAGCAGGAGGGTTGGAATGAGATGATCTTAGCAGTCCTTTTCCAACCCATGCTATGCTCCTATATATGATTAATTGGCAGAAGATATGTAAACCCCCCAAACATTTGTAATTACAATATCCTTATTACAATAAACTTTAACAACAGCATTCTGAAGTGTTTTAATTGTCTAAAGTTTGGTTTTATTTCAAACTACCAGTAACTGTGAACTAATTTTCTTTAAGGAAAAGTAATATGAAAACACCATTGACCTAAATGTTAATGTAAATAAAAATAATTGTAAATGGAAATAAAAATAATTTCCTCTCTTGGTGACTCTTAACTGTAGCAGGCTATTTTATATACCTTGTTTTAATCTCCAGTGTTTTTTTGCTGTTTGTACTGTAGAAGATCTCAGAAAACCTTTCAGCTTGCAGATTATTTGGGGTTTTTTAGCTGGAGTTTTTTCAGTTAGATCTACAAAGCTTTAGTATCATTTTGCTGTTTTACCAATTTCCATTAATATACCCATGTCACTTGTATTCATGAAGAAAGTTTCTTCACAAATGTCTTATAAATCCCTCATTCTCTGCTGTAAAAAAGCGGGGTTGGCAATATATTTTCTGCATTTGGACAAAACTGCAGTGCTCTGAGTATTGCATCAATTCCTCTTCCAGCATCACAGCCTGGGTGTTTCCTGTGGCTGATAGGAATTTCATTAGTGTATTGCTTGACTACTTAGTGGCTGAAAAACAACTACAAGTAAAAAGTCTACTTGCACTGTTTCTCATATAAACTCTTAATCTCTTAGTAATGAAAATAGTGCCCTCTAAGACAATAGAGAATTTTGGTTTAGAAACTCTATAATTCACATATTCTAAAAATCAAGTATTTTATTTATTTTTCTGTTTTTTACAGAAAAAAACATGTTTATCATATTTGAAGAATTTATAGATATTTTTAAATGAAAAAAATATATTCTTTATGAAAACTGACTATGGCTTTTCTTTCTGAGTCCTGAATAGAAATTTGTCTTGTTCTGCGATAATATAATCCACTCCTTTGGAAAAGTGTTGGTTAGAGCATATTCCATCTTGACCCTCTTTTGTTTTGTTGGTGCATGAATAGTCCTGTGTGCAGTCTTACCCTGTATATTTATTTTTCCTACAGCTTTAATATTTACATTTGCTTCTTTAAAAATAATTTTAATCCTTTTGGCACATTTTACTTTGAAAAACTGGAGTATCTTAAGACATCAGAAGATTCATGTATGTGAATTCTGCCATAGAAATCTGTTTACAATGATGAGTGTTAAGTGACTAAGGCTTCCTTGATAAATAAAAAAAAAAAAAAAATCATAAAAATACACTATGAACTTTTCACACTTTTTTTACCCCCTGAATTCCACTTTCATGTTTTTACCTCAGACTGTGTATTCATATTAGCATTATATACAAGCATTCATATTGACTATGAAAAGGAAAATACTCTCTCCTATAAAGTGCTGGTACGTTTTTAACACCTAGAGCAGGAGAAAAAAATTGTCTCAGTCTTCTAGCATCTCTCTGCAGAAAAATGCTGGTATGTGAAAAGTTAATCCATCTGTTACTACTTCTTTGAAGAGCAACTAATTTCTGTAATGTATAAATATGGCTGTTTCTCTCTCCTCATGATCAGAATGAAGGCAATTAAATTCCTCCAGAATTCCCTAATAACAGCTTATTTTTCTCAGACTGAAATGTTGACTGGTCTGTCTTCCCACCTTCTCTGTTGTTCATTCCTAGTTCAAGTAGAAACTAACTGCAGGGACCTGTTACAAATTGGAGGCAGTAATTTGTCATTTATCTTATTTATTTAATAGGCCTTTTGAATAGATGTTCAATTAAATAATACTGTAAGACTTGTCTTTATTTAATCTTGTATTAAAAAAACCCAAAAAAACAGAAATTAGTGTCACATGCATTAACAGTCATTTTTACAAAAATAAAGGATTTAGCTTTTTTAGTTGGTAAAGTTCTCCTTTTAAGACAGCTTTCCAAGTGATGTTTTCCGATATGTCATCTGTACCAAGTTATGATTACAGTAAATATATAGTCCTGGTTACAGCTGGCGTTTTTAGTTGCAGCAAACATTTTGCCATTTGGAAATTACCCTCATCTGGTAGTCTGCATTCAGAACAAAATTTAATTTCTATTGATAGATACATCAATTAATGATCAAGTAGCATGTTAAGACTCTGGATCTGTGCTTTGTATCTCCTACTATAACAAAGATGCAATTTTCTCTAGATTTTCTATTGTTCCCTCTCCAAGGCTGCTGAGCAATATTTTTTGTTTCATGTCAAGTTTTTCAGTAGATTTTAATTTCCCCTTAAAGTGATGTTGGACAGTAGCATCTCAATCTTACTATCTGAGAAATATATATATAGCTCGATGAAAATACATACAGCTATTTTTGATATTTCATTTATTTTTGATATTTCTATACTTCTTCAAAGAGAAAAGAATTTGACTAAGGAGTGAAGATTTGTTAGAGATGTCCAGTTAAAGTATAACCCTGTAAGATGCGCACTTCCGAAATGCTAATTATGCTAGTCAGGTCCATTTAGAGAGGTGTTTGCTCAGTGTTCATTCCTAGAAATGGTTTGTAAAATCCAGAATATTGATGCTGTTGTGCAGTAAATAAATTGTTTTTCTTGTCCCTCATATATGTAATATGTCCCTTTGAGGTAAATCCCCACACATGGAGGATTTTCTCAAGTTAAACATCAGCCGTCCCCTGGGGTTGTACGAACCAAAGACAAAATTATCTGCAGTTCTGGTAAAAAGTAGTTGATGTGGCAGGATCAGGAAGTTTCCCAGAGTATGTGTACAGCTGATGCCAGCTGCTGTTGTGTGTGTTTGAAGTCGTGCAGTGGAAGGTGTGTAGAAGCATCTATTCACAGACGGTGCTGTGTGTGTAGCAGTCATGTCAACCCTTGCTGTCTGTGACTAAAATGTGGTAGACAACATAGCTCAAAATTCCTCATGTGTTTGTTTCCTCCCAGAGGCTATGTTTGCAGATGGTGTCCTTAAGATTTTTAGTGACAAAAGCTGATATAAAACTGTAGTCCAAAATGGCATTTAAAGGTGCATAATTTTCTTTTATTACAGTGTTTTCAATTTCTCTTCAGTTTGTTATGCTTTTATAACCTAATGTGATTTTAATTGTAATAATGTATTGCTAAAGAATCAGCAGAGGGAAAAAAATCCAAGACAGCAGTGGCATGAATTACAAAATCTGTCTTAAAAACTCCATGACTGCTCCCAATTATGAAGAAAATAATGTTCTAATAAGAACAGAAGATAGGACATTATGATTTCATATTGATGGTTCATTTTATTTTTTTCTCTTTAGCTGATCATGTTGATGCACGTGGCTTATGAAATGCTTTTCAATATAAGAGTTTGTATATCAGTATCAATTTTCAAAGAGTAAAGGAAGAGTTTATTATAGACAACAAAGGGGAGGTGCCGAAATTAGACGTTTCTGGTTAAGTATGAGAAAATCTGGTTAGAGTAACAAGAAAAACAGCAAAGATTTTGCTTCTCTATAACAATCCCTACTGAGAGCAAAAATAAAGCTTGAATATTTGATAAAATGGAGACAATCTTAGAAACTTGTAGAAAGGAAGTGGGAACCTGCTTAAGGAAAAAAATATCCTAGAAAATAAAAATAGCAATTTTTTTAAAAAAATCTGGGCCATTTTTAAGTAGTTTGTTTTGACCCAATAAAAAGAAAGTCCCTGATATTCTTAATAGAAGAGGCATTCAGACATGGTTATGTGAGTGGGTGGCTAAGACTGTTTAAAAAATTAGTTCCTGTATCTCACTCACACATACTTTTAAACATGTTTTAATGGCAGTTTGTCATCACTGGGTGTTAGTAAAGATAATCAGTGCAATATGTTCTTCAAGATTATTATGACAGTTAATTCATGACTAAATAAATTATCTGATGTGTAAGAAAGAAAGAGCAGTTTTGGAGCTGGCACCCAATGAAATATTTCATCTATGCTGTTTTTTGATTTTTTTCCCTACTAAACAAGAATAGTTGTGTGATTTTTACAGAAACTTGGCTTGATTAGTGATGTTATTTAGGTTATAATTCATTTTATTTAGAACACCTTATTTTAACCCTTGGATATATCTCCAGTAATTTTATAGTCACTCTTTAGAAGGGATCAATAAGGCCCAAACCTAACAAAGAAATAAATAATTAGAAATAGGCTAAGTTGTTGCAGTCTCTTCATGTTTTATTACAGGAAGAGCAAACACAGTTCAGCCTCTAGAAAGGCTGAACACCTTGAAATTTTAAATGTTGATAGTGTGAGTTTGAATAAGTACATTCAAAATTTGGATGATCATCACACTGATCGAGAAACCTGACTATAATGTGGACAAATGCCCACATAGCCACCAACCAAATTTAGACTATACATATCCTTGATTTCACTAATTATTAGAGCTGCATTGTACATTTTACTGAGTTAATTAAATTGATTTTTAAACAAGTCAGTTTAAATTACTTTTTATTTCTTTGGGGAGGCTTTTAAATGGGCAACTTTACTTGAATTATGTTGGATTCATTTCTCAGCGAGTGACCAAGTTAAGCCAATATTTTATTTTAAAAGGAAGAAATTTATATTTGCTCACACAAATTTGTACTAGCTGAAGAATGATCCCGAGACTTTTTGTGGGGGTTTGTGCAAGTTTAATTTCTCTATCTGCAGGTTACTTAATTTGTTATTAAACAGATCTTTTTACAGCCCACCCATGCTCCCAGTAACTCCAAGAGAAAAACGTGGGCTCAGAGAAAATCTGTGTTTGAACAGCTGTCTTTATTCTTCAAGCGGAAAAATAAGACGAGCAATATTAATGGATTTCATAGGAACATCTCTACAGTGCAGTGAGGGTGGAAAATAAAAATATTATTTGAATACTAGTGATAACAGGTTTGCAGCTGTCATAGGATATACCCACAGAATGATAAACATGTCCAGGAACTTTGTATGGATTGCCTTTGTAATCAAACCTGTTTCTGAAAAAGCAAGATGAATGATATAATCCTTTTAACTCATTAAGTCTTATTAATTTTCAAAAAGGCTAAACACGTAGACAGAATTTTCTTAGTAGGAAGTCATGACTGCCCAGTTGAACCTTTATCAAAGACATGACAGTCAAAGTCAAGTAATTGCATTTTAAGTGCTTTCTTTTATATCCACATATTTCTTGTTTTTTCTTGTTATGATTGTGTTTCCATACTTTCTGATGTTTACTTTGTAATTCCATATGCCAAAGCACTGATTTAAAGCTCAGTGCTCAAATATATCATTTACTTCCAAGCTTGTCTTAATCTTTCCAATAGTTTAAGTTTACATGTCCGTGTGACAAGTTTATCTTTGTGTAAAAAAGTAAAATATTTTGAGCAACTGAATACAGGGGAAAACAAATATTTTTATTTGCACATCTGTTCTTTAATAAACAAATAATTTTTGCTGTTCTGGATTGCAAGTAAAATGAGTTGCCTTAAATATCAGCAATCCTTTTTTACTGCAGTAATTTCCAGAAAATATTTTTGTCATAGAATTTTGAGAAATTGTCATTTCTTTAACTTCAAAGTGAGATTTAAGTCTCAAAACTGTTTTTGATATACCATACAAAACATAAGATTGGCAACTTTATTATCCATAAAAGCCTTATAATTTTGAAAAAAATAAAAACCAGCAAACTAAAACAAATTAGCAATGCTATCTTTATTGTTTAGGTAAAACTAAAAAACAAACAAATTAAAAAAAACCTTGTTTTTTTAGCACTATAGAAAATTTAATTTTATTTAGACTATATATGGATGAACACCTGGACATTAAACTGAAATGTTTAGGTTTAATTAAAGCCTTGCCAAGTTAAATTTGACAGTATGCAAGACAAAATAAGGTTCAAATTAATGTCTATATATACAGACCTACATTCATGTACATCTGCATGTACATGTCTTAATTATTCTGACTTGCTCAGACCAAGACAACTGAGACTGTTGTGACCCTACATAATGATATATGTCTCAGCAACAAAACTGGACTTAAAGACTATTGAGTTAGGAAAACCAAATGGCTAAGTAATGGTGGAGGGTGAAAGAACACGGATTTTATCTTCATGAGAAGGGGCAGGCAGAGAAATGAGATGAACATTACAATGCTTTGTAGGAGAGGGAACCTGGTGCTAAAAATCCCTTGTGGTCAGTGGATTTTCTTAATTTATTCTCAATGATTTTAAACTACTCTATAAATACCGAGCTGTAAAAAATGGCACATAAGGCACATTTATTGTGACACTACATTATAAATCTGATTGATTTCTCTGAATTTTATGCTTTCTTTGTGGAGGGAAAAAAACAGATCTAGTAAACATTGAGGCAATAAATAATGCATTAACATTCTAGTATATTGCATGCAAATAGTCAAGGGCAAAGATTGGCATATAGAGGCCAACAAACAAGGACAGCTGGGGGTAAGACGGGCTACAGAAGTGAATATAGGAATAGGAAACACAGCAGATTTATTTTTGGATTTGTAGCTGTCTTGTAATATTTAATCTGCTTGTTCTATGAAAACAGAAAATACTTGGGGGCAGGATGTCATGATCTGACTTTAATCATTCATCTCAGTCACTGCTGGTCACATAATTTACATTGTAAGAGAACAGCTGAGGAGATTGGTAAATTAAAATAAAAAAGAATGAAATTGAGCCAGCTAGCTCAAACCTGAAGCTTATGAGTAAGAGAAGGTACATTGTCTCTTCTCTTGTCCTTCATTGCTTCTCCTTCATAATGTCCCTCACTTCACCAAATTGTGATCATAGATTTGTTTTGTTTTCCTTATTCCCCACTTCCTCTGCAACTCTGAAAATTATCTTCCTTAAAACTGTGGCACTTCTGATATGTTTAGCAAATCCTCAAATCACTAAGAAAAGGGTGAGATTCCTTCCCTCTGTCTCCCATATAATATAATATTCAGACTAAATTTTTAGACGTGAAGTGGATGAATGTGAAGAAACATCCATCTTCTGCCATCTCAAGGAGAAATCAGTCTCTAAGTTTCTCGTCAGCTTCTGCCATCTTTTGTTTATCCAATGGTCCCCTTCACACCAGTTTGTTTTGGAACAAGGAATTTAGTGAGGAAATAAGCAATTTTATTAAATGGATTAACTGTGTAGTAATTTATTTCCTCACAATATCAGTGCATCCTTTTCTGAAGGTCGTGAGTTTTCTATGGTTCAGGAAATATCTTTCAGCCTGTATCTTTGGAAAATAAGATCAAAACAGATGATAATATCCACTTGCAGTTGTAATATTTGTACTAACTAATTTTCTCTTTTTATCTCTCCATAAATATTATAAGCACTTTGAATGACTGTATCATACTCTGGTTTCTTAATGTCTTTCTCCTTAGTGAATAAATTGTCAGAAGAGATCCACTCACATAATCACAAAGTTGAAACTGAAATTGTTTTTAGTTGTTCTTCAGTGAGTTAATTTTTCTGAAACACTAACAAAGTGTAAGTGTAAGTGTGGTAAAACAGTGGCAAAATTTTCAAATTTGAGATTTTTCCACTGGATGTGCTATGAGTCATCTCTACTGGAAATTTAAAATAGCTATGTAAGATGTTTCCTGTGCTTTTGGTTAGTATTCAGTTATGTATTTTGGATTTTTCTTAGGTGGAATATTATGATTTATTATATACTTTCAGTGCTGAAGTGAAGGATCTACAATTAGAGACTTTATCTGTTAGTTTATTGGAATTAGGCCAAGCTAACACATGACTGCTTTCCTGTATAATTATCTATGAAGGATTATTAAGTTTCTAAAGTCCTTTTGTCCTTGATTACATCTGGTTAAATTTTTAAAATTAGTTTAACTTAAAATCTGATTAATTAATTTAATCATTATATTTAATGAATTAATTTATTGATTTTTTAAAATTAAAACAAAGTTTTGTCCTATAGTAGGTTACTGTATGGGGACAAGGAGTCATATAAATATGAATACAAAGACTACAAATAATACACAACTTACACTTAAAAACAATTTTCAAAAACAGACAATACCTGCCTCTCCATTTTCAGTAATAATCTATATAATCTTATTTAATGACATCCTCATTCTTTTATTTTGAATAATTTAAAAGTATTCTGACAGAATGTAGATAGTGGAAAAAAAAGAAGTGAACATGCTGTGAGGGTTATTTTCTGTTTCCAATTGCTCAGATTTTTTTTCAATGGGACCTGTCACAGTACTAAGTTGCACAGATAAATCATGTTAATTTTATGGATAAGCAATTATAATTACAGTCTAAGGGAACACTCAGGGTAAGAAGAATAGAAAGTACAACATCACATTTAACAAAAGGTATTATCAGACTGATTTTGAGAGCCTATTTTACTAAGCCTGTGTCCTTTTGGCATCTTTTCTTTCTTTGCTGCTGTTCATGAAACCTGTAGGGAAGAGCAGGAACGTGACAAGGCACCCTGAGACAACATTCATTTTCAGATATAGGTAGCACTCCTTCTATTAGCCATCTTGCTATTCTTTTTTGGCAGCAGAGGTTAGAAATTGAATTGTAAAACACTTACGATTCCAACTAATTATCAGGGAGGGAAGAGAAGCATACATAAAATTCCTATCTCAATTCCACCTTGGTTCCTTTACAACCACTAATCAGGACTGTGCCAAGGGGTTCCTGTCTCTTGGAAGGGGATGCCTGAACTTTTAATCAAGGCAGGCATCATTCCACATATCTTCCAGAAGCACAAAAAATCATCTTAAGTAGGTGCAGTGACGGGCCTGACACTTCACTCCCTGTCAAACAAGTGAGTGAAAACTCTGTCCCGACAGAGCCTTCTCTGGGTAATTATTAGGATTTGTCAGCACTTGTCCAGCATGCACCAGTAGCCCCAGGCTTGTATTTTTGCATGATACACTGGCAGAATTTCAGCACACTAACAGCACAAGGTACATGATTTCTTCACTATATTTCACTGCATTTTGATGAACTGATGTTCTTAGATTGTGTTTCACAGACAATATGAATTTACCAAAGTGAAGAATTTCTACAGCAAGGAAAGTGCCACACTATAAACTTTAAGCTGTGCATAGTTTGTGTTCTTGCTTGTAAATTCTAAATTCTATTCCTTCATAAACAGGAATAAAGAAAAAAATTTAAAAATAAATTTTCATCTGTCAGTGAATACAACTTACAAACTACAGCTGCTGTTCCAGCAATTGGAGCTCAGTAGCTAAAGAAAAGAGGACAAGTTTTTTGCAAGACATGTTCTGATAGAATAAAAAAAACAACTAGAGATCAGTGGAAATAACTGCTGTAAATACAATCAATGACAATGCTCTGTGGAAACCACTAACAGCCTCATGACTTCTTTTAATCAAAGAGGGTGTTCTCTCCTCAGAAAAAAAAATTAAGAAATAATTTCAGAAATAAAACTCCAAAAATGAAAAAAACCTCAAGACATTACTTACTTCCATATCTCCTGCCAGAACTGACCACTTCTTGAAATAATTAGGGAAATATTGGTACTCTGTAGGGAGTGCTAAAGCAGTTCATCTTCATAGCAGTAAATTCCACTTTAGCATACCAACAATACAAAATTATACAAAAACAGTTCATCCAATGACAGAGGATGTAGAAATGGTAGAAATGGTTAGGAAAAAGTGAGAAATAACTGGATCATTGCTGACTTTCATGCAGATCAGATAGTGCCAGTTTATGCAAAATTAACATTATGCTGAACGTGTTGTGTGGGCAGGATAATTAATCAGAAATATGCTCCTATTTGGGCTGGATTATATTTCTGTACAAATATTGAAGAGCACAGAGATCTGATATTGGTTACATAATATTCTATGTCTGGAGTCTCTGTGCCTGATTCTGAACTGGTATATATTTCACAGCTTAATTCATGTTTGTTGCAATATGAAAGCTTAGAGGGAAAAGAAGCTATCCTAAGGGGTTTTGTTGTGATTGTTTGTTTGTTTGTTTTTGAGAGGTGTGTGTGTTTATTTTTGTTGTGATTGTTTGTTTGTTTGTTTATTGGTGGTCCTTTTTCTATGTAATGGTTACCTCCAAGGTGATGGCTAACACAGAAATCCTGACTAAATTCCATCTGCATGTGCACCAATCCAGCCTTTGGACTTTCAGACTATGACATTCTCTATATCTGATCCTAAAACTGTCTTGTCAAGGAGAGAAAAATTCTGTCTGCTTCTTGAAAACATCACATTTCAATACTCTAAAATGTATCAAAGGAAAGGTTGCCAACTTACACAGAAATCTCTGTAAGAAATTAATCTTCCAGCAATAAAGGGCTTGAAACCACTATTAGCACACTCTCTTGCAACGTTAAATTTAATTATCTTTTTAAAAATAAACAAATGAAGAAGTGTTGGCATCACAACCTACTAACAGCTATGCTAAGGTTTCCTCTAATTGTTTCTAAACTCAGACAAGGTGTCTGAACAGTATGTATGGGTAGATTTTATATTAGATCACTTATTTGAATCTATGAAGAAACCTGAAATGTTCTAGTTGTGAGCTACTGTGATTCTAAATATTTACTGGGATTTTCCTTTAAATATCAGGAAAATAATCTCCATGGAAAATAATGAAGGCAATAGTTTCATGGAGAGGACTATTTAAAAGAGCCAGACAGGATGTATGCCCTTATGCTTTATCACTAATACTGCAGAAGGTTTTACATTATGGTATCCTGGGCTTCAAATTAAATGTCAAATTCAATTTGCCACTGAAAACATGAAATGTGTGACTGCCCTTAGAGGGGTAACCTGACAGCACATTTTCATAATTGGTGTCTGCCCTAATGCTGAGTTAAAACACAGGAAGAAATGTTATTTGACTGCAGTCATACCTTACTATTTAAAAAGAAACAATCCACCTCTAGATAGGCTAAAATATATTTGGCTTAAATTTGAGCTCTTAGTAATTTTTGCTGGCTTTACTTAAAATCTGTGGAAAAATAATATTGAATACCATATGATAACAGATAGAAACCTCCCTGATGGGTTCATGTCAGCAGTTATGTCTTTATGCCTCTGACATTTAGCTCATAATAAAATGAGATTTGTGAAAGAAAATGAAGAGGTGCTTATTCCACTTAGAGTACTTTATTTTTTTTTTCTTTCTATTCAGACAACCTTGTGTTCCAATAATGAGATATCTAATCCACTTTAATATCCTATCATTATATCTTAGTGAACTATCTGCCATATAAGTAATAATAATGAAGTATGTTTAAATATAAAAATGCATCCTTAAACATCTAGACACTTTTAGTACTTGTTGTAATTAGAAACTTAAGAAACATGTGCAATTAAATATGCTCGTAAAAAAACCAGATACATCTCTGTAGTACCAATCAATTTGTTGCATCATTAATATTCTTCAGTATGCCACTTAAAAAATGCATAGCACTGTTCCAAATAGAAAATAGCTAAGGACAAAATTATTAACATTTAAACACTTGTAATCATTACAGAACAACAAATGAGTGTTTTAGGTGTCTTCTAACTAATTCTGTTTTCACAGATGCATTTTCACATTCTGCATCTGCTCCTCTAACATCTAAGTTTCAAATATAATGTCTTTTAATTGTATATTAAACTCTTTGTTGTTGTGAGATGTGGCAACTATTAATTGTAGTGAGATAGTCTATTGTAACAATTTAAGTGAAACAAATAGTATTTTTGTTTATTTTTTTTCATCTGAATAGATTGAATTGAATTAGATGCATAGTTTAAAAAATATACTCAGTGTTTTTAAAACACACTTAGTGTTAAGACTTGTTTCCAAAAGTGTCCAAAGTGACTTTTGTCTCCTAAGCTTAGGAAATATCTAGCCTGCCTTGAATTGAAGGTGTAGTGGCAGTGTTAGGTTGGATTCAATGAACTTGAAGTCCTTTTCATGGAATCATAGAGTCATAGAAAGGTTTTGGGTTGGAAGGGACCTTAAAGACTTCCAACCCTCCTGCCATGAACCTTTCACTTGAACAGGTTTCTCAAAGCCCCATCCAACCTGCCCTTGAACATTTACAGGGCCGGGGCATCCGCAGCTTCTCTGGAAACTAAAATGGTTTCCATCCTAAATGATTCTGTGATGAGATGGAACTTTTCAGCTATTTCATTATATATCACAATAAAATAAAATAGTTGACTAAAAATGGTCTTGATACCTACACCTGGGGGCTGAACTAGTTATGAAATCTGAAACAGTAATTACACAGGTAATAACTCAGAACTCACAAATAACGTGTCAAGATAAGGGGTTTTTTTTTAATGGAACTGTCATTTTTCTAATATGTGGATTGGTATTGAGGCAGACTTGTACCACATATGCACTGACAGACTGTGCACATGCACTCATTTTGCACACAATCCTCTCTGTGTCTCCCATCCACTCTACACATGAAACAGCCTCTTGCACTCAGCACATGTAGCCTACACCCTTTTCAGACAAGTGTCCTTCTGACAGTATTGAAGGATCTCACTTTTCCTTAACACACCTTTGGGACCCTGCCTTGCACCTTCCTTGTACAGTGCATGGGATCTCACATCCTAGGCACAGAAAATTTACTGGTCTTTTACATGCATAGTGTTAAATACCCTGGTGAACAATATGCTGTTACACCGCAGATAATTTGTCTGGAAGGGAGCACAGAAATGAGTTGAACTTACAGGTCCAAGGAGAGATTGTGGCCACTACTTCAGAGCAGCACACACAATCTTCAGGGGTTTATCCTTGTAGAAAAATGAGTAAGGATCCCGCTATGTGTTATCAAAATGCATAATCTCATTAGTCTGGCAGTTGCAGTAAGTGGAAGGTTTAAGCTGGGCCTATTTATTCTGGCTGATATATGTTACAGTGGCAGTGCAGGATATTTGTTTAACTGCAGTCATCTTCCTTCTCAGCAGTAGGACTGCTGCAGAAGAGAGGCCAAGATGAGCTGCTCTTTATATAGTAGAGGTGGTTCTACCGAGTGCAGCCGAGAAACAAAATAAAAGCTTGTGTCTTGCTTGTCCTCTCATTGTCCTTAATCCCTTGCTTGACAGAGAAAAGACCATTTCCAGATGTGATTACACTGGCACAGGTTATGATCTCCCAGAAGAATTTGGAAATAAACAAGTGGGCCTGAAAAAAGTAGCATGAGAACGTCCCTTTTTCCTTGCAACTTTTCGTTGCAAATATATCAAGTCTAACACAAAGAGTGCAGATTTAGAGCAGGTTACTAATGTGACCTGCAATTCTACAATTCTCCCTGAACTTGCCAATTTCTCTGAGGCATCTGTTATACTTAATATTAAGTGCTTAAATATATTTCCTAAATAATTAAAGAAAAATAGCAAAAAAGGACTATTATAGATGAAGGGTGATTTTATTGTAATTCAACTGAGATTGGGAGTTAAATGACCTGTTGAGTTTTTCACATGCAGTTGAAACTTCCATTCACTCTGGAAAAAAACAAGTGACGACTGCTATCACTCAGCTTTAGCCATCTGAAAGTTAATTGAACAATTTAAGATAGCTGTCTAGGTTTCTGCTGCAATCAGGTTTTCATCACACTTAGCAAAAAGAATGAGGTTGTTCATCTCACTTCAAAATAACTGTCAAAAATCTTTGAATTAATTTTCCTTCGGGTTTTCTATTCCTCTTCATTTACTAACAAGAGAGTTTATATACTTCGTTTCCAAAGTGTCATATTATACATAATTTTTATTCTTTTTTCTTTCTTTCCTAATAGAGATGAATAATATTGGGAGAACTAAAAAGAAAAAAAAAAAGTGTGTGTAACAACAGCTTGTGAGACTTTGAGCAATTGCTGTTCATAAAGTTCATAAACAGCTTAGCTGTGGAACTTATGAAAAAATCTTTGTTATTTCCAGCCCAAACTTTAAGAAATTTCAAAATCATGCTGCTGATGCATGTTGCATTCACAATCCTAAGTGAGGGAGCAAGGCTTTTTAAACTACTTCACCCCCAGCAGCTGCTTGTTCTCTGAAATGTGAGCTGAATTTTAGAAGCTGTCAGTCTGATTGGCAAACAGATGGAAAAATCCCCCACAGAACTAATTCCACTCCTTTTCTTCTCAGAAGGCCTCATCCAACAGGTATTTTATTCACCAGAGAACAAGACCATGCCTTGTAGTGGGAGCAGCATGCTGAAGCTGCCTCAATGCCTGCAAGTAGACAGGAGTTGATGGTCTTGACACTTCTCAGCACCCAATACCTCAAGGTATATCCTGAGCCATTTGACTGCCTGAGCAGTGCTCTAGCTTTTTCAAGCTTTATTCAAACGAATATTGTCAAATAGGGAACCTCAGTATTGCTGGTTTAGAGACGCCAAGGACTCTCTCTGCCATCTTCACCTAAGAACACAAAGACATTTTGTGACTGATTTGCTGTAAGAACGTCAAAGAGGATCTAGATCCTACAACAAATAACATTGAACAATTCCTCAAATAATTCAGGAAAAACCTTCCTTCATGGTCAAGTGATTTTTTGAAATCTCCTCTAGACATGTTAATGGTGGATTTGGTTAAAAAAGTAATATTAAACACAATGCAAATGCAGTCAACTGGTTGAAACGTTGGAAAGTGATACATTCTGCATCTTATATAAAAATTCTCTATTTTAAATATGTATGTGCAAATATATTCAAATACTATAAAATAATCAATATTTAATATAATATTAATACAATATTAACATTTTATTTTATGGGTATCGTGCACAGCTTGCCAAACAGGTTTGTTTCATCTGAATAATTCAGAATCACTTGGACTAGTAGGCATTTTGAGACACTTATTCAGCACTAGCAATGAAATATTTTGATTTGTTTTTTAGAGCAGTAGTTCAGATGTTCATGCACCAGTATAGAAATTGTGATTTATCATTATTTCAGAAAGAGTTAATTTAAATCTTTTGTAGAATAACATTCTCCACTTCTTCCTAGACCAGGACTGGTGTCTCTGAAAATATTATTAGTATCATGAATAAAACAACAACAATAAACCACAAAAAAAAACACAAGAAAAACTTATAAAAAATTAATTTAGATGCTGAAAGTCCTAGTTGCTCACCAAAAGGAACCTGACAAGGAAAGGTTCCACTGCAGAATAAATTTTTAATATTATTAGCAGTAAATTGAGTGTTCATAACTCTGAAATTGTTTTATTTAACTGCTAAATCTTGATCTTTATTAAATGCTGTTTACAATAGTTTGAACAATTACTAAAACTTGAAAATAAATGATCTTCTGTTGGGGTAATAATCAATCCTACAAGATGCCTTGCTGTTTACATTAGCTTAATATCATTTCTCTTTCACTTGTCCTGTAACAGATTTCACTGACATTTCATTGTACAAGTGTCTACGGTACGACTTTTATCAAATATTAACTTAATATGGTTTTAGTAAATTTCAAACAATTTAAAAATAGTATTGCCAAAAAGACTCTGGACTGAACAAATAAAAAACTTTATTGAAAGCATGCAGGACTATGAACCCAGTCAAGGTTATTTATATTCTGTATAACCACTGTCTGTAATAATTGTGGCCTAATAGTTAACATTACATGTAAATTTTCATTAGGGAGATCATTACAGACAAGCTCCTTCTAAAAATTTCCAGCCAAGCTACTTCCTCTGTTCATTATGAGCTTAGTAATATCTGAGCCTTTGGTTTTGTAAAGCCTCCAATTCTCCGTGGACTGAGCATTAGAGGTCTGTTACTCATGGGAGCAAGGAAGATAGGCTGAATTGCTGTCTGCAACAATTCCATTCATATCTTCCAAGCCCTGATTGCAGTGGAGGTTGTGCAGGGAAGCAGAAAGAGTTTGGTGCAGTTCAGATAGCTTTAAAGTGTAGAAGTACTTTAAATTGTATCTTCAGGTAGGCATCTGTCTTCTTCCAAGAGTACAAGCCTTTTATAGAAAGCCTGGTCAGTGATACAACTACCTTGTTGCATTTATTGATTTCACAGGTTTGCCACCTTAGGTAAGGAATATTATTATGGATTTCATTGCACCTTACACCAACATCCTCCACCTACTAAATGTGATAAAAAGTATTGCCTAATAATACTACCTAAACCAATCCAAGTATATTTGATTTACACATCATATGCTATTCTTTTTCTATCTGAATGTATGGGTCTGAATGGCTCAATTCCTAATTCTTTTCAGTTCCTGCTTTTACAAGTATGTCTAGAACATCAGAGTTGCTTATCACTGGTGTTATTTCTTCATTACCTTTGAACATGTTCCTTTTTTGAAGGGAAAGGGAAAATGAAATAATTTGAGCTTTTCTCTAGCATATATTGATATATGAAAAAACATTACAGAGAAAACTTTTTATTTTTATGACAAATCACAGCCTTTTCTCTGAGTAGTATAGTCACTGTAGACACAAAGATTTGCTCCACTGCTTTGAGAGAGGATGCAGATTTAAGCAGTCATCTCTCTCATGTTGCTACACATAAATGGATAAATATGCATATGATGGAAAAGGGAAATTAGGTAGTGATTATGGAAGAAAGCACTTTGATATCAGTGTCACAGTATCTATGCTAAAGGCTTTTTTTTATAAGTATTTTAATTAAAAGAAAAAGCAGACCCTTGCAGTTGCATTTAAATTTATCATAAGTTCCAGAAAACAAATATTAATGACAGTAGATGCTATTATTACCTTCAGAAAGAGTACAATTTTACTGGATCTGGTTCAAGCCTGTTGCACATTAAGGTTGACAGCATTGAATTTGTACTCATGCTCTCAGTATTCACAAATTCTCCTAGGAGTCATAACCACGAGAAAATATTCACCCTGTCACTACCAGCCAAAGCAATTAATTAAAATATACTGAATGTTGAGGGCTTTAATAAGTTTTCTACAATTAACACACAGAATTAAAAGAAATTGCAAAAGTAATTTGGCAGAAATCCTGGGAAAAACAAAGTATCATGTGGAAATTGAAAACTGCATTTTCTAATTTTTGTGCTGGAAAAGTTAGAAAAATTACTTGTTGCACATTATATACATCTGTATCTTAGTCCACCATTTTATACGAATTTTCTTCAGGGAAAATTCATGTCATTGGTATTAAGAAAAAATAACTTGCTGGAACTGTGTTTATGGTAAAGAAACCAGAATAAGAACAGGATAAAAATTTAAAAATCAAGAAATTATTGGCATTCATGATATTCAATGGTAGACAGTCCATCTTTAAATTAAAAATCTGACTGTAGAGCTTTGTCAACTCATGCTATTATGCAAACGGCATCTGTAAAAAGTAGTATATTCTGGACAATTTCATTTTCTTTTCTTGAAGAATGAAGAAAAGAAACTCTTCCTAACAGGCCAGTTGGATTTTTGTGAGCTCCTAATTTATAACTGAGAGAAAAAACAGGTACTGTTTAGCTGAAATGATTTTAAAGTCCTTTTAAGCAGCATCTTCAGCTGTGTGCTTTTGCATGATTTACTGTATATTCTGGTTTACAGTCATAAGATTTAAATGTATTTTTTTTCCTTTATTTTTTTTTTCTTTTTTCTTTAAAGTATTTCTCATTCTGGGATAGTTAGAGATGGGAAAAAACCAATACAAAACAGAAAATTGGCAAAATTTTCAAACCAGGAACAACTGAATACTGCTGGTATATATGCCCTTAAACTACTTTTAGAATAAGCCAGTTTTAAGTGGAAGATTTTTCTTATAAGATTTAAGGGAATATTCATTAGGGTTTTTTTCAGAAATAACACCCTTTCTTTTTTTTTTTTTTTCTTTATTTTTTCTTAGTAAGAAAGAAGATGTTCCTCTTAATGGATTTAGTGCAGTTTTGATCTTTTTGCTATAAGCAAAAAGGAATTCTTCAATCACGCATGTGTCCAGAAGTGAAAGCTTAGTCATTGGAAAGATAAATGACAACCACCTATATCTAGAACAGAAATTAGACTATCTACCTATATTTATTAAATACATCATCTTCATCCTCTTGCCCATATTATTTCCTACAAAGCTCCTTTATCATTATCCCACATGCCACATGGCAAACCTATACCTGCAGCATCAATGTATTTGTCAGTCTACATGAATGGTATTCCCCAACCCTGGGATGTTCATTAACTCTACTATGTTACTATAAAATTCATTTATCCATATGCCCAGTAAATTTTTAGCCAACCATCCTTGAAGAAACAAGAAATATAGAACAAATAAGTAGAGATGCAATATCTTTTCATTATGACAACAATCAAGATTTCTAAGTTTTTTAAAAAGATATGCAGTGGCATATTTTTCCCTTGCTTGTTTTGCTGGCAATTCTTCTACTGAAGTCAGCTAATATATTTATACAACAAATATCCAAGTATGAAGGCCAGTGTCCAACATCCATGACTTAAATTAGATTGCCTCCCTGTCATAGTGCTCTGGTTTTATATTTTCATATTCCTGTGTAGGAAAGTATGAGGTATAGATTATATTTATAGGTACAGGCTACATGGGGTTGTCACATAAATGTTATTATAGCTATTCAGCTATGGGCTCCTTATCCAACACAGCTTGTGATAAATCTCTTGTCTACAATGACACATTCATAATAAAAAATAAAATAATAATAAAAAAAAAATCACAGAGAGTTTAAAATGTTCATGTTTCAAGATTTCTGAGAGAGTTTAAATTCACTGTGTTTCAAGAATACAAAGAGAAATGTGTTTAAGTCCATCTTTTATTTTGATTTTCCCACTGTTTGGCTCCAGTTATTCTTCATTCTGGTTTTGTTCTACCAATCACAACCTTTATTAATATTATTTTAACAGTCTAATCCAATAGACATAGTAATACATACTAATAAAAACAGCAAAAATCTCACACTGTAATACTGGAAAATTTGATATATTTTTCCCTGTTCATGCTAGAGAAAAATCACTAAGTTAAAACAATTTCTGTGTGCCACTGTTATAAAAGTAGCTGAAAAGAGGTGAAGAAAAGAGGAAGAAGAAAAAGTAATAAAGTTGGGGGCAGGGGAAGAAATCTCTGCTTTACTCTCTTTAACAGATATGGCCATAAGGGAAAATTTTAAATTTTAATGAAAATACGTATTTCCCAAAGGCCTGGCCAGCAAAGAATGCTGAATGAGATTATTCACAAACCAAAGGAACACAATGACTGAAAAGTAGATTATCACTGAAGTGAAAAACAAAGGCAGAAGACATTAATAATTAATTGAGGAGGTTTCCTGTGGAGGTTTAGATGAGTTACAAGCTCTGTGTGGAAAATCACTTGTCTAGCAGATTGTTGTGCTCTCTTTCAGTGTTGCTTATACTTATGTGTACGTCCAATATTAAGTTTCCCTGGTCTGAGTTACCTGAAAGGAAGTACAAATGCTAAATGGGATTTTTTATCTGTGTTGAAAAATGTATCTGCTGTGCTGTGCTGTTTAAATGAAAGCTGACAAGCTACACCTTTATATTGTAGCAGGAATAACTTGTATATTGTGCAGGAATAACTACCACCAACATAAAGAGATGTCATCTTGTGCTCACAGAGTGTGCCTCTATATATGATGGAAAGACTGTCAAAACTGGTTACAGCTGAAGATACTCAGAGAGCAGTTGAAATGGGATAATCCAACAGGAACATACTCTTACATAATGATTTATATTTTTATTTTGGCAAGTGTGTAGAGCTTTGCTTCTGTTCTCTTACTGTGAAGATTTTAACATAGAGAATAGGACCCCCAAAGCAGTAAATATGGCATGTAACTAAACTGATTATAACCTGAAGGAGTAATATTATCTCCAAAAGGGGTTTGATAGAGGAAAAAAGGAAATTCTCCTTTGTCTCATAATTATGTCACATGTCATTGTTCTTGTAGTTATAAATCACAGACTCTACTGACTGAAGATTCCTCGGACTCCAATAGTAGGATCTCAAAATCCTCCTGAATAGATATGACTAATTAAATGTAGGAAATTAACTTTATGTTTGCAACTTGATGCTTTTCAAGTCAAAGACCAGAAGTATACATTTGCCCATAAAAACCCAGCTGAATCTTCTCGTATTTTGGACTGACTTTTCAGATACTTGAATGCAAAACCTCTTGAGTTCCAATGTGCTAAAGCTGCTGACGTTAAAGTGGACTGTGCTCAAAGATGAAGTGTGCCAAAATTTATGTTCATAGCATGGGACAGATAGGAAGCACAAATCTGGGGAATAGTAGGAGATGAGTATGAATAATGTATTCTGTAAAAGCACTGATTGTTTCAAACATATTGGTAGATTCTTCACACACTAAGTAAAATTGAAGAAACTGGAATCTATTTCAATCCAGTTTGCAAGTAGTAAAAACACCTAGATTCTCCTAAAACATTTTAAAATTGCTTATACTAAATATATCAACATATTACTTTAGGAAAAGAATCGCACAGTGGTTGGAGTTGAGAGGGAAGTATGCAGATATCTACCAAAGCATATTCACCTGGAACAGGTTGCACAGGATTGTGTCCAGTACAGTCTTAAATATCTCCAGAGAAGGAGACTCTCAAGCTCTCTGAGCAGCCTGTTCCAGTGCTCTGTTGCCTCTCTCAGCTTTCCCTCACAAGAGAGATGCTTCAGTCCCCTCATCATCTTCACTACCTTCAGGTGAACTCTCTTCAGTACTTACTTGTCTTTCTCGTACTATGGAGTCAGGAACTGGACACAGCACTCCAGATGTGCCTCACCAGGGCTGAGCAGAGGGGCAGGATCACCTCCCCTGACCTGCTGGCTCTTCCTTATGCACCCCAGGATCCCACTGGCCTTCTCAGCCATAAGGACTCATGATGAGTCACACTGCTGAGTCAGGGACAGCTTGTTGTCCACCAGTCACCAGGACCCCCAGGTCCTTCTCTGCAGAGCTGCTCCCCAGAAGGTCAAATCCCAGCCCGTACTGGGGTTATTCCTCCCCAGATGCAAGACTCTACATTTTCCCTTTTTGACCTTCAGACAATTCCTCTCTTCCCATTTCTCCATCCTGTTGAGGCCTCTCTGGAGGGCTATACAGACCTTCGGGGTACCAGCCACCCCTCCCAGCTCTGTATTATCAGCCATTTTCCTGAGTTTTACATTCAGCCAGGGTCACTGATTAATAAGTTGAACACAACTGGACCCAGTATTGATCCCTGGGGAACACTGCAAGCTACAGGCTCTAACTAAACCCTGCACCAGTGGTCACAACAATCTAATCTCTGCCCTCTAGCCAAGTCTCAATCCACCTCACTGTCCACTCATCTAACCCACACTGCCACATGAGCTTTATGAAACACTTTACATCAAATATCAACATCTTTCAGGAAAATAAGGACACATGTCAGGTTATGTACTTTGAATACGTTTGCTGTGAAAGATATGTGTATCATCTTCTAATCCTGGCTTTTTGGAAATTCAAAGCTGCAAGACATGCAGTTTTAAGGTGATATCCATATAAATACATATATATATATATATATACATATATGCAGAGCACTTCCTGCATATATGTATATATATATACATACATATATATATATACATGTATATATACAAATGTCCTGACATTTGAGCTATTAACACTGTTAACTACTGGAGCAGGATCCCACAGAGTATCTATCAGGATACCCACTCCTGTGTATGCAGAGACTTTTGGAACTAGACTTTTAATTGCATTAGGAACAACTTTGTCTCTTGAATTGTTTTTCATATTATTGAGAGATATTTTTAATTTTCCTAACAGAGATCTGTCTTTGTCCCACTAGGCTAAGCTTTAATTAAGAAACGTCAACGTTGCTAACAACTGCACAAAGAAGGACGGAAGGACCTTTGTGACCAAGGATGTGGTTGTCATGGAAACTCTTGCTGTTTCTGTCACTCACTGGCTGTCTTTCAGGTAAATCAAAACAAAGAACAAGAAAACTTTGCTTATCATTTTAAGGCTCTTAACTGCAAGCAGAAATAGGAAGATGTAAAAGCATGCTGGACAAGATCAACATCATTATGAAAACTGTTTGCCTAAGTGTGATGACCCACCCTTAAGGGAAGGAAACACTTAAGATTCAAAAATGCTCCCTGGTCAAAAAAAATGACAGAAGTAAGAGGGTCTGCAAAGAAGCACAGAGTATTATTGGTAAATTATGCATTTGGCATGAAAATTGGTATGTTAGTTCCTGACCTGCTATGTAAGCATGTGGCAGTGGGGTTCAGATAAAAATGTAGGGTAAAGGGAAAAGAGACATTAAGCACATGGCAGTGGGTCTTGGATCAAGGGGCAGAATGGAAAGCAAAACAGAAATTAAAGTAGTTCATTCAAAAGAGGGAGATTAATTTAAGAAAGGAAAAGAGAAAAAGGGAGGACAAGAAAAATGAAAAAGAAAAGGAAAAAAGGGTACACCACCCCTCACTTCAGCATCAATCCAGATGGTGGGGATGCCTATCCCAGTCTCAGTGCCAACCTGGTTGAGGGGCTGGCCGTCCTGATTTCAGTGTCAACCCAGGTGATAATCCAGCTGCATCAGTGTGGCTGATATCTCCAGGGTCCCTGGGCTTGGGGCTGGGTACCTTTTTGTGGAGAGTCTTTATTCTGAAGACAATTTCCTCACTTTCTCTGCTGGTTGCTTGTTATTCATAAACCATTCTTTTAGGCCTTTCAAGAAACGGGTCTGAGGTCTTCCAAAGTTTTGGTGGTCCCAATCTCACCTTATAGTCCATGTCCACTTTCTGCCATTCATTCCTGTACTCAGCTGCACTGCACCGCAGTTCTTTCTCACAGAAAAATGCTGCCCTCTCTCCACCTGCCCCCCTTTCTCCAGTCAAAACTTGTTCTTAGAGCCTGCTACTACTTGAATATACTTTAGAATACTTAAGTATTCATCAGCCCCTCATAACTGAGAGCTCTAAAGGGTCTCACTTCAGGTCATTGTTTATAAGATTGCAAGAGAGTGGCTTTTAATCATACAATTATATCATAATATCTATCCTGGATGCAATTCTAGTTGGTAATTTTCTTTGAAGTTTCAGCAACAGACATATTATTTCATTTGGGTTTTTCAGGCAAGAAAAATAAGTTTCAAAGGCTGCTCTTTAAAAAAACTGATGCTCTTCTACTTCCTGGAAATAGACAGTGTTTCTGACAAGCTGGAGAGAGATTTATGCCAGGTGCAGATATTCAAGGCCAAAGTCTAATGAACCTTTCTCAGACCATAATGGGGCCTAAGGGTGGGTGGGAATGAGACTAAAGCCACCTTCTCTGGGCTTGTACACTGAGTGGTGAAACTTTAAAGATCTAGAGTAAGATATTAACAAGTATTAAGACAGGTTTATTGCATCTCAACAGTTACTATTCTTCTCCCACATTCTTCCAAAATTTACTGGGTTTTTGTCACCACAAGATGAAATTCAAAAGCCATTGAAATACAGCATCTTGATTAGTAACAATAAAATGATATTTGACATAGGAATTAAATATTGGAATATGCCCATGATGTCAATGTACATGCTTTGGATACATACACGAGAGTCTGATCTAATCTGATTGCCCTCATGTAGCTTCATTATCTTGTGTTATTCGAGTCCATTGATTTTGGACAGCGAAATTTTTGTTTTCTTTGTGCTGGATTGTCAACCACATTGTAAATTCTAGTTTGTATTGTAAATGTTTGTATTTAGGTGATTCTAGTAGTAGTACCTTAAAACCACCACCTACTAATTGTAATTTATTTCTTTAAATTTAAATTTATAAATTAATTGCTACAAACTGCAAGAAAATTGATGCAAAATTCAGAAGTATGTCAGAAATTTAAATATATGATTTCTTCTTAAGAATTATTTATTTTATCTCGAAATCTTTGAAGTAAATGTCAACATCTGACAGAAGATATTTATCTGTGATCTAATGGGATTGAGCCTGCAGTTGGTTTCAAGTATCTCCTAACTCTCAACTGTTGTTAGAGAAAATACCTGTAGAGTTTGCTCCAAATAGATTTACCTGCATACAACACATTAATATGCTTCAAAATTTGTGTGAGTCATTTAATATGCTGACAATTCTGTATCCTGAAATTGGATACACAGGAACAAGCTTCAGCTGTTTGCCATAGGCATTGTTTAGGCACATACATTCAAACAACATCTTGCAAAGACTTAAAAGCATTAGCAGTGACTAATTCTAATATAGCATTAAAGTGTGTAACTACTTGGGAAGTTAAACTGAAAGTCAATATTTACAGAAGAATTTTATTTAAATGAGATTGTATCCTGTAAACTCTTTCCAGTCATTCAGCACTATATTTAAAATTGACTATTCTTCTCATCTGTTAATTTATTACTCATCTCTGATGGTTTTTGAAACATTCATTTTTTTAAATTTCATTCTGATTTTTGATTCTTTAGAGTTTTTAAAGTTTTATTCCATATTAATGCAGGATATTTAAATTCTGTAACAAATAATTTTTAACTGCAGTACTTGTTTTCACATGTCGTTGAATATGTGATAACACATACATTTTACACACCCAAAAAGGTAACTTTTTTATTTACTTAATGTGCAGGTATAATTATTTATTGTTAAATTTAATGCTATTAGAGCTGAAATTAACCAAATATAACAAAATTGGATTTGAAGTTATTAAAATAAGATCATCAGTATAACTAGCAATTTACTGTCTCCATAAGTATAATATTTGATTACATCATCCTGCATTTGGAGAAGTTTTTATATTACAGCACTCATTAAAACATGTTTACACCAGCAAATAGTTCATTCCTTCAGCTGATGGTAGCCTAGTAAGTTTAATGCCTGAATGCACTGTTAACAACAGAGCAATAGATATTGATGGTGTTCCACAAAGATAGTTCATTCAATTTCTGTTCTTCTAGGCTGTGTTAAAATTCAGTACTTATTTATCCATTAAATCAGTGTATCATGGGAACACTCCTAGCAGCTGGCAGAGTTTGGAAGAGAGTACTACACAGTTGTATTGATTTTGCTGTGCTGAGGGAAAGAATCCAAGTGAAGGAACAACCTCTTTATTTTGTGTTGATCCTATTTTTGTATAATTTTTATTTTAAAATTCACCCTGTTATTTTGGGTTCTGCTTAAGCATGAATGCATGGAAGTGTGCTTAAGCTATATAGAAAATAATATTTGAATGGAGAAAAAAATGTATTATTTTCTGAACATAAGAATGAGGACAAAACTATGTCTCTGGTTTAAGGCAATGGTAGTCAGGGAGTACAGCTAGCAGTTATACACCTAAATTGTCCAAAACTTCACATTTATGAAATATTGATAATTAACAGATGAAAAGAAGATCTCACAATTGGTATGTTCCTTCTTCCATGTTGTACTGTCCTTTAAGCCAAGCTGGAGTTTAAGAAGAATTAAGCTGTTGTTTTTGACCTGAGGACTGCCTCACTACTGAATAGATGGCTGGAAAAAAAATGTCGATTTTTGGAGGGTTTTGGGGATATTTTTTTTCTTTTCTGGTTTTTTTTACTCCTATGAAGGTTTCCTGTAGATAAAGACCGTATGTTGCAAGAGAAGAGATTGCCTTGGGGGAAGCTTAAAATATAAAATTCAGAGTAGCTTTTAAATCTGATTTGGTTACAGTAATACACAAAATACAGAGATGCTCACCTTAAATTTAATCCAAGTTTGTCAGAATTAGTCTGGGTGTATATTCCCAGGATCTTATTGTCCTGGTTCCCCTAATCACTTTGCAGTCTGCTTTTATGTGTATAGTAAAAGCTATTTATTTTTGGTTCACACTACGAACAAGTAAGAAGAGAATCTTTTCTTTGTTTAGACTTGTTAGTTTTCTTGCACTGATTTCTCAGAGAGGTGGGAATTACATATTACTAAAAACTTTTTCTTTAAAGCAGCACCCCTGACCTTGTCATGAGACAAATAGGTATGTCTCTACATGTTTCAGAAAGGAAGGTATTTTTATAACAGAAAAAAAATGACATAAGATTATCATCTCACAAATTATGGAAAAATTAGAATAGTGGGTTTATTTGCAGAGGTAAGACACTTGAAAAAGAGACCTTGAGACTAGGACTCCTGTCATTCCTTTTAATAATTATTGCTGCCTGTTACAAGATGTTTCAAATTTAAATATATGCTGAAGGTTGCATAATAGAGTGAATAGTATTTGTAGAGTTCTAATTCTATTTTAATCTAACACATATTCTGTATGCCTTTTTGTTCCCCTGCCCATTTATCTACTTCTGTAGTATTACCTTCTGTATGTTAATCGGGTCAAAGTGAGACTCATTTTCTCTGTAAGACTGTATAATTCATGACATCAATAAAATTATGGGTATAATGAAAGTAGTAAGATTTCACAAGATAGAGGCAGTACCTCTGAGAGGTCACTGTGCGTAGCATCAAGTGGGTAAACATTTGTCCTTAAAACTCAGCTCTGTGTACCATTCATTCCTTTTCCCATAAAACGTTCTTACTACCAAACAATGACTGCCTAAATACTGGGCTTTTTTCTGTATCCCTCAATATGGTGTTTAAAGTTAGAACCAGCATGACTTTTTCTGAGCAGTTGTTTGCTAGAATATGGATGGAGACTTACAAAAAATGCTCTTAAGTAAGAGAGCACAAACAAACACAAGCGTCCTGTACAAGGACACAAACAAACACAAGTGTCCTGTACAAAGACAAAACCTCAACGAGTTTTGACCTACAGCTGGCATGGATCTGAGGTGCTTCATGTCTTTTATCATGCCCATCCCTCTCCATCTGGCTATTTGGAGACTTTTAGGAATTGTCTCTATAATTTGCACTTATCAGCTTCCAAAATATATCTCAAACCTGCTCAATATGGAAGTTTCAGATTTGCACCATCCATGGCCAGGATTAGAATTCATAGCCTAAGGTTCACAAATTCATTAACCAAACCATGTAAATATGCATGCCACTCTGAGTGCGTTTTTATTCTTCCATTTTTTAGACAATGTCCTTCTCAATTCAGTGGACAGCATGTGAAATGTTGCTTCTCTGCCAAATGAATGATGAACACATGAATAACCAGTGTTTATCACTGATAAATCTATGCAGTTACCCACAGTACCCTGCCCCAGCTCCTGGCCCTGCACTGATGACAGTATAGGGAATATCATGCAACTTTGTCACCTTTGATAGCTGGGCATAAAAGCCTGGAGACAGAGCTCCAGATAAGTACTAGTGCCTGAGGACTTTCCTGGTCACAAACTTCTGTGTAAAAATGGAAAATGAGATGACACAAACCTTCTATTGCTCATCCTGAAGCACTGCATTTGCAAAGGGTGCAAGGCAAGAAAACAGCCATAGCACTGAAAAAAAAGGAAGATAACTATCCCCATCCTCTCTCTTCCATCCAGTGCTTAGTTAAATCAGGGAGTAAATATTGCAATTTCTATAAATTCAATTCAAAAGAAGAATGGAAAGCTAATAAATATTTACTGCTCCAAGAATCTGGATGTCATTTAATGTTAAGTATGAGAAAAGTTTTAGGCATGAAAAAAGGCACTGAGTATGGATTTAAGAAAATATTTTTAGGATAAATCCTTCT
Organism: Poecile atricapillus; assembly: GCF_030490865.1. Classification (NCBI taxonomy): domain Eukaryota; kingdom Metazoa; phylum Chordata; class Aves; order Passeriformes; family Paridae; genus Poecile; species Poecile atricapillus. Next base: position 76,936,697 of record NC_081249.1, on the reverse strand, counting down.
GCTTGCTTGCATGTCTGTATTGTTCTTTATTTTAACATTTTTCTATGTTTAATTTATAAAGCTGATTTCCTACTGCTGGCCAACAAGATGTTGAAATAGTTCTTATGACTTTCCCCATCATACTTTTCCAAATTTGACAGTGTATGGCACCTCAACAGAAGTCTTCATCCCCAGGAATCTCTGCTAGTTTCATTCATACTACAGGGAATTCAGCTATTATACTACACATTGCAACTGTGATAAGGTTTTTGTAGGAATATTTGTAACTGGTTTGCTGGCAAAAGTAATTCATTCTATGAAATGATTATCATTTTCATCAAGTGTGCTTCTAGATGACCACTTCTCATGATCAGGTGTAATGAAAAATGTATTATTTAGTCTGAACAAGCAACTGAGTCTGTTTTCCCTTACTTCCAGTGCCAGACATGTACAAGGAGCAGTTAGCTCATAATGGAGAATAATTTGGAGTTTCTAAGCAGCAGAAATAATATCACAAATACATAATAAGTTTTTAACTTCATTTCTAAAAGTCATTAGTGGTTACCACAATGTTTCTTAAGCATTGACCTGGCCTTTTCTAACAGGAATGCAATCAAAAGGCAGTGAAACCTTGGAAATTATGATAAATTCAGCTTTGAAATGAGATACTAGTTTTCAAGTAATGAGGTTAAACCAATATTGGAAGAGGTCTACTAAGAGAGCTGGCAGAAATGACAATGCCTCAAGTCAGAATGCAAAATTAAATAACTTTAAAAATTAAATGTTTTATCGAGTTTCTAATAGAAATTCCGTGGTGGTTGCAAGTGAATATGTGAGTTTGTATGTGTGTGTGTGCATATACCTGTGCTGAAAGAGAGTAAGACTGGATTGCCTTCTAAATAGTTTTTAGTTGCATTAACCCCTGTTCCCGCCCCCCCCCCCCCCTTACATTCCCCCTGAATGTTCATTGAGAGCACAGCAGGCTTTCTATGGCTTACTTTCACAGACCTGATCAGAAGTTTCTCAATGTGCTATCAATTTATCAGGCTAGATGTGTTCAGGATTTTTTTTACTTTACATGACCAAGATTTAATAAAAAACAAATTGTTGGTTCATCTCCAACCACCTTATTCCAAGAAATAGCACCGCACTAATAGCTTTTAACCCTAAGGAATACCAAGCTCAAACCTTCTGACAGAATCTAATTTCCAAGTTGCCTCCTATCTATAGAAATATAGTACAGTAGTAAGAAGAACCTTAATTTGCTGTTAATTTTTTGCAGTAAATAACTGAGAAAAATACCACACTTTATGTCAAGATGTTAGGGGGAAAAAACACAACAACCAAAAACACCTGCAAGGGGGTTTTCTGTGTTTATTTCTCACTTGTTGATTTCAGCATTAGGTGGCTAACATATTATTGCAAAAGTTCTCTGTGTCCTTGAGAATTCCAGTTTACTTTTCTTCAGTTAAAAGTTCCAGTCAGAACTCTTCACATGGTGTGTTGCCAAGTGTGTATGGTTGTCTCTTCTGGTTTTACCTAGCATGGCCAAATATAATGAAAAAACAAGATTGAACTGACAAATCACAGGCCACATTTTGGAGTAAAGGAAACCTCCTTGCTCTTTTAAAATGCAAAATATTTTTATAGAAAATAACATCAGAGAAGCTAGTTGCTACCATGTAGTGAATACATTTAGAGAATAAAAGATGGAATGTATATAAAACACCTTCAGAAATGATCCAGGGAGATAAAGTCATGGCTTGTTTGAATGAAAAGTCATGTACTTATTAAGGTTATAAACTTTCAGCAATGATGTGATTCTCTTCCCAAAGCTAAAGTCGATAGCTACTCTACATATGATAATTATCTGTGTGAGAAGGCAACACATAATATAACCTGCCTTCTTGTAAATATTCTCCTTTGCTCCCTAGGTGTAGGTGCTCCTTTTTTCTTTCACACTTTCCCCTTGGAGTAATGGCAGTAGGTTAAACTCAAAGCAATTTTAGTCATTATGAAGTTAATATTTGACTGCAGCATACCTGAAGTCTTCTTATGCAAAACACCCCACTTATGTGTTTTTGTTTCAATTTATTTTTTTATTAGTTGATTGTGTAAAAAGTTTTCTTACCACTTGAAAACACAGCTACTTCTTGGAGTCACCCTGAAAGAATAATCATCAACTTGTGTTGAGAACCTCATTTTTATTTGGAAAAATTACTAAATTAGAGTAAAATTTGTCAGTTTCTCTACATGGGAGACAAGCTGGTTGATGTGGAAAGGTCACATATCTAATAGTGAATAAACACTCTTCATAGCTATGTGAGCTGATGAACACAGGTAGCTATGGGGAAACTTCTTGCTGTTCCAGACTTAAAGATGCACTTGTCAACCCTATACTGCCTTTGTTTAAATTGGTGTAAGCAGTTCAGTGACAGCAATTTCTTAACTGTACTGTAACTAAACCTCTTCCCCAAACTGAATGAAAATAGAGTATGAAAAATAAATCTCTCTCCTGTCAGAAAGTAGGATATATGCATACAGTGCTCCATGATAAGACAGAGGGAGGCAGTTTATCAAGCTCCCTACAGCACTGAGACTGGTAACTGCTTTGCTCAGTGGACTGCTTTGATAGGGAGGTTTTTACCTATTAAGTGCAGTAGTGTGAAAATGTTATAATAGTGAAGAACATATCCTGCAATTTTGGCTTTTGTTCAACATGGCTAGGTGTGCTATGTACTGAGACCATTTTAGCAGTGGTTTTAGTTTACTTCTTTGGATTTATCCATTTAATGTTGGGTATTCAAGTAGAAAGGCTTTTTCTAGTATTCTTTTAAATACTCCATTAGAGCTGGTTTTGATTGAAATTTTTTCTGAGAGTTGTGTGTCGGGGGAGTGAGGAGGTTGTACAGTATTTTTATGTTTTAATCTTAGCATCCCTACAGCTCATACCGTGAGCTCAGTGGTTAAACTGTTCCTGTACCATTGATGTCCACTGGGGTGTGACCCTGTGGTGAGTGCACCATAGTCTGTGTTTGCCCTTAATATGGTGTGCAACTGTGAGCAGGGAGTGTTGTAGTCATGGCACTATATGTAGTGTCAATTTAGCTCAGTGTAAAGCTGTAGGTGGTTTGATAGTGGCTCACCACACAGCCACTAAAGTATCAACTCTGCTCAGCACAGAACTGCAAGCGATAGTACTTAAACTCCCTATAACGCTGTGATAGATAGTGCTCTCATTTTGTCCAGGAAGAGATGTGAAGACAGGCATTCTGACTAAGCCTGTGATTTAAGTGAGTTAGGTAAAAAAAGAATGTAATTTCATCATCTGCAAGAGGATGTGGCATCATTGAAATTCACTATTGATTTTAAAGTGATTAAAAAAGAACAATGGATCACAGAGTCAGCCATTTTAGAAGAAAAAGATGAGCATGTTCATAAATATTTCCTGACATTAGCACAGTGTAACTTAGCAGTTCTGAACCCTCCCCTGAGATGCTGCTTTTCTCTAAGCCCTGTGGAAACTACTCTTAAATGAGTTGCTTGGTCTAGATCATTCTCCACCTGTTTTTCACTTGTCATTGGCACCCTGCCCTGTTCAAAAAGTTAAAAATGAAAAGCCTCTCAAAAATTATTTTAGAATGTAAAACACACAACAAAATAACGTAGAATGAAAATATGCTGAAATGGGAGAATACAGAAATGAATGTTTTTTGTCTCATAGCTATTTTCTTGCAAAGATATTGTAAAATCAGGTTTGTGATAATGTGCTCTAAATTTACCTATGTCAGAGATGGGCAGAAGGTGAGAAGTGAAATGATTATATCTGCAGGAAAATGAACGCATTATGATTTTGTGACCTTTCCCATTGGGAGTTACATGAAACATTACAATTCTGTAGAATTTACACTTGTACCTACCTATCATTTACTTGTAACTCAAATTAGTATATTTTTCTATTTGAAATATATTTTTTCTTTGTTTATTTCATATTGTTTGATGACCATTTTAGATAGAATTTTTAAAAGGATAGAATTTGTATTTTCCATTTGATGGGCAGTTCTTAAAACTTTGTAACAGTGTTTGACGTACCACTTTAATGAGTTTAACATTCATAGCTATGGAAAAAGATCATAGCTATGGAAAAAGATCATAATGTACAAATTGGGTAACTCAAACAGAAATGAACATAGTGAAATGAACAAGAAACTATTGCAGGCCTCTCCTTACATTAATTTCACCATTGATTTGACTCATTGGGTGAAATGGGGCCTATTGATGGACTTAGTCACCTTAACATATGATTTAGTTTGTATAACTCCTGATATAGATTGTTTACAACTGGATTACCTTATCTAACAGGAGACATGCAAGGCAAACAAAAATCTAAAGTAGACTTCTACTATGCTCTTTAGTTTGATGTTTGCATCATAATTGTTTAAGATTTAAGAACTTTTAAGCTGCACCTTTAAGGATGTCAAAACAAATGTCAGATACTGGGTTTAGCAAGATATCCTATGTGTGCTCCTCTGCATTTCAGAATTTCCCATTAAATTAGATTTAGGAATGAAAAAAGTAAGTTTGTTAAAAACAGGAAGAAAAGAATGTTCCTCCTTCTAAAACTCTCTTGGTATTCTCTGTTCTGTTAGTGTGGTCTTAAACAATGTCTATAATTTGTACTGTATTCTATATAGTTAAGGTTATAAATTTGCATGTCACCCAACTTGCTCAGAAAAACGAGTACTGTAGTGTAGTCCGACAGCATAGTAACATGCCAAAGTACTATAAGAAAAATTAAGTATATCCAAAACCAAAAAAATTAGCTTTTTTGGTTGTGTGATATATGGAAAAAAAAAAAAAAAAAGCAATTCAATTCAATACCATTTTCACGGAACCCACAAGGTAATTTTTTATTTTTATATTTCCTTTGATCAGTTGCCCTTATATTTGTTGTCAAGGTTTTAAAATGCCGGTAGAGAGAAACTTTATGACAAGCAAAATAATTTTAAAATTATTAAATTAAATATTTTTTATGTAAGACTTGAGAAAATTATGAATTTAAATATTTCTAATTCTTGGCAACACTTAAAATGGATCAATTGAGTTTCCACTTTGATAAGGTATATTTTGACATAAATTATAGAGTTCTTAATGAACTTTTCTTAATTAACCTTATTTTCACATTAACCGTGTCAGTGGAAAAGTTAATTTTAAAATACTAATTAATCTTCCAAATAGAGCAAAAGCATATGCTTTTCTAGAAAGGTTTCCAATTTACAACCTGAGTCTTCCTGGGACATTTTTACCATACCTGTTCTTGTGAACATGATTAAATGTGCTTAAATAAATTCCTTCTTTCCCTCTTATACTCACACATTTCTAACAGTATTCCTTCTACAAAAGCTGGTGTGGGGAAGTCTTATATTATTTCATTCTACGGTGTAAACAGTGTTGAACAATATTCAAAGAAGCTCAAAATTCCTAAAATATTTGGAGGTATCAAATACACATATTACTTATCTGTATAAAGAACATAAAGATTTCAGTGATTTTTCAGTCTGGCTCTGATTTATCAGACTGGCTCAAGGGAAAATAGTCTTACTAAAGATAGAATTAATCACAGTGGTTTTGGTGTTTTCTTGATGTTTAAGAAATGAGAAACTGTAAAATGAAAAACCTAACTCTAGTCCTAGCGTACTTTAATGAGGATTTTTTGGCATGAAATAAAAGTAAAAGATTAAAAATAGATCTACATCCTGTTTCTATATCCACAAAGAATATTGATGTGTCTTCAGAGAAATTCATCAAAACTGATTTCCAAGGCTCTGGTCACAATACTCACATATTTAATTTCAAAGTAAATTTGTCTAGCATTTGCTTAATTTGGCTAGGAGTAACCAGTACAAAAAAATTAGCAGTTGATGAGTTCACTTCTGGTTTTGAGCCTTGAAATTTGCTTTTGCTCCAGTTTCAAAGGCATATCTGCAGCATATTATGTTGTCTGCCCAAGTTACTGGGAAAAGTAAAAGGATTGGCAGGTCTTTAAGAGTCTGTGCTCTGGGAACTTCTTGGACATAATTTTAGAAGTACCCTCAGTTGAACCCAGAGAATGTGTTTTATTCCTTGCAGAGTCATTTTTGTTAGTGTGGAAGTTGTTTTGTTCTTGTGTTCAGTGAGACATGATCATATTAGCAGCAACATTAGTAGTTTCCCTGTTTCCTAAATTTAAATTGTAAATAGATAAATATGTAAATTTACTTTTAAGCTTTTATTATGAATTCCAAGAATCACACACTTAGAGATGATTAATCCTGAAGGCCATACGCTACCTAAGTAAACAAGCCCCTATGTTCTTCATATGATTATACCAGAAGGAAAAGATTGCTATTAATTGGTTCACAATTCTTCCCTCTTATTTATAATCCCAGCATAATAAATATTGATAGAATTAATAGATTACCAGCTTCATCTTAATGGTGTCAAATAGGCCAAAATGCAAATAGGGATTGCTTTAATGAGATTTATTGATTTATGTGCATATGCCTTTTCATCATTTTTGTGCTTGACCTACACAATTCCTTTATTTTTCCTTTCCATATTTTTTTTTTTTTATTTATTTTTCCAGTTCCTGTATTCCATTTCATAAAGAAAATGCAGGGACCCCCTGGTCATATCAGGTACTAGTGTCTTAAAAAATTGTCTCCACCACGCAATTACTAGAATTTTCAAGCAGAGCTATTTCTCTATGTTCCTCACGTGCTGCTTCACATTCTTCCAACAGCAAGTCAATATTCCTTTAGTTCTTGCTTCAAACTGAAAAAGTAAATTTCAGGGGCTGTGTTGGAGTATTAAGTACTAAGACTCAGAAAATGAGACATTGTGCTGCTTAGACTACTTAGAGATGTTGGTATAACCTATTTTAAGATATCTCCATGTGCTTCTTAGGAAACATTAAAATGTCACAGATTAATAAATGTCAGAGAAGGTTTTATTTGGACTTCTAAAACAAGTTAGAGAATTATGACCTGTAGCTCCTGCAGCTGACATGCTAATCAAATAATCTGAAATAAGACAATAACTATCCTGAGGGTCTCTGTATTCCCTCAACCAGGCCCAAAGAGCATTTCTGTATTTAAGAAGTAGAGCCATCCAGGGATATTTTCCTCTGGGGTGATGTAGAGACAAGAGCATTCTTGAAGCAGCATGTATGGCAGCATGGATTTTATCTTCAACTGGCAGGAATATGAATTTCAGGTAATCCTCTTACCTTTAAAAAAGAAAGAAAAGGAAAAAGAAAAAGAGAAACGATTGTTCAATAGATGCTGGTCCTTCAATAAAGTCTTCATTATACCTTGGATGTGCTGATTAGCTTCATAAAAATGACTCATTGTACTTCTATGGTGATAAAGTGAGTTAAGTATCATCTGGTGTGTGTAATTTACTGTTCATTTTTTTGGCAAGATTAAATCAAATCCATCCATCTTATACAAATGCACTAGTGTGGATTTCTATTAGATAGATTTCTGCCAAATCACTGCTCAAATCTAATTTCTACAGCCTTTTCATGAGGTTTTTAAAGCTGTGACAAAACTTACTCTCCTGTTGCCCCACCCTGCCAGCCCCTCCACTGGTGGAAGGGAGATTCACCAAGTAAACCTTACAACTCCAGGGATGAGAAACTTTTTCCTGGTAATTTTGTTGGATCATACATTCTAAATGGTTAAATTAAAATTTACAATACCCTGCTGTCTTAACAGTAAACTAGGTTTCCTTAATGGAACTAAATCCATACAGTATGACTGCAGAGTAAGTCCTTTGGTACATGCCTGAATTCATAATGGATAGAAGTGTAAAAACCTAAATAGATCATGTGCAAATATAGATTTTTCAGAATGGTTAGGAAAGATTTAGAATAGTATATTCTCAGTTAATCAGCCAACTACAGAAGTCTAATTATCTCATCTGTGGATGTAAAGATGATATATATATATATATATGTATATATATATAGACATAGAAATTTAATTTCTAAAAGAAGTTCTGCAGATACACTGCAAAACTGTACCCCTGCAATGTTTAACTGTAGCAAACTAAACAAATCAATCAATCTTCCAAACAGGAGCCCTATGCAGAAATTATTTTCACATCTATAGGATTGGTTTGTGCTTGCCTCTGAATTAAGATGAAGATCTGCTGAAATATGTGTTGCTTTGTAAACCTGGTATATATATATTTGTTTTACATATCATCCTCGTATTTAAGTTTTGGAAATAAATATACATAATTTTACTTCCTATACTAGGTATTTAAATCAGGCACATTTAATTAGGAGTCTGTCCTCCAGGTATCATCAACAAAGACAAGAATAACGCTCCTGAGAGATTATTTTAGGACATAGGCTAAAAGCCTTATTAATCATTCTCACTAATATACTTACCATGCGGTGTAGTTCTCACACTGTATGCTTTTTTATGTACCTCTCTTTTTCCTTGGTCTCTTCCTCTACATAAAATCAGACATATAGAAACAATTACTCAAAATCAGCCAGTTTTTATTTATGAAATATGAACTTTCTCACGTAATGAAAGTATTAAAACCCTGAGAGCAGTTTTCTAACTTTTACCACCTATTTCAATATGAGAGTGACATAATACTTGAATTAGCACAAATTTTGATATTTAGAAGTATATAACAATGACTATTTAGTGCACTGATACTTTTATTTTATTTCACTGTCAAGATTAGATAAAAGTGTTCTCCTTGGCTGTCACTTCTTTTCTAGATGAAACAATGGAAGTATTTCCTGTGCTTAATTTGAAATTAGTAAGAAAAAAGGAATCAGAATAGAATTAGTTCAGCGTATTTCTGTCAGACAGAATTTAGATAATGGTTAACAAAACTAGAATTATTATTAACATGTTGAAAAGACATATGTTAAAAAATATTTCTCTGTATTTCCTCTTGGTACTGTTTTAGCAGATATTGTATTCACCTTCCCTTATTCAAATGATTTATGATATAAAAATACAGCGTTTTATGATAGCATCATCTCAGAGTTCTGTGGCTGGTTTCACAAGACTGTTTGGATAGATCAAGGATGGAAGTGACTATTCTTTGATAAGACAGCAAATCAAATTATCTTACCAATGTGTTATAACAGACACTACCACTCTCACTGTTATTTCACAGTTATTGGGATTATTTAGGGAAAAGAGAGTATGTGATGTTGATAGATGTAAAATGATGATTCACCTTGTTTCCCAGGTTTATTACTTCTTGACATTCAGCTATTTTTTGTATTCCTTTTCACATCATATCTGTAACTGTGAATTCTCAAAGTGGGTAGCACAACTGTGTGACAACAGAAGCAAAAGATGTTAAATGGTTATATTTATAGGAATGGAGTCCTTCAAACGGGTTTTAGGAATTATCTGAAGACCTTAAAAGCAAAAGCATGCTCTTCCTTGACCTGCACATTATGATAAAATCATAGAATTGTAGAACCATAGAATCATAGAATGGTTTGGGCTGGAATGGACCTTAAAGGTCATTTCATACCAGCTCCCCTGCCATGGGCAGAGCCAGTTCCCACTAGACCAGGTTGCTCAGGGCCCCATCCAGCCTGGACTTGAATGCTACCAGGGATTCAGCATCCCACATTTCTCTGTCAGGCCTGGTGAGGTCACACTTGGAGTGTTGTGTCCAGTTCTGGACTCCACCACACAAGAGAGACATGGTCACACTGAAGGCAGCCCAGTGAAGGGCCATGAAGTGATGTCTCCAATGCAAAAGGCTAAGAGACCTGGGCCTGCTCAGCCTGGAGAAGAGAAGGCTCAGGCCAATGTGATCCATGTCACAAGAACCTGAAAAGAGGGTGCAAAGAGGATGGAGCCAGGCTCTTTTATTTAATGGTGCCCACTGGCGGAAGGGACGATTAGTACAAACTGAAACATCAAGAGACGCTTTTCGACTTTGAGGGTGACTGGGCACAGGTTGTGCAGAGAGGTTGTGGAGTCTCTCCTTTGATCTGTTCAGCAGCTTCCTGTGCATGATCCTGTGCAACCAGCTCTACGTGTCCTTTCTGTGGTATGGGGGTTGAACTAGATGATATCTGGAAGTCCCCTCCAACCTCAGTTATCTGTGAATTAGTTAATCTGTACTGAAACAGGATAAGACAGTCAAGGCTTAAAAAGTCAATGCAGGTACTAAGGATTTTTCCAAGAAACAGGAATTCTTTACCAGAATTTTTTTCCTTAACAGTAGAGTGCATGCCATAGACCTGTTGTCCTACGATTTATTCTTCCTTATGCGTCAAGTCTTCTGCTCCTAGAGAAGTCAGTAGATCTTGAGCATCAATTTTGCTAGTTGGAGGGGCACCAGACAAAAAGCAAAAACATTTCTTCATTTTGTGGGCTGACCTTTACAACCAACAAGTTAGCAACATTTTACCATTTCCTTCTCTCCCTCTCACTTCTATCTTCTTTTTCATACGTTTTCTTACCATCTCATTACTACACAAAACATGCTCTTAAAACTGCTGTATTAACATTACATCAGTCTACCCATTTGACTTGCTGACTTTAATGCTTGTAAAATACCTTGTACTGACAGTCAAGTAGAACGGTAAAAAGCTTAGTAATTCTACAGACTAGGGTTTTGTAGTTATGAATTTTCTAATATATGCAGTGGTTATTTTTCCCTGGCTTGCTTTGGGGTCTCTAGGTGCTTAGCTTGAGAAAGCAAGCCAGGGAACCATGTATGAATTTAGAAGTACTATTATGCAGAGTGCATTAACTGAGGTTTTCAACAATTTGGTGTTTTGAAAAAAAATTCTTTGGAGATTTGTTGGCACTAAACACAACAGCAGAAGTATCACCAGCAACATGTTCTTTACATTCCCAGTGGAACCCTGAGGAACTCTGGCTGCTTTCCTTCCTCATTTACATTTATTTTTTACTTGTTCAGCAGAGCTCAAAAAGAAGAAAAAAATTCAATTTACACATGGATCTACGCTATTCCTGGCTATTCCTGTAAAGATGGCAAAAATACGTGTTGATGGTTTGAATCTTTGTTTTTTAGCAACAGGAAAAAGAAAATAAATACATTCTGTATCCATAGATGGAAAACATTAATCACTGAATACAAATGTTTAAAATTCAGCCTTTTTTCTGCAATCTTTTTTACAAGAAAAAAATGCAATACCGCTCATTATTTTTGGCTAAAATTGGAATGTGTATCTGTGTGTGTATTTGTGTCATATGATTTAGATTTGGTTTTTTACGGGTATAGTAGTATATATTTTGTGTATGTTTTTCAATTTGAGTAAGTTTCAACTAAAATGCCTATTTTTTCCTCCAAGTTTTACAGACAGGCAAGAATTTCAAGTAGCACATTAAAAGAACATTGAGCTGTCTCAATTGTAGTAGACCAATTGTACCCTCAGCAAAACAGTTCTTGCAAAACAAATAGTGTCAGGAATTTATCATGAGTTACATAGATTTATGTGGGTGATTTCTGGTGATGTTGTGTTTCACATCCTTTGTAACGAGATGATCACCCATCAAAAAGAGACAAAAGTGTGCGTGTGGTGACATTACAATGTCACTATTCTGGTACGTGTTATATAGTGTCATAATTCATGACACAGTCATTTCTTGCTGACAAAGAAATACAGATGGTTTGGCCTCTAATTAATCCACTATTCCTAGTCAAAAGGACAGCTTGAATTTTTAATTCAACCCCTCTCTACTTAATAATTCCTGGTTGTCCTTTAAAAACCTAAAGCAGAAGGTTTAAAAGTTTTCTTTGACAGTGCTTGTACAAAAAAGAAGACTTTAGTCTGTACTGCCCTCAGTAGTCTATAAGGTACTTCTAAAATTAATGTGCATCATAGTGCAAATAATATTTTCTCAGGGACCTAGATAAATAAATGGTAAGTTTACTTTGAGTTCCACTCTGATATGTGTCCTTTCCTCTTAAAGTACATGAAAAGCCATAATTCAATATAACTGTTATATCAGTGCTGTACTGATTCATAATAGAAATTCAAAATTTTCCCATGTTTTGACACAGTAGCAGAAGACCATATGAAGTTTCATCTTGCAGACCTGGCATTTTCTAAATCTATTGTCAAAGGAATTTTCCCAGGTTGAGCAGACACTTTTGTTTACATCTCTGGATAAATCCTCTGAATATAATCAGCTAATGCATAGCATAATGCATAGCATAATGCATTATATCACCAAATGCCACTCAATTTTAAATGTCAATGACTGAAGAAATCTTTATTATCTTTTTGACCTTGTACAAATTCTTATAAAAAGGGAAGGAGGGATTTGGGTCAAAATTGAGACCTGTTCTAACCATGTTCTTTCTTCCAAAGAAAAGTTTTACAAAAAGAAATTCCCTTTGCTGGGTGATTACCATGGGTCACTGCTAAACATGTTCCATAGAGCTGTGACTTCTTAGAGAACTGACAGCATAAAGAAGGGCGGTTTTCAAAGTAGGAACATTCTGTGCTGTGCATTTTTCTGTGCTTTGATTATCTGAGTATTGACATTGTTAGAACAACTAACAGTACCAAGAGTACCAAAGACGTTTGGTTATTTTTCCATTATGTTTTTTCTTATTACAGCATATATTCTTTTCTGGTTGGTTGGTTTCTTTTACATTTCTTAAAACACTTGACAGTGAAAATGCAGACAGAAGAAAATAGTAGAATCATAAAAAAATTGAGATTGGAAGGGACCTCTGTAGATCAATTAGTTCAGCCATCAGCTCAAAGCAGGGGTAATTATATCAAGATACCCATGTCCATTAAAGTCCTGAAGAATTCCTATAATAGACATCCCACAGTGTCCCTGGGAAATGTTGCAGTATTTAACTACTCTTATGCTTGGTTTTTTCCCTTGGTATCCAACACAGATTTCTTACACTTCAGCTTGTTTTTCACCCCTACTCCTATCAAGTTATGAGGTTAATGCAATGCCTGCTAATCATTTGCTTTATTTATAGTTTACATTAAGCTGTTTGTGGGTGCAAAAAGTTGTAACATGAGTGTAATGGTTAATGAAAAAATAAAAAAATTGAAAACAAGCATTGGCTGGAATGAGTGGAGTAATAAGATTATTTTGGGATTTCCCTTTGATATAGGTGAACCTAGTAGATACGATTCTACTCTGTTTATTTGATTTTTGGAATAACTCAAAATCTTATTTTGTATTTACAAGGTAGGGTGACATTTTGAAAATCTGTTACTGTTTTTCCTTAATACATGTTACCCTATTTTTTTCATAGCATGATTTTCTTTGATTTGAAGGTTTTTATTCCCTTAAAATCTTGCTTATCCCCAGTAAAAACAAGTGGATTTCAGGGAACAATATTGGCATTTTATATGAAGGACTCAGTTCTTGACTTTGCTTTTGCAAGTTGCGAGAGAGAGTTTTTTTGACTATGCTGGAGCAGCACAGTCTTGAGTTATGAAAAACAGAGGTGATTTTAATGAATATCATTGTAGTGCCTTGGGAATCTAAATCACTCTTGCTCAGGAGCTGTAGTTCAGTGGAAAAAAATATTTCTGTATGGGCCTACAATCTTTAAAGTTTAATCAAATAAAGGTTAAACGTTCAGTATTTGTTAGAGAATGGCTTATAGAATACTTAATTATGATATGTAATTTTATCTTTTATGACTTAATTGGTCAATTTAAGAGGTTATTTCCATATACATGACCTATTAATGTACTATCCTTTTTAGATTATTACACTGTTGGTTTTTCTATTTGAATTTATTGCTTGAACCATGAAGATGTATAAGTCCCCATGATACAGAGCCAAATTAGACAATGATCATGTAAAGTTTTGGGGTTTTTTTCCGGTGCTTGCTGTTACTTAATATTTAATATTTAATGCTGTTGTGTTGGACCTGGCATTTGAGTCATTTCCTGTGTTACTCTATATTTTCTTTTCTGCAGGAGTACCCTTGAGGTCTTGTAATTTTCAGGCAATAGGGAGTTTCTATCAAGATTTTGACCACTCTTTAATTATTTACCATGTCAAAGATTCTCTAATGTTTTTATTGCCCCCTTATGAGCCATTTACTAAAAAGCAATTGTTGTTTTGAAGATAAATTAGCTTTATTTTTGCTTGTTGTAATACACAGCAAAAGAGCTGTAAATGGGTTTGTTTTTTATTTCAGGTCATCAGAGATCCTATTAAATTCTACTGCCCTCATTTTTCACATTCTTAAAAGATCTATTTTTGGCCTTGTTAATAACACAAACATCTTGACATTTTAATACTGCAGTTGGCTTTTCCTAAAGCCAATGGATAAAAGAGGAGGTGAACTATTGTAATTTGTTGCTTTGTTTAGCGGTCCTACAGAGAGCCAGGTGGCAGCTAGACAGCACTGACTGTTGTCTACACATGGCCAACTCCTATTTCATGTCCCCAGCCTGTTCTACCACATGGAACTTGCATTGTAGCACAAAGGAGAAGGGATTTTGTCTAGGCCTAATTCACAGTTGTGGGTGGAAAACAGCTGGGAAAGCTCTGGACCAGGGTCATGGGCCTTGTCTTGACCTGCCCAATGCAGTTCCTGGCTGTGTCATCATCACACAACTGGCCATCTAACGGGGTATGACTCCCAATTTTCATATCTCCCTGAAAACTGTCATACAAATCCTGTGACCCTTATGAAGATTTTGATATGAAGGATCAAGTTTGGTTGCCATGGATTAAGCCTCAGTAAGTAACACTGCTCTCTAGAGTGTTCTCTTCCTTCCCCTGATTTGATGTAGTTAGTACATTTCTAAAATCCATCAAGTGGCTGAAATAAGGTGGGGCGGGTCTGGAGGGCAGGAACAGACTTGAGAGCAAAGGAAAGTTGATTTCAGAAGGTTTGTTTAAATAGTTTTCTCTGCATTCACAAATCAAAAAAATAGTGTTTCTGTCAGTTTGGCTTCCCTTTAGAGTCACTAGAATTAACTGATTGAAAATCAGCTGGAGACTTAGAGAACAAGGCTAGGCTATTCCATAGTATTGTGCCTCTTCACCTCATTTTAAATCGATAAGGCATTTCATGTATAAATGAAAGGAGCTGGTAGACAGCTTACTTCTTCAGTCATTTCCAATATACATCTGTTTCCATGTCACTGTTTGAGGCATGTGCAGATATGAGTCTGTACTTATGTGTACAAACCAACACTTCCTTGAATGACATGTATTATGTAAAATAAATTACTTGTATGAAAGGAGCTTTGCCTGTGATACACTCAGATTAATTTCTAACTTTACTTCGCATGCCACTCTGCAGTTTATGGGATAACTTTGATACTGTCTAGATATTAGTGTAAATTTACATTTATAGAGGGCATTTCATGATGGAGCACTCTGTGCAGAGAGACTCAGCATGCATGTATGAAAAGTACTTAGAGGAAATAATTCACTGCTGGAATTTAACAGTTCTTCAGATATACTTGGAATTTCAGTATCTAAATATTTCTAATGGTCTTACCTTTGGATTATGGCATCCTCTACAAACATTATGAAACTATATTATGAGAAGGATGGAATTCTACCTACTTAGCCTAGTTTTAGCTCTTTTAAGAAGGTAGTTAAATATTCATGTTTCAAAAATTGTTTCCTGACTAAAAAAATGTTGTAAAAAGAGAAGGGTTTTGAATCAAGCCCTACCTCATAAATTTTCTCTTGTCATCCAGTCATCAGTTTCCATGGACTTTAATTGATAGCCATCCCAAGATTAAAAGGCTGGCCAAACTCCCATCGTATACTCATAAAAACCAATATGGACAAATAGCAATTGCAACAGTAAAGCATTGGCTATCTCCACTTGGCAGTACTTTTGGAGGGATTTAGAGGGAAAGTAAATATACACAGGCCATTTTTTTTTTGTTTCAGGAGACTAGTTATATTTTCTATATTTGTATGAAATGGGACAATTGTCTCCTTAGACCCAGTCCTGAAAGTGATGTAGATAGTAGAATTGCATTTAATTAGAACTATTAGTAACATAAATTTATATATGTAATAAAATACTTAAAAGAAAGTCTCTGTGTTTATCTTTGTCTCTTTAAGAACCAAGAATTTTCAGAAGTGTCACTAATTTTCGTGGTGACGTATGTAAAAGTCTGCAAAGTATAATCCTGCAACTAGGCCTAGTCACTCTAGAAGCCAAATTTCCCTTTTAAAATCTATTTATATAATCAATATTTTAATTCTCATACACGTCATGTTTATTGTGGCTTTTCACCTCAAAAATCAGGAATTATTGTCTAATACAAAGAGACCTGAGGAATATATGGTTTTCAACTGAATTTTTCACCATTATTTTTACTAATTTTTTTTTGTTTGTTTTTTGTTTTTTGTTTTCCACCTAATTTTAACAGATGTAAATCCCTCTGTATTGGTTATATGTCTAGATCTGTAGATCCTTTCTTTTAGCTGCAAACCTCTCATTTCTCTTGCATTCATTTCCAAACACTAAGCTATTATTAAAATGCTGTTTGGAAGACATTGGCAGATGATCAGAATCTCTAGAGAAAAACAGAGAAAAAAGGCAAATATTATCTAGAAAATAATATGAAGCATTAGTTGCAGCTGCCATGCTTGAGCTGTATATCGCAATGCTAGAAGTGGATATTCAGAGGTCACTTTGCAGAAGTACTTTACAGTCTAGGACTGGCACAGTACAAAAAGAAAAGATTGAGAAGAAAACTCAGGTATCCTGAGTTCCACAGTCACAGGGATAACGTAAATATGTATTTTCTAGATTTTTTCCCTGTGATTTTGGGTGTTCACAGAAGCACAGAATATTCTGAGTTGAAAGGGACCCACAAGGATCATCAAACTCCAGCTCCTGGCCCTGCATAGAACATCTCCAAGAATCATATCATTAACTTCTTAAAATTTTATAGAAATTTTCTATAGAAATCACAGTTTCAAACTAAAGTTCTGGGTAGTGAGAAACAAACAAACAAAAAAATATCCCAGACTTTGCAGAGCTTAAAATTGGTGTAGGCAAGTAGACAATAAGGTACTAATTTAAGGAATACACATTTTTCCCTGAGTTGGGAATTTGAAAACATGATAAAGGCATGATTATGCCTGATGGAGGTGTTGTTTATAGGGTGTTTATAATTAGAGATTCTTCCAGTGTTTTTTCCTATCCAATTTGTTCATTTTGATGGAAGAATCAATAGTGCTAGCCAAAATAATTGGGAAAATTAGTAGCAACTAATGTAACACAATATGCACGTCCTCCTTGTTATAACTGGCATTTAGGCACGGCCTTGGCAGAGTGGCAGCACATATGCAGAGGCTGGAGGATCTGCAAACTGACAGCTGCTTATATTTTGATCACTGTTCAATTTCAAATACATTTTTTGTAGCAGTGAAAACAGATGAGGAGGCTGGGAAGCTTTACAAAAAGTGTCCCTGATAACAGTATCTCATTGCTAATTGAAGGAAAATGTGCATTATTTCTGTGAATGCCAGTTTTGTTGTTCCTCCCAAGCTGTTACTTACAGGCTAGAAGATTTCACTTAACTGCATTCACTTGTACTGAGGCTTTAGAAGCATAAAATCTACAGGTAAAAACGTGTCTCAAATGAAAACCAAAAAACCCAAAAAGTCTATGTGTATGCGTATTTTGTTTTTTTTTTAGAGAAAGAAGTTTCATTTTACTAGAGAATATGTACAGGGAGAAATATCCTTAAAAATATAAAGAATTTAAATTAAAGTTATTTTTTCTCTTTCTACTTGTTTCTATTTTCAGAAAATTAATAAATGTTGTGGTGATAGTGAAACAGGGAGGCATTTTTCTATGTTTGAAACACAAATGTGGGAGAACACAAACACAAAAACATACCTAATCCATTAATCATCCAACTGCACAAAATGAGAGGAAGATCTGTGGAAATCTTGCCATGTTATTCTTGTAATATAAATTAGTTTTTCTGTAGTCATATGCTTCAGTATCTATTAATTCATGTGACTACTGCTTTGTTCCCAACCCATCTAAGCAGTGAATGACTTTGTGTTTTCAAGTGGCCAGTGTAAAAGGACTGAATGGCTCAAGTACAACTTTTACTATGTTTCCAAAAGTATTAAGGTTTTTTTTAGTTTGTTGGTTTTGGTTTTTATTTTTTTTGTTATAAAGCTGTATCAAAGAACAGATGATTTATGGTTTCACAATTAGAGGTATCCTGGCATTTGAGGATATGGTATGAGACAGCAAATAAGAGAGAGGGGACACAAGGATTAAAGATACATTCTTGTAATTCTTGGCCTGTTCTTTCAAAGAAAAAGAAGAAAAGAATACACCAACACAATAAATGGAATTAGATGGCATATTTTCGTGGTGCATTTCTCTATAAAAATTCATGTCTGATATCACTACAAAGGTTATAAATCAACAGCATGAATTAGAAAAGTCCTGGAAGCTGCAATCTAGTTTGGTTTAGAAAAGTCCTCAGAATCAAAAACAAATTCTTGTTATGTATCCTCACTGTAAGCTGCATTTCTAGTCATTAATTTGGATTTACATGGTGTATGTAGTCCTTCTAGAATGGATTGGTTGATTTCCATCATAGAAGTAATAACAGGTAGATAGAATCATAAAATTATACAATGGTTTCAATTGAAAGGTATCTTAAAGATCATCTAGTTTCCAGCATCTAGTTCCATCACCCCTGCCATAGGAAGAGACAATTTCCACTAGACCAGGTTGCTAAAGCCCCATCCAACTTGGCCTTGAATATTTCCAGGGGTGGGGTATCCACAGTTTCTCTGGGAAACTTGTTCCAGTGCCTCAAAGCCCTCACAGTAAAGGATTTATTTGTAATATATAATCTAAATCTACAGTCTTTCATTTTAAGGCCATTACCCTCTGTTCTATCACTACATGTTCTTGTAAAAGTCCTGCTCCAGATTTCTTGTTGCCCCCTTTAGGTATTGGAAGGTGTTATAAGGTCTCCCTAGAACCTTTTCTGTTCCAGGCTGAACAAGTCCAATTCTCTCAGCCTGTGTTCATAGAAGAGGTGCTTCAGCCCTCTGGTCACATTTGTGGCTCTCCCTTGGATGCACTCCAACAGTGCCGTGTCTTTCCTATGTTGAGGCTCCAGAGCTGAATGCAACACTCCAGGTGGGGGTCTCAAAAGGACAGAGCACAGAAACAGAATCCCCTCCCTTGCCCTGCTGCATTAATGCTGCTTTGGGTGCAGCCCAGGACATGTTGGCTTTCTGAGCTGCAAAGGCATGTAGCTGGCTGGGTCTTGTTGAGCTCCTTGTCCACCAACATCCCCAAGTCTTTCTTGGCAGGGCTGCTCTTGATCCAGTGTCTACCCAGCCTGCATTTTTGTTGGTGATTCCATCCCATGTGCCAGACCATGCACTTGGCTTTGTTGAGCTTCACGAGGTTTGCATGGGCCCACCTCTCCAGCCTGTCAAGATCCCTTCATTCCACCATATCAATGAATCATATGATGTGGTTCTGCTGAGGAGATGGTTTTGGAAAGGAAATACATTGTATTACATTTTTTAATGCTTTTATGAATAAATATAAATATATTTTGATGTAATAGAGGGCACTCAATTACACCTAGATAATGGTATTATCTATTTATTTTAAGTTTTTAATGCTAAAACTAGTACTCTTATTTCCATCCTCAATTGTCATTATTTCTGTATCCATTTTGGTGATCCATTCTGCTGTTTACTTGCTACAAAGAGTAAAATTTTCCCGTTCATAATGAATGAAGAAAAAAGGTATCCTTGAAAGTAAAGGTAATTTTCAGTTCCTTCTATCCCAAAACACTATTATACTTGCAAATAATGTTAATAAAAATTACATCTACAGTTGTGGACAGGCAGGCAGGCATACATGTAAAAATTCTGAAGGACAGTAAGTCAGCTGAGGTGTCAGTCAGAAGCTGTTTAAGCTGTAATGATAAAGAGGATGAAAGAGTCTGTTCTAATTTTAATTAATGCTAAAGGGCTGGAAAGCAAAATTTACATTAACATTCTGAGTAATATTGAACATTCTGTTTTTTGGCAGTCTTAGTCAGAAGTCTTTTTAAATCTGTCAGTCTTAGAAAATTGTATTATTATATATTGGTTTGATTACTTTCTTAAATCTGTTTGGCATGTAGCCATTACTTAGTAAATTGCAGAACAAAAGCATCAAAAGTACTTCATAAGAAAAAAAAGGAGAGAGAAGGAGAACAAAAAGTAGATAAAATACACCAAGAATTTAAATTTCATATTTATATACCAGGAATATAGAAGCATGCCTGAGTGATCAAATGTGACTTGATTAAGATTTGAAAAAAAATCCTAAAGGTACCACATATTCTTTTACCTACCTTTCAACAAAAAGCATCTTTCATCAGAAAAACCAGAACACACTTGGAAAACTTTATGCTGAGATTCACCTTGAAAGCTGTGCTATCAAATTGTGTTGGAACATCTAAACAAACAAACCATGACTACACGTCCTCCTTTATGTAGCAGTGATCTGATATTTAAACGGTTAAAAACAGTAGGAAAAAAGTTTGCAGAACAAGTCCAAGTCACTTGCTGAGTTAGTTTGTTTTTTCTAAGTCCATTTCTCAGTATTGATTTTTGATCTGTGCAATACATTGCAAGGAGCTGGAATTTCTGAATCTAAAAGCAGTTGCTCTACTTTGTTTATTCCAACATGCACAGTGCATATCTCCTTACAAGTATAATTTGTGGTTTATTTTCCAAAAGAGGACGGAATGTGAAGTACCTCAGGGTTTATTTCATAGTAGTTCGTGGGTACCCAGTACAAAAAACCAAAGCTCATAACCCCAGGTCAGTCTTTTCCCAGACTATGATTCTGGGTGAATGTACTTTCTACTACATATTACTTTAATGCCGGAGTTTGAGGCAGTAGAAATAAATACAGCAACCCCCATTGTGAACCAGAGCAGTGAATTATTCACAGAAATCACAGCCTCCTAATGATGCCCCAGCAAGGCATTCCCTATCTGTGGATCCTGACCTGGAAGAATTCACACTTGCCTCAAGGAAGATAAAGTGCTAGCCAGACATAAAGCAGGAAAATAAAGATATTATAATTAAAATTGTTATAAGATAGACCTGAACTGAGTTTTTCCATGTACTCTTCCCTCTCCACAGGGGCTTCTCTGTGACAGTAGATCTCCTCTCCTGACTGACTAAACAAGAAATTCTTTCACTGTACTTCCTGCAGTGGGGGAGTATCACATGGCAACTGGAGCATCTTCAGCAGCACAAATTCATTATGAATGCTTTTGCTACTCTGTTTAGGGCAGCTCTATCAGATGTGATAGACAGAAATTCTTGTGCTCCCAAAGTAAAAGGAAAAAGAAATTTAAATCCTTCCCAATGAATAAAAGGCTGGAATCTATTTCTTGCTTATTGTCTCATTTCACAAGAGAGAGCTGATTCAGCAGAGCTCAGCAGATAACATTTTTTTGGCTCCATCCTGAGCCAGAGTCAGACACCTATACCCTGATATCTGTATCAAGGTGCACCACTGAATCTCTTACACTGAAAATAAGGGCCCATTCCTCAGTCTGGAATTTCTTACTTATGTTTAAAGTCTTTGTGCTCTGTCAGCTGGCTTTTACAGCTCCTTGTTTTAAACAAGTACATCTCCACTCTGTTTATTAAAAGTTCAGTTGAAACTAGTTTCCTAGCAGTCAGCAGAGAAACTTATGGTAAACCTTTAGTAACATTTAATCTAAAAAAATTACTAGAACTACATTTTATTATTCTATTTTGCTTGACAGAATGAAAGTCTCAAATTTCAAAGAAGTTAAGGCTTCCTTCTAAACAACAACCTTATTAGGACAGGAAACAAAAAAATTCAGGTAGCGTAAAACTACAAGGTGCAATTAAAAGTACAGATCAGAATAAAAATTAAATTTTAAACGTACAAGGCAGACAATAATTAAATATTAGATGAAACACTGTTAAAACATTGAAATTATCTATGGGAGAAAAGATTAATTTGTTTGATATAATGCTTCATAAAATTTTGCAAGTAATATACACAATAGTATTGATTCTGGAACATGTCCCTCTCATGCCACAGTGTAATCAGATTTATCCTTTAGCAGGATAAACTGTCAGACAATATTTATCCTGTAATACGTGGTATATATAAATATAATATTTATCCTACAACAGGTGTGATGCTTCCCTGAAGATGAGGTACTTGTGTTTATAATCCTTCTCTGAATAAATTAGATCAGAGAATAGAAAGCAGGCCTGCCTTGTCTACATATCGTGTGTAGCAAAGGCCATGAATGTCTCATCTTAAAGTAAAACCAAAAGGAATCAGCTTTAAGCTGGAAGAAGGTAGATTTAGATTAGATATATTGAAGAAATCATTTACTGTGAGGTTGGTGTGACACTGAAATAGGTTGCCCAGAGAAGATGTGGAATCTCTATCCCTGGAAATGTGCACAGTATGAGGCAATATGACCTAGTGGAAGGTTCTCTGCCCACAGCCAGGGGTTGGAACTAGATGGGATGGAAAGAACTATGGATCTTTAAGGTCCCTTCCAACCCAAACCATTCTCTGATTCTATTTAACCATAACATTTGCTAGTTTTTAGGCAGGCAAACAATATCCAGAAATATTTTCAAAAGCCATGTTGAAATTGTAAAACATTACTTTACATTAAAAATTAGAGAGCATTGCAACATCAACTGTCCATCAGTGATTCAAACAGCACCTATTGCTAATATTTAACATTATCAAGTTAGAATAAATATTATGATGAAGAAGAATATAATAAGATTTACCCGCCTCTTAAATTTACTGCCTTATTGCTTTGGAGAGCTATTTCATACAAATGATCTGTTGAAAAAATTGGATTTGGGGATAAACAACTAAAAAACCTAGAACTGTATAGAAGTAACCATTGTCTTACTATACTGAAAGGTAAACTAGAGTTGTCAGGAGGACTAAAAAGCAATTGGTGGGAGAAAGGACAGAACACATTGTTTTCCTTTTAAAAAAATTATCTACATAAAGAGCTGGCTAGTTCAGCTTTATCAAAATTCCACTCTTCAGGATGCCAGTAACATATCATCTATCAGCACAAAATTTGCAAATAACTATGCTGCCACTTTTCTTGCCTGAGACACTCTGTAACTCAGGTGAGCACTATGCTGTATCTATATCTTAAGTTGTGTGTGGGTCCTTGTTCAGGCAGAATTTAGTACTGTTTGTGTGCAGACAACAAGGAAAAGATTATGCAGAAGATGGATGACCATATTTCAAATTGTTTCACTATTGTTTTCTCTCACCAGGATGAGATGCATGAATGAATATTTAGTAGAAATGAAAAACAAAATTATGGGAACACATATTTTACATATGTCTACAGTATTTCTCTCTATAATAGTCCCTTTGTTCTGTGTAGTGAGTTGAGACCATTCTTCCTGTGGTTATATAAGTAAAACAGCTAGATTCAATAATCACTATTCTACACTTAAAAATATAAACTCTGTTTATAAATTAAATTTCATAGTTCATTATTTTCCTTCTATCCTCAAGATTTCTGATGTTTGTATTTTATAAGCTCTTTGCTAGAATAAGGTGAAAGATTTTGAAATCTTTAGTAGAGCCATGTTATTGGAAGAAAAAAAATCATCCTTCTAATGTAATGTATAGTTGTGACTATACATTACATTAGTTGTATTGTTGCTGGGAATGATCTAGCCAGATTGTATGAATGGAGCACAAAACATGCTTTACTTTGGTTCCCACTGATTGATTTGAGTACTGTTTTCTCCCCCTGCACAAATGACCCCTAACTATTATTATATAAAGTATATCTACACTTTAGAGATAACTTGCTACTATACATGAATCTCCGTAGTGAATGTTCTCTACAAGTCAAAATTCATTTCCACAACCTATCTTTTGTTTTACTGGTAGAGTAAGTGTATATAATAAGGATTTCCCTTTTAATGTATCTTTATATGAGAGGAGAGGTCCTGAATATTTGGTTTATGACTGCAGGTAGATGTTGAATAAACTACAGAGAGGACTGCTCTGCTGGCCCTTGCAGTATCTAGATCTTCCATGCAAAACGCCCTACAAATGTTAGTAGAAAAGCAAATGCTTTTCAGTACATAAGCACTGCTTTATAGTACTAAGAGAAGTTTGGCTAGTTTTGTTTTTTACCATATTAATATCACTTAGATGATTTTTTACTTGGCTGTCTTTTTTTAAATGAACTCTAAAATGATGAATATTTAATAAACATTTCAAGATATATTATTACAGTTTGAACTACTAGAGAAAGAAGGTAAGAGAAATTTCTGGATGTCGTGGTGTCTTTTGTCAGGATACACTTTTGGAAGTCCACCTTTCCAAATTAGTAAGTTCCTAGATATAAACTCCTTATCTCACAGCCAAACTCTTTAGGAGATCCTGATCTTTGACAACCAATAGTAGTGATCTCCAGAGATGCCAGGTGTTCTGGTTACAAATCTGTAAGGCACAACAGGTACAGGTGAGACCAAGTCCAAGCTGTTACTAGAGGCATGCTGTGGCTTTTCTTTCACCCAGGCCACTACTCCATGATTCTCAGGTGCAGTTACTACAGTTGTCTCTAGAGTGTGATCCTCAAGGCACAGATAGTATTATGGTCACTTTCCCAGCTGAAGGTCAAGGCTTCAGAAGAGACAGGGATATCCTGGAGATTAAGGCATAGCTGTGATGATGGTTTTTCCAAAGTGGATTCCTACACCACAAGGTTCCACAAGCTTGCTGAGTTAAAGCTGACTGATGAAGAGTAAAAACAAACATCAATTCCACACTGACACGACAACTGAGAACTTAAAATGTGGTCACAGGAGTATTATTACCCTTTTAGGTGACCTGGCAGAAGGTATGTGAACCAAAGCTGAGAGGATTACTCATATAACAAAGACAGGGAAGTGTGTAGTAAATCAAGTTGATTAACATCTTATATAAATATTTATTAATGCAAGAAATGTAAACAGCAGCATCTTATGATTATGATAATGATTAAATATATAACTTAGTTATCATAACAGAAATTGGTGAAGTCACATGGGTGGAATAGAATCATAAATTGTACACCTTGCCTGGGATGTGTTGCCTAGTGAAAAAGGAGACACGACATAGTCATGAGCCCTTTCTTTGAGTTACCAGAGAAATTGTACCTCCTGAAAGTCTGCATGATAACAAAATGAGAGATGAACATGGGTACTGCGACTGAGGCTGCAGCTCAGTGAGAACACTGACATGCATAAGGATTCTGTGTAAGTGATTAATGGAGTTCACCAAAGCACAGGTCTCAGATGAAGTGAAAGGTTGAAACAACCTGTCCAACCACTCAGAAACAAACACAGTGGAATTCAGACTGATGAGAAAGTTTGGGAGTATGTTAATTTTATACTTTTTCTAAAAATAGTTAAAAGGACAAAATAGGCATCCATAACCTGACAGTTTTCTGTAAGTGCAATCCAAAAGGAAAATTATCATGCAATTTAGACAAACATTAATAAAGAAAATTCATGACCTTTAAAAAAGGAGATGGAGATATAAGAAGAATGGAAACATGGATGAGGTGTATATTCATACATCTGCTTTAAAAATCTGACCCATAAATTAAGTTTAGTATAATTATCTTAGTATCTTTTTTAATGCCACAGAAGCAGACAGCCTATTATATTTCCACTAAACAAGGTTGACTCTCAGACAGTTGATGGGCTCTTCCTCCAAATAAAGAAGAAAGATGTCACTGGTTGCTCAAAAAAATTAAATAAATTCAAAATCAGCCAATTTATGAATGACCAGCTGAGGGGCAGCTGGAAGTAGGATTAAAGCCATCAGTCACACCCTGTACAACAGAATTTATAGCCAAATATTTTATTTAAATAACAAGATTTTTTAGCAAAAATAATGAATATTCCAGGTATTTTGAGAAGGACATTTGTAATTTCTATGTAATTGTGGACAGTTGTCAGGGGAAAGCATTTCCCAGACATTTAGTATGTGTCCTTTTCTAGAAATGGTGTGAAAATTTATCACAATTTTTTTTAAAAATGGGAAATAGAAAAAAATCCTAACATCCTAAAAGTTTTCAAACTGTGGGGGGACTGGAAAAGGCTAAGTCAGAAACCCAGAACTTGCATCTGTTTTTGCCAAACTTGTGAGAAGAGGTATTGTTCATATTATAAAACAGATTATTTTAATGGTGTGTTTAGCTGCAGCAAAGCCTGCAGAATGTGATTAATTATCTCACATAACTTCCAGAAACCCATTTCCCAAAGGAGTGGTGACAATAAAACTTTGTCCTTACAGCACTTTGCATTTGTGAGTCTAGAAAAGATTTATAAAATTTACTAATTAAGTCTCACAAACCTCAAGAGAACCAGTAAAGCAATAGTTTACTAATTTTTATGGATGCTGCACATCCAACTAATGTGACTTGTGAAAGGTCACACAGAGTCAGAGAGAGATAGAAAGAGATCAAATATATTCTTATTTCCTAGAGGCCAATAGGAGTGCCCAGCAAACAATAGTTCTGTTGCAATTCAGAATGCTGCATGCCTGTATCTGTAGAAGTGTCATTGAGAAGTCTCTTGCTATGGTTTTCACCCTCTTTTTTGCTCTACATTTTTATATCAAAACATAAATAGTAACTTTCTGCATATTAGGTGTAATAAATTAGCCTTTTTGTTAGAACAAGGGTGAAGTTATTTAAATATTTGTCCAATATGTATTCATGGTGTTGTGAGAGAATATGTAGTTTATTAGTCATAAGGATGAAATAATGGAAGACTCTGTAAGGGGGAATTTATGAACTTAAATTGCATGCTGAGTAAGACAGACTCTTTTAAATAACAAGCATGTATGATACTCTACTAAATGTTTATATCCCATGTCTACAATCAGGGAAATTTTTATTTTTATATAACTGTTATAATAATTTGGGGCATCTGTCTGTGTATCACTGAAGAATGCTCGTTAACTCCTAAAACTGCCATGTTACTGAATGCCTCAAGGAGTATTAAGTCCATCACAAATTGGAAAATTCTCTAACAGAAATCAATCTTCTTGTCTGGTTGAAGCTGCAAAACAAACAGCATCAGCCATTAATCTGACAGTCTGGCTTTTGGCCAAAAACACTGTTAAACTAAGAAGACCTGGGTGAACTGGGAGAAAATTTCTAGGTTAAAAGAGAGAGAGATGTCTGGGATGGAATATCCCTCAGAAAAAGTACAGTTTTCAAGTTTCTGCTTCTCACTTATACCTATAATAAACACAGGTGGAGAAAAAAATGGAGGATTCTGTTTGCTAGAGAGGTTCTTCTCAGGGAGAGGAGAGGAGAGGAGAGGGAGAGGGAGATGCGCTGTGCATTTTTCAATGACTGCTTTTAAGCATGGGCCAAATTCCTCAGCTTTTTCTCACATTAAAAATGCATTAAATCACAGGACCATCTTTCCTGAAGTCAAGAGTTACTCATCTCAAGGACTATAGAAACGGGATTCTAAACTAGGTATTGACCTTTTAGCCTGATATTGAGAAGACAGGTTATTTAGTGATAGCAGGAAAATGAAAGCAATTTCCCAGTCTCAATCCTTCATTCCCCTCTCTGTATGAATATATTCTCATACAGAGAAAGGCAAACTAGAGTGCTGCAAAGTGGCTGCAAAGTAATTAATCTTTGAGTGAAAGGATGAAAACAGGAAGTACTATCAGTAATTTACTTTGCTGTAAGTAGGTTAGACACTTCCAAATCTGAAATGATAACTCAAAGGAAGAAAAGTCAGGCAGTCAGCCACTGTCTGTCAACATCAGACTGTGGCTTTGCTTTCTGCTACTGCATTTTTCTGCTCCAGCAAAATTATCTTGTCATTTATCCATAAACCAGTTATGAATATTGGTTATGAATATCTGGAATTGTTTATAAATCTTAGCATAAAGATTTTTTTGTTGTAGTTAGACTTAAATCTTTGATAAGACATTAACTATAAGCACTGAACTATTGTGTTTTATTCTGCAAGCCTCTTGATTTCTAGAGACAAAGGGTTTTACAGTAATTTATCTAGCCTACTGTTCTAAGGCCTTGATTTGCCTTCTAAATCACAGGTGCACATTGCCATTATCTTGTAACATCAGCTTGTTCTTCACACGTGTTAGTGATTTGCATGTCCTCTAGATGATAGAACAGATACACCTGCATGCTGAAGGGCTGAGTTAAATCATTAGTCAAGGCTTATGTCAGGCTGCTTTGGGCCTCAATGCAGCATTTGATTGTAAGCACCTTGCTCTTCTGCTGCCTGAGTTATTCTGCCTCTTTCAGCAGAGCACCTTCCCTGGAGAGAAG
Source organism: Poecile atricapillus (assembly GCF_030490865.1). Lineage (NCBI taxonomy): Eukaryota > Metazoa > Chordata > Aves > Passeriformes > Paridae > Poecile > Poecile atricapillus. Next base: position 76,908,313 of record NC_081249.1, on the reverse strand, counting down.
CAGTCATGTGCAGTTTGCTAGGTCACCATCAAGTCAGACAGGAGTCATAAATACCTTTAGAGAAAAGAGTATTTGTTCAATAACAGAGACTTCTTCAGGAAATGAATTTGTCTTGAGGACTTAAGTTCATTTACAATCTGGTGTTCTCTTACACACAATCATAGCCTGATTCTTCATTGGTGCAGATTAATGATATGTATACAGTGAAAAGGTATTATAATTTGTACGCATATCTTACATATCAATATATCATAAATATATTTAATATTTTCCCTATAATAATATATAGTTATAACATTATTATATACAAATTATTAATAAAGTTATTGAATATATGCATTTTATATACACATATTATATGCTGGTTTTAATATACAGTGCATTCTCCTGAATATTTGCAGTTAATACATCTGCATTCTAAAAGGATGGTTCAGAAGAAATAGTGCACATTAGTAGGATACCAATAAAAGGATGCCTACCCCTGTCTAATGTTTACAAAGGAAATTAAGAGTGATGAGAGAAGAAATGTTAAATGTAGAATTATGTCTGTGATAGCATTATGAGTAGCACCTGGGAATTCAACCAGATATTTTGAGTTTAAGTGAACTGCTGATCCATTAAATTGTCCTTAATAGCTCTGCTATACTAATATTATTCATTGTAGAAAAGAAAGTGTTTCTGTGTATGCCTAAATTTCCTGTCAGGAAAACATTAATCCACTATAACCTTTGTTACTCATGCTGATCATCCATGCAGAAAAAAGAGTAATTTATTTTAAAATGACTTACCTTCAACATTTGTTGAATTTTTAAAAAAAGTTGATGAACTGACAAAAAAAAAAGTAGTCTTTCACTCCATCTTATTGGTTTTTGTGGGGTTTTTTTTGTGCCATCATTGTGCTTTGTTGTTTATTTTTTTGGTTTAGGGTTTTTTTTCATCTATTCCAGAAACTGGGTTTTCTGTGATGTAAAAAATATTCTATTCACCTGAATTAGTTTCTGTTTCAGGATATGGATTCTATAAATGGTCATTCCTATGGGCTCAGTGGTGACTTCATACTTCTTGTGCTAGTGATCCTTCCAGATCCACAGCACGTGCATCTCTAGTTGAGGTTACATACTGACCTATACACTAACACTAAAACCAGGAGAAATTAATTTTTAAAGCTGGAGTGGACTTTTTAACGTTGTCTCAATTAGAGGTTGTGAATTCTGGGCTGATGATTACCCAGATGGACACAAGAGTAGTGATATACACAGCAAAACACATTGCATGGAAAAACAGTGATCCAGCAAAGTGTCACATAACTAGAATTTCCTATTTAGAAGAAAGGTTACAACACATTTAAAGGGAAATTCCTTGCAAAAGATGTTTAAAACCAATCAATCTTTTTGTTGTTAGTTCATCCAGGATTTAATTTTTGAGGTGTAAACATGAATAACTTGATTTAATGTTTATTACTTATGCATAAAACATACAGAACTAAATTGAAAAATTATCCCATTATGTTTTCAAATCCAATAGAATTAAGAAAATAAACAGAATTAGAGGTTTCTCTGATATTTTCTTAGTTACTAGAAAGAGGTTATTAGACAGCATAATTACTGAGATTTTATGCAACATGCACGTGTATTTGAGAGTACATATACAAACATATGTACATGTATATGTACATATACAAACACAGAGAAAACTAGATAAATTGAACAAAAGGAAAGTCTTGATCAACAAATGATAAAGAACTTCTGTGAACTGAATGTAATGATTTCTGTAAGATTTCTGATTTTTGAGACTAGCAGGTATGAAGTGTCCTTGTGTCTCTCCTTGTGATTTCTAGAGAAATACATGTAGTATCAAACAGTTAATTTGTGGTCCCACGGGGGTGGGAAATACTGATCAGGAAACCTTTGTGCAGGCTATTAGGAAGGAAGTTAAACTTTGCTTATGAAGGATACTTTTTGGAGCAGGCTGTAAGAGTATATTATTTATCCTATGACAAAATATAATAGTGAAGTAAATCAGAGCCTCCTCACTGCTGCATGCTTGTTCTATCAATCACAGTTTATTGCAAGAATGAGTAATGTGAAGGAAACGTCTGTTCGATGGTGTGGGCAGGCTGTCTGCTCTGTCAGCTGTAGCAAGTGTCCCCTTCAGGCTGAAGAATCCCAGGATGTTCAGAGGAGTTTATATATTTCAGTCCTGCACCAGCAGTTTTGAAAGAAAGGGACACGAACATTTTCAGGCTATTTTGATATAAGTGATAGCTACCAAAATCCTTAAGTAACTTAGATTGTTTCAGACATCACAAGGTTTTATATACACATAAAATAGCATGGTTCAAGAACCATACTTAAGGCAAGAATTCCAGATAACAAACATTGTATGGATACATCATTACATACAAAAAATGTATCCATAGGCTACCTAAGAATTTCAAGGAATATTTCTGACAGGCCACATAGAGAAAATAGAAGCACTGAAAAATATGAAAACTTGAGGACTTTAGACCTAACTCTGTCTTGCAATGTATTTCAAACAGCTCAAAGAAGGAATGAAAACACTAAAAGATTAAAGAAGATTGTTTATTTTACTGTCAGAATTCCATATTATTGGGAAAATGTTGTTTTTTCCTCTGCTGTCTAAGGATGTCATACCTCTTCAGCGGGACAGTATGTAACTACACAAATCTTGCTCAGCTGTAATAGAGCTTCAGCTTTAGATAGCTATTTTTTCTTTGATTAATATCTAAAATGGATACAACCATTTTTCTTTTTTAATTTATATCTGTTGTTTTGAATATATCACAAGTTATAAAGCCATAAGTAGCCATCCAATGCTCACCATACATTTTGCTCAGGAAGTACTGGTCTTTCTTGGGGAACTCTATTCATTTTGACTTATTTTGATGTCTGTAAGACTAATTATCTAGATCTTGCAGCTCGGTTAGAATTTAATAGTTTAAAATCAAATCACAGCAAGCTGATTTGTTTGTCATACTAACAATCACTCTATATGTAGGATTTCCATGAATTACCCAAGTGCATATTACAACTGCTTAAACTGCACTCCAGGGATTCAAGCATTGCTTTCAAGTGTGGGAGGGATTTGGAAAACATTTTACACATCAAATTTTCCCTGAAATGCACTTAGCCTCTCTGTTTCACTGTTTTATCTATATGCATGTGAAGTGAATGACACAAATATCATTTCATTTGCTCGTGTGAGCCCTCAACAAGACCTCAAAGGTACAGTTCATTTTTATTAAGTGCTGTTCCAAACAATATGGAAGGGAAATATCTCCTGTTATGAACAGAATGTATATTAATAGTCCCAATTGTCAAACATGAGCAGCTCCTTAGAATTTGATGTATATCCTCTGGGTCCTTGTCTTTTTGCCTTACCTCAAGGAATGCTGTGGAGCCAAGTTCTGTATCTTTGCTGCTGCTTAAATCCTGGTTACTTGTGGAACATGTGCTTATGATAGGACTAGATGTTTTTACTGAAGCTGTAGCCCTTTTGAATGCAAAGTCTGTAGGAGAATAAAAAAATGGTTTTCTAATATTTTTGTCTTATGGCCGTCATAAAAGAGCACACAGCTTGGTGGTAATTTATGACACTACATCTGCTGAGCTACAGGAGCTTGGAAAAACTATCCTGCTAATGGTGTCCTAAACTAAAATTGTTATGCATTCATCAAGATACAATAAATAGAAGAAGAGCTAATGCATTAAAGTTAATAGGGCTGCTGGAGATATTTACAGTGAATAACAGTATGGATAACACTCAGAGAGCTATTAATCTCACTGGGAAATCCATTTTAGTGTTAAGTTTGTAAAAAGGGAAGAGTGAGAATGCAATAGATTGGTGCTTATGGCAGGCTAATGTAAAATTGTGTCACTTGACAATGAACTCATTTCAGGATGCATTCATTATATCTTAAAGCTATTTTTAGATATATAATTATAATATATAATTATAGTATATATTACTCTTATTCCTTGACTTTGCTATTTTCATCACATTTGAAAAATCAAGCTAAATCCAGTATGCCTACTACAAAAAAGAATGGTTTGTAGACATCAAAAAAAATAGACTTGAAATGAAAGTAAAGATTGTCTGTAATTTTGTAACAAAGCTATACAGTGCAACCACAGTAAGTAATTAACTTAAAATGGTAACAAGAAGCCCAAATAATTTATTATTAGGCTTATTAATTATTTTTTAGATTCTCTTTCATATGTAATATTGAATAAGATTTTAACACTTAAATCAGTCTAAACTAGAATTTGACAACACTGTTTTCAGTTGTTTCGCAGAAAGTGTTCACTAAGGACATCTCATTCCTTAATTAATGTTTGACAAATATCTTATTGACCTAGCCAGACCTTTGCATTAAGAAATATCTGCTTGTATGTGTATCTCACTTTTGGCCCTGTGAATTATTCTCTCTTGCTGTCTAAGTACTATTAATATAGCCATTATACTTTCAGTACAAAACAATGCTCAGTAAATAAAGAATGCACTTTTCCCCCATTCTTAAGTTTGATGTCCCTATGATTTACAGTAAGTACTATGTTTTCTTAAATCAACATTTGAGATTTAAGATGAGGATTCTCTTTTAGTTTTCAAGGTTGAAGTGGGACATATAATGCATGTAAAATTATCCAAAATACTGATCTAACAGATAGCAATAGTGACTGTAGGGAGAAAATTAATATGCAGGGGGAATAAAACTGAAAAGAGCAATCATCTTTGATAGCTTTGATAGTGGGATTGAGTGCATTCTCCCTAGCTTGATGGTGCCTCCAAGATCTGTGGTTCAATTGATGTGCTGCAGGAAAGGAATACCATCCAGAGGGACACACGTTTGAGTGTGGGGTGTGGGTGATTCTCATGAAGCTCAATAGGGTCAAGATCAAGGTCCTGCACCTGGGTAGGGCAATCCCAAATACAAATACAGATTGGGTTGAGAATGGATTGAGGGAAGGCCTGGGGAGATGAACTTGAGCTTAATGGTGGACAAGAAGCTTGACACAACCCAACAATGGGTACTTGCAGCCCAGAAAGCCAACTGTGTCTGGAGCTGCATCAAAAGTGTGGTCAGCAGGTCAAGGGAGGTGGCTTTGCCCCTCCACTCTTGTGAGACCCCCAGCTGGAGTGCTGCATCCAGCTCTGGGGCTCCCAAGATGAGAAAGTTATGTGTCTGTTGGAGTGAGTGCGAAGGAAGACCATGAAGCAGATCAGAGGGCTGGAGCACCTCTCCTATGAAGGTAGGATGAGAAAGTTGGGGTTGTTCACTCTGGAGAAGAGAAGCCTCATGGCACACCACCCAGCAGCCTTCCAGTACCTAAAGGGGACCACAAGAAAGATGAAGAAAGACATTTACAACAGCATGCAGTGATAGGACAAGGGGTAATGGCTTTAAACTGAAAGATAAATGTAGATTATATATATGTGCATGTGACCTCCCACTAGAGCAGGTTGCTCAGGGCCCCATTCAGCCAGGCCTCATACATTCCAGGGTTGGAACATCCACAGTTTTTCAGGGCAGCCAGTTCCAGTGCCTTGCACACTTATCATAAACAATTTCTTCCTTATACATATTCTACACTTCTTCTGTTTAAAACCATTGCCCCTGTTATTACCTGACCTCAGCACTGTCAAATTGCTGATGATTTGTTGCTCTGGACTTTCAGGCACTTATACCAGTTTTGTTCAACCGTAATTCTTTTTCTCTTTTTCTCTTTAAGTTAGATGTCTCTCTTGTGACTTTTACCTATTTATCATTACATCACCTACATTTATATTAGACTTTTTTGCAACATGTGAATTTTCAACAAGCTGATAAAATGTTCACTCACATATTCACTCAAACTGTGAATGAAAAAATGGTTGTATTGGAGACCACAGTAGCATGCAGTTCATGAAGTTCAAAACATCGACAGAACCTATTTCAGTGACTTAAAAACCTTAGTTATAATTAGATCACATTGCTTTGATTAATATCTAAAGCAAGGTCCATGAACAATTTTCAAATAAATTATAAATTTCATTTATATAGTGATTAATGACAATTATTTTTGGTTAAACATTGTTCTTTCCCTTCCTTTTTTCTCCTTACCAAAATACACAAAACCTTTATAGAGTAAAAATTATCCTTAAGAAACAGACATATTTAATTAAAGTGCATCATCATTAAACCATTTCAACACATTGCTGTCAAGCAGCCCAGGCAAATAATTATCTCCCAAATGATCTCATTTATAATAAGTAGGATACCTCTCAACTGTGCATTAGTCTTCCTTTAAATTGAGCTCATGTAACCTGTTTAAAATTTACTATAAAGTAGAAAATATTATCATCTGGATCAATCCATTTAAAACTCCAGCTCACTATGAAGATTTTGCCTCTGAGGAGGTAGAAGCATCTATAGAAATCCCCAAATTTGTCCTCTGAATCTTTCACCATTTGTTCCTCCTCTATGATACCCCAAAGTCCACCATTTGTGGAGTCCCAAAAATATCCTGCTCTTAGGGGAAAGTCTTTTTTCCTTTGGTCCCAGCCAGGTCCACCAATTTTTTTGTGAGGTTGACCTGACATTTGCTGAATGGAAAGGAGCTCATGACTCTCCGCACTGCACTAAGGAAGTCCCTGGGAGCTTCCTTAGGCAACAATGTGCAAAGTCTCTATCCTTCCTGTCACCACTGTGTCATTAACCTTTGATTTAGATGATCAGTACCCAGCAGAAATAAAGTCACTGCTGCAGTTTGTGCCTCCCCCTTCAGCAGAAGTCTGCACCAGGTGGGCACCACATTTATGCTGTGCTGGAGACACAGCTGATCAAGGTCTGCAGGACTGTGCACACTAGAACACCTAAACCATAAGTTCCTCCAGCCTTTTTTTTTCACTGTTTCACTGTTAATTATATATAAATCTATAAATCTATGTACAAATTATATAGATATATATAAACATATAAATGTATAAACATATAAATATATAAATACATAAATATATAAATATATAAATACATATATTTTTCTTAAAATGGTTCTGACAGAATACAGTGACAGGTTTTCCAATCACTGAAATTATAACCTGTATCAGTAACCAGCAGGAAATTAAATTCCTGTGAAATGACCTGTATACTTTTATTTCTCTTTTTTGTTTAATTTATCTTCCTTATAAAAGTTGTATTAGCCAAGGACCAAGTATTGTATGGGCAGTAACTTGACTTCTGTAGATTTGTTTCAAAAACCTGAGGCACAAATTCAAACTATTTCATTTCCAAGTCTTGTATGTTCAAGTTGCATGCAGAACATCCTCATTAATCTATTACTCTTCCTGTTTTTCTTCCACACCTGCACTGATTCTATTAAGAGTTCTTTTATTAATCTTTAAATTTGCACTGGTATGTAAGACCACACTTCCTTTTCAGCCTTATTATTTTGTGCTATAAAAAGCACCTGAAGCAAGTATTATATATTCATTGAACCCTCAGGAGCAAGGCATATTTCAAAGGAAATACTTGCAGTGTCATAAATTTCTATAGCTTGTTACTTTAATTCAACTATTTTCCCCTCTTTTAACCTAATCCAGAAAGCTCAAAAATTCTCATAATTTCAAGGAAATTTCAGCCAGTGCACACACAGGGTTTGGGAGGAGCTGTGTATGTGTGCATCTTTTCTAAATATAGAGAATAAACCAGAAGCTGGTAGTCTTAATACAGTAATGTAACAAGCTTAATTGTGACTTAAGTGGCATGACAGAGACGTATGATAATTCTCATGCCAGTACTACTGACACAGATTTATTTATTTTTTTTTTCTGAAGAGACATGTAGAGAAATTGGAGATAAAGTTTTGCCCTATGTGTATGCCAACTGCATGCTAATATTCTCAGGTCTATAAAGTGTGAAGGGAAACATATACGTTGAATGAGGCTATCAAAATTAAAACAGAAATAAGCAAGCATTTAATTTATATGGACTTTTATTAGAGAGATCTACTAGGAAGCTTAATGAGGAGGGTTTTGTGACTAGTTGTAGGGCTTTTAGAAGCAAGAGAAAATTATTATTATGGAAAAAAGGGGGAACAGCAACAAAGTAATGATACTGAACATTACTGTGGCATTCTTCAACAAATCCAGAGTCCAGGTCTTAAGAGAAGAAAACCTGAAGGACTTAAGTAGTGAAGCAAACCCACAAAGACAAAATTATTCTTATGCAGAGAACTCATAGCATGTGCAGTAAAATCAGTTTGCTGGCCCATGAGCTTTTCTTCATTGATCTCAAGCACAAAGACTGCAGAATGTGAAAGTAGGCATGCTAACTTAAAATAAGTATAAAACTACGCACATCAGGAGAATCAATAAGAATATCACATAAAATCATTAAAAACTAGTAAGGAATAGCAAGTGCAAAAAGTAATTCTGAATGTATATAAGCATTAAGAGAAGGAGCAAAGAAAATGGTATGTTTCAGTTCAGCAGACAGGAAAAGCAATAACAAATTGCTATGTAAAATCTTAAATATTTAATATATTTATTCATTCAAATGAGAAAGGAGAGGTTTCTGGATACAGCAACTAAAAAATTTTGAAAATAATGAGGTTGGGAGTGAACATAATATGAAAGGGAACCAGCATGCATGTTTGTCTCCATTTCATTCATCCCTATGTATCCATTTAGGGCCATTATTGGATCGCCCTGTCCCAGTGTGGCCATTCCTCCAGTAAAATAGATGGGTGGGAAGGTGCAGCACCCCTTCAGAAATTCTTTCAGAGTGACCAAAAGACAGACACGATAGTGTGAGTCACTGTGGCAGACAGTCCCTAAACTACCATGTGTGAGTACTAAAACTGTTTTCTAGGTGGGACTAAATTTTTGCTTCCAGAATAACAGTTCAGCCTGGAAAAAATGCTGTGAAACATTGTGGTATATGTGTTGGTGCCAAACACTCTCAAGAGCTGTCAGGAATGGTTAGAAGCAGATGAACTGGCTGCAGGGATGGAGGGCTAGCCTACGTGAATCATAATTTTCCCTATAGATTTTTTGTCAGTTTTCTAAACATCTTCTTTTGATGTGCATCCATATGTTGTTTGCAATCTAAAAGGAGGCTCTACAGTTCCTTGTATGTAATTCTCTGACGTGAAAAATGCAAGCAATAAACTGCTCAGATCAAATGAAGGTATGATCCAAACTATTACTGGTTTTACACATGCCGTCACTCAAGGTATTCTAGCCCTGACCAGCTGTGTATCAGTTCTTTACACAGTTGTCTTAATAACATCTGGAGTATCATAACTGTGTCAAGGTTTCAATGTACTTACTGCTAATAAAAGGTGCAAGTCACAGGGTTGTTCTGAATAACCTTTAAGACTGGTTTCACTCCACATGCAGTGCTTTTTAGTAATATTCGAATTAATTGTTTTACTAGAGAATGTACATGAACATAAAAAGTTCATTAAAAAGTAGCAGAGCATTATTTTTCTCTTATTTACAATGCAGTTAGAGTTTTAACTTTTATATCTTCTAAGGGAAAACCGTTCTTTTGTATATTTGTAAGCATATAAAAGGAGAGAAGAGGAGATTGAGATTTTTGATTGAGAAATCAAATGGTCAAACAGAAGCAAAAAGTTTCTCCTTACAAGAAGTCAAAATGATCCCATTCTAGGAATAAAACACCCCAAAGTTAATAAAAAGCAAGTCTTTCTTATTCCATACCTATTATATCAAATACCTGTTTTAATTAACCTCATCATGTAATTAAATATTTGGCTCCACGAATTAAGTTGTAATTACACGTAAGACAAAGTATAACTTAGATATAACTGTTTTGTGAACTCTGTGCCTTGTTCAGAGTTGCTGTCAAGGTACTATAATGAGCACCAGAATATCAAATAAATATTTCTCAAAGCATTTAATAAATTGTTTTTTCAAAGCATATTAAACCTGGAACTATACCTCTATTTAAATATGTATGCTTTCTCTAAATTTGAAATGTATGTGTGTGTTTACATAAGTGTTCTTGTGATGATGCACTTTTGTATATTATGTAGTTAAAAGGGTGTTTTTCTATAATTAAATTTTAATTTTATCCTAAAGAAAAGAGAGACTAGAACTTGTACTTTTATAAAACTTAAAAATAAGTGGGAGGAAAGGTTTGGTTTATATATAAAAGGGAAGTAAACCAGACATTTTTCTTTGCCACTATTTCATCATTATTTGATGCAAAATTTTTATGGTAACAGCATAAAAAGCCATAATTGGGAAGGCACTCCTATCAGGCTTTCAGGAATGTTGCTTCATGGGCAAAATCATCTTCATTATTCTAATCGCAAAGTGGTTGTATTTGCATAGGCTTATTTTTACTTTGTAAACTGGCTTTATGTTCAGATAGTTTCAAAGAGAGCGGTTTTGTCATAGGCATCCCTAAGAGCACAAGATTTAGATTTGATATACATGGAAAAATACAAATAAGCAAAAGATTCATGGGAGAGCTGTCATACATCAGAATATTTCTGAATTTCCATTTTGAACATTTATGCAGATATCTGCATATATTTTGTCTGCATGGAAAGAAGAAATATCATTTTAAAAATCATTATTAAGGAGGAAAATATTTAATTATTTATTTTTAGGGAGTTTATCTCTTATTATGACAGTTACCTGGCATCATTTTTCACATACTAAGCACTGAAGGACTACCTGGGTACTATTGAGGAGCTTTTAACTTGTCTTTAGATCAGTGTCTCTGTTAATGGAAAATAAAATTCCTAGCTAGGCTATCCAGAACACATAATTTATTTCATTAATTACAAGTTTCTTTATATGTAAATTATTTTCTAACATAGCATCCATTGTTCTAATGCAGCAAATAACTTCAAGACACAGACACAATACAAATTTAATTTCACTCAACATATAAACCACTGGGTATCATCTGCTGCTGCAGCAGGGCCATCTGGAGCTGGTTGCCCAGGACCATGTGCTGGAAGCTTTGAATATCCCCAAGCTGAGAGACTCTACCACCTCCCTGGGTTACCTGTGCCAGTGTTTAGCCACTCTCACAATGGAAAAAGTGTTTCCTGATGCTCAAAAGGAAACTTCTGTACCTCAGTTTGTGTGCATGGCCTCTGTCACTGGGCACCACTAGAGCGGCTCTCTTTAAAGGTTTCATGCTCTTTGCACCATCTTTCCAGGTATTAATACAGATCTCTCAGCCTTTCCTAATGGGAGAGATGCCCCAGAAACTTCATTTTTCACAGTATTTTGTAGAACTCTCTCCAGTCTGTCCATGTTTCTCTTGTACTGAGGAGCCCAGAGCTGGACACAGGCCTTCAGCTGTGACCTGGCTAGTGCTGAGCAGAGGGGAAGGATCACTTCCCTCTACATGCTGGCTAAGCTCTGCCTAGTGCAGTTCATGACACCACTGATCCTCTCCACGGTAAGGATCTCCACGGTAAGCTCTGCTGGCTCATGTTCAACCTGGTGTCCACCAGGATGCCCAGGTCCTTTTTTTCCAAGATGCTTTCCAGCGGACTACCCACCAGCATATGGGGCTATGGTATCATAATTGAAAGTCTACAGTTCCCAAACCTTCTGCAAATTCAGTAAGAACATGCAGATAGATATTAAAATTTAATCATAGAGTATGCACATGTATATAGAATACTTTGCTTTCAAAGATCAAAAGCATCAGTGTTTTGTGTAATGGGATTTAATATAGGACTGAAAGGAGTTCTTCACCATGGTATTAATATTAAAATTTCTACCCTGTTTCTACTGCACATTTATAGTTTTTTCTCAATTGCATCAAAACTCACAGTCAATATATATTTCTAATATATTGTAGAGCATTTTTTTCCCCCTGAACTGTGAAAATTCCTGTATATCACAAAAACTAAAAAATAATTTCCTGAGAAATCTATGACAGTAACAGAATCCCTGGATGTGGAGTTATGCTTGATAATCCTTATGGATCCTTTCAGACCTGAGAGATTCTCTGAGTCTATGACGTAATATTTTGTGAACACTAAAACCTTACCAAAAACGGTATAGTCTGGTCTTATTTGACTGGGATATTCTTCTGCATTATGTGTTAGTGCATAACACTTTCTGGGTGTTCCAGGCTTCTGTTTTTGACTCCCGGTGGCTGTTCATCAACTGAAAATCAAATGAGAGGGGCTGAAATTGGATCATTCTCCTTCATCCTTTCCCCAGCATTATTTGTGGCTACTGCTTCTCCTGTTTTGTATATATCAGCTTCTGTAGTGAAGGTGAGCTCCTTTGGTGAGGAGAAAGTATCCTGGAGAGCTTCAGCAGACATGGCTCCAGCAAGGCAAGACCAATACGGTGGCACTGGAACCAGCGCTGTGGCACCGAATGTCAGACTGTGACACAGGAGAGGATTGCTAAATCTGTGATCAGCTTGATATGGTTGATGAGCCAGAGTAAAAGTGAATTCAGTGTTCATTTACTCTGCATTGCACTGCTCTAGTGTTTCCCTGGAACATGTACATGCACACACACAAGTTTTTCATTCCAGAAAATCCTTTAGTAGCAAAATTATTGACCGATCTTCACCGTAGTAAAAGCTGAGCATTTTTACATTTAATACAATATTTACTAATAAATGAAAAGTATTCCTATTAATAATTTAAGCCAAACCATACCTGTCAAAAATAAATTAATGAAGTACAATTCACACTGCTTTACTCTGGTACTATTGTATGTTTGCTTCATTTCTGTTTTAGAAGAATAACTGTTCTTTCTGTGGTTTAAGGGAATGAGCAAAAATATCTGTTACATGACTCCAGAAGTTACTAGTTTTGCAGCTAGCAGCTCATGTACCAATTACAAAAATAAAAAAATATCATGAAGAGTAAGTCTACACTTTTGCATATATTATTGCAATTGTTTGATTCAGGACTTTGGTAATCTAAAGTAATTACCAGACGTAAGAATGTGTTTTCTCTGAAGGCACTCTATATTTGATACTCATATGGGCTTAAAAGTAAAACAATAAGTCTGAATGCCCTTCAGTATCTCTGTTGGCTAATAATGTGTTCACAGACATGAAAAAATGAGGCAAGGAGCGAGTGAGTAAATTATCCAAATAACTAACAGCCTGTAGAAAAAAGCATTGAACCCAGACTGCTCTGATTTCTGCAGGTACCTCCCTTTCTGCTTCATTAAAATCTGGTGGTAAGCTGGAAGATACATTCATTATGGAGCTGTATTAAATAGTATTGCCTTAAAACTACTTAAAGTTTTCATGATGGTGTCATTCTGAAGTTATATAATCCTTCAAACTGGTATCTGATATGTTGGTGATCTTGATGTAACTTTAGACTCAACTGTAAACTAAGAAGAAAACTATCATTTATGAACAGTGCACTCCTGAATGAGTATTGCCATGTTTAAACAAAAATGTAAATTTCATACCATCAATTTAAAATAATGGTGATGGCCGACATTTAAAATCTCATTCCTTATATGTGTTTTTGCTATGTTTCAACTGCTTGGGATATTTTTTTATTCCTGAAGTTATTTTTTTCTGCTTAAAAACTATCCTAATATTTTACTTTGATGATCTGTTCATTGTGCTCACTGACTTAAACAGTCTCCATTCTGACTCTCTTGTCATAGTAGAGTCTGTGATTTATCTGTTTTCATATCCCTAAAGATACAGCCTTAACTGAGTGGTCTCTTGCATAATCAGACTGGCTTGGAGTTCACTAAATGTAATCTTACACTGTGTATCTCAATTAATCTTGCAGACTGTGGCTAATCACATCCCCACCGGGCAGGCTCACATATCTCACCAAGCTGGATTATTAAAATCCATATTTCACGTTAACAGCCATGTGTGTGAGATTAGTTTCTAAGTAGTAATGCACCTGCCATAAATACCTCATATCTGGTATCTTCTGAAATACTGCTGCTGTCAAAGATGAAAAAGCATGATGTGCATTCAAAACTAGTTTATGTTTCTTTTTTATGGGCAAGTGATTTTTTTCTTGATTCCTTTGCTTTGTTCTGATATATCTGAAAATCTATACAGCACAGACTGTAATGAAGACAGAACCTGGGAAAAGATACATTCTGGAAGGACTGATGGAAGAATATGATTATATTATTTTATTCATTTTTTTTATCTTTTCAAGTAAAAGCTTAACTGAAAAAACCCTCATTAATTTAGGTTCATACCATTAGATGTACATTAAGGGCTAAATTCCATTTTACAGTAAAACTTTTTAAATCTGGAGTAACTCCAGTAAGCTGAGCTGATCTAGAAATTGCCTTAGCATTGTCATTTTGCTAATTACATCCTGGGATAAAACACTTTTCATCCAATCAGTAGACTATTAGCAGATGATCCAGACACTGAAGCTTGGAGTTTCAAGTCTCTTGGGTCTGTAAAGGCAACTGATGCTATACTTCAAGCTCAATAACTTTAAATGGAAGAATTTTTGTTTAACTCCCTGCATTCCTCAATACAATTGCTGCACTAATGCCTGGGATTTGCAGTAAAGACCAAACTGACTTTTTTCCCTGAACATTACTTAAAAGATATCTTTGGTTTAACGGGACATAAGAAGAGTTAAAAGTGTACAGCTACAAGCAAATAGGCTTTGCACAGAATTGCTGAATATGATGATGCTTTTCTTAAAGGAAATAAAATAAATTAACATGTTTATTATTTTGCTAATGCATTGCTCCTTAATTTAACTTCTCATTCCTGTGGGAGTGTGTAAAGGTCTTTCTGCATTCAGGCAAGTAGTTTGTCTCCCAGCTGTCTGGCAGAGACATCTCAGGCTGACTTGTGGGATTGATGGGCACCATCCTTGCCCTTTCACAACTTTCCAGGCTTTCTGTCAGGTGAATGCTTGAAAAGCTCCTGCTTGGAGCTCACAGATTCTTGACAGATAAAACTGCTGTTTTGATGATTTACAGCCTGATTGCTCCATCTCTTCTAACAAGCAAAAGCTGGTTTAGAGTAGCTACATTTCACTGGCATGTGCATTGATCAGTGTTGGTGTATAGCCCTTGGAATTTTTGTTGGAACCCTGGACACAGAGAACTTCATGCTTTCTGTGCTGACAGGTACAGACCCATAAGAAAACAATGTGTTTGACCTGAGACCATGGAAAAGGCTTCCAAAATTAATAGATAGAACTGGGAATGTGAGTGTGTAAGTTAGATAGAATTGTATTCAATTACTGGGTGAAAAAGTTAGAGTATGGAGTTTTAGTTATATTAATATGTGAGATACAAGATGGAGGATTTGGGGTATTGTCCTTTTCTTCTTCTTCTTCTAGGGTTTTTGGGTAATATTAGAGGATTGGATAGAAAAGTCCACATTGCAGCACACAGGTGTCAGGTCATTGGGTCACTAAAGAAAATAACATACTTGGCATTTGATTATTGGGTAAATGGACATATAAAATGCCTTGAAGAGATTCTTCATTCCTCCATTTGGCACCTTGCTTCTCTGGTAAATATGTAATATAGATAAGGAAAAATAAACACCTGAGCCTGAAAATGAGAAAACAGGTCTCTCTCTCATCAGTCTCAGTCCTGAGGAACAGAACCAAACCACCAATATCACACCCTGACAAATTTTGATGCCTGGAGGAGGTGGGGAGGCAGTGGAGGAGAGGGGCTAGATACTCCGATCATAAAATGGAGTCTTGTTAAGGACCATATAATAAAATTCATAACTTTACCAAAATATGGCAGGTTTTATCAGTAGTATCTTCAAACCAAATTTATGCAGAATTTTCCTGTAAGAATCTCTCATTCAAATGTAGATGTAAACTGACAAAAACATAGCCAAAAGGTTTCTGTTTACAGGGCTTTCAAATGTCCTTAAGGTATATCTGTTATTAATAACCATGCTAAAATAATTTTGGTTTAGGATTTTAAAATTATTATTAGAATAAGATTATTGCAAGAAAGCAGAAAAAGAAATGATTGTTTAAAAATTCAGTACCAGCTGATGATCATGCATAAATTCAGCAGTATAATTTCATAGTTCAAATATGATGGACATAAAAAAAAATGGTGGACATAAAGGAAAAGTTGTTGGAAAATGACAGTCGCTTATGCATTACACATGCCCAAGTCAGAAAAAGCAGCTGATTGTGCCATGTATTACATATGTCACAGTTACAGTTTTGTAGTTGCATGTCATAGTATGTGTTCCCTGTTATACTGAATTCTGTGTAAGAGTAGTGGCTCGTTTTTAAACTTTGCTGAACACTATTTTATTTTTAAATTACAAGTCCATCACAAGCTGAAAGAGTTATTTGGATTTATTGTTGCTTATCTTTTGCAAACCTTCATATGATGTCACATCAGTCACCAATTGCTGCTAATGTTTTGAAGAACGTCACAGAAAGGGGTAAAATGCTTCAAGACAAATCAGACACCATGCTTCTGGGTAACTGCTGAACACCCTCCAGAGACACACAAACAAGAATAAGAAATATGCTTTAAGTCCTGAGGTCAAATGCTTTACCTAAGAAGTACATTAATCCCCTGGAGAAGTGCTGCTTTGAGAGTTTAATTTCTTGTAGGCAATAGAAGGAAAACAAAAACCAGCAAAAGCCATCCAACCTTATGCATCCACTGGCATAAAATACCAAGAGGGTATAATATTGTCAATAATATAGCAGTTCCTAGGAGCTTGTTGTGGTGGGCATTTTACAAATTCAGAACAAATAACTCCTGTGAAGAATTTATCACCCCAAAATAAGTAGTCAGCAGGAGAGCAGATGAACTGCCTAATACAATCGAGACTGAAAACTGCATAGTTATCATGGACATAAGTAACTGAAACCACATCTTTATAATTTTTACACAAATTATTCTGAAATACAGATTTTATGTGGCTTCTAGCCAGCTAGTCAGTTCTTTCCATTTCTTTATACTATATCTGTCAAGTTATTATCTGATTACTTTTCGGTATTTAAACCCTGAAATACACTGTGGTGATGTTACAAGCTGTCAGGTTTCCGATCAGTGCTGAATTTCAGATGGAATAGGTCACAGCAAAGTAACTGACCACTCCTGACCAAATAGGTGCATGTGGTGATATTTGCATAAAGAGCTAGACTGATATTGGGACTAAACACATTTTTAATCTTAACTGTCATTACTGACTATGTTCAATTGCACATAAAGGTACTGTTTCCTTCTTCAACAGTTTTTGGCTGTTTGGTTGCAGAGAGCTGACCACAAAAATCCTTCTGTGAGTTTGATACTATTCTACCTGCAGAGCATGATAAATTATGTTATTAGTATCAAATCAGTGTTAACCACTGTTTGAAGCAGGGAAAAATAGTATTTTAAAGTTTTAAATTTTAAAAATTTTAATTATTAAAAGCCTTTTCGTACACTGACTGACTTAATTTGCATGAAATATGTGAAGACTTCTAACAGTTGCTTCAATGTGCTGCATTCGTTTGCTTCAAATTACATATTAGGCAACTTAACTGAACTAAACAATCTTCAGAACAATTATATTTCTAAATATATACTATTTAATTGTCAAGAAAACAGTATTCAGCATGAGAGGAATACTAGTGCCTGGAGAAGAAAGGGATAAATTCAAAGACTGCTTCTTCACCAGCAAAATTATTTTACCCACAATATCTTCTAAATTCCTTATAAGCACTTTCAAGTAACAGCTTTGCCTTGGACTTTCACAATATAGATCGTCTGGCTTTAGCTGGAGATAGAGGCAGGAGGATTAGATGCTAAAATTTTGCAACAACCAAAAAATGTTAGGGTAAACCCCAAAAACACCTACAGCATTCTCAAAATCTTCCACTCAAATCTGTACAAAAAAATAGACTTCCCATCATCAGGGAACTTGCAGAGAGAATACAGGAGTTCTACATTTTTCTCTTAAACTGCTAATTTCTATGAAGAAAATTAGATGAATTTGCAAAACCACAAATATATTCAAAGTTTCTTGAATACATGAATAAGGAGGTTTTTGAGAAGAATCTAGACTCCTGCGTTTCTACATTAATGCCATTACCAAGAAGCTTTCTTATTTTCTCTCCTCTGCCTGAAGAATTCTCAATTAATTAGCTAGAGCAGATTTGATCAGAAAACCTGAGGGAACAAGTCCTGAGAACAATCTGTGCCATATGTATAGGCTGTCTGGCCGAATAGGAGGATCAATTTCCTTACTTGAATCTGAATCAGAAATTCAGGAAATTTGAAACTATTAATTTTATTCACATGTAGCTTTGTCTTCTCTTCAAATCCAGAATACTGCCTGTCTAATTTTTTTTTTTTATCAGAGCATGCCAGAAGCTCTATCCTTTTCTTTACATCACTGCTTTATAAAAGATAATGCAGAACTTTCTGTAAATAGGTTATCTGTTGTCTTTTCCATGTCAGCCTACTAACTACTAGTACTGTTCAAAAAGCTGAGTCCACAGAACACACACCTGGATGATTTCTTATCTTGATTTGCTGTGCCAGTTGTTCTCTTGTCCTGGGATTAAAATATCCAGTGCTATGTTATTTTATTAAAAGCTGAGGTGACAAAGTGAGCACCTGTGTTTTTTTGTTCACTCCACCTGCTTGCTCTGGTACTCTGCTGTCTCATCTCACTGCAGCAGCAAAACCCATGTGGCCACCATTACTGAAAGTACTGTCTACTCCATACAGGTTTAGATGTAATTCTTTACTTGAGGAGAAGAACAAAATTTAAAAATTCAGTAATTGAATCCAGGCAGCTGCTTTACAATTTTTATATTTTAAGCAATTTTGTACTTGATCTTCCTCTTTCGGGTCATGAAAGGATAACCTAGTGATGTAAATGAGGATAAAGCTTGGTAATACCAGAAGAAATATCAGACTATACCTAAGAAAAAAAAAAAATCCACTCCCCAGTCCCTATAGAAAATAGAATATTTATTTACTCCAGCACCCTTAAGAAATTAATAAGAATTAAGAAATAATCAAATAAATTGATTATTTGAAATAAAGGTTAGAACAGGTTCTTAAGAAATAAATGCCCATGTGTAATTTTATCAATGGCTGTAAATAAATGTGAGCAGAAAGCAGATTTGGTTACAAGCATGACTGGTGCTGCAAACAGTAGAGTTAAATATAATCAAAGAATCACAGGATGGCAACGTCATTAAGACATCCTGAGAGAGATCTCAGGACGTGTCCAGTCCAGCCACCTGCTCAGAGCTGGGTCAGCTCTAGGGACAAACCAGGTTACTCTGGACATTTTATCTAATCAGGTCTTCACAACCTTCAGTGATAGTGACTCCACAGGATTTTTGTCCAAGCTGTATCAATGCTGGACCTTCCTCACTGGGAAAAAAATTATTCCCTATATCCAGTCTGAACTTCTGTCTTACCAATCTATGTCAACTTTATTTATCCCTGTCACCCAACCTTCTGTGAAAAGTGCAGGCTCCATCTCCCCTAGAATCCCCCACAGGCACTTGGGTTCCAGTTGGGTCACCCCAAAGCCATCTCTGCCTCAGGCTGTACAAGCCTCTCACAGGGCAAACGCTCCAGCTCCTGTCCTGATATCCATTTAGCTGTTCAATGTCTTTCTTGTAGAGGAAGATATAAAACCAGACACAATTTCTGGATGGATTCTTACAAGTGCCAAGTAGAGAGAGGGAAAAACACTTTCCTGGGTCTCCTGGCTCTGCCCCTTTTATTAGAGCTCACTCTCCATCAGTCCTTTTTTTGCTGTCAAGGCTCAGTGAGATCTCATGGTTACCTGAGGGCTGCTCCCCAAGCTGCAGGTCTGCAGCAGCAGCTCTTTTGTGACCAGGATACATCAGTGGAGAATTAAAGAAAAATCTCCAAACCTGACTATTTTTTGTCTTTACTTTAAATAAGTAAAGGCAAACAAGCTGAAATAGTAGATTACTAAGACAGTCTTAAAATAGACAAAAAATGCAACAGATTTTTTGTAAGAATTGTAATAAAAATTATATTGCCTGCTGTCTGTGAAGCAGTTGTAACCCCTGACTCTTCTCTAACACCATTAAACTTAAATGTTGGTCTTGCTATTATGCACACAGCATAAGAGAGCCTGCAGACACAGAATTACATGACTCAATTTAATACAGGATTGCTAAGGCATGTAAAAGTGTGTGTGTATTTAGCCCGATACAACCTAAATGTCTTGGACACATGTGAAGGAATAAAAAAATTAATTCAGCAAGCTTTAATACAACTAAACTCATAGAGGTGCCATCCATTTCCACCCTACATCATCCTTCCTGCACTCCAACTTCACAGGCTTTTGTCATTTCTGCTGACAGAAGTGAAACAGAGTTGACATCTCTCCGTGTTATCACTGCCACTCACAACAATATTAATCCCTAAATTGATTTTTGAATTTTGTATATTTGAAATATTAGCTGCTCCAGAAAAGTACACCAGTACTTACAAGTGACCTGTGATTCAGCAGAACTTCTCAGGATACCATGTCTGTGGCCAAGTATACAACAGCTGTTTCACAAAATCTCTACTTAGGGGAGATTGAAGTTTCACTGACAGCATTATAGCATTATATACATTAAAGTTAGTTAAACTTTTTTGTTCTGACTTGGTATCATCTCAATTATCCTGATTCTATCAGGTTTGCTCTTGCTCATTGCTTAAGCCTTCACAAATTATCCCCTTCTGCCATGCAAAGGTCCTTGGTTGGATGACCTTAATGAAGATCTCAACTCTCACATAACTTTAGACTCTGCATTTTACTATGAATATCAAATAAGTTATTTGGGTTCAGGTATATGAACCATACATTAAACAGAGTAGTATGAGTTACCATGGTTTATATATTTAGTACTGAGGAAAAAATGAGATCTGCTGTGTGCTTCAAGGAATTACATTTTCAAAGTGTAATGCTACAGACACTTCTGAATCCCCACAGTCCATCTTTAAATAATTTTCTGTTTAGATTTTTCTTGGTCTTACAGGACCTGTCAAAATGATGTACTATGTATTGGTCTTGTTGTTCCATAGACTTTAATAAAATTCACATTACACGCTATGTTCTGCTTTTGCTTTTAAAAAGAAGAAAAAGTTCACCAAAAGTATTTTAACATCTTATTCCAATATTATTTTTAATTTTTTCTGTAATTATAGACATTATATCACTTTTTAATGACTTATATTAACATCCTAATTTCTCTGGAAATACTAAAAAAGTAAGAATATGTTTTTCTCTAAAATGGTGTGGTCTGATGGATACTACTAAAATATTTTTTAATTTAATGGAGACGCAACTTCTGAATGGCTTCCTTTAATTATCATGGATAAAAGCATGTAATTAGAACCCTATAAATATTACAGGCATAAAACTTTTACAAAATTACAGATAATTATGCTATTTTATAAGGAATTAAAAACTCAAAATAATTTTAAAAATCATATAATAAACACAGTCTTAAATACACAATAAATACAAAAAACCCCAAAAGCCAACACTAAAAACAACAAAAAAATCCATACAACCAACCAAACAAAAACCCAAACCAACCCAAACCAAAAACACACAAAAAAAACCCCACAAACCCCTCATGTTTTGCTTCTGATTTTAGAATTAGGTATATTTTGTGGAATTTATTTTACACATCTTTAGGTTTTTACTTCTGAAGTAGTTGTACTCATAATTTGGGAAATAAAATAACTTTAAGAATAGAATTCACCCACTTCAGTGGGAGATTAATTATGCTCTTCATCTCAGATGTATTTATTTTCTTTCACTCTATAAAATGTCTCTGAGTGATTTGCTTGATGCCAACAGCTGCAGCGGACTATGTGTATCCCATCTTATTGCCATTATACTATAGGAGTGGTGTGTTGTCAGGTGTTTTTAATATTTTAATATTTCAATATATTAATATATATATATTATATATTTTAAAATATATAATATATATTATATAAATATTTTAATATTTTAATGTTACAGGGTATTCCCTGGATTTCATATTCACAGGGTATTTTATGTTTATCATTAAATATATTTTTAAAAATTCAGCATTTATCTATAATTCTATGTAGGTACTATTTATGGTCCCCTCAAAAAAGTAAACAGGGATCTGAAGATGTTTTAAGGCTAGAATTTTGATCAAAGAAAGTCATAATGGATAAAAGTTAGTAATTTCTCCTTCTGGAGTTCTTTAATAGTTTTAAAATAAAAGTAGATAATAAGCGACTGGATGTTTTTCAGTTGATCATTAAAATTAAACCATCTATTTTCTAATGATCTACTTTCTAACCCTGACTGTAAGAAATCTTTGTCGTAACTATGTTTCAGTGACTTTTTCCTTATTTCCCCCTAAAGTCTTTGTAAGGTGAAATATGAGAATTTTGTATATTTCTCTGGTATTCATATGTGAGACAAGATTTGCCAGATCGTTAGTCTGTCTCAGTAATAGAACTTTCAAAAAAAGGCTAAGCCTACAGTTTGATTTCTGAATGTTATTGCTAGCATTCTATTTATACATTTGTACTCAAAATTATTAATGTACTCCACAAATAAAAATATTAGAATTGAATACTTCAGTTACCCATTCAGTTCAGAGTTACTAGCAAAAGTGTACGAATTAAGCTCTAGGACACTGGGATTTTTTCCCCTGTTTGGTGTTTTTTTAATACTTTATTAACTGGTAATTAGCTACAGTTTATTGTTATTTTAAAGTGACTAATTTGAAGGTGAAATCTGGTACATGCATAAATGCGGGTAAGACTGAAGTAAAGAGTATTTTCAGTCTACACTGGAAGAAAAAATTACTTTTAGAAAAGTGGCAATATGCCAGTTTCACTGATAATGGTTGGTAATTAACTTCAACAGCAGGCTGCACACCTGCTTCAGAAAGTCTAAGGGTGTAAATCATTATCCCCTGAACTCCCAAAATTTTAATTTTAATTTTCTTATTTGGGCCCCCAAACTCAGCACCGCAGGGACAGATGGCTGAGCAGTACTATACTTTAATGGACCAGGGTTCTACCATTTCTATGAGAGAGGAAAACATCCCACTGTGGAGAGGCCAGTCTTTTCCTGTGGGCCAAGTTATTTTAGTGCTTATAATCATTTTGCTGATCAGGTTTTTAAACTGATGAAGCGAAAGTGTACTTCTACAAAACCCAGTGAAACTCTTTGATATCTAGGGAATATACTCAGTGTGTCAAAAACAACATTGAAAAGCTCCTACCTGTGATATAAATGACACCGTTAGCACCCTCATTTAGTGTATTCTGACAGTTTAATATAAATATTTGTGAAGCTAAAAATGGAAGCATAAGTATTTAAAAACTGCTGGGTTTATGGTTGCAATTAAAGGACTCAGTATTTAAGTGGGTCTCATCAGAGCCCAAAACATACTACATTGGCCTTTTTGTGATATTTATCATGAGGATTAAGCATACATTTATTCTCAGTATGGAAGATAATCTTTTTTTTTTTTTTCCCTTGGAGACTACATGAGTTTAACACATTTTCTTGTGAAAAATTTCAAGATTATCCCAATATTACAAAAGATGGAGCTGAAGAAGAGAGAAACAAATGGATTTTCCTGTTACTGAAATTAGCCATAAAAGCAAATCATTATTTCAGTATTTGGTGCTGATCTTAGAGTGTATTTAAACAATTTTTACAAAAAAATCATTGGTGCTGAAAATTGACAAAAAAGCATGAAAATTTCTCAAAGGCAAAGCTAGGAAAATGTTTGTACCAATAATGGGTAATTTTAAAGAAAATTTCGATACTGCTCTGAAGCTTATTGCATTTTCCTTTATTAATTCCTCCAGTAAATGAGTTTGCAGTCTTTTATGCTCTTTCTTATCCATACAAAAATAGTTCAGTAATACTGAGCTGGCATCTTTCCCCCCAAAAAATGGAAAACTAAAGCAGAAAGACTTCAGTATGGTGTGACTAATATAAGAAACTTTGAAAGGAGTTTTGTTTCTTACTGGTAAATCTGAGTTATTTCTTCTTTGGTTATTGTATTGGTTTTGTTCCTTTCTCAGGCTGTTAAAAGTCACTAAAAATATGGATATTTGTTACTAACAGTGATCTCTGGTCTCCTTAAGGTCCTTGGATTTTCAAATAATTAAATATCAAGAAGTTAATGAATATTTTGAAGACAGCTTATGCTGCTTCATGTCTAAAATTAGTCAAGTAAGGTTTATCAGCCTTGTCAAATGTCTAGAGTTTAAGAAAAAGAGGTGCATGCTCAGGTAAGAAAGCAGAATATTTGGAGATAAACATCTTTTCTTTTTTATTAAGCAGTCCAGGATACTGTGTCTTTGTAAACCAGGAATGTTATTTCACATATAACATTAAGAAAGTGCAGCTCTTGCTGCATCATTTAGTGATACTAATTTAATACGACTTATATAGTTGATTTATTCAATAAAATACTTCATTATTCTATAAAAATTTATATTGCAAAAATTGAAGGCCAGCTATGAGGGTAATTTCAAAAGCATCAGCACCTAGTATACACATATTTAAAATTAATTAAATATAGAAGAATATTTGTTGACTGAATAAAATTTTAGACAGTGGTTTATTGATGCCCGTAAGTACTGGTAATAGGCATCTCAATAAATATTTAATCATAGTTGTAGTCAGTGTAACATTTTTAATAATTACGATGATGTTAGTATGATAAGAAGGGCTTTCTCCTGGCAATTCTACTTTTGAAAAAGTGAATTTCAAATGAAAAGTTATGTGACTTAAATATGTAGTTGTTTCCTCTAGAGTACAAAATTGCTGCTTTTGTTTTGCAGTTGGTAGTGGCAGAAAAAATGCATGAAGCAATAGAGTTGGGTCTTGTTTATTATATGAGCTCAATTTTGATGACATTTTCCCTTATTTTCTCCGTTTTTTTTATTAGAACTTTAAATCTAGATTAGTTACTTGCAGAGAGATCTTTTGAAGGTCACGTGTGTCTCTGGAAATGGAAATGCACTTTCTCAACTGCATTCCTCCACAACTTTCTACAGCATTCATTACTGAATCATGCAGCAAACGCACTTATTTTACAGAGTTAGAGATTTTATGAAATGTTCTAGACTTTAAGAGATCAATTTTTCACTATATATTGCATAATTCACAAATAAAAGTAATCAATAAGATTCTTACAAAGCCCTGAATTCCTCAGAATGGTCATGGACCTTTAGGTTTCAATCATAATAAAATAATGGTAAAAACCAGCTATTTTATAAATGCTTCTACAAATCCTCAGGTGCACTTTTTGCGTAATTCATTATACAAAAGCTACTCAATTTTTTCAGTGGTAATGAATAATGGTAATGACTTTTGTGTTTTCTTCAAAAAAGTCTTGTTTTTTAAAACATGACATGATTCAATATGTCATACTTGAACTAAGGAAAACCTTTTCTTATTCTCTAAATGAACACTGAAGTATTGTACAGGATTCCTTGAACTTTCAGCTCTAAGTAGTCTTGAAAAAACAATTTTTCTTACACTCTTACACTCTTCATTTGACCTGTCCCTCACACAGGAAAGAATGCATAATTAACTTGAAGTTGTTACTTCTGTACTCTGTAAAAGTGCAGTCTAAAGTCACATAGTCCTGAGGTCTACTTTTGAGCTGGTGAATACCAGTAGGAGCAATTTCATGTTTTCTCAGGTGAGATATCTGTGCTACTGATGTTTTTCTCCTTAGAGAAAAGTCCTTTTGACTTCTGCAAGATGCTCTCATTGGGATGTGCCACACAAGAAGCACTCACTTCTTTCTAAAGGGCGGTGTACTTCTTCTTCACTCACTTCCATAGGATAACATGTGAATTATTAGAAGGTATATTTACTCCTACTATTGTACCAGTAAGCCTTATTTTCTCAGGTTCAAGTTCTGCAACGTTACAAAAGTTCTTTCTGTACTCCTTCCCACAAGTCATCCCACCTTGAGATATGAACCTTTTGTTGTTCAACAGGTTCCTTCCAATACAAGGATCATATTTTAATATGATTAATTAATTGGAATTAACTTTCCCAAAGTGGAAAAACAAAAGAGAAAAAAGAATGCATGTCACCTTGTTAGGCACATGGGTCATTTCTTCAAGAGAGCTATTAGAGAGCCTTAATTAGAAAATTTACACTGAAAATTTGCTGTGTTTCTGACATAATTTTATAGGGAGTGGAAAAGTGAGACTGATGTTATGCTTGCATTATTTTTTTTTAAATAGCTATAAGATTAAAGCTTTTGTTCCAAATTTCCTATTTTACCTAAAACCAATATTGTACTGTAGCTCATGCATTATCTAAATGCTAATAAAGATACACCAGACATACAATTAGATGATAATGTCTCTTGAGGCACCTCTTTGATCTTTATTTGTCTTATTTCTATAATTTATAGTAGGCAGTTTAACAAAGATGCCTAAAATACTGTGTGTTATTGCTAAGCATATGACCTTCACAAGAATATATAATTTCTCACTTTATCTGTTTCCTCTCGATTTTGAAAACATTTTAACAGGATGGACAGATAGAGAGAAGTCTCAGAGACCGCTGAGCTCCTCCAAGCTCTACAACAGTAGATGTCCAGGCAGAAGTCCAATAAAGCCTGCAAACATATATACTGACGAAAAAATAAAAAAAAAATAATAGAAAAAAAATCTGAAGTCAAACACTGATTGTTTCTCCTCTATGCTTTTGTCATAAGCTTTGTCAGAGAATTCCTTCGCACTAAAAGGGAAGGTGTACGAAGCAAAATGACACAGAATCCCCAGGCAGGTGTGAAGGAGAACCGCTATGCTGCAAAACCCCAGCCTTTATAAGCAGTTAGCCAGTGATCAGTTACACAGTTTTAAATCATAATAAACAAAATCCAGCCAACCATTCTACACCACGATGTGAACACGTACTGGTTATAGAACTTGTTTTTCTACATCCAATTCAGCTGAGTCACTTTCTTATAGTCCTTTTCTGCTTAGCCAAAGTAGCAGGCCTGAGCCATGGCTTCACAAGGGTAACAAGGCCCTTATCTTATAAGGCTTTATTTATGTGCAGCAAGAGGGAACCGTATTGATTTCTATTTTTTCATTGGCTTATTATTATGTTCTTAATGAGAAAAAAATTAATTTTGTGTAATGATAACTTAACTAGTATAATTCCAAAAGATTGTGGATATTCAAAAGCTGCAGTAACACTGTCTTTTGCTGCAACTATTCACCTGGTGAATAATTGTCTGACTGCTTCTAGCCTGCAGACTTGGCCCTGGAAACATTCAAAATACTGCAGTGCTGAATAGTCCAAAAAGAAGAATTCTAGCTTTGTACAGCACTGCTGAACTTTTGAAATCATTGGTTTCTGATTCTAGCCAAGGAAAAAAAATATGTATACATGTGATCAGGCCCAGGTGAATTATCTCACTGAACTTTCCCAGCCTCAAGATCAAACATGAAAAATTGTCTTCTCTTAATCATATCTGAAGCATAAAAACTTTGAAAAATGCACATTAGGAAAACAATATTTGTTTGCAGAAGTATTCCAAGATAAAAAGAGAAGTTGCATTGGTCAAAGAAAACCTTTGCTGAGCAGTAATTACATACAGATGATGTATGGTATAACACTCCTTCCTTCAATAACCAGGAATTTCTGACAGTGAAGTTTTTCAGTGAAATCTGATTAAAAAATACTTACTCAATTATTTCAGAGCAGTTTTTTATGAAAAAGAAATTGAAAGTTTTTAAAATCTGTTTTGAACACAATACACTAAAATAAGCCATAATTTTAAGAAATAAAACTTTGAAGAATAAAAACATCATCTCTTTCTACTCATGTGAATTAGCCTGAATACAATATGACTAATTGTTTAAAGCATACCAGAGTTTAGACAAAAAAATCTCAACCCCTTTTTCTTTGAACCTCGTGCTTTAGGACTGACCTGACCAGCTCAAGTTTTGTTTATTTTGCTGGTCATATTCTATATCTGCTATCTGATCTTCAACTGGAATTTCTCTGCTTTCCCTAAATGAGGTTTAGCAGTAATTTGGGTAAATTTCTGTATCTTCCTATAATATTAGATATTAGATATGACACCAATTGCAGTCACTTTTCATGAAGACCAATCCAGCTTTCTCTGCTCTACCTGCTGGAAAATCCTTGTAAGCCATTAGGCAGGAATATTGACAAATTAATTATTTCCCACTTATATAAGATTTATTTTACAAATTCTTAGTCAAAATGT
This sequence comes from Poecile atricapillus, assembly GCF_030490865.1. Classification (NCBI taxonomy): domain Eukaryota; kingdom Metazoa; phylum Chordata; class Aves; order Passeriformes; family Paridae; genus Poecile; species Poecile atricapillus. The sequence continues at coordinate 76,880,078 of NC_081249.1, read as the reverse complement.
ACAGTCAACAATTTGAACACAGGCTAGTAACAGTAAAAAGACACTGTTCTAGAGGAGTTATTAAAAACTAACACATCTTTCTTAGAAGTAAATTGTATTTTGGAACTTTACCTACATAAAAAAATCATAATTTAACTTGAAACACAGCTATGCAGTGTTAAATATCCAGTATGCTTGCCTGCAATTTCACAGAATTATAGAACAGTTTGGGTTGCAAGGGACCTTAAAGATCATCTAATTCCTTCTGCCTGGACACCTTCTCATAGACTGGTTTGATCAGAGCTCCATCCAACCTGGCCTTGACCATTCCCAAGAGTGAGGCATCCAGAAATTGTCTAGACAACCTGTTCCTGTGTCTCACCACCCTCACAGTGAAGAATTTCTTCCTAATGGCTAATTTTCAATTTAAGATGCTTCCCCCTTTTTCATTTTTATTCACTGCAAAATTTAATAAAGAAATTTACATACAGAGGAATTGCAAATAAAGCACAGATGCTCAAAACATTTTCTTGATCAATTTCTAGCAGATTAATTTTTCTTTTTAAAATAATCACTGATCTGTTTTAAACTGTCAGTGAAGAAACTATTACCTGATGAACAGCTGTAATAATTTTAAGATCATCATATTTTAAACTTCCATATCCCTTTACTTGCCTGCCTAGCCAAAATATGCTTTTTGACATAATCAGTGCTCTGAAAATAGTTATGAAATATTTTATTTTATGGAAAGTTTCTGCTCTGAAGTAAAAGTCTTTTGTCAAATTTACACGAGGAATATCCTTTCAGGGCTGATAAAACCTCTCTGTGAGGCTGCCCATGTCTGTGTGATGTTTCCAATACAGAAGGCTATAGTTAGAGAAAGAACCAATACATCTTTTTCTTCCCACCCTAACATTTTGATGCTAGTCCTGGCTTATGCTGCTGAGCTGTCATCACACTCTGCTTCAGAGACAATCTCCATTCAGCACTTTCAAAATGTAATTTTCATTGCATTTTTCAGAAATGTTACAAAATATTATTATATTAAAGAAATTATTATAAAAGATAAAAAAAATTCTAACATAGAGACAGACCACCTGAATCATGACCTGAAAGTCAAGCATGACATAAACCCACCAATGGACATCTGCTTTGCATTATGAGCTGGCACACAGAAGCAGGGGTTTATATTGCCTCCTTCCCTTCCTCTTTTAGTAAGAAATACAATACAGAAATTCACATTTCAGTGTGACCAGAAGAGCTGGTTAAGGTGAACAAGTGTTCAGACTGTTCACTGCACTTGGCTTCTCCTCAGTTTGTGTTGTGATAGTGCATGAACATGAGAGCTGTTGTTACTCTTGGAAGCATTATTTTCCTTTCTCAGAGAGGTTAGACTGTCCCCCACAGTACTGGCCAATTTCAACTCTGGTTGAGCTTTGGCCACACAAATTTCCCCCCTTACAGCAGCAAACAGCTGCATCTCCGTAGTCCCTTGTCAATAATTCTCCTAAAACAGAAAAAAGAAAGTTATAAAATTAAATGATTGAAAGTCACAAAAGCTAGAAGAAATATGTTTTTAAGTGCAAATAAATGTTATTGAATGCAATGGATTACTCTCTCTAAACCCTTAAAAGATTCACCCCACCATACATTTTTCTATTTAATGTACTGCCTTATGATTTGTATTTGTAAAATAATGAGCCATCGGCTTAGGATGCTCTTTTCTATTAAACCTAATTTTAAATATTAATGTGCCTTTAAAATGATACATATTACAAAATTTTTTTTCTGAAGCAACTGTGGAGAGCCTAGTGTAAAAATAGAGTTAGTGGAAGAAATTAGATACAAAGCTAATTCAGCTGACATTAGAGGGACCATTTCAGTGTAGGATGATCCCTACAGAGGGCAGAAAATGACCATGTGGCTGGATCTGTACAACAGCTACAAAGATGCTACGAGATTAAAAAGCAGTAAGCTGACTGAAGACTGGTGTCCTTTTGAATAAGAGGGTAAAGTCACTCAAAGAGCTGTATCAAAGATCATCCAGGGACAACCAGGCTTTGCTTCACTGACTTAAAAAAGGATTTGCATTTGCATCAGCAAACACTATTACTTGGCCTTCTAATTATAAAGCCTATTTTCAGTTTACACAATGGGATTACTGCCTGCTAGTGAAAGGTCAATTTCTGTCCTTTGGATGAGAAATTGGAACCTATTTTAAAATTTGCATGTATTTCATTGTTTCAATAGTATCAGGATATCTAATATTTTATCAACCAAATGACATATTAAAACTTCAGAACTCATGCATCCAGCAAAAGAAACGTAATTTTTGTTAATTCTGTGTGTGATATCAATCTCTCAAAATTGTTCTAGGGAGACAGGGCTGCTATGCAACAGATGTCTCAGAAAGTTTTCTGAGAAGTTTGTCTACTTATGACAATTTAAATAGTCTTCAATGACTTCAGCAGTATTTGTTTGACTTTATACTGCAGAGGTGAATGAGTCATAAGGTGCCTCTGGTTCTGATTTTGAAAGCTAAGAGAAGTAAATTGCTTCCTTTCTTTATTCCTAGAACTGTAAAAAATTTGTGAACAAAAATACACATAACTAATCTTTGTTTTAGTGGGTTTTTTTCTGTTTGTTTTGAAGTTAGTTGATTAAAAAACGTTAGAGACAAGTGCAAGTACATTGTGAAAATTACATTGTATGGGCATATGGAATAATAAGTTGTGTTTAATTGGGAAATAAACATTATCTGAGACATTGAGCAGCATACCATTTTATAGAGTGGGATGAAGAAGAAAAAGTGTAAAAAACTCTTCATATATTGTAGAGTTTTGCAGTTACTAGAGCATGCTTTAGTGGCTTTACGTGGTTAGTAATTAGGTGCTATAATGTACGTGCTCTTACACTGTCTTTATCTCAAAAAACATATATTTATGTTACTTATATATGTGTATAGGATGGAAATTTAGAAAGATATAGTCACTAGTGTTCTTTATGTCAGATAAATATTTGTTTATTTCCATTATATTTTAATTTCTTTATGTTGGTAAGATAAATGCCACAAGTACCTAACTAGAGTTTTCAAAATGTTCCTTGGAGACAACACATTTCAAATTTCTTCAGCTTATCTTTATGGGTATGAAATCTTCCTAGTCCTTGGTGGCTGGAGATTCCTCTTTGCCATGCAGAGAACCTTACGAGCCCATGAGAGTCAGAAACACACTGGTGTGAATCAAACTCTTGCAGAGCAGTGTCATAACCAAGCAGCCTCTTACATGGCCTACAGGCAGAAAAAAATTTCTACACTTGGAAAGCTCTGAAGTGGTTTAGAAATCCACAGCACATACACATCACTGCCACAAGGTGGAAGCCGCTTTTCCAAAAAAGAAGGTAAAGTTTGGGGAAACACTCAATTGGTACTCACTGGATATGGATTTAATATACTCTACCACCCTCTATTAAATCCAGTACCATGGATTTTTGTTTTAACATGTAGAGTAGTTGTTTGAAATGCGATTATTTTGGTCTTTTCATCAAGTATGTGTCTGAGTGTAATAAATGTTTTCATAGGTCCTCATTTGGGAAAGAATAGATTTAAGTATTTCTTAGACATTTTAATATTAAGATGAGGCACCTGACTCTGTCTGTGAAAAGCAGTCTAAGATGAAAACCAAGCTGTAAGTCCACCATGGTAATATTCAGAAACTTGGTGTTTAAAATGCATATTGACTATTTGTTGATTAGATTCAGGTTATGCTTTTCCAGAGTTTGAACCTCAATCTTCCCAGCAATAAAGGAGCATCCTAAACACCCGAATAGATTATAAGCGGACTCTCAGGAGTCTACATGCTCCCATTACCTCTTCCAAAATACTTATTGGAACAGGGCCTTTAACCTATGATTTTTACAGAACAAGGGAATGCTCTCTATGTTGAATTCTAGAATAAAGAATTTAGAGTCTTTCTTTTATGCTTAGTAAAGATTGATCTGAAAATTAAAAAGAACAGGGGCATGAACATATATCACTCATATATGGTGTGAATGCTAGATGTAGCTAAGCTTCTGGGTATTCTAGGACATTTTTCACTCCGATTATATCAGTATTTAAGAATTTATTTCAGAAAAAAAACTATCCCAACTGATGTGTAATTGCAATTTTCTTTCACTCTGATAAAAAGATGTCTTCTAATAAAATAATACTCTAAAGAAAACGATTTTAAAACTGCAGAAAAAAAAGTCTAACTGTGGGTGGAAAGCTAAGTAGTATGACACAAAAGACGCTTTTCTTCTTCTAGATGTTCCTTAGGAATATTTTTACAGAAAAATTGACCTCGGGTTTTTATGAACTGTTCCTTACATGATGACAGCCCTACCTGCTACAATTCATATGCTGAAAGGGATAGTTTTCAGATTTATTTACTTCAAGACTTTTTTTTTATTTTATCTTTTCAAACTTGGACCTTTATTGCCACAGCAAGTTCATAAAGCAAGTTCAGAGGCATCCAAAACCTGACTTGCAGGAGCAGTCTAGAGGAAATGAAAAAAAACATGTCTTGTGACCTATTGGGTTATTACTCTTCATGAGCACTGGTATTATTGGCAAACACACAATTTACAAAATCATGAGAAATATGGATTACTACAGATAGAATTGAAGGCCTACAGCATAACTGTAAAAGACAATCTCTGATTTCATTTGAACAGAGTAAACAAACAAACAAAAAAAAACAAACAAAAAATAAGAAACAAATGAAAAATACTTCTACTACCCTTTTAACGGCAATCTTTTCCTTTAGCTCATGCATGCTTGAAGAAATATCAATGGGTTGTTTGAGAGTAATTAATGATGCCTTCATATGTCCTATAAAAATTAGACAGCTTTCCATAAATTTTCTCCATGTCATCCTGGCCCTCAGTTTTTGTCTGGGATCAGTTTATTCTCTAGAATTCATTAATAAATATACCAAAATCCCAAGCAAAATTAGCACTGATGCTTGGTTCTTCTGGAAGTCTGAGTTAGTCAATAGTATCACGCATAATTCTTCTCTGGGATCTACCCATCTAATCAGAAACCTTTAAATCTTTGACCATCATCTCTTTTGAGAATCACAGAATGATTTTTGTTGAGATGTGCTTTTAAAGATCATATAGTTCCAGTGCTCCTGCCTCAGGGTTTTGTGAGTAGTGATTTGGTCTGGAGAAAGGAGACAGCAAAGAACTAGTAAGAAGAGCAGAGGGGGGTTTTGTAAGCAATACAGAGAGAAGTTCCCAGTAAAGATCATTGTTGGGCATTTGTGCTCTCAATCAACTCAGTAGCCATGTGGTGGATGTAAGCTCAGCTACATCAGTGTAACTGTGACCTGGTGCAGAAATCTTTGCAAAGAGATTTTTCAAAGAAAATATGGTGGACAATCATATTATAAATATAGAAGTGTATACAAGGAAGAGACCTTTCTTTTCTTCTTCAATCTCTATATAGAAAAATTGGTGTTGTCTTCCAAACAGACAGAGATTTCTGTTTTGGGACCTTTGAACATTTACACAGCCCGTAGGTAAATTTCAGAATTGTCACCATCGCCCTGTGTATTCAGATTTCAAAATTTTGCAAACTCCCTTAGAAAAAGGTTTTCACTCAAAGGTCAAGCAATGTTTTAAACTACTAAGCACAAGAGAGCTGGTGTTATTTTTTTAGTCTGAAGAATGTATTTTTAGAGGTTAAAGTAATAGCAGCAGCTGATATTTATTTTTTGCTGTGTTAGTGAGTGCTCATCAATAACCTAATGGCCATATCTGATTCTACAAAAAAAAAAAACAGGTGTTTTGGCCAAGTACCCTGCAGTGCATCTGCTGGTGTAGAATTTTGATAATTTTTAGTATAAAAAACTCAAAAAAACCAAAACTTCAAGGTTTGGATGCAATCTTGTATATATAGTTCTTTATTAACTCTAGGAATATTATGCTGGTGGCTGTATTTTGTTCCTGTTTCTGTTGTTGTCATTTATAAGAAAGTTACAAATGTAACCAGACAGATTTTAATCTTTATTGCAAGTATCATCAATATACTGTTATTCTTTTAACTTCTCTGCTTTCACTATATCAGATTTTCTGATTCTCTTCATGACTTTAATATTCCCTTCTGCTCTACTCTGTGGCAGGAATAAAGTGATTGTTATTTGCAGAGGGGAGAGACACAACTGAGCCACTTTCATTTTCTTCTAAAATCTATGTATCTTCCATAACCTAAAATTTGACAGTTTCTCTCCTGCACTTATTTATTCTCTTTCTTTTCTTGGTTCCAATGCTGTTTGGTGTCAGTCATCTATGGGAAATGTGAAAGGATAAAAAAAATGAGAGTAATATCAGAGTTTAAAATCCTGCAGGGATTTGTCTTCATATATGGTTCCAGTGGCTAATAATGAGCATAAACATAAGCTACTCTCCCATTTTAAAAAGTTGTATTTTCAAGTCTCTGAGCTTAGGCAGAGTGAAGAAGAATTTTCAGTTTCAGAGGGCCTTCTAGCTTTTTCCTTTGAAGAAATAATGGAGTTTGAAACCTTTGGATAAATGCAAATCTCATTAAACAACACAAGAAATGAATGATCTTCTTTGATTCTGCTGCCGACAGGATCATACCACAAAGTTTATTCTCACTTTTTTGCATCCCAGAAGTTCCCTGACAGAAGACAAAGAATGGAAAATGAAGAAATCCAGCATCAGTTATTCTCAAAAGAAACAGCCCTTCCCTGCTGCCACCTACCAGAGCGTTCAGAAATTCAATTTACATTCTATGTTGACTGCTAAAAAACACAAGCATAGAAATATCTGACCCACACAGATCCCAATCAGCAGCAATATAAGTGCTTTTGCTCTTTGAGAGAGCCTCTCAAAGTTTTTAAATTGGAATAAAGGAAGCAAAAAGGTTCAGGCTTGGGAAAAATGAGAGATCCAGTTGCATGCTCTAAAATTTATGTGCTTAAATTCCCTCCCTCCAGAGGAGATTACAAAAATGTAAGCAAATGAATAATAAAATATAATTTTTTTTTGTTCGTCCCCATAGAAGGCCTTAGGGAGATAAACCTTAGGACCTAATTCTACCCATTTATACACAATGGATGTAAAATTAATTAAAAAGACATGAGGAAAAAAATACATTTTAATCCTTCCAGATGTGCCTTTATGGTACTTTCCTGTAGGACAGCTCAAATGGAGTTTAAGAATCAAATATTAAAATGGTAACTGTAAAAATATAAAACTTTTTCAGACAAGAATTAAATTTTAAAAGTATGTCTAGGAACAGTCTGTATGTCTAAGCCAACTTAGTAATTTAAAACATTGCTTGACCTTTGAGTGAAAACCTTTTTCTAAGGGAGTTTGCAAAATTTTGAAATCTGAATACACAGGGCGATGGTGACAATTCTGAAATTTACCTACGGGCTGTGTAAATGTTCAAAGGTCCCAAAACAGAAGTATTTCTGCTTAGCAGACAACACAAATTCTAAATTACCCATATGTAAGAAACACCTACTAGAAATATAGTTTTTTCTTTTTAAAATTAGGAGACCAAAGTGTCAGAATTATGCCTGAGGTGACCTGTGTGTACACTGTGGTGGAGGTTTTATTGTCACAGATTTGTGGACTCCCATCTGAAAACAAATAAGAGAGACTTACATGAAGCTGTCTTCCTTCAGTAATTAGATCCATAAATTCAACCTGCTTTGGAGATAAATAGAGATTGTCACTAAACTAAGAAAGATTTTATTGTGCTATTGCACAGTTGAATTTTCCTTATGCTTCATTAGAAGTTATTGTAACTTTCTCATCTCAAGCTACTTTGCATCAGAACTGGGTAGAAACATTTTGGCTCTAGAAATCATGTGCCTGGAAATGTGTCCCAAAATATGCCTTCCCTACTTGTGACTGATAGGTCTTGTCTGACTCTGTGCTACACCTGCTGAAATCTCCCAGAATAACAGTCCTCTAGACTTTATTATTTCAAAGTAAGAGAAATTTCAGGTAAGCAGAGATTTTTCCCTATGATGATTGACATTCATTGTCGTTTAGGTATGCAAAACCATAGATGGGAACATAAAATCCTCAGAATGCAAATTCCCTCGAAATGACAAGGCTTAGTGATTCACTATCTTTTCTTTATTGAGAGGATTTTGAAATGAAAGCTATAACCCCAGGCTTCAAAACAGACACACTAACTGTGTTTACAGTAAAGTTCCATATACCAAATAGATGATTTAAAAGAAATGTTTCTGTTCAGTGTTATTCATACTTAAAAATTTACTTATATGACAGCAGTAAATAAGGTTATATTGGAGAGAAATATTATAAATTCTCTTGGAAAGATATCTACATTTTAGTCAATCTTGACTGATTTCCAAATCTTCTTTATTTAAAAAATCTATATATTCAAAACTACTTTTGAAATGGAAATCAGCTATAAATCCAAAACAATTCAAGATCTGATAAGTCTTTTCTTACTGTTGCCCATGTGTACTCCTGTAAGACCTTGACAAAATAATGTTACTTTGAAATGTAATTCTGACTGCTTTAGAAAAGTCCTCTGTGGTGACTTCTAAAATCAACTGTGTTTATTTTTTCCTGCTGTATTTTGCATTTTTATTGCTTATTCACTTGATGTACGTATAGGGGCCAAGTGTGTCTGTCATGCTGTTTCAGTGCTGGCCAACTGCAGTAAATTTACATCTGTTACAGTGCCAATGCTTACAGATGATTTATTTTTCACACAGCTTTTTCTAATGCATTTGTAGGTTTTATTAGAATTCTGCATGAAAATTCGTAATACTTTTATCTGATTGATTAATTTTATTTTTAGACCTTTTGTTGCTGTCAGTAATAAGAAAACATGCTTTTGTTCCAATTTCATAAATATCTCATCTTCTTTTTCTACTTTTAAATTCCTAATTGTAATTCTTCAGGATGACTTTATTGAAACATGAGGCAAAGAACTCATGATGATTTCTTTGGCGCTCTAAAAAGTCATTGACTAGTCTACAAAGAGGTGTGTGGCTGCCCACTGCTGGATGGAATGATGTTACAGGGCATTTCCTTGGGCTGCATTATGATATTTTCATATAATTTTGAATGTGGCTCTTCATTTGAGCATGCACAACTCTGTTCTCCTTAAAATGAGAATTTTTCTCTTAAAAATAAGAAAATATTCTTATTTTTAGAATAAAATTGTGAAGTTTCTCAGTAATGCTGGTATTATTACTTGTATGTATAATATGCAAAGCAGTTATAATCTGCCAACTTTTTTGTACGTAACACATAATATTTTGCCTCTTGTATCCCTGCACAGTGCACTCTATTTATTTCATTGCAAATCCTGGAACAGTTTTTGATGTTTTAAAGAATTTATGTCTTTCCTCTCTATTGGTACATGTCAGACAAGAGGACGAGACATGTTTTGGCATGTACATTTGCATGGCACTGCTGTTTCCATGCAGGAGGATGGCAGAACTATGTCCATCATAACAGGGTGGGGATTTTCTAATTTTATTTTCTTTATTATTTTTAAAAACAGTTCAGATGTGACATAAAATACTACCTCCTTAACAATCTGTAGATCTAGGTGCCACTTTTAATATTAAAAAATTCTTGCAAACTTTTTTGCAAGAGTATTTGTTCAGAGCACGAGAATGAATTTCACTCCATGTGTGTAAGAGTTGTTTAATTGCTAGCAATAGTTGTTTACATTGACAGTACATCCAGTGATTAAATCACAGGATTCCTGAGGGAAGACTGAGCCACAAAAAGGTCTCAAAGATGCAAGTCAGGGTAGAGAGTGCACTGTAAAATATTTAGCAAACATTAGAGCAAACCACAAAGAGCTACAGGAGGAGCCAAGGGTGGGGAAGAATATATTATCTGCCTAAAAAAAAAAAAAAAAGCTTTTAACCTGGAGATAGCTGTTTTAAAGGGGATGAAACACCGTGTTTCCAATGGACACAAAAACACACCAAACTGGGATATGTAAGGATGTGTATCCTAGGGAACAGAAACACTTATATTACATTGTTTCCTTTGCTAAATGATTGATTGCTTAATGGATTATTAGAATTTTGACCGCTTGAGGATGGTATTAATAAATCAGTCAAGTTATTTTATATTTTATATTTACATTTTACATTAAAATAGTCAGTTACAAATATCTTCTTTGTTGTGGATTAATCTATTATTTTCCCCCTAACATTGATACGCATATCATTGTAGGAAGGAAGAGATATAAATAAGGATTTCTCTCCATCTAATTATTTTAATTGATTTGTGCTCAAATAGTTAACATTTTATTATTTTATTATTATTATTTGTGATAATAGACCTTTACTACTGGTCTCTCGCTTCACATTAAGAATTGACAGTTCACTCTGATGATCACCAGCCACTGGGAAAATAAGTTAAGATTTCAATTAAAAGCATGCAGTGTAGGCTAACCTATGGATCTCACATTAGTAATGCTCCATGCTTCCCTGCTAGAGAATATGTATCATGTTTGGGCTGAAAAATATAATTTGGAAAGCACCTGAAGAAGTACTAGAGTGAAATATATCTAAAAGTTGACAAACCAAACTGACATGGGGGCCAGTGCACGTGTTCATGCATGTTAACAAATTACACCTAGTCAATAGCACCTCTCTTTCAGGTCAAAGATCACAAGATATTTGAAATAAGCTAATCCTTACACAGTATTTCTTGGGTGGCATGGAACTAATGATGCCCTCGTCTACCTACATTGTTTGCTTAAAGTCTCATTTTTCAGGAAAAGTTGGCCTAAAACTGCTTTTTATTAGACAAACAGGCAGAAACAATTCACATGCTGGTAAAGTTTCAGACAAACCTGTCGTCTTTGGGAGTGCAAAAACCAGAAGTAATAAATGTTGATATAGATGGAATTTGCTAATTAATGAGGCTGTCGCTATTCTTTGGAGTTAAATTTTTCTTCAATATGATCATTAAAAGAGTCTTTAAAGTGTTTTTTATGTTTTTCACTTCCAAAAACACTTTTCATTACATGACTTCAGTGAATTTCAAAAAACAGTGCAAAGCACTCACTGAACATAACGACTGTGTTTGAAGCCTATGCTATGGCACAAAACACACCCTAACTCATTTTATTCTGTATATTACATTAGAGTTCTTTAAAAGAAACACCATTAAGTGTTTCAATAGAAAAAAATATAACAATAAACCCAAGCACTTTTCTTAGTTCCAAACCACTTTACTTTGGACAAATGTTGTTCTATAATTGGAATATATTATTACTTTTATTATTTGTATTAATGCAGTCGGAAGCATTCTCTAGAGGAAGGTGTTCTGTATTAAAGTACCTTTTGGTTGCTCTGGTGTATGTCATATGTTGGATGCAAAGTGGGAATAATTTGGCTTATATTGAGTAATCTATTTGTTGAATTATGAGTATGAAGTGGAAGTAAGATGAAAAATAGATTGTTTTTTGAGTAGGAAAGGAAGTAATGACTAACTCTCCAAACCATCTTTATATTAATCAAAATAATTCCTCATAAAAATTCATGACATTTAAATTAGCTGTAACAGTATAATATTCCAAAGATGTTGATTCAATTGCTAATAGCTGCTGGAAATATTCTTTACTATCTCTTGGTCAATGTTTTAAGTCTTCAAATCACTCCCTCTTTGTTATTTTAAAGGAAAATAAAATATATCCCTAATTATTTTTCCCAAGTCTGTCTATGGTATTCTATGTTCTTAAATTTGTTGCCTTGAATGACCAGATTTCTAAGAAAAAGACAAATTCTATAAAGTGAGAGGCTATTGCAGATTTTGAAGTGCAATTATCATGTATCTTCCTTGAACAGCAGACTACTGAAAAGTTCAAGAGAACAATTTTTGGATTGAATGTTTACTTATTTTTTCCAAAGACCTGGCAAAAATATTTTTTCCCCAAAGAAAGACCACTTTACATACATAACTTTTCCCTCTTTCTCCTGCTACCATATCACTGCTGCAGTGAAAAGGGCTGATGAATGTCACCAACATAATTTCCTTGAGAATATCCAGCTTCTAAGTCATGCCCCACTGCTTCATTGGAAAATAATTCAAATTTCTTGATTTTTTCACTTCTTTGCAGAAGAACGAAGTATTTTGAGCAGAAAAGACACATACGAAGCTTGACTGATTTATGACGGGAGAACTAGAGAAAAGGAGGCTCTGGGTGGACCTTATCATTCCCTACAACCACCCGAAAGGGGGTTGTAGCAAAATCAGGTTCAGCCACTTCTCCCAGGCAACTAGTAACAGGACAAGAGGACATAACCACAGACTGCATCAGAGAATGTTCAGACTCGACATCGTGAAGAATTTCTTTACTGGAAGGGAGGTTAAACACTGGCACGGGTTGCCCAGGGAGGCAGTGGAACCACTGTCTCTAGAGGTGACTAGATACAGAACTGAGTGCAGTGGTCTAGTTGTTTTGTGATAAGTCAAATGTTGGACTTGGTGACCTTGGAGATCTTTTTCCAACACTTATGAATCTATAATTCTATGACTAAGACAACTGAGATCTGAAAAATTGAAATGTTGACATCTTAGCTATTCATCTTACTTTCTTTTACATTCTGTGGCCAGAAGTAGCTGTTTATTGAAACTGCCTGTCCTATCACAAGCCATTTTCCTCTTCCTTTCCTGTAAAATGAGCTCAGCCTCATTACCTTATGTGTGGGCATCCAAAATCCAAATATTTAAAATGAGGTCTCCAATGAAGGTTTCCATCTCATGGTTTGTTTGATTTTGATGATTTTGACAATGCAATGTCAATAGACAATGCAATGATTGCATTGTCTACTGCTTTGAGTGATAAGTGGGATACAATAGCAACTTCAGAATACAATCTCTCACAGATAAACTAAACCACCACAATGGGAAATGCACAGAGAAGGATCAGATGAACTAACCAGTTCCTGAGAAATCTACTGGCTTCCACTTAGTTCTGGGGGGTTCTTTTGTGTGGCTTGGTTGGTTGGCTTTTGGCTGAAGCTTTTTTGTGTATGTTTTGCTGTTTTGCTAGGTCTTGTCTGGTTTTTTTTTTGTTACAGTTAATATAATTTTATCAGAAAAGTATTACTTGATCACAGTTTGCTGTGTTTTAGTAGTAATCCTAGTTCTCATAGGAGATGATCTGGATGGACACCTTGTCAACACAGCTTCCTGCTATTCTTGCATCTCTCTCTGGGTTATTGCCCAGCTACATGTCATTGAGCAGTCTAAGAGGAAACCAATGTGCCTGCACAGAACAGGGCAGAAGGTATATTTCTGTTTAAAGACCTGAGCAACACTGATACAATCCAGTTTACAGAATTAATGCACATATTTCCATAAGCTTAGAAGACTGAACACTTCCACTGAAACAATGTAATTAAAAGTTACAATGAAAAAAATAGGTTATCATTCTTAGTGACATTTGATTAAACATGCTAGCTCACAAAAATACACAAATGAAGGTCACATTTGCAAGTATTATAAGACAGTCTACATTTTAATTAGATAGTTGAGAAATGTCAATGAGTTAGTAACTGACCAGGAGTCAGTCACTTATAGAAAAAAAGGAATAAAGGAAAACAAAACATCACACCAAAAGGCTGAATCCTTTAGTCTGTATAAAGTTCAAACATTACAAAGACAGTTTTCAAAGAAATTTTGGGGTTGATTCAATTAATTTGCCTTGTCACTTTCCTCTGTTGAAAGAAAGAATGTATTTTAGTCAAATTACTGTATATCATTGTTTGAGCTTTTTTTAGCTATGCTGTACCATTTAAAACAAACCATATAAAATATAACAGAGTAGTACTTATTGTTTATATTTGTACCCATGGACTGTACCCAAGGAACTTGTGTAAACATTTGCTGTCTTGCCTTTCCCTCGGAGTCAGCTTTGTTCTCCCACAACAGCACACATGAAATAAAGTTGAATTTAACTTAACATAGATATTACAAATTACAGGAGTAAAATTCTTTCACATTACCTTATAATTAATATTTTTTGTTTTTTTCTAAAAACAAAAAAAACCCTTCAGCAATCAGTGGAAGACAGGTTCTCTATTACCTAGGGCATTGTTGTTTTCCTTTTTTTCTTGAATCCTACCAATGTGACTGAAGAACACTGAGTGCTGGAAATAATAAGAGATGCATGAATAATTTATTGAGTTGATACAGATTCACTAAAAAAAATTACCAAAATTATTTCATATCAGTTTGCTGTTGGTAATCCATTAAGAAAATGTACACCGGAAATTAAAAAAAATAATCTATCTTAAAAGTGTCATACCACTGTTAAAATGACTATAAATCTGGTAGTCCTAGTTCAAAGAACTATGAAGGCTAACCCAGATCACTGATTTTATTGTGGCTGGTTTCTAGTTGCTTGGTATCCTTACCATTTGGACCTATACCTTCCTTATCTGTGCCTTCTTGCAGTTGAAGGAACTTTTGGATGTTTCATCCCAGATTGTTAATTTATTTCTCAGAATGAGGCTAGGGAAAACATAATTTCATTGTGAAGTTCAAGTAAAACAGCATTTGAGAAGTACCCATAGTAGTTTCAATGAAATTTCTCAAGGATTTTTAGGGTAGACTGGTAAAGTGAAAAAGCATATTAGAGAGTAATATCTATTCTCCAGCAGTTTAACTATGTACTTAAATAATGGAATATATAAATTTATTCTCCCAAATCTCAGAAGTCTAATCCAAACCAAATTAAAGGAATAATTTTTACTGTAAATAGTACTCCAATAAAAATATATTCTAATTAAGCCACTGTAACTAGGCAGTTCAGAAGTCTAAATCTCTGAAGGTGAATGCTTGAATTAGGAAGTAGGTTTTTTTTCCAGATAAGAGTGTTTTCTGCTGTAGTTGTCAGTAACGATCACAGGCTACAGACTTACAGTAAACAAAACAAGAAATATTTCCTTATGTATAATTTATTAACCATTTCCAGTTATGTTTTACAAGAGAAACTTTACTCAGATACAGCATCCCTGTGAGCATAAAACAGCAACTGCAGTCAGGGTGAAATTTCACATTGATCGCTAATCCCCGCCAAACATAGCAATTATACCATAGAAGGTCAGAAAACAGATTACATAACACTATCATTACTTCAGGACCTTTTTGCTATGTCAAATTACTTTTGTATACTTTCCTTCTCTTTCTTTCCATGGTACTTTTCATTCATGCTGCCTGAGATCTTGTTGATTCTTTTGTTCATGCCACCTGAGATCTTGTTGATTCTTTCGTTCTTTCAAACCCTGAAAAGACCACTGCAGAAGTAGTGTTCCCCACTCTGCAAATAACAAAGAAATATAAAATTATTTTTTTTCTTTTTAAGTGGGAGGATTGCAGCCTTCCTAGCTTGATGAGGTAGCACAGAACAACTTTGTTTCACAAAATTGTCTGCACAAATTATTTTGGCAAAAAGAAGTTGCCAGAACTATTTCAGTGTTGTTGAATCCTATTTACTAGAGCAGCTCATAGTGTTACATACACAAAAAACAGGGGAGTCATAGCCTAAAAATGACAAATATTACATGCTATGCCAATGTGAAAAGGATGTCCAGTTTTTAAGAATTTATCACCACCAGAGATGACAGAACAGTGATGTTTTTTCTTCCAGCCACTTCCAATTATCCTGCAAAATATCTGTTCCTTCATAGGTACTGGATGTACAATCTGGATCCCTTTGCTCATCTCTGTGAATATATTTTTGAATGCTCTTCTCACCTCCTTAATACTGTTGCATTTTCAAGACAACTGATTTCCTTACTTCTGCTTGCTTTGTTCCTCCAGATCCTGAGTTATAGTTTTTAATCTATTATAATGTAATTCATTTCCTTTATATTTGGTACTATACAGGGACAATAAACTTGGGCACTATTCTTTATTTGTAAACACCAACATTTTAAATAGATACAGAAAAGTAAAAAAGGGAAGTTAAAGAGACAGCAGAGGAAATGACTAGTGTATATATGTTTTTGGAAAGGCATTATGAATACAGGTACTATTGGCTCATTTAGCTAACCTGCTTGATTCGCAGAGTAGTTGAATTGAGAAGCATATTTAGTTGCAGTCAGTGTTTCTGCATTGCACATACAAAGTGAAAGAAAGACGGTGGCCTGGCAGACACTTTTCCACTATGAGATAGAAATATAGAGTCATAGAAATAAAATTTAAACTTTGAAACCTGATGTTTCCATAGGAAAGAAATTTAATAACCACCCGATTTTTATGTTGTGGTGAAACTGCAGGGAAATTTTCTTAGTGCTCTGTGCTGCTACATGATTATTTTCAGAAGCTGAGTCTCTCATCAAGCCTGGGATATTTCTGTCTCTCCATTTATGGATAAAACTTTTCTACTGCTTAACTAAACAATCTTTTGCAAAGTGACAGATTTTGTCTCTATTCAGTGTTCACTTCTTAGTTTTTTGTTTTTTTTTTCCAGAATATTCAGAAGCTGTTCCTGGTCTCCCCACATCATATGCTGCTATCCTAAGAATCAAATCTGGTAGTTCATCTTTAGCCTCATTTAATTCAAAGAACAGACCACGATTAAGCAGTCCTTCATTAGGAAGTGTATCTTCACCAGGCTGGAGAGGAGCTGCACAACATTATCACTCCCCAACAAACCTCTACCACTTTTCAGAGACCTTCAAACATGATGGTAAGTGCAGCTTCCCCCTATGAAACTTGGAAACATTTTTCAAAATCAGTACATTTTGTCAGCTTACTTCAGTATTTCTCAGACATAACTTCGAATTTTATTAAATTTCACAAGGTGGAAATGAGCTGCTTTCCTTTAGGTTCTTCAGAAGAGCCTTAAAGTCACCAGTTAAAATATCCTTTCTTAAAGATTCCCATGCAAAATGGTTTTATGCAGGTGTTGCTACATGAAAATAGCAAACCAGTGATTTAAAATTCCATTACAGCACAGTTTCACCTAGCAGCAAAATGTAAGCCATTTTTTATAAATATTTTTCTTTTTTACCCTTGGAATTTTTTTTCATTTAATCATGAATGTTAGTAATATAAATTAAACATGAAGAGTAAATCTTATAAAACTACTTTTTCTCTAAATTATCTATTCTGTAGAATAGATTCTGTATTCTATTCTGTAGTCAACTCTGTCATGCATGTACTCATGTGCATGCTTGGATAGAGTTTCTGGTGTGATATGGTATAATTCACCTCTAAATGTAATAATTCATAGTAAAAAATCATATTTCCCCATGTTTGGTTGCATTTTAAAAAGCCACATTTCTAATAGCATTTCTTTAGTGACAATGATTATCTGAATTGCAGTCAAAAAAGAAAGCCAGAAAGAAAGAAAGGAAGGCAAATGAGGGAGATATTAGAGGATACATATTAGTCTAAGGATATTAAAGAGGAAAGAATTGTGATTAAAAACTTGCAGTTCAATGAAATTCACACAGTATCTTGAGTGTGATAACAGGTTACTTCTCTCAGCAAAGTCTTATTTTTTCCCCTGGAAAATGCCTTACATGTATTGAAAGTTAATGGTGTATACATATGGTTTGTGTAGAAAAACAGCTTATATATACAAACATAAATATGTTCCCTGAATAAATTTTAATCTAGAAAATAAACAATTTGATCCTGTCAGCAGATAAATTCTGTTTGATACCATTTCTGGAATAGGAGAATGTTTCTACATTTGTCCTTCCACTGTAACACTCTTTTAAGCAGTGACTAGAGTGAACTCAGTTTTTGCCCATCCACCAGACACTGATAACTCCTCCCTGACAACTTTTAAAGAGCAGGTTAAAATTAATGTCTATTATTAGAACTACAGTCTGTTATGCTGATCTTTTACAGCACGAATATCTAAAGACTGAAGGAGAAAGCAAAAAATACAGATTAATTGAATAATATAGTACAAGCTGGAACTAGAAATCCTGGACATCTCCAGAAAGCACGGCGAGATTATACCTCAGGGATGATCACCATACCACAGATATGATCTGTGACTGAGGTCAGCAATCATGGCTCTTCTCAAAACACTGGGGCCACACTGCAGCTCAGCAGTTGAGATTCATCAGATTTTCAAGAGCAGGTGAAAAAGCACTGACTGGAGACAAAATTGTAAAAGGGCCATACCTCATAAGGCCTAAAGAACAGAGTATTTGACCAAGAGGAGGGGAGCACCACTCTTCTAAAGACTACATAAATAGCCCTAGGAGACTTATTTCACTTACAGCTCTTGGTGTATCCAGCTGTGTAGACACTTGTAGGAACAGGTTAATCTGAGTCACCTGATAATGTTTTAAAAGCCCTTGATTATCTTAAGTGCCTGCATAGCACAAACATAGGTATGACACTGTATTTAGAAGAGATCAGCATGTGACCAAGTAAGATAATCTGCATCATCTAAGAGGACTTGAACACATTTGTTACGGCAGCTGAATGTTACTTGTTTCTAAACCTCTCTCCGTATTGTTAATAACTTGATGCTTGAATAAATATCTTTGATATTTAGAAACAGAGAATAAGTGAGTGTTTCAATTATCTGTCATTACACTTACATATATTACTAAATTTCTTGATTTTGATTTGGCCTCAAAATATTTTTTTGAGTTTTTTTTTTTAAATTGCCATTTTTACAGGTCTTGAAGTAAAGATATTCTAGTTATCATCCTATAACTGCTATGTGATGAAAGAGTTAAGTGGCCGTGTTTACCAGCCAAGGCTTCCTAAATGATGAAATACTACAGCATCCTGGTAATGAGTGGTAATGAGACTCCACTGCTTCAAATGAGAGGACATTTTTAAGAGGAGAGAAAGCATATTTATATTATTATAATGGAGAATTTTCATAATTCGAATGTCTAATATATTCCATAAATTCAGGAGTGAAGTTTGCCATAAAAAATACCCAAAAATGCTTCTATCAGCTGCTGAATCATACCAGTTCTCAAGCGACTTCTCAAATGATTTCCCAGCTGACATGCTCAAACACCTGACATGGCTTGTAATAAAGTCCTTTTATACTGACTTGATGTTATTTCATTTGCACTTTCAATTCAACATGTGTTTCCTGATATCTTAAATTAAAAGAATTATGCTCACTGCTCACTGCTGACTTTAAACTATTTGGAATTATTTAGCATAAACATGCAGCTAAGGCAATGTGGTGCTGCTCTTCAAACTATGTATCAATGTGTAAAGTCATGACTAAAAAATGTGAATAGAAAGTATGAATTATTCATTAAATACTCTTGAAGAATCATAAAACTGCAAACTCTTATATTTTCCTACTGTTCCAAAAACTTTTGGAATTGCTGCAGTAAAGATAATTGAACTTAACCTTGAATAGGGCATCTCTTTGTCCTTTCATCTTTGGTTAGACACATTTTACAAGAAAATTAAGAACAGTCTATGTCACTACTGAAAGTGTTAAATCAATGAACCCCAAGATATGCAAGATCCAAATCTAATTATTGTAAAATTACAGTCCCTGTTTCCCCACCATCTGTCAGATTCAGCACTTATCAGTCTGAATTATAGACACAAACTACTAATTTTTTTCCATTGCTAAAAACATTTTATAACTTTGATTCATATGTGATTTAGATATTATAAGCTAAATTTAGAACAGATTTATTTGTTTCAGACCACAGAACAAACATTTTCAAGCAACAGTAAAGTCTTGTATCGTCTTGCTTAATAAGTAAATAAACATGTTTCAGAAAAGATAAATCTGAAAATATGAGAAAATAATTTAATCTTCGCAGTATAAACTTAATAATGAATGTACTGTACAATGTTCCACCTTGCAGCACACTTAAATCAATGTACATACCTTGAAGCTCGTGTATCAACCTCAGCTTGTCTCAAAAGGAGTCTCAAAGTTTCTCAGCTTTTAAGTTGACTGAAACAGTTTAAAAATTAAAATGTTTTTTAGAAATGTATATGCTGCAAATATACATGTATGTATATCTGTATATATATATATACATACGTGTCTGTGTCTCTGCTTCTAAATATGCAATATAATTATTGTAAATTTCAGCCACCTTTGTTATTTTAAAATATGCTACACAGGGATTTAACAATTGGAACGTATCTTGCCTTGATGAATTTGTGGGCTTCTTTTTTATTATATTAATGTAAATTTTGAAAATATGTAATATTTTGACATATGATAGTGATATTAAAATGAATAGTATTTTTTTATTTCTTAAGAGTAAAGGTGAAAGATTATATCATAAGACCTACTTGTAAAATTAATATTAGCACTGAGGTTAATTTTTTTTTTTCACTATTTAAACAAAAAACAAAATAGCTTCTAGCTTTTATCCAGGCAAAGCACTAAGTTTCCATTTAAATCAGTGTGAATATACATCTAAAATATTTCTGAATTACTGAACAGGTTCAACAGTCTTGTTCCATGATAACAGAGGTAATCAGATGATCCTTTGGAGTCATCACCTGAAGTTCATACAACAAGCATAACCTGTAAACAAAAAAGGCAAGAAATTCAAAATCAAGTTTGATACAGAGTAGCATCATAGTGTGATCCACCTGTAGCAAAAATAATCTTTCAATTTGTAGGACCAATCTGAAATGAAACAACTTTTTTTAATTTTAATTACGTCTTCTTATATGCAGATTTCAGCAGCATATATGGACTTATGAACAATTTATTCAACCTTCTTAATGTGTCTTGAACATATTAATACCTAGATCACTGGGATGTAGTTTGGTCTGTGTTGTGTCAAGTAAGTGCTTTTCTGGATAGATACATTTCTCTGTATAGGGAGTACAATCATCTGTATTCTAGGATGGAAGGTCTGTTAGTGATCCCTCATTTTAGGCTGCTTTAGAACTTCCATCATTTTACATTCCTTGTGTAGCTTTTCATTAGGAAATTCTTCCATCTCTACAAGGGTTCAAGAAGTCTTTGCAACATGGGGGTGGAAAATAGAGCAATAGGAAAACATTCTTCCTGGTCCTGTAAAAAGTGCTTCCAGAGGGACATGAGCAGAGAAAGGGGAGAAGACCTGAAGGAATACTTCCTTCCTCCATATACAAAGGCTGCCTGAGCGTATCCCCTCACATAAAGTGTTTGCTGTTTCTTCCCACCAGTAGCCCAGACTGAGAAGTTGGCTCCATGATTGATTAGGCCAGTTATGCATCTTGGAGGGTACTTATTTAGGGAAACCTTTATAGTAACCGCATTTTTCTTCTATAGAAGTACAGCACTTAGAATTATGCTGTAATAATAGTGTCAGTGCAGCTACAATTTTTGAGGAGTTTGAACAGTGTCATGTTTCCTTCCTGCCCACCTCTGTGTTCCAAAGGTTCCAGGAATTAATTCATTTTCTCAGTGTATTAATTGATTTTTAATTAATTTTAATTTTGATTTTGATTATTTTTATCAAAATTGGTGGCAAGAAAACAACTGTTGAGGAATTACATTATTTCAGTTGCTACACGATTTAAAGTACAGGAAACTTCATTCTCATCTGCAGCTTATTGTTACAATATCTGCATTGCTTAGGAAGAAGAACTAAACATCTGATTTTTTTATTTTTTTCATCAGAAACTGAGGGAGAGAATGAAAGTAAGAAAGAATGTCTGTAGATAAGAGAGAGAAACCACATTTTGTCTACTGTCTGATTCGCCAGATACTGATTCCAGTTTACATTCCCATGAGGATTAAAATACTTGGTACTAAGAAGTCACATGTCCCAGAAAATTTAAGTGCAGAAGTGCTGTAAGGAGCATGCTGGCACTCAAAGAATATAGAAGCACTGCTCTGAAGCATATTCAAGAATTTAAAAGGGGGATTTTTTCTTATATTTTGAATGTTTTCCATATCCTTGCCTCTCTGGATGACAGCAGTTTAAATAGTAAATCCTAATGAAAGCACTTAATGCTTTTAATTGCCCAGGTTGAAAATGGCAACTTAAAACTTTTTAAGGGGACCACAAACTAGCTGTTGCACTGCTGGTTCCAGTTAACACCTGTATTCCCAAGACCCTGTGGTAAATCACTGTTCTTAAATAAGATAGCACTTAAAGCAACCAGTTTTCTGTATTTTATTTAGTAAAAATCTCCATGAGGAACAGAAATATTTCCCTTGAGAAATCATAATAGTGAATTGAAATATATACATGCTAACATGTATGTTGAATATTCATTTAATTTTATGCTCTTGATAAGTTAAAGAGAAAAAAATAAGGTGTGGAACTCAAATCCTGCCATGCACACTCACAAAGGACTATCCTGTTTAAGAGCTAGGTCATAGCTAGAAAATGGGTGTAAAGAAACCTGATGCCTTTGGACTCCTGAAGGCATCAGAAAACATTCATAACTATAAAAGACCGTGTGTGTAAACATATAGCTCATATATCCATATGTACAAAGGTATATACATAAATATAAGAAAATGAGGGCAATAAGAATAAGGCCATGGATATTTCCCCAAGAAGACCACACAACGCAGAAGAGCCAGCCAATGGTTCATGAATCAGAAAATTTTAATTCAAGGTCACACAGAGGGGTTGGGTTGCTCCCCTCTCTGTGGCTCAAGGGGAGTCTGCAGCTGTCTGTGGGACCATGGTGTCCAGAGGTGCTTCCTTGTCCTAGGTCTATGGCTGAGTCAAAAGCTACAGAAATCTCTGTCTGAGTGGCTTAGGGAGAGGATAAGAGTGTGCCATGGTTTGGTCCTGCACCTACCCTTGCATCTTTTTCATTCTTTCCAGCAGTTGTAGACTGTGATACTATATTTTGTCTACAGAGTCCCTCCTAGGGAGAAGATAAAATCATTAATCTTCATTAATATACACTCTATCCATATGCCTACTAACTGCATGAAATAACACTTAAATCTAAAGCCATGATTTAGATTTGTTATCCTTAATTAATTCTTGTTTTTTCTAAACTCTAGCTCAATGTCAGTTCTGTTTATTTACACCTACATTCATTAGTATTTTCTTTTGTGCAATGCCAGAAGCAGGTGACCAAATTATAAGAAACAATCCACACACTGTATTTGTACCAACACTTCCTTGAAATAAGTTTTGCAAACTGAGTCCTTTTCCCCCATGGCATTTTAAGATAAGTTTCTCAAAATTTATTACTGGATTTTATTAATTATTTTATTTTTTATTATTATATTTTATTATTTTATTATATTATTAATTGTTATTATTATTATTTAAACTTCAATAATAACAGTACACATCAGAAATCACTTATTGTGATTGTTTAGTTTGTGGTTTTATTTTTTTAAATAATGCAGATATTTGTGCAAGAACACATATTTCTGCCAATAAACCCAAGCAAAACAATGTACCTACACAGTAATATAAATATGCAAAACAGAAATCCACGCTCCTTTACACAGTCTTACAAGCAGAGCTAATAAATTGGAAAATCATGGGAAAGAGAAACTACTAATTGCTGCTGCTCTTATTTGCTGACTTTACAAATTGACAGGCTAATTATTTGAAACTATTCCAGCAGAAGCATACACACTTGGAAATATAGGTGTTTTCAAAATTAGCATATGAATGGTAGTGTAAAAAGACAAAACTGAAGTGTATAATAAGTGTGCAGTCACTAAAAAGAAAGGTTGACAAGCACATTGGGGTCTTATGTCATCTTTTTACTGTATTGTAAGAGAGTTGAGAAACCCCAAATGTAAGAATTTAAAGACATGGAAATTTGCATCTCAAAAACACTAACATGTGGAGGGAGAACTGTGTCTCCCACATTCCTTATGCTTTTTCAGACTCCAAGTCTTTTCTTTTCTTTTCTTTTCTTTTCTTTTCTTTTCTTTTCTTTTCTTTTCTTTTCTTTTCTTTTCTTTTCTTTTCTTTTCTTTTCTTTTCTTTTCTTTTCTTTTCTTTTCTTTTCTTTTCTTTTCTTTTCTTTTCTTTTCTTTTCTCTTCTCTTCTCTTCTCTTTTCTCTTTTCTTTTCTTTTCTTTTCTTTTCTTTTCTTTTCTTTTCTTTTCTTTTCTTTTCTTTTCTTTTCTTTTCTTTTCTTTTCTTTTCTTTTCTTTTCTTTTCTCTTCTCTTCTCTTCTCTTCTCTTCTCTTCTCTTCTCTTCTCTTCTCTTCTCTTCTCTTCTCTTCTCTTCTCTTTTCTTTTCTTTTCTTTTCTTTTCTTTTCTTTTCTTTTCTTTTCTCTTCTCTTCTCTTCTCTTCTCTTCTCTTCTCTTCTCTTCTCTTCTCTTCTCTTCTCTTCTCTTCTCTTCCGTCTTCTCTTCTCTTCTCTTTTCTTTCTTTCTTTTCTTTTCTTTTCTTTTCTTTTCTTTTCTTTTCTTTTCTTTTCTTTTCTTTTCTTTTCTTTTCTTTTCTTTTCTTTTCTTTTCTTTTCTTTTCTTTTCTTTTCTTTTCTTTTCTTTTCTTTTCTTTTCTTTTCTTTTTTCTTTTCTTTTCTTTTCTTTTCTTTTCTTTTCTTTTCTTTTCTTTTCTTAAGAAGCCCCATGTACCAGTACATTGTAGCCCCATGTACCTTTTTCTGTTTATCCAGATATTCTAAGGCTGTTAGTCTTAGATAATATGATAAAGGTTATTATTAGCATGATAAATTAAAAACTTAGGATGATAAAGGTTGCAGTTCCCAAAACTGTGAAAACATAACATGTGGTGGAAGTTGTGTGGAGTTGGTAAAATAATGTAATAAATAATTTTCAAGTCAGTGACCAAGCCCCAAGTCTTCAGGTGTACCTTTTTCACTTCAAGCTGCTGTTGGTGGGACCAACAGCAGGATGCTGTAAACTGCTGAATGTGTTGTGCCATCCTCAGTAAGAACTGGAAGATGTCTATCCCATGAATATATGAAACCCTACAACTTATGGAGAAAACCCTGCTCCCATATGTTCCATTGCAAGTAGAAGGACAGTGCCACTGTCTCTCTGCACAAAAATTATTAGGCTGGTGCTTTAAAGATGAAGAGCACCACGCATTTAAAGCATTCAAGAGTCTGGAGTAAGTCTAAATTTATTAAAATTCTACAGGCTTCTGGTGCACAGTGAGAATTTTAGTTATTCAGACCAACATGATCAGGAATACTCTGCTCATGACCTTTTTCTTTTCTGAAGGCTTACACTTCTCACTTCATAATATGCATGCACTGGAATTATAGACATGTTCTATGAGTGTCCAGCTTTACTAGTTCAGAAATGTAAATTCTTATTAAAATACAGTACATGCCAAAATTAAAGAAGACAATGGAGGAAAATTAAATGTCAGATTTAGCTATATATTATTTAACAGCAGACACCATTTTTTGCCATTAATTCTCTAAGTAATTTTTCTTAGCAACTCCTTGACATAAAGGGAAAAATTGTGTATTGCTTTTCTGTGACATAAGCTGCTGCAAGCAGTAGGAAAAATTTTGTTTACCTTCCTCTTCATAAGCAGAGTTAATTCTTAAGTATCTTGAGCTTCTCTCTAGACTGCAGGCTAAAATATGTCTGAAGAGAAAGCCGCTCTTCGGTATAAAAAACACTTAAATCATACTATGTGCTTTATTCTTCACTTAGTAATGTTTCTTATATT
This sequence comes from Poecile atricapillus, assembly GCF_030490865.1. Classification (NCBI taxonomy): domain Eukaryota; kingdom Metazoa; phylum Chordata; class Aves; order Passeriformes; family Paridae; genus Poecile; species Poecile atricapillus. The sequence goes on along the minus strand of NC_081249.1, from coordinate 76,854,500 downwards.
TATTTTTATCTTTTTTTTTTCCTTTAATAATTGCTTTATAATGTAGCATCTGAAGTAATGGAACATGAACCTGTGGAAAACAGATATAGTCATGCATACTTTAACCATGATATAAATTCTATAACACATTTGCATTTTTTCAGCTTTTTAAACTGTGGCACTTCTTTTTTTCACAGAAAGTGTTGATTATGGGCCAGTGTTTGTACAAGAGCCAGATGATATGATTTTTCCAACTGATTCTGAGGAAAAGAAAGTGTCTCTGAATTGTCAAGCACGTGGAAATCCTACTCCCACATACAGGTATCTGCTTCAGAATTTTATTTTTTTTTTAGCTTTCAGAATATTAGCTCCTGTTGTCCTGCTCTGAGAATCACTGTATTTTGGTGAGAAACAACAGAAACAGTCCTCTGACACTAATGGTTTTCCTATAGAATGTTTTTTGTGATTATGAATAAGTAAGAAGCAGAAGTGGCAGTGATTAAAGATAAAGCTATATTTTAAGTTTCAAATTATGTACTCTCTGCATCATTTCTATTCATGTGGAGAGACTTCTTTTGTCCAGTCCACAGAAGTTTGTCTGTGACAACTGAAAAAAAACCAAAATATTTAATTCTTTGGGGTTTATTTCTAAACATCTATCAAGCTACAAAATACCATCCCAATATATAGGGAAGGCAGCAAAGCATATGTACATTACATGAAGTGACTTTGGACTACAACATACAATGGCTGAGTCAAATCTGGTGTTTTTCACTCACAAGTCTACCATTTTACTCCTCTGCAACCATCAGCTGTTGCTTATTTTTCCATACAGACTTATATGCCACAGTTATCCATTATTCAAGCCTATGATCACACCTGTGATCTCAGAGCGCAGTTTATTGATGGTGCACCCTTACAGGTGGTAACAGTATGTTGAAGTCACCTTACCCGTTTGCTGGATCTGTCTCTGCTCATATTTTATACAAATTACTAGTGATGTAAGAAGGCTGGGGGCACATATTGTTGGTTATTTACTCCACATATCCTTCAAATTTTCTCGTAGTCATTCTTCAAATACAAAGGGAACACAAGGACTCTCACTGTGTTTTGTCATAGGTGGCAATCATCAGTTCTGCATTTTGTCTTTTGCCTTTTACCCTTATTTGACTTGTGAATTCCTCAGAATTCTGGTTGAATCTTCCTTAGAGTTATTTGAATCACAACTCTTGCATTTCTATAACTTGAAGAAATTCAGAAGCAGTACTATCCTTAGCCATCCCTACCAAAACAGCACTCAATCTGCCTCTTTGTAACATATGGATTCATTAAATGGATCTGATGCATGATACAACCCCCCCGGCTCAAACAGCACAGGCATGAGTAAAACATGTAACATGGGATTAGGAATGAATATCCAGAAATTCTCCAAACTACAATAGCAAGAATTCCTCACTCTGTGGTATGAAAACCATGTCGCATTCTTCTTTACGGACATTTTTTGTTACCTGCTGGTGATTTGTTGATTAAAAAAAAATAAAAAAATAGTGTATTAGTTCCATATATTGTGAAAGTGCTGTTGGTCCACTAAACATAGCCTATGACTATGGGAAAAAGGCACAAATTCACCCCCAAAGAAGAGTCCTGTATTTGGGTCTCCCAGACAACCTCATTATTCCTGTAGAAATTTTGTCTGCAGAGAACTGATGTTGTCTCCTTTCTTTCTTCATTTAACCATTTTTTGCATTTTCCCAGTGGAATGCAGTCAACAAACGCAGACTTTCAGCATATTTTAAAGGGTGACTACAAAGAGGACAGGTACTCTTTTTTCACAAGGAGCCACATAGAGGAGGCAAGAGGCAAGGTTTCATACTCCTCAATAATCAGTGAAAGCTTTCAAGATGCAAATGAACAAAATGTTTGATTATCTCATCTAGGCTCCATTTCCCATATAACACTGGAGCAAATGATCTTTTAACATCACTTTCAACCTGGGTGTTATATGGTTTTTTGATATCCATTTCTTCAGTTCTCCAGACATTAATTGGTGCCAGCAGCCTCATAAACAAACTTTCCTGACTGTTGCTCATGGAAGGAGAGATTTAACCTAAACCACCTAATTCAAACAGCACAGTTTAACTTCTCCTTCTATTGCTGCCACTTGTCTGCACAGCGCTTGCAAGTCACACTAACATTCAAGGGAGGGAAAAGAGGTAAAAATTGCTCTCTGAGGAAGATACTATTCTCCAGGACAAATGTAGAGGGAATTTAGCCTTAAAAGATCTAAAGATATACATATTTTTGAGTATGCTATTGCCCAACTACATTACCAAAGGCCAGCTGCACTGGACCTTTATTTACATGTGCTCTGAGGCTTGTGCTGCTAAGAATTATTTTCAGCCAAAACCAAAGCACAATATGTATTTATTTAAAGTTACATTAAAAAAAAACCCTACATCTAAAGGACTCAAAATGTCAATATTAAGTTATCTCCGCCTTTTTAAAATTAATTTCTTTAGTCTGTACAATTTGTGAGTGTTTGTAACCTGTTTACAATTTTTTTTTTGTTTTTTTGAACATGACTTTGTTTTAATATAATGGAGAAGGCTCACATAATTTCAGACGTTCTTCCTTTCAAAGAGCTTTGTTTCCCCTTGTCCAAACTCTACCCTGAAATAATAATATTTAATTTCTTAACTTTCAGTCATTAAGGTATTTCGAGACATAGTTTTAGGGAATAACTCCCTGAGATAAACTGATTCTGTTTGCTTAGCATTTCTGCAAATATACTTTAGCATCACAAGTCAGGACTAGTACAATGAAGATAAGTGTGATCCTTTGATGAGGAATACAGACATTTATAGACTTCCTGTGGGATCTCACAGGTCAGCAGTATTATGGAGCTACAAGCAAGCGTTGAATTCCCTGAGATGCCTCTTAACTACTCAGCTTTCACTGATTGTGAAACACTGCATGTACTCTTTTACTTAGGACACACATAAGCTGGGTAATAATGTTTTTGTCAGTATCATTTCCTGTTAGAAAAGGCAATTTAAAAAGTTTTCTATAAATTATTTTTTGTCTGCTTAAGACAGATTATAGTATTTTGAAATGTTATCTATCACTTTTCTTTAAGAAAAAATGCATCTGAGGTTTCCTAACAATCTGTGATCTTAGAAATGTTATATTTTGGTTTCTATCCTTCCAGATCAGCCAGGGTACCTAGAAAAAAGTCACCATATCCTGTGTTTCTTTTCATATAATGTACATAGATTATATGAGGGAAATACAATCCTTCAGGATGGACCCCAAGATATGGAGGCGAGTAGCTATCGAGATCCAGAGTTTTGAGGTAGAATTCAAAGAATACATCTTTCCATTGAACTTAACTGAAAATGAAACTAAAGGAAAAAAAGAGAATTTTACAATATTTAACAGAATTTTTTGGCAGTTTCCACTTGGAAATACCAGAACATGCATTTTTTGCGTTTTCCCTATCTAAATTTCCATTCAAGATCAATTAATTTTGCATGCTTTATTTCACATATATAGACAAGGATATATATATAAAAAGATAACACATGTTATGATTTTACTCAAAACATAAACTAATTAATCAATTTTTCCAATTGAAAATTATTTTCCTTTTTAACTCTTCTGTGTATGAATCTATTTCAAAAAGTAGTTAATTCTACCAAACTTCCCTTGCTATCCTTTAAAATATAAATAAATTGTCAATGTCATTTAATTTCTTACATTAAACTAAGCAGAGGTACTCTGCAATCAAATGTCCACTTGTGAAAAGAAGGGACAAATAATAGATTCACAGTTCATCCAAATTCTGAAAATTCTGACCTTTGGATTAAGAGATATTCACTGCTACTGCATCTGAATTCTGCTCTCTGCACCCTATTCACCATGAATATTAACAAGATAGGGTGAATTGATAATTATTTTGCTTTGTTAAAGTTGTGTCTGGAGTTTAAATGTTGCCAAGTTCTTCCAGACTTCACTGATGCCTGACAAAGCTTGCAGCTTCCTGGAGACTTCCCAAGCCAACTTTGAAGCCGCAGAATAACAGCAAAAGAGTAATGAAAGAAATATCTGGGCATTATAATAATTGTACCCTATCTGTTTACACTGCTTATCTCTTCCTTGTATTCTTATTACAATTTAATGTAATTACACTTTGACAAAAGAGCAAATTTAAAAGTCTTATGTGGTTGTTATTTTTAATTCAACTGCAAATATACACACTCATATAAGAGGTTATTCCTGACTACTGAAATCTATTAATCTACTACACAAAATATTTTTTCATAGACCATTACAGGGTTTATTGCTTCAGTCTTTTGAGATGAATGACAGGCTGAGGCTTTTTGGCAGACAATCACTGAGACAGGTGAGAAACCCAACCCATAAAACTACTTGCACAACTGAAAAATTATAAGACTCTTAGTTTACTTCTGAAACCTCATAAAAATAAGTGTTTATTCAGGAATTATTCAAAACTTTGCCTCATTTGAGATACTTTCTACATTTCCTACAGCCTGGCTTTTTCCATCTTATCTTTACTCTCATCCTTGATTTTACTGCTCAGCCTTCTTATTCCACTCCCAAACACCTCCCTAACTTAGGAGACTCTTTGGACTGTTTATTTGATCTTGGTTTCCATGTACCTAATAACTGCCAGGAACTGCCATTGGCCATCCAGAAGTTAATTCCTGTCTTCGGTTCCAATCTTTTAATTATCTGTGTACTGATTCAGCTGATATTATTTGGTCTTTATCTGTTGCCAAAATCCTATATTGCGTAACAGCCTATGTACATCAATCTACCCCCCTGCTTTTCACAGGTCTTGTTTTTCCTTCTTCTATATTTAAATTTAAATGTATTTAAATGAGGTATCTCTGTTTCTTGGGCTGAGAAGATCAAACACTGAAAGAATAGAAAAAAAAGTTTCCTTGTTTGCATGCAGTGCAGACTCAGCTCTGCTACCTGTATGCTCAGCTTGGCCTAAGGCTTTAATAATAGAATATAAATTAAAACTTTGATTATCATAAGCACAGTAAAATTCTTATTTCTGACATAAAGGATGCATCTGCTATGCAGTTTTCAAGTCTTAAGCCTTTGTGAACATTAGTTTTTTTTTGGGGGGGAAAAAACAGAAAAAAGAAGAGGTCATTATTTTCATTCAGCATAGGCAAAACAAAGAATATCCTTTCTCTTCAGAGGTGGAAGATTAAATTTTGCTTGTGGTTTTTGCTATTCAAGTTTTGCCAGAGTAATGGGTTCCTGCACATGATATCTTTGAATAGTTGTCTTCATTATTACAACTGTAGCTGTCAGATTCTGTCCTAAGTTTCATATCTTCATTTGGCTATTAAATGCTCAAGTAGTTTTTTTTTCTGTTTTGTTTTCCCTAAGATGGCTTCGAAATGGAACTGAAATTGACATTGAAAGTGATTATCGCTTCAGTTTAATAGAAGGAAGCTTGATCATCAGCAACCCAAGTGAAATGAAAGATTCTGGACAGTATCAATGTTTAACTACCAACATATTTGGCAGTATTTTAAGCAGAGAGGCTGTTCTTCAGTTTGCATGTGAGTAACATTTTTTAATATATTGATAAATCAGACTTTATAAGGCACTAAATTGTAATTTGAATACATTGTACAAGTGATACAGACATTGTTGGGCAAGAATCTCAGAATTAGAAATAAAATACTTAGCGGAAGAGAATGATTTTCTGTAGACTTGTTACTTTTAAAATAGAATCATCTAGAAAATATCTCTAGTACATGATCCCAAATGCTGTACTTTAATGGCATATTTGAATACTCTGCAATGATGTATTTCACTCATTGCTAGTTTCCTGAAACATCTACCATTTTGCCACAGTATCTGAGCAAGAAAGAAAGAACTGTAAACTTAGGAATAGAATGAGATAAAGTGCCTATATATCTGTTAGATAGTCTGCACCTCTATTTTTTTAATGTATATATGTATATAAATATATATGTTTTATATCCTTGTTTTTGCATATGGATCCAGTGTACCTTCATACATTATAGAGCTGAAGGTGCTTTTATAGTTGTTAATGGAAACTAAAAATGTCTTAACTTTTGAAATTATTCACTACAATATAATTTCAGAAGTTATCAATAGTTCATGTTCCCAAGTAAATGCTATGATCTATCAATAGCATGCTCTCTTTCAAACATACTAGCAGAAAAAAAAGGGCCAGGATTTCTTTTCAACCCTATTTTCCCTTCAGCATTTTAGAGGAAGGAATCCAACATAATTTTATTACTTTATCTAGATAAACACTCCTACCAGGAGTGTTTTTTAAGAGGAGGAGTGCAAAAAGAACTCCATCCTAGTTTCTCAGATCCCACTGGAAGTAAGACATTACTGTGAAACATGAGGCAGCTCTTCATATAGCCGCAGCTGGAGCAGTGGTTTTTAGGAGAAGTTGCCATCTGCATGTCTACTAATACATCTGGTGTTGTCAAGACCTCATCAGATCTGTGAGGTCTGATCCTCCCTTAATCCACCCCCCCGGTCAAGTCAGACCTCTTAAATCTATTGCTTAGCTGCTGTGTATTCCATCAAGGTGCTTGTTAGGAGATCATGGCACTATCCACTTACTTCTGAGCTGGGAAGAGTAATGACATTTGTCAAAGTTTGCTCCTGCCAGGGCAGCATGTTTAAAACTCTAAGTCCCACAAGAGTATCATGATATTACTGGACTTCAGTCTTAAATGTAGCTTCTGATAAAAGTCCACTTCATTTTGTCTTTTAGACAAGAAAATTATCCTACAACAAATCTCTTGATTAGAGAACCCAACCACTGGTAAAAATATATGGTTCTGTGGGTCTGAATCTTAGATTTCTCTTCCCATCTCAAGAGTAAGGCTAAGAGGTGGCTATTTAACCTCCAATTAAAAAAAAAAAAAAAAAGAAAAATACAGGGAAAATGAGAGCTGGAGCTCAAACAACAGAAGACCTATGAATTTCGAGAGCTACATCTACAGTTCATTCAGGCCCCCATACTTATAATACTTATAAAACTTATAATATTGCCTCCTCCAACAAAACAAATTAAATCAAGTTAAAAAAAAAAAAGAGATTTGTTTTAGTAGGTTTATTTTCATTGGATTTTTAAGTTTGTACTATCTTACACACCTACTTTTAAATGTATCAAAATTATTACATTGAAATGTCTGTAATGTGATTTCTGTTCATTAAAGTATTTAGAAATTTTAATGAAAGTTTCTTAGGAAAATTTAATCATGGAATACTATTTGGAAGGGCTGAGATGTAGTAAATAATGCTGCAGGACTTACAATGGAGAAAAAACTGTTATAAAGACATAAAAATATTTTTAAAATGATAGAGTAATAACTGATTAAAGTTCTTTTAGAAGCTTGTGAGAAACTTGTTCACAAAAGCAATATCAAGTTCAATGTGTATTTGTAGCTCTATTTCTATGTAGTATGATACTCTCTTCCACTCTTGTTTTAATGCTTCTTCAATTCCCTGATCTTAAATGGTTGATGTTCATGGTGAAATAATATTTGCATTATGCAGCATCTCAGATTTTAATATTGTTTAAATTAATTAAAGTTTCATGATATCATCACACTGTAAACTCATACTAACATATCAGAAGCTTGTATCACTGAAATGCTGTTGTAAGTCAGATCCAAGGGCCACCCCTTCCAGTGCATCATCACCTTTACAGTGTAGTATTTCTTGTTAACAGCTGGCCTACATGTGTCCAGTTGATTTCAGTAAGAAAGAAAGTAAAGCATTGGAATAGATTTTTTTAAGGAAATGTCCTAACCTTAAAGTAATTAAAGTAATTGGTGCTCTGCAGTTTTACTGGACTCTAATGTCTTGAAGGATAATCTATAATCCCAAGGATAAACCAAGCCATTTCTGACTAACAGATACAGAGCTACGCAGAATGTCGTTCATTTTCCCTTTTATCACTGAAAACTATGGATTCCAAAAGCTTAGAAACTTAACACTTTCATAAGAAAAAAACCCAAAACCTTGGTTCGTGGAATTGTTGGAATGCATGGGTTGTACCTCTGTGGAAAATAGTTATATCTTTGCAACCTGGAAGCTGTTCTTCTAACTAAAAAAAAGAAATGGCATGCAGCTCAAAATGAAACAGGGACCATTAAGCATGGCCTATCTTACAGACAAAATATGTACTCTAAGGTGCCTATGCAAAAATATCATGAAACCCAAAAAAGGAGAGCATGTTCATCACACTGGCTCTTAGTTCTCTCCCAGTTCCGGGGCCAAAAGTCCTGTTGCTATGGTTATTATCATGTAATTCACCATTGGTGATGCATTGCAAGTATAAATGTTTATGTACTGTATCATTTGCATGTGTGTGCACAGTTAAAATAGGAAATCCTTTCAGATACTTATGTCTTTGGATTTGAAAGAGAAAGAGATAAGGTGAACACTGTATGTGTTTAGAGATATAATACTTTAAATAGACCACTTTATCACTGGTCATTTTTATGAAGCAAAGTTGGAAGACGAGTTATGTGCAGGGAAAGGACTATTCAAAATTTTAAACTACCTCAGCAAATACTTATGAAGATTTAAATTCAATAAAAGTTCTTTTTTTCCCTTTGCATTTTCTATGATGTCTCATGCTCAAGGTCATGCTGGTTTATGTTATTTTAAGAAAGCAAGCAAAAAAAACAAAAAAGAAAACTATCTCAAATAGTAAATGAAATTAGAAATATATTAGAAAGCTGTAAATGAAATTAGAAATATATTTCTTCAATAAAAACAATGTATGATGAAAAATTGAAAAAAATATTTCAACTTGACTAAGTCTACCTGCCTTAGTGCAAAACAACTGCATATTTTTGTATGTGGTTCCACAGCTTCTCATTGGAACAGTGTACTAATAACTTTGGCTACAACAGCAGATGCTTTTTGTGCTTACCTTTGCCACTCTTACAATCTCTGTATTCCATTAGGTCACAAAACAAAATTGCTTTCCTTTATCTGTGGATTATTTAACCTTTCACAACCCTGCCATCTCAGTGAATCTCAGTGATATTTACAGCCTGGGCTAAAAACCTAAATAAGTGGTAGGGGAAAACAATTTCTCACCTGTCATTTATGGAATTCCTCACTGCAATTTTATTAATCCAATTGTCACTGTATTCTTTGCATAATTTCCTTTTTTCTTGTACTAAATCTTTTTTTCCTTTAATCTACAAGGAAGGGTATGGATAAGAGACAATTTAAATGTCCTTTTCCAGTGGATGATCTGTGATGACTGACCAGTGATGTACAGAATAAGAAGTCATCCATGATGCAGACATATAAATTGATAGTTTCCTAGGAGCCTGTGCAGTGCCCATTCTATCACAGCACACTTTTGTCAGCCTTTTAATTGACTTCACCTACTAAAAAATTAGTTTTATCGTCTGTGTTTCTTTCTTGCCATCATGCTACCTGGACACCTTGTTGAGTATATTTCATAATTTCCTAGCATTAATTTGTGAAGAGTTGATTTATTTAAACGCTCTAGACTTGAGAAAAGCTTTTGTTTTTCATGTTCATTCAGAATTCACCATTTCAGAAGATGCAGAATTACAAAATGGTATTACAATAGCAACATTTCGTTCTAAATCATATCAATCTAAACAGTTTTAGGTACTATAAATGAAAGGTGATAACTGAAGAGAGAAAATAAATCAAAATGCAAGTAGTTATACTTTCATTTCCAAAAGTATCCCTGATCATTCTGTAATAAACTTTTAAGTTTGTGACTGCTTTCCTCTGAAAGCATCACAGCTGTGTGAAGAGTGTTACTATGTGAGTTAAGAATAGCTAAACCTCCGACACTGACCCGCATAACAAAATTTTTGGATTGTATTTTCATTATCTCAATATGCCCTCTTTAGAAAATATATGCTTAAAAGATACCCGAAAACCATGTATAAATGCCAGAAAAAGTAAATTTTGTGTAGAACTGTTTGCATTTTATTCATAAATAATTTATTAATTTAAGAGTGTCATTCAGTGAACCTGAAATGAATGTGAATTTGTCAAATTCTACAGTTTTAGCTGTTTCAAGCCACAGTTTCCTACATAAATTTTCAAACCACTTGCACATATCTACTTCAAAATTCTGCAAATCTATCCCTTTCTTTTGTTAACAGGATCAGGGAAAAAAAATCCAAAATAACTGGAATATATGTATTTTTCATACAAAAATATTGAAAAATTAAGTTTTCAGTTATATTAGAAGTCTGGAAAATTAAATTATTTGAATTTTAGCTGTGGTGATACTAACGTTATTTATAGAAACATTCAACCTATATTACTAAGTTTAGTTGTGCAAAGTCCTGAGAACTTTCGCTTTACTTTTAAAAAACATTTCATCTTTAAGTATCTGCATAATCCTTTTGAATTTGATGGGTTGATGTACCTTTTTAAAATTCAGCACATGCTTAAACTCTTTGTTGTTGTTAAAGATGAGGCTTCCTGAAGCAAGATTTAAAACAATCTGTATGGATTTGTTGCCAGTGCCATCATGACAGACATATAATAGGTTTAATTAAGCCTTCTGTCATTCATTTCTTGATTCTTTCTTCTAAAAGTGAATAAATACCTTAGAATAATAAACTTTATGAATTAAAAATAGCAGAACTCATTACAACTCATTGTAAGCAGCATTTCTCAAAGCTCTCCTTTTGGAAAAGATAGATCCTGGTTCTCTGTTGTGGCTATGGTGAATCATCAATGAAAAATTGCCTTCAACCTTGCTTTACAAAGGTGAATCTGGGTCTGAAAGCAAGTATGGGGAAATCAATAAAATAAGAAGATCACCTAAAACTATGAAGACAGCACCCACTCTTTCTGAAAGAATGGCAGAATTCATTAATTTTATATGTTGTTCAAATTTTCAAACAAATCACTGAGTATTGCCAAACAGTAAACCCTCTGTGACTTCAGCTGTATTCAGGAGTGGTATTCAGTGAAAGCTATGGAAAAAAATAAACTTGTTTCCCCTTCCATAGTATGCCTTTAGAAGTGGTCTCCTGACCCTATCAATAGTGGCTTCTCTGTAATAGCGTAAGATCAGCTCCAGTAGACTTTCTCTGTGTTTCTGTCCCTTCATTTCTGCTTCTGAAGCTGTCTGAAAATTGGAGTCAATTTCCATTTCTCCATTGCTGCATCAGCATTTAAAGACCAACTACCTTGGCTTGCCTCTCCATTAGATCACTTTAATGAGAAAAGGAAACCCAATGCTTTCCTATCTACAAAATCAGGTGCTTTTCATGAATACAAGATGAGTGTGGGGAAATTCTTTCATTATCTGTTTGTTGTCTCAAAACAGAATCCTGTCAGTTCCAAAAGGGGCTCTTTGTGCTAGTAAAGTAAGCATTCCCTAGCACTGAGAGCAAATCATATGTAAAGATTCCCATCCATAATTCTAAACTGTTCTACCTTCCATGACACAGAGTACTTCTAAGCTCTCTTTTGAGTACTGCCCCTAGTAAATTCTGCCAACACCAAAAATGTGACAAGAATTGTCTTGGAGAAGAAGGCTGTGGTCCCACCAAAGAATCCCAGGTACTCTTCCAACAGAGTGACGCTATCTGTGATGAAAATCCAGTGCAGGAGATTAGTTACCTTTCACTGTACTAGTATAGACAAAATCTTCCTCTGAAAAGGAAAAGGTGTAAGACTTTCTTTGTTCTCCCAAAGAAGTTAGTTTCTCTTTGTCCTTACAAACAACTCACTCACTCTTTAACTTCATCCGCATGAATTCTCTGGGGTGAAATCATGTATTACTTCAGTTTAAGAGGGGCATTTTGACAACACTGAGAAACAAAACTCAGGAAGATCTAAGGCAGCAAATCTTTTATTCCTAATTAAAATTAATATTTATTCTTCCACACAGTAGTACTAGAAAGAAGGCAATGAATGAGAAAAGTTGAGGTCAGATCCCTGATTATGGATTATGCATCAATACAGCGCAGATTTGATACTTACTGTTACTAGCTTCAGAAAGGGGTATCAGTTCTGGATGTACTCCATTGAGCAACATTATCTCATTCCATTTGAATTAAACATAGGAATAACTTCAGTCTCATTGATCCTCATACCCATCAAACACCAAAAAAAGTTATGTCTATTTCCAAGTACTTAAATGGAAATGAGATTTATTAATCTTTTCAAGTTCATTTATTGCCACATAAGTTTTCATGCCAAAAACGGTATTCTGAGGTTTAAATTCTGCTTAGTCTTTTACTATGAAAATGTACTTTACACAATACATTTTATATTTCTTGTTCTTTGGAAGAATTAATAGAAGTCAGTCATGTAGAGCGACACAGTTTGAAATGTAATTACAGCAATCATTTAAAGATGCATAGTACATCTACTGACTTCTCATTTTAGCATTGTGCATTTCTCTGCAGGACTGGAAGGCTGGTGTTTAACCTGCCCATAACCTAACTCACCTATCTTTCACAATCTAATCTATCATGCTAATGAATCATTAGACTTGGCATTTAAATATAGGTGACAGTAATTAACATTAGCATTACCAAACAGGAAAAATTTTAAAAGGTTGAAGGAGAATTTTTTTTGCCAAGATCAGACAACATTTTCTAAATTTCCCCACAAGTTGTAGCTCAGACTGACTTTTGGAAATTATTGTGTCATCTTTCTACTTACACCCTTCCAGGTGTTCCATATTGTGGTGAGCATTGCTGTAACTTCTTTCAAATGAAAAAATATATTTGAAATTTCTTGTAAGGTATCTGTAGTGCTACCATGACATTCCTGCCCTCATTTTTCTCCCTCCTTTATCCTGACACAGATGTATTATGGCTTTCCTGAGAAACAGATCAGGCTCCTGGTCTCATTGAAAAGTAAAGTGGTCTGACTGGTTATTCTTCTGTTTATAAATGCAGGGGTACAGGTACTTGTGACAGTACAAAGGAAAGAACAGCACAAGCTTGGGAGGGAAGAAAAGAGAAATGGACAGGGCATTTAAGCTGACTTAGGAACTGCACTCTTTATAAAAGCAGTGGAGTCACTTTTGATGATACTTTGGAACACAGGGAGGAAAATTGCTAGGAAAGAATCGAGTTCTGTCTGAGTTAATAACACTGAAGAAATGCTAATGTAATAAGTGTGATTATGAGTAGAAACCTACAATGAATAAAGGAGATTGATCATCAAAGAAAACATATGGAGAGTTGTGAAACACATGGATGAAATGAGAATTAGGAGAAGCTGAGTTTACCTGGCAAAAAAATGAAAAATAATACAGAAAATTTTTTTAGTTAGATTATAAAAAATTAGAAAGAAAAGATAGTGGGATAGAATTAAACTATATGTGACCCCAACTTCAATGGTCACTTTTGTTTGGTTTTCTGGAAGGACAGAGCAGTTTATAAATCAGTTTCCATAAAATGCATGAGTTACATGCATTTTATGCATTTATTAACAGAAAATCAGGCATTTACTTTGGGAATGGGAGAAGGCAAGAATTTAAGAGTAAATCCAGACTTAAAACAAACTAGTTCCAACATCCATGAGTTCTATTCATGACATTTAGTACTTCAGTGGCTAAACTGAAGGCCAACTTGTCTTTTGTCTTCCTTGATATTTTCACAAGTATTCACAGCACAACTGTTAATTAAATCACCTGAAGCTGCCAAGCTGGGAAGTTTTGTCAACATGGAAGTTATATTCTCAACTGAATAATTATATATTTTATTTATAATGTTTTGCATTCAAAACCATGAACATAGTAATAGAACTGTTGATTTATTTATAATTTCTTGTAATTATTTTGAGAATAAATGACATAAATGCCAAATGTTAGAAGCTGTTTTCATAGGACATGGTGTATATATATAAAAAGAAGCAAACCCTTTCTATAAAAAGTACTGTAACCTGTCTCCATATAAAAACACACACACACAGAGCTAAACAATAAAAGCCTTTTAATTAGGTTTCAGCCCTATATCTCATCAAGCATGGAAATATGCAAAAATGTCCTCAGGATTCTATAAATATGTAAATCCTGAGCCCACCCACATACCTATCACACAAAATAAAACAAAATGTATTAAGCCAGGAATTTATATACTGTGTGTCGAACTATACATTAAACATTATGGTAAATTCTATTAGAGTTGCAAGGTCAAACATCCAAGCTACAGGATGAAGGATTTATCATTGTCTATGCAGTCTGAATTTTGCCTTGAATCTGGAGTCCTGAAATATAGAATTGTCACACAATCTTTTTTTTTATTATTTTCTTTTTTTTTATTTATTTGGTTTTTTGGTTTATTTTTAGTTTTTTGGGGGTTTTTTTTGGTGGTTTTTTCTTTTGTTTTTGGTTTTTTTTGTTTTTTTTTTTTAATATATATTAGTCCTACTAGACTCTTTCAGGTCACAGAAGAATTACTGCATATTTACTGAATGGCATTCTATTTTCTATTTTTCAGTGCACAGCCCCCTGCCTTCATTAATTCAGACTATTCAAAACCTACTCTGAGTACAAAATTAATTTCCTCAGAAGCTTTTTATGGTGCTCATTATTGCAGTATCTAAGTGCTTCATGAACATTAATACATTTATTTTTACAGTGTTCCTGTGAACTGAGTAGTTATTACTATCTCCTTTTTATAAATGGAAAACTAAGACATGAGAGATTAATGTAAAATATCCAGTAATGTGGGGAACTCTATGTGAGCTCAACAGGAGCTGCTTTTCCCAACTGCTTTGCAGAGCCAGAACTGATCACTCTCCTCTTCCTCACACTGACTAATCTTTTTCTCAGCCTTTGTATCAGTCATATCTCAACCCTGCATCTGGTTTCTGATCTCTCTCCTACTACTGATAAGGCTACTGATCCCGTTTCCAGTTTCCTTACTTATTGAAAGCATTTTTTTGATCAAAAAGGAAAGTAGCATCTTTCTACTGCCATTTTAGTCTCCATGTACTCATTTTCTTTAATTGCCTGCAGTTTCTCTGTCTCACATTTCCCACTTCCAGGTTCATAAGTTCCCTTCCCTTTCTTGTCCTTCTTCAATACCTTCTATATCGTGTTTTTTCCTTCCATAACTGCTGCATCCTTAGGAGGCTGAATGGACACTTAGTTACTTTTCAACTAGAACTGAGAGTAACTAAAACAGAATCTTCTAATAGAAAGATTTTGCCATCTTAATCACAATAGTTTCTATCTGTGGTGTTTATAATAATGGATGGATTTCCTGACAGTACAAATATCCATTGGCAGAATGGATTTTTTGAATTAGAGTTTTTTTATATAACTTCAGGCTAAATAAATAAAATTTCTATTCCATTAGCTTTCATAAGCAAAATGGGCCAAATATTTGAGTGGCAAATTTATGGTACATTCAGTAAGAACTTCTGATAATTCAGTGTTTTCTCTTCTAAATTATTAAATTATTACTACAGATAATGAAGCAGGTGGCCCTTGCATAAATTTCTGTCTGGAATGATATATCTACTTAAATACTTTCCATTTATATACATTTTTTTTTTACTATGGGATTTGAACTATCTTCACTCATTAACTGAGATTAACTCTGTGTTTTGGTTAGTGACTGCAAGACTTAGGCATTTTAAGTAAGTCTTTATTCAGTCATATCTTCTGAATTTCACTGCCTTTTTTCTCCTGTCCTTGCCTACTATACTCCTTTTTGGCTCACAAATAAAAGACTATTCCTCCATTGAAATTAAAATGTGAGAAATAGAGAAAAATATTAGCATATGATTGTATCTTGACCTGATGTGCCACAAATGTGAGAAAGAACTCTTCTAAAATTTTTCTTTGTTTCAGAGTTGGCTGTATAAGTTCTGGTAATGTGTAGTGCTCTGATATTGGGAAGTTAAATCTCCATTAATTTTTAATTAAGTCTTAAACCTGTCATTACCTCATTAAAATCAAATCTGCTAAAAAAAGTGAAATTATCATGGATAAAATATGTCAGTGAATGTAAAAGTTGAACAGAAATATTGGTAAGAAAATCATAGCTAGCAGAATTAAAGAAAGTATTTTCAGTTCAATATTGCCTTGTGGCAGTCTCAACAGAAAAGCCAATCCTTTAAGTATTTTATCCTGCCAAACACAGTTGCCAGTAGCTCACTCTAAGTCACTGCGTTAGCATTCAGGATAAAGATCTTTGCTGTATATTTTGGTCAAAGTTCCCTAAAATGTACAGAGTTTTATACTATGTGCAAAGGATGTTTAAATACTGGGATACTCATTCCACAGGAGATTTAAGCACTTCTTTTTTCCTTAGTCAAAAACTGACCTTTTATTTTATTCCTTTCATGGTAAAATTCCAAAGCAATATATTTTGGAGCCAATGAAACATGGTTTTTTTAATAAAATATATATATATTTAGATACATTGGTTAAGAATATCCCATTATAGTGAAATAAAGTAGTTTTTACAGCAGTTTGAGTACTTCAAAATTGACTTTGTACCATGTTATACTACAAATAAAAGAAATTCATATCTATATATAATGTGCATATAGACATGGCAAAACTTGACCCAGTACTGTCAAAACTAAAAGCCTAAATAACTATTTTTATGTATTAGAATGGTAAAAATGTACTGGGACAGAAATGCTGTTATAATGATCTTAATATTTTTTTTTTTCTGAAAACTGTGACACTAAGTCTCTAAAACTCTGTTCTAGTTATTCAATTGTTGGAGTAGAGTTATAAGAAAATAATCTAATAAGGAAGGAGAGGCTGCATATGAAGTCAGTGAAACAGACACTGTTCATCTAAACTTCCTCCCTCTCTTCCACGCAGCTCTTCCATACAGCTTCTCCTTAAATAAACCTATAGCCTATAAACCATCTTTGTTCACTTTACCTACCTGATGACAAAGGTGCACATTCTGCCTTATCACACAGACATACAGTGAAACTTGCAGCCCAGAAGCTTACCTTTATTTCCTGTTATTTCACATAGACTCCTAAATAAGTGACCATAATACATATCCATACTTTTCCCTGGGGTAAAGATTTACATAAAAGAGTGTAAAGTCAAAGATACTAGAAACAGAAGACAAAAAAGAAAAACTATCCAAATGCAAAACCAGTGGATTCTCTGACTATTTTAAATGAACTTTTTATCAGACCAAAAACACAAAGAGAAACATGCTTTAAAAATATCATTTAAGTAAACTACCGTTTAAAATTATTCATGCATTATTTGAGACCAAACTAAACACAGTATTTTTAGGAGGTATAGATCTAAAATATGTTTAAAATTTGTTGAAACTTGAAGGAAAAGGAATGAAATTCAAATTTTACTTTCACAGTATCACAGGTACCTTACTAGATTTAAATAAAATATTTTCTGAGATAAATTTAAATAAATCATGGGAGTTAAACTCTATGATCCTTATGGTTATGTTCTGACTTGAAATACTCTGTGATTAATTGAATAGAAATAAAAAGCACTCAACTGAGTTATTGTGCATTTTGAAAACAGAATACATTAAGGACTTGTTGCATTCATATCACAGAAACATAAAATGGTTGGGTTTGAAGGGACACTGGACATCATCTAGTTCCAACCCTCCTGCCATTGTCAGGGACACTTTACACTGGACAAGGTTGCTCAAAGCCCCATCTGACCTGACCTTAAATACTTCCAGGGATGGGGCATCCACAACTTCTCTGGGAAATCTGTTACAGTGCCTTAATACCTTCAGAGTAAAGAATTTCTTCCTAATATCCAATCTAAACCTACCCCCTTTCACATTTTAAAGTCATTCCCCCTTGTGCTATCACTAGCCTTCTGCTATCACAGAATTACAGAATCACAGAATCACAGTTGGAAGGGACCCTCAGGGATCATCAAGCCAAACAACCACAACTGGCCCTGCATAGCTCCATCCTCGAGTCACACCATGTGCCAGAGACTGTTGTCCAAACACTTCTTGAACTCTGTCAGGCTGGTGCAGTGACCACTTCCCTGAGGAGCCTGTTCCAGTGCCGAAACACCTTCTGGATGAAGAACCTTTTCCTGATATCAAACCTAAACCTCCCCTGGCTCAACTTCAAGCCACTCACTTGGGTCCTGTCACTGTCACCACAGAGAAGAGAGCCTGCCCCTCCTCTTCCCCTCACAGGGAAGCTGCAGACTGCAGAGATCTCCCCTCAGTCTCCTCTTCTTCAGGCTGAACACACCAAGTGCCCTCTGCATGCAGAATAAAATGGAGGTATCCTCACCAGACAGAATTTTTTGAGTACATCTGTTTTTTAAGTATTACATTTAGACATATATCACTGCATAAAATTGTGCCTTTCATCTTTCTAGGAGTAATACTCTTTGTAAATAATAATTCCAGACATCAGTTGTTTTGTAGATCCAATTGTTTGCAACTCTATCTTATCTAATAACTTATCTAATAAGCTTGTTTTTTCAGCTCTTTCGCTTCCTAAAAAAACATTTGAAGATCTGTAAACTACATAATGATTTTGGTTTTTTTTTTAAATAACCAAGCTTTCCAGATCAGTTACAAAGATTTCTTATCTTCAAACTTTATCAATTCAGAGTCTAGCACTCTGTGACAGAGCATTGCAATGAAGACAGCATTCAACAGTCTACTTCAGTTAGTCAGGGCTGCCAAGTTTTATTCTTTCTTTTTATTTTAATCTTATTGAGTATCCTGAAGTATGATGAGTTTTCTAGGATATTGCTTATGTTTTCTTGCTTATTCTTATCCCAGTTAATGAAAAACAGTCAAGGCAAGTGAATCAGTCACTGACGCATAAAACCCAAACCAAATGTTTTCTAAAAGCAAGAAATACTGTTTGTGGCTTAGCAGCTGAAAAATCTGCAAATGATGTTTGTCATAGAGTTCTATGCTCTCACTGCTGATGGTCTTAAAATGTTTTCATCCACTTTAGCTGATCCTTTTTCCAGATAGTAATTATGACTGATGTCTTTTAAGCAAAGACTGCAGATATGTCTGCTGTTGCTATGAAAATGCATGTGAACTAGGTCACTGCTGCAATATACTGGAATGTGAGTCTTCATTTTTTAAATGTTTTAGATTCCAGAGGATTTACTTCTGGGTTTGCTCAAATCTGCCTTAATACCAAAATGAAATATTTATACTGGAGTTAGTACAATCAAGTGGTCATTTTGTTTGACAAATTGGGTCATCTTTAGCGGAACTAACAGTTTGTGAGCTGCAAACTCGTTTGGGGTTTGATGCCCTGCTCATGGTGAGCACCATGATATTGGCACACATGGACCAATACTGTAACAATGACACAAAGTAGCTGGAAAGCACATTCTCCTGAAACAGCAAGGGTGAAATATCAGACTTTGGTCCTGAACTGAAAATAAAATATTTCTGTAGAATTCAAGAAGGGGAAAACAAACATCATGGAAAACATTTTCCATCCATAATGTGGCATTTTGAAAAAGTTTTCCAAATGTCTTCTCACTACAGTTAACTGTACATCCATATTATCTTTTTTTTTTTTTT
Source organism: Poecile atricapillus (assembly GCF_030490865.1). Taxonomy (NCBI): domain Eukaryota; kingdom Metazoa; phylum Chordata; class Aves; order Passeriformes; family Paridae; genus Poecile; species Poecile atricapillus. Next base: position 76,834,953 of record NC_081249.1, on the reverse strand, counting down.
TTTTTCATTTAAGTAATTCATTCATACAAGTTCTTGGGAATGTCCTGGTAAAAATAAATATGTGGACAGGGATTTAAATGCAAATAATTTGTATATTAAAAATATTTCACTCTCTTCAGTGTTAGTAATTCTTTTCTCTGTGCAAAGGAGACAGCTGAAATTGATGGCATTGATTTTCAAGATGGAAGCCAACAGGCAGCATCTTGAAACTTGGATCCCAAACTAAATCATTAGTGAGCATCTCACATCTCTGTGTTTTCTGCATTATCACATCAATGGAACATACAATATGGATTTTGTATCCACAGCTTGTTTTGCTTTTAGAGGGGTCTTATTTGCTGATTTCACGGAAGTTAAACACCAAGACTGTGAAAGGTTTATGTGATATGGTACCGAAAATTAAGTTGGAAGTAATTACAAAAGTGGTGGATTTTATATATCTTACTGACATTGCCTACAAGTAAAGTACCTACAGGAGAAACTTTACATTCATGGTTTGTACCTGTCTGATAGAAAAAGCTGCAAAAAATATAAAAACCTTTTGTCCATTAAGCACAGGCATTTTGAAAAAGAACTATAATAAAAAGTTTACAAGTTTCAGTGTTTGAATTATAATGCAAAAGATAATGTTTCTGCTTCAGCTCTTTAAAGTACTATTTGAAATGGGAATGCATTTAGGCACTTAAGGTTTGATTTATAAAACTTCTATTTACTTTTATGCATGTTCTTTGCATAATTTACTTGGTAAAAGTAGAACAGTTTTAGTTTACATAAATCATATTATTCTTTTCTTTTTTCATGGAAACTCTTGTAGATGCTATATCATCATTCTTATTTCAAGACTGTGCATTAAGATAAAAAGGGCTTGAAGATGTGAAAGAACTGTGGTAATCTCAGACTCCATAAGCAGATTGCACTGCAATATATTGTATTGATTCTTGTTTTAATAAAAAAAAAAAAAAAAGACTGGAAACATTTTATATTAATGTGGAGAAACTCAAGTTGCTTAAAGAAAGGTAAGACAGAAAAAAAAAAAAATTCACTTTGAAACAAAGTGTTTAGTCTGATTTGGCACTTCGAGGATATTCATCCTGAACTTCTTTGCTACATGATTTTTCTATTTTCTAAACATACATTGTTAAACAAAATAGGGCTAAAGTACTACTCAGGACAGCTTAGCTGTCATCTAGATTTTCAGTGATGGTTACCCATGAGAGCTGTGAGTCAATGACTAGACTGTAAGCAGAAAACTGATTACCACTACTGTAAGTGTTCCCAAATTCTATCACATTCTAGATTTGGGTCAGAGGGGGGAATATTATTTTCCATTACTGTATTTTCTGTAAGAGGCCAAACACAATAAACTGAGAACAAATTGTTTGAGAGAACATATAAACATGGAAAATGAAACAGTTGATCTGACAACAGCGGACATGTAGAAAAATGGTGTATCCAAAACCTCCTTTTTGCCTTGGTTTTACACAGGAAATTTCTCTTCTCACATCTTTTGAGTCCCGGAATCTCAAAGCAGGGACTGTTGAAATTAAGTCCCACCCATCACAGGAGAATAGAATAAAATTAATAGAACAGAATAGAATACTCCATATATCAAGAGGGCTTATATGAAAGATAGAATGGACTTTTTGTCAAGGCCCATAGTGGTAGGACAAGAGAAAACAGGAAGAGGGTAGATTTAGATTAGCTATTAGGAAGAAATTCTTTACTGTGAGGGTTGTGAGGCACTGGAAGTGGTGTTTGTCTGGGTTCTCCTGGTTTACAATCTTATGTGTTGCAAAGTCCAGGTTAACCTCCCTGGAAACGGTACCTGTGTTTTCTTGCTAGTCCATCAATTGGTGTAACTGCTGAGGTTTGTTTCCTCTCATTTTCTTCACATTTATTTGCTCTGGTGTGTGTTTCCTTAGATGCTTTTTTTTCTGGTTTTCCTCTTTTCCTTTAGTTTCCTTTCCAGTTGACAAAGCCTGCTGACAGATAACCATGCTGAAATGTTCTTACAATCTCACTTGCCTTCATCATTTAGTGTGGGCAACCAAGTTTTATTCTTATGACTGGTCTATATGTTTTGTTTATGACTTACTCCTCATTATGTCTTTTTGCATTGAAAAAGGATCTTATCCAGATATTCTTAAAGAAGCCCTTCTTCTTCCACATACTAATACAACTATGACTAGAGAAGAAAATTCACATCATTTCTTCACCAAATTATGATTCTTTCACACCTCTTCTATCCTCCTTTCTGCTCATATGCAGAAGCACCCAAAAATATTAAAGGAAGCTTGAGGCAAAAACAATTCAAATAACCCAAATAATAACAAAAGCACTATGCTTTTATACTTTCACAGCTGTTTATTCTTTCAAGAAATGTCAGTTCAAACTGTGCTTTCCCCCAAGTATTAAATAAATGTAGAAGCATTGGGAGCATTAAAGTAACACTAGGCATTCTCTTAATGTACTTTGCAGTAATTTTCCTTTCATCCTGAACTGCTATGCATTGTTGTCATAGATATCAAGAGAAAGAAACCTCTGATAATCATAGGGACTGTGAACCCATATTCCATTTGCATGAATTTGCACAACATAATGTTTCCTGGGTTTATACCAGAGGATTTTTTTCCTGATCTTGAGCTCCATATCTCACAAATCCTTTTTTAAAAGAAAGCAAGTAGATAGTAACCCACCTCTCTGTAGTAACCATAAAACACATATTTTTATTTTTTTATTTTCTTCCCTGAAGCATCTCAATATCTGAACTTAGATTTTTCAGACTACCTGTAGCAGATAATATAAAATGCCATAGCATCACTTTTTCAGCTCTGTTACAATTTATTGGCTCACCTAAAATTGGCAGTTTGCAGATTTCTATATTGCACTGTAAGCACATAGGTCCGGATTTTAAAGTGTAAGCTAGGATTAGTGTGAACAGCCTCCCTGTTGAAATTGTTGCTAATCAACTAGTCAAATGTCAAAGAAGCAGTGCATAAGCATATATGTGTCTTCAAAATGCAATTATATGTTTTATATTTATCTAGCTGATAAATAAAAATATAGAAATGCATGTATACACATATGTGTATATATATATATGCATAGATATATACACGTACACCTACATATATGTATAAATTTTAAATTTCTGAGCCAATCATTTTTCCCAGACTTCTATACTTGATGTCTGTATTGGACTGGTTTATCTGATATCTTTTTTATGCTATTGACTGTCTCTCTATGTTCACTGGACCATGTTTATACAAGGTTTTATAAGGTAGTAGATGAGCCAGGTAATAGGGGCAAATTCCACGACAGAGAAGATGGAGATCTTCTGACAGAAGAACATGTAATGTGAAGGAGATGTGAACCACAGAATTTGCAAAATATTGTAATGGTCTTTGCATGCTGCTAGCCTCCAAATTTCCCTCTGTTAAATTAAATCTTAAATGATTTTTCCTTCTCTAGAGATGATAGAGATAGCATTCTGAGGTCACTCTGAACTTTCAAGGGACTGGTTCCTCCTGTACAAATTTGATCATGAATCGCTTTACCATCAGAAGATAAACCCTTGATTCTTTCAAAATCTAGACAGAAGAGATGTCAAATTTTGTATTTAGTAGACTGTCTTCTGAAAGGTTCAGCTAGATAGCTTAAAAATCTCCAATTCTTATGAAGATTTTCATGAAAATAATATAAAAAAATGTCCCACAAATTCATGATTGTTAAGTCTCTTTTCTACTCCTGTGAGAGGGATATCAAGAAAAATCCACCTGTTCTTCCTACACAGCAATCTACTCACTATGTGCTTGTCACCACAACTGCTTTAAGTCTGACAGAATACTACAGAAATTTCTAAGGAACTGGACTGACATATGGCTTTTGCCACCTGGCATGAATTCCAAAGGACACTGATCTTCCCATGAGGTTCGATCGCTCCCAGAGAGCTTTTTTGCATTTAAAAACTCCCAAAAGTTCATAAGAAAAAGACAGTTGTCATTTTCAGCAGAAGTTTATTTTCTTTCTGTATCTATCTAGTATTTCCTGAGGCTTAGAAGGGTCAGGATCTTTGAGCTCTTGTGTCTAAAACAATTAAAGGGGTCTTGTATTATTGGCACCTATAAGCTTTAGGATGTGGCAAAATATTTCCTAGGGTGTTGTTTTTTGTCGCTCCTTCATGAGTCACATTATCATATGGATCAGCCCTTGGTGAAAATCTGTGTCTCCATGGCACTTCTACTCTAAGGGAAAGATGATTTTGAATTATTCCATATTCCATTTTATTGGAACTTTTAATCAAAAATCAAAGTTATTCTTCCATACTGACAATATGAAGATTCCTGATCTTCCTTTCCATCTTGGAGAGCATACCCTGGGGTGTACAAGTTAAAAAGCAGCTTAATGGATAGGGGAAGATTTGGAGGAGTAGAAACATGAACTTTGTTCTAAAGAAATGAAAGTTTTTGTTTAGCTCTACACAGGAAAGAGATTGACACATTGATACATAAACAATAAGACTGTAATTTAGCAGGAGAAGGAGCAAAAAAATCCAGCATTTGAACCTTAAAAGTATAATTTTTTATTGGGTATAACTTCAATGTCACAGAGAGGAAAAATAACCTTGGAAGAACTTGTCTAGAGAATGAGTGCAAATTTTTCTTCTTTTTATTTAGCATTTTTTATTTTTTTAAGAGGTATCTATTTTAAAACGTTATTTTTGAGAATTTCTGTGGTTCATGTTACACTGGAGTTATAGTAGATGATTGGGAAGGTAATTCTTTATTTATCACTTCTTAATATCCCTGAATATGTTTAAAAATTCCTTCTATATTTTTGACTCTTGCATTATTTGTTGGGAACAATATGGTGTTATTCGTTTGCTGAATGATGGCTAAAGACAGCAAAGGTAAAACTTGCACAAATGATCCTTCATTAGGAGTACTTATGACAGCTTGATTTAGTGATATACCTTAGGGTATGTAGCTTGATTAGTTGCTTGACTTTGACATACCATCTTTTTACTCATAGGATCTCTGAAATTTGCTTTCTCACATTTTCTCTTCTCCAGTCAACTACATACCTGATGTAGATACCCGATTTTTTCTCTGTGACAATCCTAGTACTAACCTTGCCATGTCTAACCATATAAAAGAGATTCTGACATTTAGAGATACAGCAAGTGGCCACTAATGTTACCAAAAATATTAGCAATTAAGTTTTATTTTCCCTATATTTTAGTCCTAAATTCTCCAGCATGAAGAGGCAGTCTGCTAACTTTACTTTTTTGGCAGAGAGCTTCCTTGGAGAGATTCTAAGCTTGGTCAGACAGGGCAACTTGATCAAGGCTGGTCCTGCTTTTAGCAGATGGCTGTACGTGATCTCGAGGGGTCCCTTCCAACCTGAATTGTCATATGACAGTTTTACGGAGGAGAAAGGAAAAGTTTCTTAGCCAAAGTCAGACTCCAGTTCCAAGCCTAAATTAAAGTTAACTTGCTATAGGCTGGATACCTGTGTCTCAAATTTTGGCCATCCATACCTACTGTCCTCCAAAAGAAAAAAAAAACAATGAAAGATGTCTTGTTGTTGCATAAGATGTGAGCATGAAACAATATAACATAGAATTGGTTTAAACTGCTGATGGAGTATATATATAAACATAGAGTATATATAGACATAGAGTGGTATGGAAGGTGGTGACACAAGCAGAGGGAAGCTGGAGCCATGTCTCTGCACAAAGCTGTTCTGCATTTCCAGTTTCAAGGGCAGACAAAAACCCAGCATTCCTGTGTCCTGCAGTTACATACCATGGAGAGCAGCAGCTCCTAAGCTGTTTTCCTCTGCACTGCTAATGCTGATTGCATAACTTTACATACATACATATTTTAAGCACTGGTTTTGATACTGTTTCAGTGGAAAGAGTTGAATGTCCAGAAATTATTTAGACAAAAACATAATAAAATAAGTGTGTGGCTCACAGCTTGATTTTTGATAATATCAATAAAATTCGTGCTGATGTGAGAGGAAAATTTAAGCTTGCAAAGATAGTGTCTTCCTGCCTCTAACAGGGACCACACAGCAATTAGATTACATAATTTGTCTGATAGAAGTGAAATTTGTTGCCAGGGTGTGTTTAATGTCACAACTGTCCCCTGAGATCCTTGTATTTGTCAAAATCACAGGGTGCCCATTTGCCCAAGTTGGAAAGGCTCATAGCGTTAAGAGATTCTGACTGACTGTGTCACAGTACCTAAATTGCAGTCATTTTTTTTAAATTGAGGCAAGGAGTTACTTCTTTTTCATTATTTCAATAATAATTTCTATTTCTTTTAAAGACTCTTTAAATAATTAATATGGTAATATGGCAATGCTTAAGAGATGAAAATCAAGGATTTGGACACTTGTCGGATAACAGTGTCTGCTGATGAGATCCATTTATTCCATGAAAGGACAAATTGACACTTTGCCCAGTTTCAGACCCATCAGTAAAGAGATTAGGAAGCTCAGGAGAATTCAGGGGATTCCACCAAGGTGGTGAGGGCTAGAGCATTTACCTTGTGAAAAGAACCTGGGGGAGTTGGGTTTGCTCATCCTGGTAAGCATAGATGGCTTAGTGGGACCGAGCACTATTTCCCAGGTGCCTACTGGGAGGTTCACAAGACTTTTCAAAGTGGTGATTACCAGGAAGAAAAGAGAGGAGGCATGAATTTGACTGAAAATCATGAGAAGAAACATTTTCTCTGTGAGGAGAGCTAGGCTGTAGCACATGTTCCCCAGAGAGGTTGTGCAGTGTCTGTCCTTGGAGAGTTTCAAGACCCAACTAGATGAAGTTCTGAGCAACCTGGTCTAACATTTCAGATGACCTTACTTAACAGGGAATGTGACCAGGGGCTGCCTGAGCCCAGTCAACTGAATTATTCTCTGATCCTTTGATTTTCTGATTTCCATAGTCTGTGAGTCCCTCTTTCTGTTAAATAAATTTCACTGTTGTATTGCAAGTATCACATCTGTGTTTTTAAGTAAAATATACTTCAGGGTAGGGCTGTGAAGTGCAATATTTTCAATTTATTCAGAAGGCAAACAAAGACATTTATTTTCATTCTCTGTGAGACAGGCAGAAAGCACTTTGACACCAATTTGGATTACACAGAGAAGCTGGAATAAAAAAACAGCATTTTATATTGAATTAGATATAGAAAATTCATTTGAGGGTGGCTTGAGTCCTTCACTTTAGGAATAACATAAAATAGAATGTTAATCACCTAACTTCAAATTTTTGAACTTGTTGTTAGGAGGGCAGTTACTGTTAGTTTAGGAATTTCAGCAACTGATGTTTGTTTAGGGGAGAAAGTCAAAATAAAGAGTGAGTACAGTAAGAGATTTTTCCTCCAGTCCTGTGAGCTTGCTGATATGACAGAATATCTAAATGACAAGCTGTCTCTTCAGGTTCTCAAAATTTGGCTGAATGTATAGTTAAGGGGTAGAAGATATGAAATATCCTCAAGAAATATCAGCTTTAGTTTTAAAATACTGAGTTTACATGTGCCCTGAAAAGAAATGAAAGACAGATTTTTAAACTTAGAAGAAAGAAACATCTACACAGTGGAACTTACATCATCTGGTTCTGTGGCACCGTGACATTGGAAGGTCAAATTGCAATGAAAGCTCTAGCTCCATTGGTCACAATTCCTTAGAGGGGGACAAAAGAGGAAAGCAGCTGTGTTGCTCTATCAGTGATCTATGGCAAACATACTGCTTACTAGTGGAAATGTTGATGGACGACCAGTCTCAAGCAAAAAGCATTTGTATTCTCCCTGATTTCCCCCTTCTACCTAGATGCAGACAAACCTTGATGTCTGTCACAAGGGAGAGCATGAGCATCTGACCATCATTTCTACACGTAATCTGAATCATAAAATATAGATCTATGTCCTGCATGTGCCATCCTTCCCTTATGAAATAACAGATTCATGTCCCAGAATTTATGGGATTAAAGGGAGATTGATTATGGAAATAAGGAGAGCATAAAAAAGAGTATTTGTCTACTGCACTTGTTCCTTCAGAAGTTAATTGCATTAAAAATTTCAAAGAAATTGCAAATGCACCCCTTTTAATACTCTTTCTTGTGCTGTGACCAATAACAGTAGGTATACCTTTTGGAAACATTACATATTGTAATGTAAGTGTGGGAAAATTTTTTTGCTGGAAGATAGAGTACAGAGAAAATGGTAATTATTTTAGTCCACTGTAGTAAAATGGCTTTTCAAATTTGCATTTGTATGCTAAATATGAGATTATTAGTTCCACCTACAGCGGATGTCCTGCTCTTCCTACTTGAGATAAATGCTCTACATTATTTTTTCTGAGCTACACCTGAAAATTTTCTCTCAGATCTAAAGACATACTAAGCTTGACTTTCCATGTCCACCTAAGCAATTTGAATCCATATATAGGCTAGATTTCATCTGTAAAACACATTTAGAAGAGTCTTGTGAAAGCTTCTGGACTCAGATGCCATGTGAAAATATTCATGTTGCACAAACAAATGACAAAGAACTTAGTTTCAGTATCAGTCTGAATGACAACTCCTGAAAGGTTGTTTGGCTCTACACTTCCTGAATGACAAGTCATCATTCCACAGTAAATATGTGTGCCTACCATTTATGCACTGAGGAGGGTACCAGAAATCTTCTCAGAATGTTTGCAAAAATTGTGTGCATTTTTTTGTCATAATTGACTAGTGTAGACTGTCAGTGTGAAACATCCTTGGAATATATTCTCAGGTGCATGAGTATGTATATCCTTGAACAAATCACATTTTGCCTCCTCTTATTTACACAAGAACATAAAAAAAAAAGAACACTAAGGTCTGTGAACCTTCCCTGAGACTTTTTAACCTGAGATATATTAAGGTGGATGCTTAGGATGAGGTTAGCGAAGAAATAGATACTTACTTGTCTTTAACCAAAATTTATTCAAATGTTCAAACATTTTCTTTTAATTACATTTCATGAAAGATTACATAAGTTAATGATTCTGGAAATTACATTTTACATTATGTAAGAAAAAGGCCAGTCAGGAACTATTTTATCAAAAAGCTATTGAGCAGTCTGCTGGAGGTAAATAGAATTTTTATTGCCTTCATCACCAAAGTATTGGACATGCCTTCTCTGCAGGCATTGTGCCATGAGCATCTATGCCAGCTCTACTGAAATGCAGTATCTGTAAGATTTAACAGGACTGACTAGTCATTGGGGGTTTTTTTCTACAAAATGCTTCAGGAAACCACAAGTCTCCTGGAGAAATTCACTGCAGTAATATAAGAAGACAAAATGACACTCCAGAAAAACTGTAAAGAAAATGGAAGTGGTATTTCCTTTATTTTTCCAGTAATCCCAGTGACCGGGAACACAACCATTTTGTTAACTAGAAAACAATGGACCCCAATAAAGTGGGGGACAAACAAAAGTAATATCAAACTAATGGAAAAAGTTGCCTTAAATGGGTGTAATTTGTTGAAGGACTTAACCCTATTTATGTTGTATTAAAATTAATATTTTTCAAGGTAAACTTTTTGAAAGAACTGATTTCTGTTCTCCTATGAGAGCTCACTGTATTACTTTAATTTCCATTATCATATTATTTTACCTTGTGTCTTTATTTTGCCTTTGGCCTCTTGAATGTGCTATTTGGTCAGGTGTATGTGTTTGTGTGTACATGTGTATGGGTGTTTTATTTTTACAATAATTATTTCCAAACTTCAGAACATTACTTTGTGCTGTCTCTCAGAAGCTGTTATGGACCACATTGCATCTCTTCAAGTGTTCAAGCTTCAAGCGCTTAATTCATAAAAGCATAAAAGCAGTAGGCTTCTATTGACCAGCAACACATTTTTGCAACACCTCTTCATGACCCATCGAGGATTCCAGGACTGTTGAACAGAAAGCAGGGTTTACAACTGTGCTTGACAAATGTGTTAGGTATTTGTTAAACAGTATGTATTACTTACCATAATGATAGCATCATAGTCCCATTCACCTATTATTTCGAAGGGATAGAAGTGCAGAGTAAGGAATCAGCACTTTTTTCTAACAGTGTTGCATTGGGAGTATATTCATAGGAGTAGAGATTTAAAATGAACTAATAAGATATTGGGAACTTAAACAATAATGCAGTGCAACCTCATGGAGTAAATAATAAGTTGAGCGAAGTGGTGAAACACAAATTATATCCTTTCACATACAATAGATTTAACATTATTTATTAATGACAGTCATGTATACAAAGCTGCTATTTGTGTAGTTTGATTACAGACACTTAAATATATGAGTGCATTTCAATTTTCTAGAGTATGCCAAGAAAACAGCTGATTGGATTGTAATTTAATAGAGTATCACTATGGAAAAATACTTTGAGAATTTGGGACTAGTTAGTTTCTTCAAGTTTTTCTTGCATTAGAAATCAGTGTTAGGATGAAAAAATATCAATCCTTCCACTTCTCATTAGAAACCATTTTTAGCCTCTGTACATACATCCCAGCATACATATCTAATAACTTCCTATTTAATTCTATCTTAAGACAACTAAGCACTCAAATAACTTGGAAATGTTTTAATAAAGCTGGCATTTAAAAGGAATTAAAAGGATTTAACAGGGAAATTGTATTTTTCAAGTTGCATTTTTTGTGAGGATCAGGAGCAGTTTTATATGATAAGCAACAATCTTTTCTGCTGTCTATTTAAAATCAATACCTACCCAAAGGCATTGCTTCTCTGACATTAAAAGGGTTCCTAGAGAGGGAGATAGTTTCCTACACTCTTTACAAAGTCAGTGCCATAAAGTAGATATATAGCCATATATCTTCCTTATTCTGAAAGCATTTTTTTTCCACTGGAACTAAAAGCAATAAGTAGAAAATGCTGGCTGATTTTGTGCATGCTGCATGAAATCTCTGAGTCATCTTAAGATGGACATTTATTGCAGCATTAAGGTGGTGCTAATTCTGTTATCCTTTTTTCTCCAGTAAGTGTCTTCCCAAGGTGCAGTAGATTAGGTTTTCTGAGTATCAATCAGGCTCAGCAAACTGAGCTAGAAGTCTTCCTCTATATGTACATTAATCACCAAACAGGTAGCCAGAAGATGGAGTCCCTCACATACTAAGATTCTTTTAAAATTCGATGTAAAATCCTTTAATACATGTAACATTTACATTTTCTATACTACAGAACAAAATGAAACACAGTTGTATATACATTTTGTTTTAAATTTAGAGCTATCATCTTTGTCCTTCAGGAACAGTATCTTACCAAACAATTAGTGTCAAAATAACAAAGACTATGAGGTTAAGGGCTGAATTTACCTTTATTTGGACATTATTTCAAAACTACTATGCTTGTATCTTAATCTCCTATGTAGCTTTAAAAAAATTGGTTATGTCACTACTTTACTGATAAGAGTAAGAAACTGTTTACTTACAAAAGTCCAACACAGTTAAAAAAAATATATTTCCCTTTATATATATGAGAGGAATCCTTTACCATCTTCTACTTAGTTTTACCATGGCATTGTAAGCAAAATAATTATATTGAGAAAACAATCTGAAGATCAAGGAAATAGTAAATTGCCTCTAAATTCACTTTATTCATTCTCCTTTAATGTCAGACTGTCAAAACCATAGGCAGCTGCAACTGATCTAATTGTTTTGATTTCCTACTTAATCTGTTGCACTACTAAGATGCAATTCATTCATGTCAAGTTGACATCTAAAATAGGTCAAATGAATCAGGCCTTTGAAGTGTCTATTTCCTTCCATTGCCTTGAAAGGAAGAGTAGGATAACTGGCTCAGATATAGCTATAAAGATATACTGTGCTTTTGTGGTAAAATGTTAGAAAGAAATCTCATCCCAAGAAAAAAAAATAAACTCAAATAATAGGGATAACAATTTAAGATTTTATTTCATTACATTCAAAATAACTTATGTAAAAATCAATCTTTAAAAAGGCTTTTTTAGCACCAACACCAAAATGTTATCTGTAAGTATAATCACATATGAACCTTCTCAAATACTAATCACCATTATTTAGTCACTATAGAATTCAATTTAGGTTTGCTTACATTTTATTCAAATTTGGTAGAAAATAGGTATTTATGATATGACTACCTGAAACAGTAAGTCTAAATACTCTAACATGATGTTTTTACTTGTAGTGAACTTAATTACAGTTAATTTTTATCTAAAATGTATGCTTGTATTGTTAATTGGAAACTTCAAATAGGTAGAAGTAATTGACTTAGATAAAATTAATGTCTACTGCCACCGAGGTTATTTTTGTCAATAATTTACAATTACACTGATAAAAATCGCGGTCATGTCCTCAGAGTGTGAAACATAGAGTGGGTTACAATGATTTGAACAAAATAATTTATATTAAATTACACTGATAGTATGGATGCAATTCTCCCCAGGTATTTAGCTACCATTTCCTTAAATGTCACTCCTTCAAAGGAGATTTCATCAATCAGCATTATAGTGATAACACTGCAATAATCTAGTACCATTTTCCTGTGCTGTCCCACACATCACTGAAAAGCATACATATTTCTATTATTCTATCTTTTCTTTTAAGGGTATATTTTAGTTTGCTATTAATTTTTGTGTAAACAGTTTACGCATGGAATTTATAGTGGAAATTATATTCCATTCTATGGAAACAATTATTTTAGCATATATTTAAATATATGCTAAATATATATATATACACTATATATTTAAATATATAGAGTATAAATATTTATATATATTTAAATATATAATATAATATATGCTAAAAATATATATTTAAATCAGTTAAGTATACCAATTGAGTCCAAGGGAACCATTTCTAGGACAGAATTCCAAAAACCACATGAAGCTTATTTGTGGGACCTGTTTAACTCACTAGAAGATTGACTCAGTAGCTCAGATATTTTCTTTTAAGAAAATGAAATTACAGAAAACTCTTTTTTTCACCTTTAACTCCATCAGAATATATTTTTTTTTTTTTTAGGTTTAGGCATTTATCACTGTAAGATGTTCTCTGTAATGCAAATTAATCTCATATCTTTTCTCTAAAGACTTTCAGATTTATCAACCTCTTTTTACAAATATGGCATCAGAAAAACATATCATACTTATGAGACAGAGAAGTTTTCAAAGGACCTGATTTTCAGACAGCAAAATCCCAGCCCTTTTTTCTAAAAACAAGTAAGTATTGTTCTCACTGGAGCTGGGGAAAACAAACTACTTTTATAACACATAACATTACTTATCTAGAAGCTGACAGGTATGAGTAAGATTTTACTCCTGAAACATTTCAGACACACATAGGCAAAATTTCACCTTTTTTTTTTTTTTTGTATTCTTCTGTTAGCTGTATTAGGTTCTTTAGAAATTAATGCCACATTCAGAAACAATCCTTTCAGAACATCTGAGGTTTCAGATCTATTTGTTTCAAGCCATTCAATGATCATCTGCCAACACTGCTGCAAAAATTGTTGAGCTGTAACTACTTAATCCCTGGATTTTGTTCCCCTGATTTTCCTTTTCATATTCATTACTATCCAATTCATTCTTTATATAAATTCATATTATTAAAATCTGGAGATTCACCTTCATAGTCTTCATTTCACAGCCTATAATTATTTGGTCTACTTCAGTATAAAATCCAGACAGTATTTTTTCAACACTTTGCCTCTTTTGTTTTCCTGAATTGAATTTTTTGCTTCCTTTATACTGTCTATTCAAGACAGAACCCTGGATTCTTTTCTTGATGGTAAAAACATATTATGCATTTACTCTGTTCTGCCAAAATCACATCATATATTTAAAATGGCTAGACACTTTCATCAATTTCTCCCTTATCCTCTTTTTTGTCTGAATCTCTCTGAATACCGGTTATAACTCCTTCATGGTACCTTCCTACTAGGCCAGTACTACAGGTTTGACTGCTGTAACAGAAGTTTTCCTATTCCATGAAGAATTAATGTATTCAGGGCTCAAATCTTCTCCATCTTTTTTTCAAATTTATCTTTTTTTTTTTTTTTTTTTTAACCTCTCAGTGGTTAATTTTGCCTACATATTTTATGCCTGTATTACATATGGAGACCAGTGCTTATGTGTGGCAAAGCTTTGTCTAAATATAGAATTGTGATTATGGTCAATAATAGCTTTAAGTCTTACAAATGTTATGTAATATATTTTTATTAATTAGGAGGAAGTATTTTTCCTTGGTAGGATGCCCAGACCTATCCTGTTTGCAAGATCCGTTGGCTTTTCCAGTGTCATGGGTTAGCTTCACCTTTAAGACCGAGTGAAAAAAAAAAAAAGAGGAAGTTGAAGCTACTGGTGACTGATGGGAGTTTTTCTTCCTGACCAATTATCAGCCATTTCCAAGAATTGACAGCAGATCTGACCATTAAAAAGTGAATTCAACTTGTAAACACCCCCTTAAGAAGTATACTCAAAGCTTTCTCGTTCTCTTTCTGGTTTCCGGCATTTAAGAGGTAACAAGCTCTGTGTTGGTTTCCCCCCCCCCTCCCAGGCCCAGGACAAGGCCGCAGGGATGGGGGGGGAGGAGGAGAGAAAAAGCCGAGCTTAACACTTTTGTTTAGTTTTCACGGTCTGCTGTTAGACTGAAACCTGACACTATGAACTTTTGCAGCTTTCTTAAAACTTTTAATTCTTTTACTACCTGAATAAACAAACAGATTACTCCTTTTTCTTAGAAAAGACAGAGAGAGACAATTAACATGTAAGACATCATAAAACCACCAAAAACAGTGAAGAAAAGAGTTAAGTTTAAATAAGAAAGAGAGAAAAAGGAGATGCTTGTTGCTGAAAAGTCTTTCTGTTGCAGCTATGGAGATGGACAGTAGTTTAAAGACTCCTTTAATTCATGACTAGAGTATGGGAGGAATAGAGTATTCAAAGTGTGGACTTTAGAGAAAAGTGGTTGTGATAACTGTGAGTTGCTGGAACTTAGGAGTGAAGTGAAGATTTTGAAGCTTTAAAAGAGCCAAAGAGATGGCTGTTTTCCAGGAGGGCTCACAGAGAGAAATGAAGAAGATTTCTACCTTTGAATTACTTATCCTTAAAAATGGCATCCCAGGACTTAAAATGACCCCTGCACACCTCGGAAGAGTGTACAATGGGAGAAGTAGACTCTAGAAACTCCATGGATTAGCAGAAAGAGACTTCTGTTTCTCTGTGGAGACTGATGAAAAGACTCTAGAAATTGAGACTGTTTTTGACCACCAAGATTCTAAATTTTTTGTCTCTGTGTTGTTATGTGTACAAAGAAATGATCAAGTAGTGAAAAGTAAAAGGGTTCTCTGAAAGTTTGTTTTGGTATTCTTATTCTAGTAGTTTGTTAATAAACTGTCTTTATTCCTTTTAAGTTTTAAGCCTGTTTTGCTCTTATTTTAATCCATATCTCTAGCAAGAAATAAGTAGGTTTTTTTTGTTACTAGCTTAAAACCACGACATCCAGAAATATCTGTCCATTATTTTTTTGCTTTGTTTTTTAAAGGATTGTATGTTACTGTGGTTAGGAAGAGCTGCAGGATTGGACACCATAGTCTTGTATTTGGTACCGTCTTGAATATTGTCAGCTGTCCAGATGAGAAGAGAAGCTAGCCTGCTGTTTTTCCCCACTGCATTATAAATGCTACCAAATTACCCATAACTTCAAAACCAACAGCTTTCACAGCTTTGCTTGCATTTAGTTTCAGTACCAAAAGTCTCTAAAAAAAAGTTGCAGCTGGGACACTCTTGGCAGCCATTTGCTTATCCTGGGAAGGTCAGCTAAAAAGAGCAATCTAATAATTGCTTAATGAAATCAATCAGTATTGTGGAGCACTTAACCGACATAGTTCAGGAAACATATTTTAGTTTTATTTCTATTGATCAGTGGGTGATAATATATAATTGTGACAAATGGCAAAGGAGTTAAAAGATCAGATGAACTGCTGAGGGATTGGTGCCTGATATAGATCCCTAAAGCAAAGACTGTGATTACATCTTTGCGCAACGAGGAGAGGAGAGGTTCGGAGAGGTTCGGAGAGGTTCGGAGAGGTTCGGAGAGGTTCGGAGAGGAGAGGAGAGGAGAGGAGAGGAGAGGAGAGGAGAGGAGAGGAGAGGAGAGGAGAGGAGAGGAGAGGAGAGGAGAGGAGAATGCTTCATGTTATGCAAGCTCTCTTACACTAATATGTGCAGAATTAGAAAATAAGTGACATAGGGAAAAACGTTAGAATGCAAAGAGAGAGATGGGAGAACTAAATGCCTTTTAGAAAGCACTTGAAACTGTTTTAGCCAAGAATTTACGAAATAATGAAACCTTCTAAGGTTTAGCTGTTCTGATCAGAAAAATAAATAAATTTTGTGCCATTATTTTGCAACACATTAGATCATTAAAGGAATGTTCAGACCACCTTTACAGGGCTATTAATTGATGTGCTACAGATTACAGATTGAAAAGATGAAAGTGCATAGATGGCAATTTATAGCTGCTCAGATGACTAGTGCCAATTTACTTATCTTTGATGACTCTTGTACAATTACATGATTATATCCTAAACTGTGATTTGCAGTGACTGATACCACCTTGATATTAAGCATAATAACATGCTCCAACACAAACTCTTTTATCAAAAACATTACCTAGCATCATATGTAACAACCTGCTACCTAGGCAACACTCTATGCTTGGAAGGCCTTCATTTCCAGTTGAGCTATTCAGCTAAGACCAAGGTCTTGCAGATTTACTCCTTGCATGTGTCCAAACACTCAGTTATCTTGTCACAATTGACTTGTAGGTCATGCTGGGCACTGCAACTCTTAGAGAGGATCAAATAAATAATTTCTGAGAGATTATGACCTTCTTCTCTTCTTTGTGACAAAGGAGAAGTGAAGTATGGAGGCATTTATACACATTAGTCTCGTGAAAAGTCAGTGCAGCAAAATGACCTGTCTAGAATGGAGTCAGAATTTGATGTGTCATGTCCTATGGAAATGGTGTCTACAAGCCTCCAGCTGTTACTGAAACCTCAACAATCGTGCCATTCCCCAAGCCTTAGATCTGAGCAGTGGTTCTCAGTTGTTTGACCCAGTTCATGCATATAATGACATTCTGAACAAAATATGAAGAATTCAGAGGGGGGGAAAAAATAGCAACTGAAACATTATAAAGCATCTTACATATTATCTTCATAACAGGGACCCTGGGACATCAGGCTTTTATTTTTTGCAGATTCTTTTTCTGTATCACACCAGCAAGATAGTCTCAAATGCAGACACTGTGGAAGTTGTAAAGTTTTTAATTTAGATGAGCTCAGTGTCATCACTTCTGAACTTGGGAAAGCTTACTTCCTTTGCCACCTTTCCCTCATTAGAAGAATTTAATTTCTTAACTCTTGTATACCCTTGCTTCTGATAAATTCCAGCTTTGCCAAGGCCAGCTTTGGAATTTTAGAGATGTAAGAAAAGGAATCTTTCAGACTAAAGGTTTTCAATATATTTCTGAATATGTGGAAGTGAAGACATTATTTTAGGACTCTAATCCATGAACTAAAAGTATTAAATACGTATAAGAAATGTTTTAATATACTTTCTATTATGAATTGGCTCTATGAAATACAGATCAAGTTATCTTTAATGGCTTGTTCACCCAGAGGGTAAGAAAAGGGTTTTTTTTGTGTACTACTGTTACAGCCTTCTGTGAACCACAGCACCTACACAGGAATTTTCCAATAAACTATATGGAGATTTGTCACTGCCCATTTCATATCACATCAAAAGATAAGAAACTGTACTATGATAGTCATTCTGTATTTAATCTTCCAAAATCCTAACTGGCTGTGATCTTTAATTACTAATTAAAAGAAGAAAAAGTCGCATCCTGTTGAAGAAACTCACAACAAAATGAAAGGTTGCTTGCAATATATCCTGAATGCTTGTAATTAATTTAATTGAAAAAAAGTGACTAAAAGAAAAATCAACAAAAAGGGAAGGAGGACTCATAAGAAGAAAGGAAAAAAAATTAAGAAATTAAAATCATGTGTATAGGATTTTTACAGGTTAGTATAGCACTCAGTGTCAGGAACTTCTGTGTAAAAGGTTGGAAATATAAATGTATGTTTCTCAAGATGCAGATAACATTATGTAAACCAATGTGTTTAAAAAAATATATTGCATATATTTCTCTAAAAAGTGAAAAAAATCTATTTGCTCAGAGGCTCTGGAAGCAGTAGTATTTATTGGCCCACTTCGGTGGTTAAATGTTGGCATCTGTATTTGAAAATTTTTCATTTGCTGCTTAAGATTGGTTGCTTATTTGTTTGGCTTTAGTTGTTGCTTTTAAATGACAGAATGAAAGGATGAAAAACACTTGACTACAATATTTCCACTTGATTCTGTGTTTTGCCTGGAAATTGCATTATGCAGAGGTGAAAGACAGCTGAGAAGCATGCTGAAATAATTCTTCTGAGAAGAGATGAAACCTGACAGACACAGAATGATTATAACTAATTAATCATAACCATCAACAAGTGTAATCATGGACATCCTAATTATTGTGAACTTAACATGCCAGCTGGAATCACATAGCAACTCTGTAGTTTTCAACATAATCTTGTTATTTTATTCTGTATGTAAATAATTTCTTCTAATTCACTTTGGTCCAGTACTTCAGGATTCATGAATGCAGAACTACTGAAAT
Organism: Poecile atricapillus; assembly: GCF_030490865.1. Lineage (NCBI taxonomy): Eukaryota > Metazoa > Chordata > Aves > Passeriformes > Paridae > Poecile > Poecile atricapillus. The sequence continues at coordinate 76,816,199 of NC_081249.1, read as the reverse complement.
TCAGGGAGATTTTAGTACTTACAAATTCTCTTTTTATCAAGGCTCTGGGGAAATTTAAGCTTTATTTATGATGCCGATGATATTAATTGGTGTTATTGAAACTAGATGAAACAAAAGGAAAAATTCTTCAAAGCTCTGAATTTCCTCAACCTTCCTGGAGTATGCCTCCATGCAAAATTAGATTATAGACAAGACAAAAAAGCGGAAGAAGCATATCAATTCATAATTTATATAAAATCTGTGTAGGATCACAAGTAGTGAATATTTTAATTGAAATATAGTATTCTTTTTAAAAAGTATGACATGGTAAACATGTGGAATAGTCTATTTTTTGTCTTTTATAAAACGTTTAAGTTTTTAAATAATTAAAAATTAATAAATATAAATCATCCAAATTGGGAGAGAAATTAAAAAGAAAAAAAAATAATTGTACTAGATTTAATACAGGATTCTATAAATAAATTTAGGAAATATTTATATATATATTAACAAGTGAAATACAGTACAATATGATAATAACAAAAATAATACTTACAGTGCTAACAATAGTAATACTACTTGTAATTAAAAATGAGAAACAGAAAGAGAGGAGGGGAACAAAACCCAGGAGAGACGAGAGATGCCCAGTGCAGTTATTCACCACCCACTGACTGATGCCCAGCCCGTCCTCCAGCAGCGATCAGTGCTTCCCGACCAACTCCCCCCAGTTCATACACTGGGCAGGATGCTCTGTGGTGTGGAGTATCCCTCTGGTCAGTTCGGGTCAGCTGTCCTGGACATCCTACCTCCCAGCTTCTTGTGCCCTTCTCACTGGCAGAGCACAAAGCACTGAAAAGTTCTTGATTTCAGATAATCAGTGCTCAGCAACAACCAGTACATCAATGTTTTGTCAACATTATTCATATAAATCCAAAACACAGCACTGCACCAGCTACTAAGAAGAAAATTAACTCTATTGCAGACCAAACCAGGACACTAGGATAGTTAATTTTCTCTTTAATAGATCGTATTATGACAGAATGTTTTGGTCACATTAATGGATTCATGACCTCACTGTGATAGAAAATGTAGAAAGTATAAAAAAAGTTTCTACTTAAAAGGTAAACCAGCTAGACATAGCTATGACATACAGCTACAATGAAGAACAATAAACAGTAAACCAGGTATTTTTAAATGGTTATCACTTATAAAAATTATATAAATATAAATACATCATTAAGGACAGAGAAAATTCCTTTATTTGACTATTTATCTGCCTTTCACAGTGAAAATTTAGTTCAGGGCTATTGAATCAATAGTACATTAAATTTAGTGCTGACACCATGGTAGATAAAAAAGTCTTTTGTTTCCAAGAACACATCCATGAAGTACCATTATTCATAGATCCTTCTTTTTTTTTTTTCTGAGAAAAAAATATTTTGTAGTATCTGAGAAAGACTCTGAAGATGTTAGTCTAAATATAAGTACAGTATCTTTTCTCCTTTCTTTGATTTTTAGATTTTCAGAGAGAAATCTTTAGCCAGTTTCCTTAGTTTCGTGTCACCTTTTGTTGGCACTCCCTGAAAAAATCTGTGTATTGACCCCCTTTCCTTCAAACTCTTTAATGGCTCTGCAGATGTACACAGACAGAGGGTGTATGTCATGCAGGCTTGAGCTGCATCATTGTTTCTCTATGCACTATTTCTGTTTTCTTCTTAGTAACTTCTTTTACAAAAAAAAAAAACAAAAAACCTTTTTTACATCATGTCAGTCTGGTGATCCATGAAGGATTAAAACCTTTCTGGTAATAAATAGTAACAGCAGCAATGATAATAAACATGATGCATTCTAAAGTGTTTGAATCTTGCCCTTATCTTGTCACCTAAAAGTCATATGGTAATGTGATTTTTGAAAGTCCAAGATGCATGCTTTTCCCATTATCAATGGTGAGATGATGTTTCAGTCATCACTTCACATTTCACATTCCACACTTTTTGTAGTGAAAAAATTCAGTATTAAAAGTTGTTCTCAGGTCAAATGAGTGACTCTATTAATACAGCTTTATCTACTTAATCTGGTATGCCTAGAAAATGAGTGTATGTAAATATAAAATAATCTATTAATTTCCTTGGACTTTTGGATATTCTGAGTATTGTGTTTAATTCGTCCAATGTAAAAGTTCCCTATACAGTCAGACGTGATATCTTTTCAATACCACCTTTCATTCTTCTATAGCTTGTGTTTGTGGGTTATTAAACAGAACATTTATATTTTCCCTTGTTTAGAGTGTACGGTCAAATCATGTTTTTGATTTAGGTTATAATGGGATTTTGAAAAACATGTTTTAATGGAATTCTTTTCCCTGTAAATCTTACCTTTTTTAAAGAGCTACAATTCCAGCTCAAGGTCTATTTCTTAGTCCTGTCTTTCAAATCCAAGGAGAGGAAGGCTACCCTATCTTAGTGACAATGCAATAAATAAATTTGTCCTTGGCCTGACAGAAGAATCTTGCCTTGTGTAGAGCTATTTTTACCTTATTGGAAAGAATATTGCCTGCTTTATACTTGTCTTTAGGTATCTTCAGAATATGTCTTTAAACATTTTAATACATATCATATTATGTCCATTTTAAACTCCATAATAAATTTGCATATAAAATAGTTTAAACTTACAGAACCGAGTTGGCAAAGGACATTGTTCTGCACCAATCTAATTTCTACTTTAAAGTTAAATTGACTGGTTAAAGTCACTGATAATGAAGTACAGAGCCTTTTAGAGCTTCCATGCCAGGTTACCAAGCAATAATTGCCTACAATAAAAACAAGGTCTGTTTTTCATCTTTAATTTGATCCTAATTTCATAGCAGTTATCTGTCGACTGTTGACTGGGTCACAAAAACCTGCTTCCCCCCTTAGCTGCAGCAAACTGATGAACACAGTGAATGAATGATCCCTCCTGTGCATACCTAAAATCCAAACTGCAGTGAAGGTGACTTGGAAGGCCACTAAGTGATAAAAACTGCTCCAACTTTTGTAAAAGTCCTTCTATCAATGGCAGAACATTTCCCCTTTTATTTAAATGTTTATTTTGTTGTTAGACCTGCAAAAGGTTTTTGGTTGCTTCAACTGCCTTGAGGTTTTTCTCATTTATTTCCCTTTCAGTTTCTGCAGAAGTGTTCCTTTTTCTGCTGAGTCTTATTTAAACTGATAGTCTCGTGGTGGTGTCATTCTTCCACAGTGCAAATCAATACATGGGTATAAGTGCTGAGAGAAATCCATGTTTTAGCTCATATCCAAAGCATGGGAATAGCCATTGTGAAGAGAACTGCACTACCTGGCAGATCCTTTAGATCAGATATATAAATTATTTTCCCAAGTTTATAACTTCTCTCAAAGATCAAATACTACACTGTGCTAATGTAAATACACTTGCAGTATAAATCTGATGTCCAGAAAACTGCACCAAACTGATTTGGTTTAATGGCTGGCATCATCAGTATGGAATTTCTCTCCTATTTCCCTTTTACAGAGGACACCACTCCCCTCTCACAGGTTGTAGGCTAGTGACACTATATAAAAAATTTTAATTGACCAATTTCTTAGCAGTAAAGGAAATTTGGTTACTCTTGTCACTTGCATTCCATCTAAATGTTTTTTGAGTGTTTTGCATATATATTGTTAATAGTAAGTTACAGTAGACAGGGTGGCTGGCACTTAACTACATTTTTTCGAAGTGGTCAGTGCTGTTTCTTATGTTAAAGAGTATGGGAGTTATGTAGCTGAACCCCAGGAACTGCTTTGAAAATAACATAGTATGTGTTATCACCTCTGCCACTAGCACAGAGATAAGAGTAAATTAATCTTTCAGGGCAAAAGATGGAGCACAAGAAGGCATTTTCTTATCAATTGACTATATACATCACAATAAGATGAAGGAGAGACTCGTTCTGTGTGGGGCATTCTGACATGTCACACAAGTTACAGGTGTACACTGCGGCAAGAATACTCAACCCAAGGCTGGTGTCGCTGTGTGAGAGGTTACAGCTCCCCCCTCCAAAGCTGGATTCTGTTGACCCTTTCTCTTATTATCTACCTCTTTAGAGTTTTAAAGTGAAATGAAAGGGGTTTGTTTAAATTTTTAGTAGCTGCTTTTTTTCAATGTGGTTAGATATGAAATGGCTTAGATTTACAATAAAGTAATTAAATTTTCCGTTAATTTGATTTTTCCTTGTTGGGCCTATTACTTTAATGTTGGGAAACTGCAAGCATGATCCTTCACCTTTCCTTCCTTTTAAGCTTTTCTACATTTATTTGTTTTGCAGCTAAATACCTGCTTTTGTACCTGATAATCCTTTTTCTGCAGTATGCTAACAAGAAATCCAGTTCAGAGCAACCAGATAGCCAAAACCAGCTGAAATTCAAAGCTCTTTTATACTTTCCTCCTTCAGTTTGAAAATAATTGTTTTGAACAAATAGAAACTTGAGTCATACATATGTTTTAAAAAAAGAAAGAATATATTTGGGTTTTGGTGAAAAAAATGTATATTTTTCCATTACAGGATGCAATCAAAGCAGGAAATGGAAAAAAAGGTATCCAAAGGTGGCTATCACTAATAGGAAAATAACATTTGATTACCTGAGGCCTTAACTAAGAAAAGTTTCAATTACAAGGTGTTCTCCCATCCAAACTTTTAATGCAGGGATGTACCAGCCCACTATTTTCTGGACACCAAATAATGATTATTTTTCTGCAGAAGATCCTGTCAGGTAACATGCATTAGGAGACACTATTAAAGAGAAATTACTCCAGAATGTACAACCCATGACGTGCTTATTTTAAAATGTAATACCATATTTAAATTTTTAATTATCTATTGACTAGCAAAAGTTTTCAAAGTTTTGTAATGTAACCCTAATTTAAAAAAAAATTCTACTGGACCCTACATACCTTTTCTCTATTCAAATATGATACCTATTGTTAAAATCAAAGCACTAACTTATTTTGGCCAGAAATAGCACAAATTTAAATGTATTTAAATTTTAGAATTCTTCCTGTGCCCAAAACATAATTTAGAAATGTGAAAAAAAAAAAAAAAAATCAACTCAAACTACTTTTAAAAATCATTGAACTTCAGTTTTATGCTCTACTAGGTCTGAAGATGTGGAATTTCAGCATCCGACAGAGAAATACTAACTGAGTGCAGTAGGAATAATTCTGCTCCACCTGTTCAAAGTGTTTGGTGGTGTCTGACTCATCCCAGCACTCTGGGCTCTGAGCAGAAATTAGGAGGTATTGCTACAGATCACTGAATGTCAGTGAGAGAAGCTCCCACTGGCCCAATATATTCATATTTCTGATCCTCATTTAATGCTTGCTGAAGCTGCTGTATCCTTTTCAAAGATATCTTGTTGCTACTCTCTTCACCTTGATCCACATCAGATAGAAATGTCTCTAGAAAGCCCCTGAGAGAACAGAGGTTTTAAACACCATCACTGGCTCTGAGGAATGGATGAAGACACCAGTCTGAGGGCAGAACTGAACTCTTATATCCCTTTACTACAGATACAAATACTATAGCGTAACTATCCACCCCAAATATGAACCAACGTTCTGTGTTCTGTGTGGTAAATGGAATAATAGGATCTTCTGGTTGAGAGGCTTTAAATAATCACAGTGAACTCTTCATAGCAGTGTCCTACAGTTTTATTCAAAAAATTTGTGTTCCAATAATGGAATGTTTCTTATTTCCCTGATGGAGAGAAACTTTTGGAGGGAAAACATGTTTACCCACAGTTGGTTTGGGCTTATAGCACCAGAGAAATCAGAAGGAAAGTATGTGAAAACAGTAAATGTGCTAGAGAGTAGATTTGGTTTTAGAACCAAAGTTTTGATTTTCCTTTCTGTCATAACCATGTGCTCTGTGTGCTGTCCAAGTGGCATCTGCAGCATCATCAGTCTGTATGTTAGTCAAGGTGTTCCCTCCAGTTGGATTTCTTCTTTTTCACTGTGCATGAATCCCTTCTACTGAGGGAGAAAATCAAGCAGAATATAGTAAAAAGAAATAATATCACTATTAAATGAATTTGTAAATGGCATATATGTATATATATATATATATATAGTCTGCTGCATATTTTTTTATACTGTATGCAAGTGCACTAAAAAAGGAATAAAGTGCTGATAAAACATAGAATTTTTTGTAATGGAAATAGATTTATTTTTCTATTATCGATCAAGGTATGAAAAAAAGAACAGTCAGCTTTAAAAGAGGAAATAAAATGCAAGTCACAGTAGCCACAAAATTTAAAATCTTTGGTGTGTAACTAAAATGCTCTGTTCTTTTGATAGATCTGGGAAATTTTAGCGGTCGGACAAGAAGTGCTGTATCTGTACGTGAAGGTCAAGGAGTTGTTCTGATGTGCTCCCCTCCACTTCATTCTCCAGGTACAGTAGGCTGCAGCTTGTATTCATGCTCCTCCTTTACAGTTTCATCATTATTGGACGTCCAGGATTTTAGATACAATATGTATTTGATTGTGGAACTTCATAGATGAGGTATCCACCATTCTTCTGGCAGTTTTTGGAGTATCAAAGGACTAATTTAAACTTACATATTGCAAATGCCAATGAATAACAGAAGAGTTTCTGTTACAAGACTGCCTAATTCCTAGTGTAGAACTTGAATGTGACAATAGTCTCCATCCTATCATGGTGAATATGCTGCTTTGATGTCACAGAAGATTGCTTTTAGCGTTTAGAAGCCTTCAGAAATTGCTGCAAATTCAAATGTCATGATACTTTTGTTGAATACGAATTTCATTTCCTTTTCAGTAGTAAAGGCATGATTTAGTTGCTTCCTTTCACTGTATAACTTAGTTTCACAAAACTGCATCATTGCTAAAAGTCAGAATTAACATAAATTCTATGAAATGCCTATGGATTCCCACATGAAAACATAGGTATTCCAGAGCGGTTACTTTTTTGCTTTTCAAATTGACACTCCCGCAAAGTCTGTAGACAGCTAGGTACATCCTTATATTTGCATGTCATATGACACCTGGAGACACAATGCTAGACAGAATATCTTGTTTTTCAGAAGATATACTATAGCCTATCCTTTTCTTCTCTGGGAAATGAGGAATGTACTGAAGGGATTTTTCTACTCCAAATTTTAGGCCTGAAGTAATATTGCAGATGGAAGATCCTCAGAACATAAAATCTCTTCTGAGTTTCTGTTAGAGAAATGTGTTCAGTATCTATTATATTATATTATACTGCATATGGTATATTATACTATAGTATATATATACTATTATATGTAGTATACAGTATGCCATATTATACTGCAAGGATTGTTATTGCTGTATTACAGTTATCAGTGCCATCTCTCTGCTCTTCTCCCTTCTGAGCAGATCCTCTTGTGGGTGCCTTTACAATCTCTTTCTGAGTTTGACACTGCAGTCTATATGATGCAATTGAGATGAGGTTTAAGGCCTGATAGTGACAAGTAAACTGAGAGGGAAAAGGTGTAGGCAAAAAAAGTGAGCAATGGTTTCAGCAGCGCATCTGAATTTCATTTCCCCAAAGAAACTGAGAACAAAAGGATAGAAGGACATCAATCAAGAGGGAAAGTGTTGTACACCATTTAACAGTGGCCATTCCACAAAATACATATATTATTTATATATCATCAAAATATTTAGAATTCTTTTCCTAAAATTATGCTTCTGAGTTTTATTTAGTTAGATTTTAACACAGTATTCTACTGTAATACAGATATTGCCTTTGATAGTGGAAACTAGTATCTTTCATTTTCATTACCAGGACAGCAAAACCCCTGCTGTGCAAACTACAGTGCTCAAAAACAGCATTCAGTTGTTTTAATTTATATTGTTTGAGTACCAGTAGGCTATGCCAGCAGGAAAATTACTTCCAGAAAAATATTTTTATCCTCTGTTGGCATAGTTTTTTCACCATAGCTAAGCCAGAAAAGGTTTTACAGAGTGATGGAGTAATCAAGAAAAGCTGAAAAATTGCACTGATATGCAGATGGAAACACAAGCACCTATCAATGCGAAGGGGACTTGGCCTCCCTTTCTTTTATTCATTCCGTAATGCAATGCAGTTCTTCATCCAAAGGGGTGTCAAGCACTGGAACAGGCTGTTCAGGGACGTGGTGGAGTCAGAATTCCTGAAGGTATTTAAAAAGTGTGTAGATGTGGCTCCTAAGGACATGGTTTGTTGATGGAAATAGTGCTGGCTTGAAGCTTGGACTTAATGATCTTAGAGGTCTTTTCCAACTTAAATGACTCTGTGATTCTATCACAGGCAATTTGCTTCCAGCTCCTTACTTGCAAAGTACTGAGGGCCAGTAAGTACTTGTGGTACTGCAGTGGGACTGCAGGTGGTATTAATACAATGGCTGGAGTCTCCCTGGAAAGGGGAGAGCTACCTCCACAGGCCTAGTGATGTTTCAAAAATAAATCATTCCACAAAGCCCTGTCAATAAAATACAAGACATTAATGAAAGCTGACTGTCAGATCAGAGCTCATTTGTAAAAAATAATTCTGGACAAAACCTGAAATTTCAGAGGGAAATGTATGAATTTAATTCTGAAATTAAGCAACAAATACGAAACTTGCAGGTAAAAAGGTTTTTTGACAAGCAGAGTACTTCAAAGATTTGTTGTGCAGGAACATCTAAAATTTTTTTTAAGCATTCAGTTTCTTGGTACTCCATTTTAGTTTCTGTGTCTGATTCGCAAAGGTGCTGTTATCTTCTAAATAGCCCTAAGAAATGTTCAACATTAAAATCACCCAGGAGACAAATTTTCAAGTGGATCTTAAGACATTATAGTGGATACATCTAAGCTAAAGGCTATTCAGAGCATGTTTGCAATGTCTGAACATCTCAAATTAACAAGACCAGGAGTTATGGGAGTGTTTTTGATGATAGAGAAATTTTTGTGGATGAACACTGCAAGCTTTGCGATATTGATTTATTTACATTGATCAGCACCTTTAGAAATAATTTTCACTTACTTATCACATGAGATATATCCATGATACAATATCAAGCCTAATAATTCTCCACAACCTCATAAGCAATTTGTCCTTCAACAGAATCCCATTCCTCAATCTCTCCAGTCAATAACTGCATTTGAACTTGCTCAAGAGCTTCAGCTTGAGCCCTTTTAGACAATGGCATTATCAGCGTGGGAAAAGACAGATGACTTAACAAAAGAGCACTGTATTAAGAGAAATTTAGTTTTATTAACATGTTTTCAAATGGAAGATAAAGCAAATACTTTTGATTGAATAGTACCTACATTCCATTCTTACAGAATACAATTTTAGAAAAAATCTGAAAGCCTTTGCAAAGCACCACTGACTGAAAAAAAATACTACACTAACTTCTTTTGACAAGATTTTAATCAGAAATGCAGTTTCATATGCATATAGACTTGATTTCTGTTTATTTATGCTGGGATATATTATCAAGAGGTAATGCATTAAACATACAAACATACACAAACTTTTGATGTATTTATATTGTTCATATAGGATTTCATTAGATTGTTGTCCAAATATTTTACAGTGAAAACAAGGAGGAATGTGGGATGATAAGCACACCTGAAATAGATCCTGAAAATTCAGTAGTGCAGATTCAAATGAGAAAATTATCTCTTTATTTTAATAAATTAGTTTTTTTTTTTTTTAAATTACTGTCATCTTTGCTGAGAAATAGCAAGGCAAAAAACTGAAGGAGGTTTTTTGGAGAGACATTATCCACTGCTTCAGAATGGTGAAGGAAAATATATTAAATGAAAAAATTTTTCTGCCAATTCCTTTTGTCAAACAGGCACCAAGAGATTGTCACCTCCTGCTTTTCCTGGACCAATGCTCATAAAAAATGCTGCCTCTGACTTCCTTGGGAGTCCTGTATCATTTTGATGTGACTACTCCAGAAGCTTTCCCACTAGCAATGTTTTTGTTGCTAATCCTTAACTTCTCCCCTGTGAAATATATTAAATGTGAATAACTTGATCATTCATAAACATAACACTTTATCTTTTTTTTTTTTTTTATTCCATAAACACAATATCTGATTCTTCCCAATTATTTCTTTTCTCCAAGAGGGGTTTCCTAGGCAGTTAACTCTTAGTTGTCCTTGCCAAGCAAGAGTTACATTAATTACTTGCTGCTTAAATAACAAGCTTTGTTTGATGTTTCCAATTTAAAATGCCTCTACTGTTTTCTTTCCATAAACAGGATTATGGTTTTTCATTGTGGTATTCTAAAGGATGTAAATATAGGGTTTTATTCAGTCATTTAATCATCTTAATTACAAGGTTTTCCATAGCAAGATTAAAAATGAATGGAAGTTTTCATCCAGATTTACATGTTTCCCTCAGAATTAATACTTTCAGCTGAGCTTTTTAAGGCTTTTATTCAAGGCTTTCAGTATGAGCTTAATGGAGAACGACGATTCCCATTGTTAGAATGAGTAGAGCTCTGATGCACACAGGGAAAGGCAGATGTGTGCTCTGTCCTGCCTCGGAGGGATGCTGCCGTCTGGAGGGAGCTCTCCTACATAATCTATCTGCAGCATGTAACATCTGTACAGATGTTAAACTGTAACTTTTTTAATCTCTTTCTGAAGGGCAAAGCTAATCTTATAAAGTTTGGAAACTGTGCTGTAAGCTGCATCTTTTAGACTTCTCCTTTACTGTTAGAAAACCACTTTTCAAGAGAAATGTTCCATCAAAGATGATTAATGCCAGTGCCGTGGGGATCACAGTCCTTCAAGTCCATATCTGGCTGTGTTGCTAAACAAGCAAGCTGCTAAAAAATTCCTGCTACTGTGGGCCAGAAATTTTTTGTCCAGTTCTTCTATTACCTACACAGTTGTCTTGATCCTCATATTAATTGGAGAAACTCACACAAAAGTAAGTTTCTTTAAGTCATTCTAAGCTCCTATTTATGTGTACTTCAGGCATACTCAGAAATCCACTTTGTAATTATACACAAATGTATCACTTCTTACTGTTCAGGGTCTGCTAAAGGAATCTTAAAGCTGCATTTGCATAAAATCTGCAGCTTTGGACTGCAGCTTCACTACTGGTTGGAAACCAAGTCCAACTGAAGTGCAATATAGCCTTAGAACTGGCCTGGTTTGAACACTGCACAAATATACATAGAAATAATAAGACAGGCTCTAAGTCACCCCATTCAGGTAGAGAATGGCCAGTAGACATCTCCAGGCAAATTAGTTATGATAACAAGATGGTTATATTTGGGCTGGACTGCTCTCAGTGTGCTCATTAGCTTGTTCTCAGGTAATTGGCTCAGGTATCTACATGCAGGACATAGAAAATTCTGTTCTGAAGGATCAGAATCCAGAGGATTCTGCCCTCTAGATCTAAATTTACTATGCTGATTTTGGGAATACAATTCTTAGATGTCTGTTTATATGTAGCTGAAGGTCACAAGGTTATTTTAAGGCTATGGATTAAGTCCCAGGATCACCCAACAGTGGCATTTCAGTCCACAGCATCAGAGAACTTCTGTCCTATATGTAGATCTAGTCTTTACCTGTTTCTTCAAAATCATAGCAAGACTTCAATATCTTAGATTTCTGATGCTCCATCCCTTTCTAGGCTCTTCATCATGTCAACCTGTCAGAACAGGTGAGATTTCTTCCTGACCATGGCTCATACTGTATTAAACAATATTATGTATTAAACAGAAAAGTAACATCCAGATTCTTTTCTGTTATATATTTTTATTTTCTTCAAATCTGAATTTTCAAATAAACTTTAGCATAGAAAGCTAAATAATTTACTCACAGGAGAGGCCAATATGTTGGTGAAAGTGATATCTCTCCAGTTGCCTTGAGATTAAGGCAGAATTCTTTTGCTGGTACCTATCAAAGCACTGGTCACTCCCAGTTTACCAAAACAGCTGGACAGGTCATGCCTCTAGCCATGAATCTCCCATGAGCTAAACAGAGCTTACTAATCACTCAGTACTTTCTCTCAGTTTGCAGAGGTCAATATGTATGAAGCTGGTGATGGCAAGTAGAACATGTCACATTCACTGTGAACAATTATCATCTCTTCCTAACTGCTAGAATTGCCGAGAAGGTAGAACTGCCCAATGCTCCAGTATTCTTCCTCTTCTACTAACAAAAGTGAGATTGAAAGGAACACTAGCATTTGGGGATTGGGGATTTTATTGTTGTTGTTGTTATTATTGTTTTATAATATAAACATAGATTCCTATGTTGAGCAATGTCAGGGGCCATGGATATTCTCTTTAATGATAATGTCCATGCAAATTAGCATTATTAGCCATGAAAGTTTCAAAAGCAGTCTAGACATAGGAATCTGTGTTCTTTATTTGTGCAACTGATTGATGACTATGCCTGTAGTTTTCATTATGGAATGAAAAAATGCAATTAACTTTTTTTCTTCTATGGTATTTTCATTACTCAATACATGACCAGTAATTTTGCTGCTGACTTCCCTGAAGCACATTTTAAGGTTTCCTTCCTCAATCTTGTTGAAGGCATTCATCTAAGGATATGGAATTAAAGAGTTTGGGAATTACAGAATTTTCTTTAGGGTAGCATTTTAACACGCTGTATTTGCCAGAGTTAAGTTACTCCCAGTCTGTTGGCAATGTGTTGTTATTAGATTTTAATTGCATTTTAATGATTGCATGTGCCCCAAATTCCAGACAATGTCTGTATAAGAGGTGTACAGATAAATAAGTATAGATTTTCTCTCGTTTTTTTATTTGGCTTCATTGGGTTTCTTGCATAGTTGTTGGAGTTTTGGTGGGTTTTTCTGGGTTTTCAACTTTTTTGTTTGGTTGGTTTGTTGCAGTTTTTTTTATAATTTGAAAGTAATGAATTAACAAAAATGCATTACTGGTCCAACTGTAGTAAATTCTTCCAAGGAACTTGTAAGTATTAAAAGGAAAAAAAAAAAAAAAAAGAAAAAACAAACCAACCACAAAATTTTCCAGATATTACCACTGTTGAAAAATGTTCCACACCTTCTCAAAAATGTTAGTAGTTCTTTCAAATAACACAATAACTTACACTAGAAACTGCAAGCTCTATGTCCCTACAGTCACTGGATCACTCACTAGAGCTGTTTTTCCCCTCAGGGACCATGAAAATGTAGTGAGAAGAAGATGGTTGACCTTGCCCAATTAAGGCAGCACACAACAATGGTGATGGGGGCAGCCCTGACAGTGCTCTGCTTAGGGGATGTGTGCTGTAATTTCACAGTCACAGTAGTGTCTACAAATATTACCCCAGCTGACAGCTCAGGAGAAACAAAGTGAAAGGAGATACCAAGAAAAGAGTGAGAAAGCATGAGAGATTAATTAATTTTAAAAATATGTGGAGTGAGTTGGCCCTCAGGCTCATGCACTATTTCCTCTCAGGCACCAACTGCATGTGAATATTTGTTTACAGCTTGACAAATAGGACAACGATGAAAAGTTTCTGTAGTGGGAAAGCTCCTCTTCCCTCAAGACAAGTTACTAGCCTGTTACTGATATGTCCCAACAAATTAGACATAACTATCAGGAACCTCTTAGTCTAGGGGTTAAACCAGACAGCATTGTCCTGCCAGGTTTAACCGAGATGGATCCTCATGGTATCACATCCGCTTTTCCGCATCTAGTGTTGAAAAGATCAATTAAAGCATTGCACAAAAGCTCTCTGTGGCAATGGTTGCACAGTTTGTAAAACAGCAGCAGCCCAAGGTTCATAGATTTAAGACTGATGTATTATACAGCAGTTACCATTTCAGAGGTGCAAGGCTCACCCAGAGCCAATCTGCCCACAGTAACTTTCCCATTAAAATCCATTTGCTGTTTATATGCAATGCTTTACTGAGCTGATGCCTGGAAAAATACCATTTCACAAACATATCAGTTAGTTAAATGTCAGGAAGCTCATTTTGTTTAAAGTAGAAAATTCCTAATTAATCCTAATTATCTCTCCATATCACAAATAGAGTGAGAATGCACATGCTAATCTGTGTAACTAAGGAGAAGAAGCCAGAAATACAATGCTGGGCAGACAGCTGAAACAATAGGAAACAGAAGAAGGAGAAAGAAACGAGAAATTATCTGCTTCTTAGGCTTTGGATTCTAGTTTTTTATCTCCATAACTATTGTGATGAAATCTTAAAGAATGTAAAAAAAAAGGATCAAAACAGTGGAGTTTTCAGAAAATGCAATTCTTCCCACATTAGGAATGATTAGCTGAATTCAATGGTGATTCCTGTAGAGATGACTACTGTAAATGTTAGGAGACCAGTTTTGATTCAAAAGCAGCAAACTTTGGACAGAACTCATCTGAGTTCAGTCAGATTCCATTAATAAGTTGCCCTATATAATAAAGTCAGTTATTCCTTATTTCCTAAGTATGAAAGTGAACTTACAACCATTTGAGGTGATACAAAGCTTAATGAGACATAGATTTTCATAAAGTCTGATTTAATCAGTTCAGGAAGATTGTTCCAAATAAATTAAGTGATATTAAAACAATTATGGTTGGGATATCTAGTTTGCATTTTTCTTTTTCTTTTCAAAGGGGAAGCTAGAAATTATTTAGAAATATATACACCTATATATCTCCTATATATATGGAGATAGATAGATAGATAGATAGATAGATAGATAGATAGATAGATAGATAGATAGATGTATTATAGGGTTTTTTCCTAGCCAATACAATTATGACTGGCATCAAGGTAGCTATAATTTAATATTAAATATGTTAAAGGAAAATGCTTGGATTTTTCAAGGAGAAAATGACTGTATAGGTATAAGCATATTATCCTAAGAGTTCAGATGGCAATCAGATAATAGCAGATCTGAATCACTGTGCAGCAGCACATGTACATTCTATATTTTCTTACACAAAATATGTTTTCCATAGCAATAATAGTGAAAAAGTGACTTTTTATGATCAAAATTACATCTTTTTAACAATTTAATAAATACCACACTTAATTCTGATTATTTGATTGCTCACTTCTCTCTCCCATGTTCTCATGCTTTGTTTCAATACTGTTAGAATCATTGTGATGACTTCCTTAGCCAGTGGATACAGTTCCTGTTGTTTTGATGCTGCTGCCCCAGAGTGGAAAACCTGCAACCAGAAAATTTCACTTAATTTATTGGTTTATTGAAGCATTAATTTGCATGCTATTTTCCTCTTTCAATAAGTGAGAAAATGTCCTATAGGAGACTGCAGGGATAAAAATTCAGGAGTTGGAAGGGAGGATAGAAGGAAGGATTTAGGTAATATTGATAAAGAATTTGTCAGCTTGGCTTTTCCAGCAGAAGCATAAAGTCCTACAGGAATTTAGCAAGCTAGTTTCAACCCTGAAGAGTCTATTTTTATCTCTACCAAAAGCAAGAAGGAAGAAGCACTACCTATTTTACAGAAGATAACAGTGGATGATCTAGAAAGAAAACATAACATCAAAGAAAAACTAAAGTTGCATTGATGTACAATTCAGATATTGTGACTTTACTTTTGTTGTCTAGAATTGGAAGGAAAACTTTCCAAACAGTATTAAAATTGATAACATAAAGGGTAGTCTTTTAATGAAAGATTTCAAGTGCACAAAATATACCTATGTGCACACACAGGATTGGATTTTTACATTTTTGTAAGATTAACTAACTAGTATATCTAGCAAGTACATCCAATGGGAGAACGGTTGTCCAGGTAATCCACCCTGGGACCTGCTCCATTTGGGTTCTTAGCTCTATATCTTGTTATGTCTCCCAAGTGCTGGGATGTTCAGGATGTTCTAACTAGAAGCTGTTTTCCTTGAAAATAAAACCAAACAGAATTTTGAAAATGTTGACATAATGTGTGAGAAAGGGTAACTTCTGTTCTAAAGTGTAAGGAAATGTTACAAACTACAGAGCTATGTATTATAAATCTACAAAACTACAAATATATGAAAAAGCTAAAAATCTTCAGGCATCATATCACAATTCTTTCCTATTCCTAAATGAAAATAGATTTCAAAAAACAAAATAAGGCTTCTGAAAACTATGCACATAGTCAGCAGAAGAGTGAAGGACTGCCTGCTGTTCCCATTATTTAATTAATGTTATTTCCTTTAAAGTAAACAAAAAG
Organism: Poecile atricapillus; assembly: GCF_030490865.1. NCBI lineage: Eukaryota > Metazoa > Chordata > Aves > Passeriformes > Paridae > Poecile > Poecile atricapillus. Next base: position 76,800,037 of record NC_081249.1, on the reverse strand, counting down.
AACAGAGGAGTTGTACAAATACTTTCTTCTTCCTTGTGATATGTATGTGTAATGGGACACATCATATGTATATATAATATTTCACTTTGACTGCTATTGCTAAGAGTTTGAAGAAGAGATACGTAATCCTGGGATACTAGTCCAGGCTAAAAATAAGACAGCAGAAGGCTACATATTATGTCTCAATAATAATTATGTGACAACTAGAATATGGGTGGAAGCAGTTCACTGGGTTTCCAGTAGTGCAGAACAGTGTGCACAGGGATGCAGCAGTGTAATATCTGTATGTAGAAACAGGTAGGAGTTACATTCTCAACATTGTAACACTTTAAATGATTTATTGTTGCTGACATTATTTGTGGTGATTTATTTGTACAACATGGTTGAACAGCAATATCAGCGTTCTGGAGCAATTTGCTAATGTGACATATTTCTTCCCCTTCATCTGCACTTTATTTTTTAATTAAGGTGGAAAAAGTCATCTGTCACCATCATTCTTAGTATGTAAAATTTTTATTTTGTGGACTATAAAATTGGTTTTATGCTGTTCTCTGAGGCATATGTTCACCAGTTCCATTAAGTTCAGAAAAATGTCATGGCTGGTCTGTCCCTTGGTACATTTCAACCTAGCAAATATACCGAGAGGGAGACGAGCACTAGACCTTTAACATCTGGGAGATTATGAGATTTATACCGCTATTTTATTTTTTGGGCTTTTTTTACATATTTGAAAATCATATTTGGAGGGAAGATGAGGTACCTGTCTCCAATGTGAATCCAAAAAGGTCCTAAGGATTCACTGGCTGTAATGTTTTGTGTGTGTGCTTTGGCATTTTTTGTAGATGTAAAATGAGCTGGTGGGGAGAGGAGCAGATACTAGAAATTAAAATAATTATGTATTAGTGGAGATATCCACTTGACTGTGGCTTGATTCAGGACTGCTGGAAAGTCACTTCCTTCCATCTTCTTCGGTATTCTCAAATGAAAGTGATGATAATGGCAATGCCATTCATTTGAGACCTTAGGGTAATAAGTACTCTAGGACCAAAGAAGCAAAACATTCATCAATCATATTGTCTCATGTCCAAGGTGGAATTCACCAAACACTGACCCTCAGATAGACCCAGCAAAAGCCTTTATATTTGTATTAAAACACTTAATATCAAGAGAATATAAAACAGAGGGGCAGTGGGCTGTGTCTTAAGTTCAGTGTGTACAGTCATACAAGAGTAACAGTACAGACTCCAAGTACCCAGGTTTTCACAGTACAATTCCTATGACAACTATATGTGAAGACTGGTGAATTCTGCTTAAAAAGAGTGTTTTGAAGGACAAACTAGAGCTCTAGTTGCCTTTTATTTTCATTTCTATACCCAGAAGCCTGAATTTAAATCTTGTTAAAGAAATGTTTCTTCTGCTATTAATCTTTCCTGGCATTAGGAATCAAGGTGACTGAGGTGTAAAGGGACAAATTTAAATTGCTTTCTTTCTTGTAAGTACAAGAAACTGAACTAAAACATATATAAAAACTCCTTGAGAGACTGATACTATTATAATTGAAGTACTAGTGAGTATTTGTAGCCAAATTACAGAATCTGCTTGACAGAGTTTATTCTGCTGAATAAGGAAAGTTACACATTTTGCATCTCTCTGCTGAAAAAGAGTTAAGACAGAACAATATTCTATAAATTTGCATGATCATCATCCAAACATTACTTCTTGGTTTTTTGATCTGAAAAATGTCCTAGTTATGCCTACAAAATGCATTATCTCTTGGCATCATTGTAGTAGCCATTAAATGAAAATTTCATGTAAAGCAGTCGTCCCCTTGGGACTCTGGGTTCACTACAAGTGACAAACCTCTGAAGGAGGATTTTTCATTGTAGTCACCAGTGCATCAAACTTAAAAAACAGAGCATGCTGAAGTAACTATCACCAGTGCCATTATATTGTAGAGAAAATCAAGTGTCACAGCATGGTCAGAGAACAAGAGACACATAAAGTGTGAATGAAAAAAAAAAAAAAAAGGAAAAAAAAATAAATTCTGTTGAATGTGTTGCCAGAGAAAATAATATTCACATATAGTCTACACAGTGATTTTTTCCTAGCATTAAACAATATACTCATTCTTTTCCAGTGCCACACTTTTCATATGAATGTAATAGTTAGTTAAGCATTACCACAGAATTCTTGTTCATTCAAATTGTCAAGAAACAACTTGCATTGTAGATTCAACACATTTCCATCATTATGTAGGTTCCAATAATAATAAGCTATCCAAATCAGAGTATAAAAGTGATTTGTTCTGTATATTTGCCCTTATATTTCCTGTAGATCAGTGACTACAACTGCATAGGTTTCTTTTAATTCTTAAAATGGTCAAAAATAGAGAACAAAGAATTCCGCATCTGGTCTTCTTGATCATGCTTTGCTGTCAGCTTTTATTCCCTGCAATGCACAGTAAGTTAATTTTGAGGTTATTCTAAATATTTTAGTCAACATGTTCTTTTATAAAACATGGATTTGAATTCTAGACACATTACAGAAACTTTGTTCTCTTGGGAAATACAAAAATTATAAAACTTAGTTAGACTAAATACACTTTCTTCTAATATTGTTAGTTATACCTCGATTTTAAAACTGGATATTAATCAAGTCTCATATTCTCACTACTTCATCTAAGATTGAAACAGATGTATTTGTAATGATGTGCATCTTCTTGATTGCCCTTTCTAATGATAGACCAAATTTAACTCTAATTCTTGTCTTTGGAAATTACTAATCATAGAGTAATTTAGATTTGAAAAGACCCTTAAGATCATAGAATCCAGCAACCCTAAGTGCCATGGTTTTATGACTTCCAAAGACCTGCAGGGTTTGCAATTTCACCACTTCCCCGGAAATCTTGTTCCAATGTTCAAGAACCTTTTTGGTGAAGATTTTCTAATACTCAATTCAAACTTTCCCTGGCACAACCTGAGGTCTTTTCTTCTTATCCTTTCAGTTATTGCTTGAGGGAAGAGTCTGACCCCCACCTGGCTATAATCTCCTTTCAGATAGTTTCAGAGACTCAGATCTCCCTGAGCCTCTCTTTCCCCAGGCTAAACACCCTCAGGTTCCTCCTAAGATTTTTGTTCAAGACCCTTCCCCAGCTCCGCTGCCCTTCTCTGGACACGCTCCAGCCCCTCAATGTCTTTCTTGCACTGAGGGGCCCAGAACTGAGCACAGCATTTGAGGTGTGGCCTCAGCAGTGCCGAGTCCAGGGGGACGGTCACTGCCCTGCTCCTGCTGGCTGTGGATGTTTCAATTGTTTCAATAGTGATTCTCTAATATCAATTATTTACATTATTCAACTTTATTGTTCTTTAGCACTTAATTTTTTTTCTACTTTTCACCACAAATAACAGTATACAATGGCATTTATATTACCTGGTGTATTATAAATCATAGAACATCAATTTATATGGCACATTCAGGACTTTTCTACATAAGTATTGATTTCCATTCCTACCTTAAAAATAGATTAATATCAATAACAGAGTTGTTGTTTAAAATCCCTTAATTGCGTTAAAAATAATTTTTAAACTTTCTATCTGGTTTTTCTACCTTGCTGTCAGAATTTTCTGTTTGTATTTTGTTTCTGTTTGTTCCAGTGTTTGTCTTCCTTAAAAAATTCTTTCAAATATTATCACAAATTTATTTGTTTCTCCCATCAGCTTTTTTTCCCCCATAAATTTCTGTCATTTAAACATCTTCTTTGTTTACATAAAAGAATATAATATATTCCTAAAATAGCCTTAAAGTATGTCTAAACATTTCTTTACATGAAAAGGTTACTCAGAATATGTATCAAATTAAATTTTATTTTTTTGAATGTGTGAGTGACCTAGAGTAAAGAAAGACATATTTAGCATTTAAGAATGGCCCCTGCAAAAGGTTACAATTACTGCAAAGCACAGAATGAACATCAAAAAGTGCAGTGGAGAAATGGATTGCAAGGAATAACACTAAATTCAGCAAAATTCAGATTACTGTACTTATCAAAGATCAAATATACAAATAGAATAAAAAGGAATAAGTGATTAAACAGCATTTTTCCTTAGAAAAAAGCAATTACAAAAAATAACAGAATACACAGCAGGATGGGTAATTTAGTAGCAGAATTCTAGGACATTTTAAGGGAACTGCTACCTGTGGAGTAGGAGTGACTGTTGTTCCACTATTCAGTAGTGTTGATGTCCTGCTTTGGGTCCTACATTATAAGATGCAGAAAAGCAGTAGAAATGAAAATAATAAAATTAAGCAAACGATTAAAAATCAGGACTTCTGAAGAAAAGTTGAAGAGATTTGGCTGATCCAGCCTTGCAAACAGAAGTTTGATATGCACAGGGGTTATGGTATTCCACTGTACTGTAAAAGTTTAATATTACTTTCTAGTAATGTGTTTTCAGTACTTCCAATATGGTATTTGGTATAGGCAATAAACAGTATTTAAAAAAATGATAGGCAAATATTAAGGAAAACTAATTATCCAGACAAATAAATAGGTTATTGTGTAGACCTAAATTTAAGAATATAAATCACTGGATATTCTTTAAGAGTGGGCTTGAGAATATTTGGTCTTGCCTGAGGACAAAAGAAAGGTCTGAAGCGTGTCATTTTGATAACAGTATTTTAACACATTCTGGAAGAGGTTTCTTTTTTATTATGAAAATCATACCAATGACAATCAAATACACATGATAATCCAGTATCTTTTCAAAGCTGTATTTTTTGTTGCATGCTACGTGGTCTCTTTATAGACTTTATGCATGAGAAATACATTTCCTCAGTCTTTATATGCTTCAATGACTGGCTACATTTCATACATATTAAAGTACAAATTAGACTACATTCACTGCCTATGCTGGTAACAACAATATAATATTTACATTCTCCAGAACAAGATGAATCCTGACAGTACATTTACCTTTTCTAGAATATTTTTAGTTATTAGCTGTGTGAGTGGGTATAAGAAAGAAAATATTTGGAGACCTATCACTGTAATTGAATCTGAAAAAAGACAAAGATGTGACTGGTAGAACTGTGTTTCAGATAAGTGATACAGAGCCCCCACAGAAGGAAATAAGCAATTTCATGTATAACAGATAAATTGTCAATATCTGTTTGATCTATGTGGGTGTGTTACAATGGAACAAATAAATTATGTTCATTAAATATTTTATTGGCTGATTAATGAGCACTGATAATAAACCATAGCAGCACAAATAAATGCACCACAATTATTTATCTGGTTGCGGTGGGAGGCTGGAGGAACAACTCGTTATCATTCATTTTAGCTAAAAAGAAACCTCTTTCCCTCTTAGTGTGAAGTGTTCCCCATCATTAGTGGGGACTGCATATTGCACCCTTATTCTGTAGATAGTATACAGAATATCCAAACAGCAATTGTGAGGAAAATGTTCAAAGCTGGCCTTAATATAAAATTAGGCTTTATATTTTTGAAAGGGGAGATGTAGGCCTATATTCTTCCTTACAGTTTATTTCATTTAAACAGAATAGTCCTAAATGCTAAAGCAAAATCATCTTGCAAATTTCATGGTTTATAGCTATGTATAGTAAATTTGGCCTGTAATGTTGAGTGTATTTTTTGCTGTTTTACTTATCGATTAAATAATAGCAATAAAAACTTTTTCAGATTTACAAAAATTTCCAGATTAGCTCAGATTCTGGCTGTCATCAGGCATCAGTACCATTTATTCATCAAGTACTGCCATCTTGTGGAATTAGAGTAATCAAAGCAAATCCTAAATGGAGGAAGAGAAACAAATTTTTCCAATAGAATCTCCCACTGAATTACAAAAAGAAGACTAAAACTGGAGTTATTTCTTGTAAAAACATCATAACTCCATGGAAGTGAAATTATGGGATGGGTGTTTTGCATGCTTTGCCCTTGAATAGGCAAAATTTAGCTGTGCTATGGACACAGGTTTTCAGTGACCTTAATAGAGTTCATATGACAACCTTCTTGTTAAGTCTTCACTTGCACCCAAAATACCACTTAGCCGGCAGGAGTGGTGAAAAGGTGTCCACAAACCTCATGCTAAAAGGATGAATGGAGCAATTTCTTAAGAGAAAAACCCTGAAGCAAATCTGGGAGACATTCAGGCAGTAACAAACAGAAGTGAATATTTGGTGTTATCTGAATGCTTCAGCACAGCTCTCTTTACTATACTTCAAGCATTATTTCATACTGACCCACAGTGACAGAAAATACTTTTCCATTACCATAGTACTGACATTTTCTGCATCAGAATACCCGAAAGCACTAAGGAAAATGCTGATATGTCAGTATTCCAGCTTCATCCATTAAGGGAAGTACATCACATTGTGACAGTTTAGGAATTAGTGTTGTTTAACAGAGAAAATAGAACTACAAAAATAATTTAAGAAATTATAGTAAGCAAGATTTCAAACTATAAATTCATTCCATCAGGAAATAGATGAACTCTTCTTACTATTTCATCATCAAATGAGCTAGATTTTCACCTATATAGCCTAGTAAAAAGTGCTTAACAAAATACAGAAACAAACTTGACACTAGGAAGGCTTTCCAAATAATCTTAGGAAAAAAATGATAAATATTTCCTTAGAGACATTCTTCTGTAAACAAGGTTGGTCATTCATAAAAGGAACTATCATATTTGCAGTTACCAAAATGACTTATATAACTTTTACACCAAGACTTTATGTACAAGAGAATTTAGCAGCAGAAGAGTTTTTCAGCCCATGACACAAATGTCAATTTATAATTGTTCTATAATATGTAATTTCTTTATCTTTTTTTATTCTCTGTTTCTGTCTATGTTGATGCAAAGTATCTGTGGAAAACTTCTTTTTGTGTTGGCAGTCAATTGTAATTTCCAGGAACGGATATGCATCCTCTTTGCCATTTTTTCATTGGTGTCACATGGAAAATAAAATAGATGGGCATAAAAATAAAAAATAAACTCAGCTCACATTCTTAAAAAAACTTTCAAGCTTCTGTTTACTGCAGTGTTTAGTTTTCTCTTGTGTCTTAAATTTATTCTTTCCCTATTGAAAGCAAATTTTGTACAGCACGGAAAAACGATTTACAAAGTTTTTCCCAAAAGCAGATGACTTCATAAGGTCCATACATAAAGTAATTACTTTCAGATTTTAAATTTCTGGTTTGGTTTATTTTGGTTTTGGTAGAACTGACTTTTAGCTTAAAAATTTCTCAAAGGTTATTGTTATTTATCTGTCAGGCTTGAGAAGTATCTCTGGAGTTCAATATCCAATTAAAAAATAAAGCAATGGCAGTTGTATTTGTGCTTTGCCAAATGACACTGGTTCTAAAATCTTTTAACATAAACCGTTATAGGAAAATTCAGGGTTGAACTTTAGCAAAAACTGCAGTGAACTGTGAACAAATAAACTTCTTGTCTTCTGTTTGGTCTTGGGCTTCTTCTGAAATCCTGAAAGTTCACTCAGAAGTTTACTATTTTGTAAGAGTAGGACTTCAGACAATATTTAAATGCCTTTCTTTCTTACATGTGCTCTTGGGCTGAACTCCTGTGGGACTTGTGACATGTAACTACATTCACTGTTGTTTCAGAATATTTTACTGTGCATGTACTATAGATTACAGACATGTCTACAGAGAGACAGCTAGTTTTAAATGTTGATTCTCCATGTTTGTCTTTTTATTAGTTAGGGGATTTTTTAATATTTTTGCAATCATTTGAATATTGGCTTATGCTTAATATTGCCATTAGAAAAACAAACCAACAAAATGAAACGAACTCCCAGGTTTTGTACTTGGCCAGCCTTTGCAAGCAACTGTGGTTTTTACACACTCTAACTTGTAATTTTGCTGGCATACAAAGTAGAAACAGTCAGAGTCCAAGAATGTGAACAGCGATGCATGTTTCATCCTCTTCTAGGGTTTCAAATTTAGAAGTGTGAGATATTTGCACAATGGATCAATGTCAAGGTACACCCATTTTCCCTTAATTACAGTCATTCTGTGAACACCCTTTTGTAAAATCACTTTTACAAGATCATCCATCTATTTCTGTCAGCTAGAAACTGCAGGGTCCCCAGATCCCAAGCCAGCTGTGGTTGCTTCTGACTGGTCTGCAACATTTTCCTGAGATATTTCCACTGAAGCCTATGCATAGTGTATGGACATGACCCTCAAAATTTTATTTAAGTATCTGCAGAACTCAACAACTAGGTCTAACAGGAGAAAAAAAATCATGAAGTGTCTAAGGGGCTTTTCATCTGCAAAGGAGATCAAAAATTCTAAATTAATTCCAGATCTGAGCATTCTTCAGGTACTTTAGAGTGTATTCTTGGGGTTTTGCTTTTTAGAAATGAAAAGTAGGAGTAATTTTTTCTATGTCAATGGGCTGACAAGAATCAAGAAGTGAACTACTGACACTTTTTTCTAGACTTCACACTTTGGGCTCCTGGCTGGAATATAGATGCTGTAGGTGTGTACAAAAAAACACCCCATAACCCCAAAACATTAACTACAGTTTTATAGCATAAATGCTTTGAATTTCAGATTTGGCAGGAGTTCTGTTACTTTTTTTTCTTAGTACCCTATACCAGTACACATTCATCCATCATGCCATTTTTAACAGCAAAAAATAATTAAGAAAGTGACAAATGACAGTATCCCCCTGGATTCAGCACCAGCAAAGACTAAGTATTTTATTTCCTTAGAGGCACAAAAATTTATTGCCTGAAATCTGTTCTTTAGTATTAATTATAATTAATAAATGAATAATTAATTGTAAGTGGCTTAGGCTACAAATGGAGAAAGTTCCCTTCTGTGTGAACTGCCAATGAACCCACACTGATAACTGTTTTGCATTTGGTTTGAACTACTTTTAAACCAGAGCAATTAGTGCCACTGATTGCTTTCTATTTGAGTTGGTAACAGGTCTTCAGTTAAAGCCTATGTATCTTCCTTGAACTTGTGTATTCATCACCACTGTGTAGAATTTTATACTGCCATGAATCATTTTTTGCCAGCTAAAGCATTATGGCAAACTGTGGAAACAAAATTTTCAGAGACATATTTGGGGTATAATTGGTATTTTGCCTGAAATAGAAGAGGAAGGAAAATCTGAACACTCAGAGAACTCTCTGGGAGACTTTAATTCCTTAGAGTCCTGTGTAGCCACCAAAATTATTAATAAATCTAAAAAATATTTTAGCAAAAGGTCCATGTGTGCAGTTTAATTCCTCATTTTGAGATTTTGAGGCAGTCTTCCACTCATGTTAGCTAAGTATGTTCAGTCCTTTAACACAGAGTTTTTGTATTGACACCATCAGATTTTTAGGAGAGAATTTTCATCTGATTTCAAAACTAGAGTAAACTTACCAAAAATTGATTCAGAAGGTACTGCATCTTTAAAAGACTATATGCACTGTTTGCTTATACTGGATGAAAAAGCAGTCATTGTGCTTCTCTGTTCCTTTCTCACCACGGTGTCAGGGGACAATAGAACATAAGGATAGAAAGGATAAATCCATTGGAATTTCTAATGCTCTCTATATTGTTATAGTCAAAGTGTACACTTGGCTAGGATGTGATATATTTCACACTTTTTCTAACAAGAACAGCTGTACCAGTTCCTCTCCAATCATTAGAAGAAAAACACATAGAAAAAATTAAATGTTGAGGTCTGTCCTCTCACCCCCTTGGCCCTTTCATCCTCAAACTAACTTTCTATCAAGAAAACATTTTGACTGTCGTCAGGATGAAAGTATGAGAGAGCCAGACTGACATACTTGAAATTGCTGTCTTTCTATTGCTGCTTAAGCTAAGTAGTCACCAAGAAATTTCAGTCTAAAAGCTTAGAATTTGTTATATCAGTGGAGCAGTTTGCATCCTGGAACAGTAGTAGGGACTTTACATTCCTGGACTAGCTTTGGCTTTTCTCATTTTGAAGTCAGGTTTTTGAAGGCTATACAGGGGGGAGATTGCAGAACAAATAACCTTACAGCAAATGTGCCAGTTTAAGTAGTGATAAATATTTTTTTTTTTAAATTGTGAAGAAAGAATGAAACAATGGAAGATAAGTTCAAGAGGAGAACAACATGTAAAGAAGAATAGATAGGGTTAAGGCTTTAAAGTTGGAGATGGTGAAACTCCACATGAATAATTCCCTGCAAGGAACATCCTGCTAAATCAGAATCTCATTAACTTTAGTAATACTTCTAATGTTGAGACATAGATGAATCTAAATTAAATCATGATATAATCTCATACAGAATAATAGGAAATAACTTTTTTTTCTCAACTAATTATTTTGAGTATAAAGGGAAAAGTATATAATGTTCAGGTAAATAGAATAGATGATTCATGGGATAAAAATAAGAACCAAGGGACTGGATTTGGCTGCTATTTTTAAAAGTCACTGATTAGTTGGTAGCTTTGGTTTAAGGAATTATTCATTGATCATAGGGATTTAAACTGCATGAAGGAAGGGTTAAGAAATTCTTCAATGAAGCAGACATAAAAGATAGAACTACAAGGCAGTAATATTATCTACAAGGTAGGTTGAATAGTTACTACAATTTAGTTATTTTAAAAACGGTCATTCGGAATGAAACCTGTTCATATACATACACTGGCAGAAGTCATCTGTAGCTCTGTAGGAATCATCTTGATATATTTCCCTGCAAATCTGAACAAATAGAGAAAATAATTATTTGGATATTATTATCAGTTTGACCTAAAAGTCTAGAAAAGGGATTTATCTAATATCTTATTGCTGTTTTCTGACTCTAATGAATAATTTAATTATTTTACCTGAACTAAATCTGTCTTCACAAGGAACTTGTGGATTCAACATTTATGCTATTTTCAAAATCCCAAGGGGAGGAAAAAATTTCTCTTCAATTCTAAACCAAACAAATAAAAAGTTTTTAAAATTTTTAACTTTTTTCCCCCATAGATTATTGAAAAAAAGCTAATAAACGTTAATTTAATGTATCTAATAACATGACACAGTATTGTTTCTGTAATTACTTTGTCTTATTTTCTTTCTGTCCTCTTTTAGAGATCATCTATAGCTGGGTATTTAATGAATTCCCATCTTTTGTGGCAGAAGACAGCAGGCGCTTCATCTCTCAGGAGACAGGCAATCTCTACATATCCAAGGTGCAAACATCCGATGTTGGCAGCTACATATGCCTGGTAAAAAACACAGTGACAAACGCCAGAGTTTTGAGTCCTCCTACGCCTCTGACACTGAGAAACGATGGTAAGAAAGGCATTACTTCTGGGTATTACATGGAATAAAAATACCAAAGTAAAAATACTATAATTAATTTAAGAACCATGATTTTATTGTTTTTCAGCATATGTATTCATTTTCTGTAGCAACTGGGAAAGGAAAGTGTTCATGGAGGCAGTTTCTTTTAAAACATCCAGACATTGTGAGAATATTTAGATCTATGAAGGCTGAGGTGCTAACTGACACCTTTTGGTGTATTTGGTTTAGAACAGTTACTCTACCTTGCTATTCTGATATTCTATCACTGAAAGAGAATCACTTCTCCTTTACAAGCGTTGTCTGTTTCCTTGGGGCTCAGTTCAGTTGCCTCAACCCAAGTGGCTACTGCCACACTCCTGGGGCACCTGAGACATCCACGGGGGATTAGCAATTGCCACATGGGGCATACAGACCAGCTGCAGGATGCCAGGAGATCATTCATGGTTGTGGCCACTGTGGTTAAAGAAAACACAAAATGTTTCCCTGAATACACTGACAGCAAGATGGCTGAGGAGAATCTCCATCCTTTTCCAGGTTCAGAATGTGTCAGAGTGTAAGAGGATGACAAAAGGTCTGAGATACTTAGTGCCTTCTTTGCCTCAATCTTTAATACCAAAACCAGTTACACTCAGATAATCCAACTCCCAGAGATGGAAGTTAGGGATGGGAGATCCCTTGAGTGATACCCCCATAACCCAGGAGGGAATGGTTAATGATCTGCTATGCCAATTAGATACCCACAAGTCTATGGGCCTGGATGGGATGCACCCAACAGTAATGAGGGAGCTGGCGAAAGAGCCCACCAAGTCATTCTTAATTATTTACCAACAGTCCTGGTTATCCAGAAAAGTTCCAGTTGATTGGAAAATAGCAAATATGAGGCCCCTCTACAAGAAGGATCAACAGCCCCAGGCAATGCTACAGGCAGGGAGCTGTGGATGGAAAGCTGCGTAACAGAAAAGGCCCTGGGGGTGCTGGTCTATAGCAGCTGAGCATGATGCAGGGTGTGCCCAGGTGGCCAAGAAGGCCAGTGGCATCCTGGCCTGGATCAGCAGTGGTGTGGCCAGCAGGAGCAGGACAGTGATTGATTGCTGAGCTGTACTCAGCACTGCTGAGGCCACAGCTCATGTGTCCTGGGCCACTCACTTGAGAAAAGGATATTGAGGTGCTGGAATGAGTCCCAGAGAAGGGCGGTCAAGCTGCTAGAGGTCTAGAAAACACATCCGATGAGGAGCAGCTGAGGAAGCTGGGATTGTTTAGCCTGGAGAAAAGGAGGCTTAGGGGAGAGCTTATCACTCTCTACAACTGCCTGAAAGGAGCTTGCAGAGAGCTGGGTGTCAATCTCTGCTGCCATGTCCCAAAGAAAGAGAGAAAATGGCCAATGTTTTCCTTCTTTCTAAGATGTTCCACATTCAGTTATGCTTTCTAGCTCCTCACAGCTATGTGCATATTCAGCACATGTGAATCCATACCTACATAAATCAAAGAGAGAAAGAGAGAGGAAACTTTTGAGACTTTTCTTTGGTCTTGCTTATAGCTTTTTCTTGAGCTAATACTAGTCCTATGCTACAGACACATTAGAAAATCTGGATTTAAACACAGATTATTTAGTTTAATAGAGTAAATTAAAAATGTGTTCACCAATTTGAATGAAATTAACTTAAAGTTTGTTTTTTGTAGAAAATTTTAATTTCCTCCTGCATTGCATGTAGCCTCTGCAGCAAAAAGCTGCTCTTTTAATTGATCACTTCCTATTTTCTTTTGCTGGTTTAGTAATGTTAATAATGTTAATTATTGAGTTTCAAGTGTTTAATTTTACTGGTTTAACATAGTGAACTTCATCTTTTTTGATAAAATTATTTTTTTTCAAATTTAGAACACCCAAACATTGACTGCCTTTTTAATCTGTTTGGACTCTGAAAAAAAATTAAAATTTTATTTTCATATTTATTATTAATATCTTAATATATTTATTCTTTATGATATTTCTTCATGCTTTTATTTGGTTCCATCTTGTGCAGAAATTCAGCAAATTATCCATCTTGTACTGACAGTACATAGACACACAATATACTGTAAGAAATTGAGAGAGTAAATAAGGATAAAGGCAGCAGTCTACATCACTGAGCTAAGAAAAAAAAATCTATGAAGGAAAACTCTGCAGATTTTTTTAAATGTCAAGTGGGTAGTAAATACCAGCCTCCAGCAAATTTTTGTTTCATGGCTGGCTGTCACACCACTGTGATAATCCAACCTTCTGAACTGTGCTGGAGTATTGGGGAAGTGTTTTCACATAGATGAACAGCTCCTCAACAGTTTCCCACTTTCCTGACTCATTTTTTCACACACATGAATTTCCACAAGGCTTTCATGCCTTAATCTGTTGGTATTTATGAAAAGCTGCTTTATTGACAGGGAATTCTTTAGTATTTCTTAGTAAATTGCTTTCTTTCCTGTATGACTGAGCAAGTTTCTCAGTGAAGAAACCTCGGCTTTCTACTTAACCTTGCAATCCCCATAAACCTACCTGGAAAAAGAATTTTAAGGAAAATTCTGTTTGCTAAATCATATTATTTGGGAAATCTGTCTGGTTCTACTTTCTCCACATATGGGCCTTTTAAAAACTACTTGGGATCAGAATAAAAATTTCCATAAATCATACTGTACTTTTTCATTTTCATACAAATGGCCTTAGGTAATATTGCTTTGTCCATTGACAAATATTAAAGGATGATGACAACCTTTTTAAAGTATTCATTCATTATGTGCCGAAATACAGAGTAACTGCTGAAAAGTACTACTAACTAGTTAAAGAAAATTAATTTATGAATAAAGAAACAGCTGGGAATAGATTCCAAGAGGGAAGTTAGAATTTAAAAATGGCATTAAAACAAACATCAAATTTCCTAAAAATATACTGGAGTCTATGTTTGCTAAGTTGTGTTATATGTTTTTAAATATGGCTTTTTAAGCATTTTTTTGATCATAAAATTACTTGAATTGGTTTGAACTTTTCAAATACTCTCTTAGGTTTAAAAATGATGCATCTTTCTGAGTTCCAATGGTTGGCATCACAACTGACATTACCCTAAGCAGTCAGCACATTTGTTAGAAACCACAGGAAGAGCTTGTGGTTTTAAACAGCTTTTACAGATAGCTCTATATAAATAAAGCAATTTATATAGCCTGTATTCTCCAAACATATATATCATTAACTCCAAAATGCTCTAATTGATTTATTTATCATCATTCTTAGATTTTGATGTATATACAGTACCTATGCCCAGGGGATTAGACAGCTTATGACAAAGAGCACTTCAATGACAACACTGGTCTCTATTAATCTATGAGAAAGAAATGAAATAATATTAAGGCATTCTGTCAAACTCTGCAAGATTGTAAGAACTTACTTGGATTTTATTAATCTTTTATTTCTTCTGTGATGTGTCTCAAAGGGGAGCTTAGCTGCTTGATATGAAGCAAATTAAATAAAAACATCAAGAAATCCTTCAATGGATTCTGAATAAAATTAATACCTCACTTGTTCAGATGTCCTTGACAATCAGTCATTTCATATAATTCAATTTCACTTCAAACTGAGTTATAAAAACACCTAAAAATTCTGATGAAATAAAAAGTTTTAACAGGAAATAAAAAAATATACATTATTTCATTACCTGTCTTTTAATGTATTACAAAATTTGACAAATTATTTGATAACTGTTTAAAATAATAAACAGATTTGTTAAATTGTATCTTCATGGGCTTGGATGCTGATTGGGAGCAGTAAATTATCTTGACTCATAAAAACAACAGAAAGTCATTTTAAATTTAGGAATTAGAAACCTAGAGTATAAACATTTGATGTTTGAGAGCATTAGACAGTTATTTCAAGTTCACACATTTGTATTCCAGTTTTTCTTAATTTTTTGTCTTTCTTGTCTTTTTTATTTCTTTGGAAAATATGTTAACTTTATCATTATTACTGTACAGTAGCCAATTATGTAATTCTTCATTTTAGCTCTGTGCAAATACTGCATATTAACTTGCTATGGTGAAGTTTTCAGAGTAAAAAAAAAAAAAAACAAAAAAACCCCTAAACCTGGACAATTTCAGACATGAGAGGATATTTTCTACTGTTTCATTTGAGCAAATTAGTTTAACCTCTAGAGATTAGTATGTCTGACCATATTCTCATGTGATTTACTTTCAGATTTTTTGCATGTCTTCGCAGTCTGTGAACCAGTGAACAGAGTTTTTTCTGTCCTTATTCTATTGATTAATTCAGTGTGATTAATAGTCTCACATAAAGATAGAACATATAGTAATTGAGGTATTAAGGATGTTCATTTCTAATTTTCCATGATGAAATATGATCTGCATGTGCTTTTTGAGGTTAAACTCTGGGATATGTTGCTTGAACATCACTAGGTTATCTAAAGATCTCTTTACCAGCATGAAGAAAAATTTGGAAGAAATCATAGAAAATTACCAAATAATAGAAATCAAGCAAGAAAAATGTCCAGTGTAGTGTAATAAGGTAATAAAGATAGAAAATTTACAGTTTCACAGACTTAGCTGTACGCATCCTTGAAGAATGCTGACAGTTATTAATTAAGTGATACTATAACTTTTAAAAAATTACTTAAATATATACATTAATGCTTTTGACCTGTCATTCTTTGCTTTCCTTTTTTGGGGTTTTTTTTAAATTTTTTTTTTCAACTTTTATTAGTGGTTTTGTCCTCTAATGGGGTTATTCATATGGAGCTGAATTCTAGAACACAACAAAGTACACCTGAATTTTAATAGGGGTTCAAAATATCGAGCTGTGACTTAATTGTTTTCTGGAGCTTCCAGCCTTACAGACTTCCTGTTTCATGTGGGTTCTTTTGCAAGGTTTTGCAGTAACATTTTGTATTTGAATTGTGCAAGTCCGTAAAAATTGTAGAGAAACTGTAGAAACTCTTCTTACTCAGTACTTCAGGGCAGGAATCAGACCTGAAGTAATCCTACTTTGATTTTATTTTTTTTTTTTGAGCAGAGACAAACTGTCTGGGAAAAATCAAGTTTGTCTTTTAGTGGTATACAAAGATTGATAACACAGACAGAGACATGAATGTATGCAAGGTTTGCTCCAGGGGAAGGCTGATAAAATTGCAATGTCCCTGGACAGCATATTTACAATATTACCTGGTAGAAAATACGTTTCTCCTGTAAAACTGTAGTGAGGTAATTTAATGATCGGTCATTCTGAAAACTGAAAATAAAAGTCTTCCCACAATCTATGCTTTACTGAAAGTACATCCTGCATGGGTTACAGGTATTTTGAACTTTTTGGTTTTTTTGTTCTGCTCCTGTGCCAAGGTCCTCCTGCAGTGTTGTCAAAATAATACGATGAAAATCAGGATTAAGAAATGTCAGGGTAGTCTTACTATGATTTTTTAAAAAATGAAAGAATTATATACATATAAAAAGATGGGGGACAGTTATTTGGTTTGTTTGAAGTTTTTTTATTCCAAAAAGAGTACCTTTTATATATGTATAATTTAGAAAGTCTGCTCCAGTTAGCAGCAATGGTTTTTACCTATCGGCAAGAAAATCTATAGGTAGGCAGAGAATTTTATAGACAGCTCCTATAAAATAAACCTTTTACAGAGTGTTTTGAAGGGATTGAAGAATAGCTGGTGAATACTCTCAAACAGCACACAACATTTCAAAGGCATTATGTGCAAAATATTTAATCTAAAATAGTAGAGAGAGAAAATAACTTGGGGTGGTCTTCTGACAATGTAAAATGGATGAACCCAGAGGGCTATGGGGCTATTACAAGAGGAAAGCAGAGAAAGGTTGGGAAAAGATTATGTCCCAAGATTCAGTGTAGAGCAAGAACTCTTCCCCTGCAAAAGTTTGAGTTAAATTCAGTGTACTTTTGAGCTCTGTTAAGGTAACCTCTTGAGGATTTTTAATTGCTAAGTCTTCCCATTAGTTTATGGAAACACTATATGCTGGAAATGCAGTGGTTACTTTTTTAAAATTAGCTAAAATAGCTCAAGATTCTAGCTATGTAGAGTCTTACACATCTTCTGCACTGATGTTTTCTTCCTTCACTCCTCCTCATGATTTTTGAAACTTGCACAAAGGGTTAACTGATCCATATACACAATATACAAAGCCCAAAATAACTGAACTTGGAAACATTTTTCCTCTAAATTAGGAAAGGTGATGCATTGAACCATAACTATTAAGATTTCAGACCGAAGTATGTTGGTAATATTTTAATTCTTGGTGACTGAATTTAAATTTGTGTAAATTGATAATGAAAATAACCTTTACAGCTGTAAAAGGTTTCAGATTATGAAGAATGGTTCTGAATGGTATGTATCTTAGCATCTCAGGATCTTAGATGCAAATTCACCAGTGACTGCTTTGCAGTCATATGGTATGGCACAATATTCAAATAAAAATTACGTGTCAGTTTAGAGTTCTTGTCGGAGTAGCGAAATAATTTGATTGTCAACAGCAAGAGTTTTGCTTGAAGTTAAGACAGCAGCAAGTAGGTAACAATGATTTGTTGCTACCGAGTCTAAAACAATACTAGTTGCTGATGACAGAGAAATTTTACTGTTAGTTTGGTCTTTCATATTGAGGAAATAATCAGTTCTTTGTTTTACATGGTTATATGAGCAGTCTCATTTGAAAAAAAATATATCTTATTTAGGAAGCTTTTTCCAGTTAATTAGATGCAACGAATATTAGAACAACACTATTTCATGCAGTAGAGTTCTAATTGATCAGAAACAAGGGAAATACTCTCTCTGGATATCACAGTAGTTTTGACTGCTCAGTTTGTATGGCTGCTCAGAAAAATTATCTACATACCTAGTCAGTGAAAATGTTCAGGTTTTCATGTTTAGAGACAACTGGATATGCACAAATCTTGATGTTGGAATGTTGCATACAAACCACTCACGTGTCCTCACTCATCTCTGAATGTCCAAAGGGTGAAGTTTTGGTTTCATCCAATACCAGATGTGCTGGATTTAGAAGGAGAGCTTAGATCCCATTTTACAAATATGTGGGAAACTGTTGAAAGGTAAAGAATTTTCTACACAGAAAAAGACTGCAGACTTGGTCATAGTTACTGCTCAACATCTTCATACACAGGTAAACAGAAATCTCTGCAGCTCAATCTGTACACTAGAAATTTTGGGCTTTAATTTGAAGAAATAAATAATATACCAATATCTCCCTCATTTCTTATTCTGAGACTATCTCATTGTTTTTGTGTCTTTAGGATTTGGACTCGGTTCCCTTTATTTCAGTCTTAAAACAGCTGTTTTCAGTTGAAAATTACGTGCTTTTAGTTGTTTTCAATGTTTACAACAGGCAGAAAGCTCATTTGTATGTATAACATACATACAATACATTTAATAGTTATAAATAATAATATTTTTCAAGAAGGTAATACTATTTCTAGAAAGGGTTTTCCAGACAAAGTTCAGAGATCAGTTCAACTGATGAACTAGTGAAATCAATTATGAGTAAAATATGGATTTTATAGTAGTGAGAATAAAGTTATGTTTAAACTTTAAACACATTTTTTCTGCTAAATGTGATTTTTCTTTCACATTTATTCCTCTACACTTAGGAATACATTAACATCTTATCGTTTAGTTGTAAACTATAGTTTATTCCCTTCTTGTGCTGTATTCATTATGATATTTTTTCCAGACACTGAATTACTATATTTTTTTTTTTTTCATATGAGGATATATTCCAGTAAAGACCTCCTTCCATCCAGTGATATGCAATAGGATTTGCTCTCTAACATATGAAAACAATGTTGGCACTTTAGTATTAGTTCAGTTCAGTGCTTGGTTCAGTGCACTACAGAATGCAATTTCACATGAGCATTTTCAGGGCTTTTCAAATGATAAATTTATGGCTCAAAATCTGGCTGAGAGACATCTAAGCGGAAGGAATGCTGTGGACTGTTATCTTAAAACAACCATTCCTACAGTAAATTTTTAGGGACTTACAGCAGGTGCTGGTCCTTCCATTTAGAATAAGATTAATAGCAGGTGAGTCAATAAATTCTTCCCAATGCATTTAAAATCTCTGCTGCAGACCAGATACAATGGTAGGTATCATAATTATACTTGAATTAATTCAGTTTGTGCTGTCAATTTACTGTCAATGTAAATGTGTATATTCATGGCTCTCCCAAACAAATGTCTAGAGACATTTAATGGTGCAAGTCTTCAGGGAAAGTGCTAAATATTAATTTGCCACAAAAGGACCCACACCTTGGATCATCTTAGTTTTCATCACAGATTATAGATAGAAGAAGAAATTATGCATGAACATTCTGTAAGCAATTTTTCTTAGGCAAAATTCTCCTGGATTTAGGTACATATTCACAAACAGATCATCATTACAATGTGGTAGGATACTCAGCTTTTGACCTGTAAAATTATTAAAAATTTCTAATGCAGCAGGATGAGTTTATCACTCCTCAAGAGGTTTACCAGAAACTGAGAGGAAGATACAAACTACTAAGAAACCAAATTAAATTCTTCTCTCGATCCTTATCCAGAATGTAAGAAAACCATGTTAACATTCCTACACCGTCTGATTGAGATCAGGGACTTCTTTGTGCAAACATCTCAGATGAACACTTTAGAACACTCTTAGTCACTGAGCTGGGAGGGTTTTATCATTTGTTAACAAAATAATAGCAACTATCAATCCATCCCTAATCTTTCTCCAGGGCACAGGAAATACTTGGCTTTCATTTTGTCCTGAACATTGTGATGATGTTTAGCCAGGAATCTTAGAATCTTTTCTATCTACTGTCTTAAACGTTTATTAGTCACTTATTCAAGTACTCTCTGTAACCTGTTCCATTGAAAATTAGGCTCCAAAGCAAGTTAAAGAGCTATTACTGAAAAAGTATGTAACACAAATCATTTTAGCTGAAAGGAGTTAAGGAGCCTTCATGTTTTGGGACATGCAAGAGGGTAGTTAATACCTGGAAGATTAATGAAAGTATCATTAGCCTGTACACAGCTGAAAAAGAGGACATGTCATGATTTCTCAGCAGTCAGATTTTTTGCCCCCATGAAGGAAGAAACTCTTACTGTATAGATACTGTCACACTGACTCAGTTTTTCCATAATCTTCATCTGAGGTTGTATAAATCATGGATTGGCAGGCTAAATGATGAGGTATGGCAGTCCTTTGCAAATCAATAATGTCTGATATCCCATCTGTAGCTCTTTCCCTTGTACTAGGCTGAAAGGACTGAAAATCAGAAACTGATCTTGCTTCTTTATTCCATCCTCCAATTCCATTAAATGGCCCTTAGTGGATAATGTAAAGAATTTTAGCTGCAGTAATATCTGTAAATGTTTGAAATTTTATTATATCTATTCCTGTGATATATAAGTGCCTCAAAATCAATATTTATCACATTGTTATGTCATCTCTTTTTTTTTAAAGAAAAATGAAATGCAGGCATTATATCTTAGGGTTCATAAGACACTGAGTAACAGAGCGTAGAACTCAAGTCACAGATCTGCAGTAAAGTTGGAAGGAAAACTTATTAAAGGAAACCCCTTATTAAAAATAAACCTGATTTTCTGAATACCATTTTGTATTTGGGTTGGTGAATAATTACTTTGGATAACTGTATCATTGTAAAAAAAATATAGAGATAAATACTATAAAAATAGAGATCTCTTCTGTAAATATTGAGGTCCCTTTCTGGCTAGGTGACTAATAAGCCATCGATTGTATCAAGGTCAAACTGTGCTTTGTCCTGGGATATGCTCAATCATTTAAATCAGTGTCATCTTTGGTACTCAGAGACAGAACAAAAGGATTATTAGCTTTTAAATCTCCCCCAGCCAAGAATACTCTGCCTGAAAGGGCAGGGACCCAAACATTGGAAAATTTAGGGTGGAATGGCGTATTTCAGAAATAAGGCCAGGGATAAGACTGACTTTAAATAAATAGTAAAGTTAGGCTTTTAAACCCATTTCTAATCCCAGACCAAATTTCAAGATAAGGTAAACTGCATTTATCTTGAAGAGGTAAGCTTCATATCAACCACAAATTCAGTACTTTTATACCCAGCTCAGAACTCAGGTGAAAGACAAAGCTTGTGAAGTAGGAAATGTAGTAAACTAAGTAATTAGCCTAAAAATAGTGAATGATGGGGGTCAGGCCTTGAAAGGTAAAGGATTTTCAGAAAGGATGTGTTTTCATGGGAAGGCAGAGAACAGCAGCATTGGGAATGGCATCCCATTGCTCTGTTGTGCCTAAACCACGTGAGCTCTGTGATTTGTTAGCCACTTGAAAATCGTATATTATGGTTTTATTTTCTGCTGATCAATTTTATTTATTGTTGTATTTTGTGTTTGATAACTGTATATAAAAATGACTGAGAGTATTTTTTATGACCCTAGCCAGACTTCTAGAAGTTTGTATATAAGCCTGAGAAAGATTGATTCCAGCGCATGTAGCTCAAAACCTCAATATTTCTTGAAAGTTCAGGCTCCTTTTAGCATCTAACACAAATGAACAAAAATCTTTATGAAAATGCAGGTGATGGTTGTTTTGCCATCACTGACTCATAGAAACCTAAAAAGAAGCTGGAGAGCTAAAGAGCCTAGAGACACCACAGGCATAGCACAGCAATTATAGTGTAATGTGGGATGATAAGGCCTTAACAATTCCCTTAATATCTATGCAATTGTAACGGCCTTCATGGTCTCAAAGATCATAAATAAAAAGGATGAAAAATATCCCTCTGCAATAATAGACTTTTGTTTCCTAATTTTCATAGGGACTCTGAGCAATTGCTCAGTAATTTTTATACATTTCCTGCCAGTTGCTGCAGGCATGTTGCTTGCTAGGGTAGCAATAACCCAGAAGAACAGGATGTGGTACAAAGTATCAGTCAATCAGCATTTCATTAAGAATATGAAATGGTGGCATGACATGCAAAGAGCCTTCAGTACGTGTAGAGATTACACTTACCAAAGGGACTTAATGTGACTTAAAAGCATAAGATCTGAATATTGTCCCTCAGATAGGTACAGAGGTACTGTATTATTTTAAAAACAAGAATGATTTAATCCCATTTTAAGTTCTGTTTTTATTCAGGGCTAAAAAAGCAAATGTGAAATAGTATACAACAACTCAACACAATAATTTTCGAGAACAAAGCCTTACCCAAAAACAAATACACCCATTTTAATTTCATTAAAGCACAAAAACTGTTAGTGAGTGTGAACAGTCAGCAGATGTCAGAGATTCAGAAAGGATCTTAGGCTTCATCGTAAAACCCAAGTGAACTATTTTCAGCAGTGTTCACTACAAGAGAACATAAGAGAATCCTCTATCAGGACTGAAGTTCTTGTAATTGAAATTTAAATAGAAGAAATCTTAGAAGAAATATTGACACTACAAAGAATAATAAAGCCCCAAGGCCCAGCTTCTGCAGGGATGTACTATTTTCTTTCACTTAGCCTTAGGACTAGAAGTAGGGTAGGTAGAAATGGTGGGGTTATTTTTTCAAAAGAAGGGACTCCTAATAAGAACATCTGAGGAATGACAAGCCACTACGTCTGACTTCTGTGTCAAGTGTGCTGATAGAAAATACATAAAAATGCATGATCATTAGGATTGTATTTAGCACATTATCATACAGTAGTTTTACCACACAGTCATATACCAACAACACAGCTTTAAACCAGGGAAGTTGTGCTTCAGTCTGTATACAGCATTTCTAAAGAGTCTGAGAATACAAACAGAAATGGCCAAGCTGCTTTCATTTCACATTGTTCTTTAGGGGGTC
Source organism: Poecile atricapillus (assembly GCF_030490865.1). NCBI lineage: Eukaryota > Metazoa > Chordata > Aves > Passeriformes > Paridae > Poecile > Poecile atricapillus. The sequence continues at coordinate 76,776,853 of NC_081249.1, read as the reverse complement.
AACCATCAAAGGCTGTTGAAGAAACTGAATTCTTACAGGGGCTGAAGTACAGCCCCATTTTCAATTAAAAATCGATTAGAAAAAACCCACCTATTGTATGAAATTCACCTATTGGAGAACTGAGAGATTGTTAGTGAAGGCTTTTCTGGGTCTTTACTATTCAACACATAAAGTATCTGGAAACAAAATAAACAGAGAAGTGGAAAAGATTGTTGATGTAGCATTATTCAGAAATTTTAAAGCTATAACTAACCCTGAAGAACTGAAAAAGGATATTGTGATAATAGAAATAGAGCAGATAGGCAAAAAATAATGTCACCACCAACAAATTTATATAATACTTAAACCTAAAAATATAATACCTTTATTAGATATTATCAATAAAGAGATTAGGGTGCCATGGTGTATGAACATCAGCTCAAGTACAAAACAGCAAATAGAACTGAATTTTGTAGAACAAACAAAAAAATTCCAAGGAAGAAAATAGTGTGGTAGAAAGATCTACATCTTCATTATTGCTGTGCAGTTCTCATCTTCACATCTCAAAGTGATAGAATGGAATTTGAAGAGGTGTCACATGGGCACTAGGAATGTTTATTAAAGATTCTTTTTAAGGAAGAATTAATGGTCTGGGATTTTTCAGTCTGTTAAAGACGTATTTAAAGGAGATATGATAGATAGCCTGTAAAACCATATAATTGGTTAACTGAGATAAATCAGAAACTAGCATTCATAATCACAAAAAAAAATTCAGAAAAGAGTAAACGAAGTCACAAGGAGTGTAACTAAATTATAAATTTATTATGTGATGTATTACAAGCCAGTGGGAATACATTTTCATGACATATTATACTAGTAGTCACCCCAGTCTAGGCTAAGGAAAATTTTAATTGACAACCATTTGTTGATGACCTGGCTTTATTTTAGTACCCAGTACACACGTGTTTTTGGGTTTTTTTCCTATTAAAGAAAAAGGTTCATAAAACAATGTCAAAACACTGTTTTAGCAATATGTGGGAGGAAATGGGTCAGTATTGCTAGCACATGTAATACTTGCAGCATTATGTTTTTTAGAAAGAAACCTGCTACCTATAAAACCACATTATTTATAAAATTGCATTGTTTGAAAAAAAAGCATTTTATGCTTTCTGCTTCTGTCACTTGATTCACTTATGAGACATGTTTAGTTTTTCTAATTGGACTAAAGCCCCTGACAAAACATTCAAACGTATATATGTTCGGACTTTCTCCCAGAACCCAGCTTCAGGAGCCTGACAGTGGGAAAATGAGAGCAAAGCCCCACTGGAAACTCCTGAGCCCCATAAGAAACATTTGAAGGCTAGGAATATGTGCTTTACAATTTCAGTCTTATGTATTGTTTTTTGCTCTCGTAGGTTGTGGGTTGTTTTTTCATCTATCTCTGCCAGCTCTTATTGTCTCATCTGTAAAACCCATACTCCTCTCCTTACACGTTTCTTCTTACACTCATTTCTTTTCTTTCTTGCATAAGAGATCTCTTTTCTCTCCTTCCTTTTCATCTCTTGTTCCTATTTGCTTTAGACTTTTCTGGAGAATCTTGATTGATTTTCATAGATTTAGACTTGTCTTTTTTTGCTACTTTTTCAACCAGTCAAATTTTATTCGTTTTCCTCATCTTAAAATCTGAACGGTTCTTACTTTGTAAAATACAGCCTTTTGTTTCTGAGTATTTCCTACCCTCATAGCCCAAATTCCATCTAACCAAAACAACTGTTGGAGTCATATTCTTCTCCTTCCATGCTGATTATGATATTTTCTCCAAGTGGCATCAAATACAAATGTATCATGTCACCTTATAAAGCATACCTCCATTTCCCTACTGATTTCTCCTTTCCTAAGATCTTGTGGTTCTCCAAAGCTGCCAATCGCTCTACAGTAAATCTGAGATAACTTTATTGATTTCCATTTTTACATTTTCCCATTCCTGAATGTTTCCCTATTTCCTAGAATATTATCTTATAGTGCTTAAAGTGTTGTCTTGAAAAGAAATTTTCTCCCAAATTAAAAGTCTCACTGAAAATGACATAACTGAATTTTGCATGTCTACTTATCTGTGCTTGTATCTGTGTACACAAATTCTCCTATATATTTTGAGGGTTTTCACTGAGCGTTGAAAGTTTTCAGTCAAACCCAGCATGATATGTTGGTTCATTTATCATAATTGTCAATGTGCTGGTAAATAAACACTTGGTCTATGAAAATTCTCAGTCTTCTATTGATTGCCCACTTTAATCTTTGAAAATTAAAATATTAACCCAAGTTTGAAAAAAATAAATCTTTTTTTTTATGCTAAATGCTGTGCTGCTGGTAAACTGAAGAGTATTTTAGTATATATACTGGACCTGAGCACAGCATATCAGATCAAGAGAGGTTATCTCCATTGATTACCATCTTTACTGATGATTCAAAAATCAAGCCATGAGTCTTTCTGTGATAATGGAAACTGCTGATATTTCATATTTTAAACATTCATTATTTTCCAGGTGTGATGGGGGAATATGAACCAAAAATTGAAGTCCACTTTCCTTACACAGTTACAGCTGCAAGGGGAACTACTGTTAGGATGGAGTGTTTTGCACTTGGAAAGTAAGTACCAATTCCTTCATAATTAACATCATTAAGATGAGATATGCCTGATTTGTGGTTTCATTATTTTTGCTGGGTTTTATTTTTGCAGACAGTCCTTACTTGCATTCTCAAAGTGACCAATTGACTAAGTAGCTAATTATGAACTCCCTGCCCAGCCATTTCTGTGGTCAGGAATGCAGTCAAGTTAACAGTGTCTCCGTCAAAATGAAAAGTACCAATCTCATAAACAAAAAGAAGAAAGGGGTTTTTAATTGAAAATTTTACCAGTCTCACACCCATTTATTCACTTGGATACTATAAACCAGCAAATTAGAGTTTGTTCTGTCAAAATATCGTATTTGGAGAATAAACGAATATTAGTAGAGTTTTCTCCCCTCCCCCATATTTATAATATATACATGAATTTAAGATCACAATGTCTTGATCATGTCCTATCACACTTTGTGGCAGTGTCTGCTCTATAGTTTCTACCTGACCTAATAGCACTAGTACAGAATGGGTGTTTGGTATTCATGTCAAGGGGTTTTTAGATGTTTGCTGATAAAGGAGTTCAGGGAGAGAAAAGTGCGAGAAACTGAAACTAAAATTACTTCTATACAGTATTGAGATTACAGAATGTAGGATGAAATTGATAACATTTCAGTTTTGCGGTGGTTACAATTAGTTACTTAAGTTACTATTGCCATATCGAGAATAAGGTTGGCAATGTTATTTTACAGCCAGACAGAACTAAGAATCAATTCTAGTGATTCAAAGGGATTCTTTCTTCTTCACATATATGCTGCTAAAAAAGATGTCCCTCAGTGATGTTTCTCTTGAGACATATAAAAAATTATAACAGATAGGGTTCTTTCCAAAATACCTCATCAAATTCTGTGTGGTGCATTGAAAAAAAATATCACTGTATTGAATTATTTTCAGTTCCTTTTCATAATGATGTTCCTTTTGGACATCTTGCCACTAGTCTCCAAAGATATGCTGCTAAATATCATATATCCTGCTTCCTTTTATAATTCATGATTTCTCAAAAACATTCAAGTTTCTTACAGGATAGCCTTGGTTAAAAAATAAGGGAAGGATTTGTCTTTGTAAGTCCTTTGGAGGAGCTTCACAAAACAGTTAGTCTGATAAATACTATATCTTACATACCATTGTTCTTACTTACCTAAGGAGGAGCAAAACATAAGCGGTTAGGAGTTTTAAGACAATAATCTGTTCTCCTGATCATTCCTCCAGCTTGTTCGGCAGGTCTGGTTTTCTAGAGTAAATTTTTAAAGCTTGTCTGTACTACCTTAAAAGGCTTTTTAAATGTTTTATAGTCCTTTTGCTTTTCATGGGTCATAGGATTTTTTTCTGTTCAGATTTTTCTCTCAACAGTTCCTAATTACTGACTGGATGATATATGTCTGAAACTTACTCCCTTCTTGCTGGTTTTTCTTGTTTGACCAATACCAAGATGCTCTCACTGCACAGGTCAACAGAAATTATACAAAAATAATTAAAGATAAATTCTGACAAAGTTTTTCAGTTGTATCTATTTAGTTTCAGTGAAGTTGATGAAGAAACAGGACATAGCCAAACCACTAAAAAAAAAAAAGCTGGGAGACTACAGCCTGCATGGAGGCAGCACAAAGACAACAGCTTTTGCAAATTCATCCCAACATAAATGCAAGCAGTAGTTTAGAAAAACTAACTCACAAATGTGAGACAAGAACTTTTGTAAGGTAAAAAATAAGTCTTATGTTTGATATAGTAAAGGTGAGGAAAGAGGTACATGACAGAGGACAGAAAAGCAATAAATGAAGATTCCCTGAGATGTTGAAATAAATGAGGAAAAGGGCTCTTCTGTAGAGGCTGATGGCTCCTGGCTCTCTCCTGTCAGAAACACCGCCAAGTCAATAGCCGGCAACAAGGCTCTTTTAGACTCTTGGCTATGGTTGAAGCAGTAACCAACATATTCCTTCTTATTTTCCTCATTTTTCTGGAATTAAATTGCAGTTGCTGACAGATTACAATTCAACTTTCAGTGAAAAGCAGACATGACACACACTGTCCTTTGCACCCATCACTGAAGGGCAAGAAACAGACCTACTGTTACCTTCCATCTTCAGCACAGTGAGATTTAGTAAACTCTCTCAAAAGGATTTCATCACTATTCAAAAGAAAGTGAAGCTGACAGGAAAGGTTTCAAATAGGTTATACCCACATTTTTATTTGATGTTAATCTCTAATAAACAAAAAAATCAAAACCACCTGAATGATCAAGGAATTTAAGGTTATCTAATAAGCTAATTGACCCCATTTGCTGCTATTATAATGGGCAGCTATTTTTACCATGCACATTCCTTATCTTCTTTTCCCAGCCATTAATGCACAATCAAATCAGCTGAGCTGAAATTGCTTTCAACTTGATATGGTAATAATTACATGAATGACATTTCAGGCACCATTTAAACCTAGAGGCTGAGGTGAGAAGTAGAAATGCATCAAATTTACTATTCATTTTCATAATTTTCGTTTTTTGTCCCCATTTTTTATTCCTGATGCCCTGTAGGGATTGTTGCTTGTTACATTGACATGGGTCTCATTTGCTAAACTAAATCAACAAATAATCTGTTCCTTTTTTATTTAGTATTTTGAAACTTGGTATTTTGAATTCTTATTGTAAATAACACTGGGGTTATTACCATCTCAAAACCAATACGCTACTGTTTTTTTCATGCTTTAATTTGGATATCTGAAACACTCTGCTCTCTCCACTGTAATTGTGAGAATGACAGACGTTCCAGTGAGATTTCCTGAAGTAGGCATTTGGCAAATATTCCAGGAAGAGCCTAATCCTTAGCTACCGATTAATGATTTATTAATAGTGTTTATTTAGCACTGCCAGTCACTATGAAAGAATTAAATAAATTGAAGGTCTGCAGCCTTTGTCTTCAAAATAAAGTTAAATATCTTAATTGCTTGACAGAGAAAAATTTTATGAGAAGGATTTTATTCTGACCCAAGCAATATGCAGCTGGTTCAGTTACAAGCGAAAATATTATGTTGCTGATGCTACCTACAAATAGACTTTGTAGTTGCTGAAAAATTCAAAGCAATGCAGGAGTGAATTATCTCAAGATTATCTAATTTCTACTAGATAACACTTCTTATCATGAGCATCAGTCATTGGCTAGGAGATCACTACATAAATCAATGATTTACTGCTGAGGTTTAACAAGACATGAAAAACAGAGGAGCCAAGTAAAATTTACTGCAGATATATATCAGAGATGTGTATTTTAGTGACCTTTTGTGCTGGATATATATTTTGGCCCGAGGTTGCTTTTATAGACATATTCACTGCCATATTTACACAATAACTTATGTTTTAATTACATCTATCTTTCATATATGTACCTATATATGGCATACAGATATGTTTTCTGCCACCCATTTAATTATGTAATTTCTATTAGAAATACTTGAATTTTTTTTGTTCCCTAACAAAACATGGGATCATATTTTTTAAAAACATACTAAAAAAATACTGGCAATAACTATTAATATCTTCTATTTATTTTTAACTTGTCACAATAAAATAAATACTTCTTTTCAGTCTGCAGAATTGCTACATCCTGATTAGTATTTATATAAATGTTGATAAAATAATCAAATAATTGAAAAGAAAAAAAAAATCTGAATGGAATAATTCAAAACATCTAAATTAATAAAAATAATTCTAAACTGAAGTATATTAATGATTTCTTTTGAGTAACACAGTTTTCACTCCTTGTGTCTTTGATCTTCAAAGGTGATTTAAAAAGATAGGTTAATATTTTTGTAAAACTAATAAATGAGCTAATGGGTAATGAGGTTTCTGTTTGTAGTCTAGATAATCTTGATTTTCTATGTCCATTTCAGTGCCAGACCTTAGATTTCTTATGTAAATCAGGAAGACAGATCATGACCTTGTTCTTCAGAAAAGTTCTGGCGATGAAGATAAAATTTTCCTAGCTGACACTTTTCTACAAATTACAGCATTCATGGCTTTTTCTGCTCCAGAAATGCAACTTTTCAGACACTACCTTCTGTGACAGCAGGTTGCCATTTTAATTTTTTCTCAAATGTTACTGACTTTGCTTCCAAGAACATCTAGAGGCAAGTGGTCCATTCTTCAATTTCTTTTTTCATGTACTTTATTCAAAGAAATGATTCTGGTGCCCTCATTTAGCTCCCTATTAGAAAAAGATTAAATTAATGCTGCTGACATGCAAAAGGACTCTAAATTCCATCCCCACAATATGACACATTCATTAATGAAGCACTTCAGTGAGAGCCATCCAAGCATCCTTTAACACTTCCTGACTTTGGAGCATACTTATGTCATAAGTAATTTTAACACTATTATTTTAAATACGAGATTTAAAGGCAGGTATAGATGGAAATATACCTTTTTTTAAAAAAAAAAGCCTGAAAATGAACAAGTTTTCATAGTTTCAGAAATGATACAGGACTGGTTTGTCCAAGTTGGCATGAAAAGCTGTAAGTTCATGCCCTCTTCAATGAGCCTAGACCCTTGGCCTCAGAGGAAAGCCAGAAAAGTGCAAGTGTCAGAAACATCTTTCTTTCTTTTCCTTTATTATTCTCTCCGGCATATAACTCTAAGTTGTCTTCTTGCTTCCATTTAAAATAATTCTACTCTCACTCTTTTGCACAGTTTTTAAATTTAAACTGTATATAGTGCACACACCCTACCTGACCCTCAAACTTCCACCTTTTCCTTAGTGCATTTTTGTTTGTGTGTTACACTAGACTTCTATTTTATTTTCCATATAAATGTCACATTTCATTAGTTTTCTGGCTCTAGTCAGAAAATAAAAGAGTTTGTATTATGATAGTGCCAGAAGCCAATGTTGAGTGAGTAATCATATTTTATTTCTCATTAAAACAAATTACAAGATGTGAGCTATTGCAGTACTTGTAGATTACTAGAGTTTTCAATCTATTCTTTTAATATAAGGGCTGTATAGACTGCCAAAAGGATTGTTTCACTGAAAGCAAAAATAAGTTTTATGCATCCCTTTATTTATACTATGGTTATTTTTAAACCACATAGATATTTGAATCAAACAAATCAATAGACAACTGTGCTGACAGACGATTTTTCTTATGACCCATTTGCTTGTTTTTCTGTATTTTTGAGAGAATATTTTATGCTTATGCTATTTCTGTACAATAGCAACATACACAAAATTTATCAACATTCTTTTTAAATGCTAGGTTATTTCGTTTTGGTAATGTCAAAACTATGTTTTTGGTTTGAAATATACTTAGTTAATGATAAGAATAAATTAAACATATTTATTTTAGTACTGAATTACAAAAAGGCTGTTTTGACAGAAGTGTTGTTAATTTTGCCATATTTAAAGTATTGCCTTAATAATTCTATTGTTAACTTTGTTTGGAAGAGATTTATAGTTCAGTTTAAACAATCATCCCATCAGTAGTATGGTTTGCAATAGCTCAGCTGAAAGTCCATTTAAAAATCTTGCTTTCTAAATGAAATTAAATAATAAGAAGGTGAAGCTACATATATATGTCACACATGTTAATTGAAATTTAGTGACATTTAATCTAAGAAATGTCCAAAAATGTTCTCCCGAAACAATGAACTCTCAATCCATTCAAATTAATAAATATCTCCAAGTTTTAAATCCATTAAATATAATATTTTTTTGTTATCTGGCCTGCCTGGTTTTCTTTTACCAGACTTTCCTAATTAATCTTCAGACTTTTATCAAAAATGCTATTATTTTATGTCACTATCAATATTTTCCTTGCAGACTATATACCTGTTGTGGACACACCATCCTGGAAGTGTTTAAGGCGAGGTTGGATGGGGCTCTGAGCAACCTGGTCCAGAGGAAGGTGTCCCAGCCATGGCAGCGGGGCTGGAACTCAATGACCTTTGTTTCCTTCCAATTCAAACCATTCTATTAATCTATGTAAAGAGAGCTTACTAAATATTTTTCAATATGCAGAAATAAAGGCAAAGTTTTTGGATGAGTATAATAACTAAGCAAAGATCAGAGTGGCCAGATAAAAAGTCTTTATGGTCTGGTGAAGAGCATTTGACTGTAACTGGAGAATTGCATGAAGTTACTGAAGAAGTTATTTTTGCTAGTGTGGCTCATTAAGCCAATGATGCAGGGTAATGAAGCTATGAAGCAGGTTTCTAGATATTGCAAATCTTTTTGCAGGTGTAAAAAGATAGACTTTGCAAGTCCACATTTAAAAGTCCACATTTTAAATTTTCAGTGAGGTCTGGTCAATATCTGGCAAATAATCTAATGATGAAGAGAGTAATTTCAGAAAAGAAGGTTAAAGGTACCCAGGAATGAATCTTTGGTCAGAGATTTCACAGTACCTGATTCCATTATTTTCTTCATATGCCACATAATTATACATGATTTTTGGAGGAAAAAGAAGTTCACAAACAATAATCATATAATGAGTCACAGATCTAGGCTGCACCCTTCTCTGTCTAGCACATTCAGTTATCCATCTGGTCTCTACACACAGGGAAACAGAAGGTTCCAGCACTGCACCATTGTTTCCTAACTTCAGAGGACTGACTTTAACCCTCCCTGCTCTTCCAATCTGTAAAATACAGCTTTTTACCTTCAGACCACAAGTTAAAACCATCAACCAAGTCTTCCATATATTTCTCCTTGACTTCTGTCCTCTACTTGACTTATCTTGGCAAATCCAGCATTACCTATTGGTCTTGAATGTTTCTGAGCAGGTCTTCCATGATTCTTCCTCCAGAGCTGGCAGGAGCCATCTCCTGTTACAAACTGTCAAGAGAACCAGACAAGATATTCCTGTAACCAGACCCCTTCCCAATAATCTAGTGTCAAAAAAGGTCTCATGAGGATTTCTCTTCTGGGATCTGATTCTTTTCTAACTTAAGTCTCCTTGCTCTCAGCATGAATCCACATCTTGTTTCAGCCCTGGTGGTGTGCTAGAGTATCAGAGATAATGCGCTGGTGATACTCCAACTTAATCAATCTCTGTTAACCGCACTACACTGAAACCCAGGGGCATCAGCATGAGTGAGCAGTCAAGACAGCAAGCAGCAGATGAGTATTAGTGGATATAAACATGGGAATAGAGCATGTTTCACTTGTTTATATAGATAGATAGATAGATAGATAGATAGATAGATAGATAGATAGATAGATAGATAGATAGATATAGATATAGATATATACTTACATGCATATAAAATTTAAAAAAGGACAACATCAGGGATAAAAATTTGGCTTCACTGTTTTTAGGGCCAAGTATGAAAGTTCTGTTGTCAGTGAATCTGGGATATGTCAGCAGATCTTTACTTTTCTCCCTGAGGATAAGCTGTTATTTCCTTGGACAACTGTTTGAAACTTCTCAGGGAGTGAGTGTGTCTTTGATAGCTCGTGGAATAGCCATTCAGCCCTGGAAGTTGCTTAGTTATTGTCTTTTGGAAAATAGTAAGCTACTTGTACTTTTCCATGAATACAAAACAGTCCTTTCCTCTTCCCACAAAAATGGTGGCACACAGAAACACCTTTGATATTAAAGATAACTTAGCATTAAATAAAGCAAATCATTCTCGATGCTATACATCCAATTAATAGTTGGAACTTGGATTGAAATATTTAGTTGTTTTCCTACATATAGCAGAATTACTGTGGGAACAGGGCATGCTAGTAAATTAACATTTTCAAGCCTCAAGCTAATTCACAGTGTAGAAGTCCACAGGTAGTAATTTGCATCTATCATCAAAACCAGGGTTTAGCATGATGTTCTATTTTTCATCTACAGGCCACAGAGACATGAATTGTCTGTTTTCTCTTTTTAAAACAGAGAAACCATGCCACAAAGTATTAACCTGGTTTAATTTTTTGCCCAAAATGAAACTGCATGATAGATACAAAAAGTGATATAGAAATACGTGTTTCTAAGTTCCATAGGACAAAAAATCATGTTACTCTATGTCCCTTCACACCAATTCTCTCTACTGGAAAAATATTTTTAATTCTATCAGATACCAGACCTGGAAGTTTTGGAAGCCACTTTTAAATTTTATTGATAACAAAATAATTGCAAGAGGGAAATAAACACTCTCTGCAGAACAACCTTTGTCAGTGTTATAAATAGGGATGTCCTTTCCCTCAAGATAAGCTTCTGATCACAAAAAAGCAACCTCTTTAAACACAGGCATGACATCTTCAAGTTAAGCTTATTTATATGACAAAAATAGACCCAGGATTGTCTTTCTATTTTTTTCCCTTTGATAGTATATCTTGTTTATATCAAATAAATATTTCTAAGACTTTCATCAACTTCAAGTTCATTTTTCACTCATGCTGAATAAGTATTTATAAGATGCTAGAGCCAGACTGGATTTTGTTCTTGGTTTTGAGGCTGGATTTATTTCTCTCTTCTTTTAAGTGGACTTGTTCTTGAATAGACTTTATAATACTGTTACAAATATTGCAATCATTCATAGCAATGTAATAAAGATTCTTTAGTAAATCTCACATAGCATTCCCATGCTTCGTTCTGCCTCACTCTAAATCTAAAATTTAGATTTGATTGCTTTTATCACATGGCATAATGAAAGTGGGAAAAAAGCCTACCAAACTGCGAGTCCCTGTCAGTAGAACATCACTCTTGAAAAAGCAATATTACCAATCCCTTCCCTTTCTCTCTCAGAACTATCAAAGAAAATTTATAAATGTTACTAAAAACTGTTTTCAGTACCTGACACAGCTTTGCTGTAGATTTAAAGATAGAGGAGCTTTTTTTTTTTTTTTTTTGCATTCCAAACTTAATATCCAGAAGCATGTGTGTAGACTTTCTCTCTCTTTCAGAGTCTGAGAGGATTAGAAGGAAGAAAATTGTAGCATTTATCAAGAGTAGGTCAACAGAATTACCACTATTATGTTTCTCTTCAGGATTTCCCACAAAGAAATGTATACGGTACTATGTCACAATAGCCTTAAATGCAGCACTTCAGGAAATCATCATACTCATTGTCTTCAAACTCTGTGTCTGATCAGCAGGTTCAAAGCCATTCCTGCACTCTTCAGACATGCTAGATTTGTGTACAAATTTGCACCATCATTGATGGTATTTCATGATTTATGGGATTTTTAGGATTTTATGGGATTTAAGACTCTGTAACTAGTCTTCCAAATCTTCTGGATCTGTACACATATGCTGTATCTGTACAGCAGAGTCAGGACATCCTAGATCAATGTGCTAGCTACAGAAAATCTTCCTGGACAAAGCTTGGAGCAGAGAAAAAGTGCACAAAATTCAGTTATAGAATAGCTTTAACACAAGGCAAACAAAGACAGTTCTACTGCAGTACTGTGGCCCTGAAGATCTGTATGAACACCTACCAAATATGTGTCATCTTTTCAAAGAAATTTTCTGCTTCAAAGCATTGTCTCTTACTTTAGTCATGGATTCTTCTGTAGGTATTATCCCCTACAAAAAAACAGCAGATATCATGTATGCCTTTTGCTTTTCAAGTTGTTTCAGATTCTCTTCTCAACAGCCTTGGTCAATAGGTGATAATTTACCTGGTGATAATAGCCTTGGCTGGTGATAATTTACCTGTTATGTCTTGAATTTTTTTTAGAAGAAGAATGTCCACTTCAGAATGCCCCTGGCCACATGCTGAGTTAAGGTGTGATGCAGAGACTAGAAAAAATAGTTACTGGATGGCTGAGGAAAAAACAGAGCTTATTTCTATCATTTTTTAACAGACGTGGTGGCTCAATACCTCTTCAATATCACTATATAAATAGCATCTACAATATTATGATGACAGAAATATAACACAGAGTTTTGCAATGAGGTCAACACTGAATACATAGGAGGAGATGTTCAGTTCTTTTGTATTAAAATTTGCCTGTACTGTTGCAATTTCATCAAGAGTAAAAACCATTACCTAACTTTTAAATGTAAACCCAAAAAGTTATGGAATAGCTTTTCCACTTTCCTCACTACTTGTCAAACCAATATCTTTGCCTCTTGTGATCCTTCTGTTCTTGTTAAATTACACATTAATCATTCTTTCATGATTAACTCAAATTTAAGAATTTGGAAAAAAATTAAATCACCAAAACTGTCAGTTACATCATCTGACTTAGGGTATTGGACAGCTATGTTCTCTAAATTTAGCTGTAGAATAGTTAAGTGTCAAGACTGAGACATCAGTTTAGTCTCTGATCAACCAGTAAAGAGAAGCTCTAAAGTATATTTCACTGGAAATAATGAACCATTATAGAAACTGAATCATCTTTATACATGGCATTATTTTAGATGCTAGAGATGCTCTAACATGCCATAATTTAAAGTGTGAAGAAAATGCTGTGGAGCTAGATATGCAGCCAAGCAGGCACTGTCCTTGCTCTGTGCCATAAAGAACAAGCTAATAGTGCTGGTAAAGCACATCCACATTAATACATGACACTCCTATATGCAACAGGCGTTTTTAGGACAATCATGGGCACCTGGACTTGTTCCTGCACACTGGCTTCAAGCTCACCATCATTTGCTTCTATTCTCTTTTAATTTTTAAATCATCATACTCATGGCTGCTGAATTTCATGAGTACTGTCTTTTAAAAATCAAATTAAAGGAAAAATGATTATTTGGTGCCATAAAACTCTGAACAGATTTTTATGGAACATTATAAAACCAGATTTCAATGGTTGATAGGCATTCCTGGAAAGCATCTGACAGAGAGAATTTCATTATAGTCCTCAACATCTTAACTCTCATAATTATCCTATAATAATTAAAGATATTTAACACAATTGCAAGACAGGAAGGCATAAGAAAATAAAGGTCTTTTTCTAGTCCCCATAGGTATGCAGAGGTTTTCAAGATATATGATGATGTGAACCTGTGGGTTAGAAGGCACTGCTCAGAACAGTGATGCATGGTAAAGAGAAATCATGTGGAGAGGAATTGAAATTACAGTAGTAGATTAAATATTTCAAAATATCACATCAATCTGTACCAACAGAGTATAGAAAAAGTAATCTATGTATTCCTATTTAAAATGTTCTTGAAATACTAGAAGCTCACATCCATGGAAAAGGCATTTTAAAATTCAGCCATTACTCTTATTTTTACCTCCACTCCCTTCCCAAAATAAACATATACTTTAGGGATGTAATGTAATCCTTTAAATTATGGAAGTCTAACTGAAAAGTATGCAAAATAACTTCTAAAAGGAAATAAACTTTATAAATTAGAACCATAAAAGCTTCAGAAGAGTCCTCAAACCAAACCCACAGGGCACCAAAATTTGAAATCAGTCATCAAGAAAGTAATTTAAAATTAAAAATGAGAAAGCTACAAAGCTTCTGTGGTGATAGAGAGGAAAAAAAAGAGGTGTTATGATCCACACCCATCACATGATCCACAAATGTCCATAAAAAAAAAATAAATATATACATAATTGAAGTGCTGGAAAGAAAAGAGACCAGCCTGTTTTATTTAGCAAGGAGAAATAAAAAAAGTTCCATACATTATTTCTTCTGTGGGGGACAAAATGATAAAACATCATTTTGCAAAAATAGCAATATATTGTAGGGACCATGTCTCACAGATGAATGCCTACACATTCACAATAAAGTTCATTTTGTCAGGTTAATTAATCAGTGCAGCAAACTGATAAGGGAAATAATTATTTTTTCTTTCCGGTATATTAAAATGAATTCCATATGGGACTATATGTTGGTTTTGTAAGGTAATGATGTTAACAGGCTCAATGAAATTCAGTGATATGTGGCACTCAGGAGTTAAAATTAGATAAATCTTCAGATAATCAATTACAAGTTTGGGAATTGTCTTAATTTCTGTGAAGTACTGGAATGTGGAACATAATGTCTGAAAGTTTGAGTACAACTTCAGTTACTCACAGCCTGATTCTAACTGGTTGAAGAATAACCAGAACTTGATTGTCACATACTTATTTTTTGTGTCTTAGACTAGATACCCTGAAATATTGAGAGAAAGGTGATATTCTTAATCAAACTTCATATATTTACAGAAAGTGAAAATCAGCAAATCATGACAGAAATTCATAGCAGTTTTGAATTTAAACTAAATTAATTTGAACTATTATGAAGTGTTTTTCCTCATCTAAACTGTCACAAGGTCCTGTGTTCATCTCTAATCTTAAAATAAATAAAAAATATGTTTTTCAAAAAGTTCCATTTTCTGTTATGGTGTCCTCCAGGTTGCTTGTGGAGTACCTGAAGCAGTCCAGTTTTCAGCTCACAATCAAATATTTTTTTTTTTATCAACAGTTGTCTTTTTTCCTATTAAATACTTGCCATATTTAGGAAAATGTATGTCTGTACATAAGGCCCATGGATGCACAATGGCTGATGAGTTTTTGAGCTAAAAAGAACATTGTATGAGTTCAAACACTATTTATTGTATTTCTCCCCTGAATATGAATGTAAATGACCCAGGGTTCTCACAGACAGAGACAGTGGGACAGCAGGCTGCCGTGAAAAACCCTTCTGCTGCCGCAAGCAAGAGTGTAATGCTGTGAGACAGAAACAGAAGTGCCATTAATATGTCTTCTCTCACAACCAGTTTTGCAGCTTGAAGAATGTTGTAAGGAAAATGTCTCCACTTTGGTCACTTAAATTTATGCAAGCTAGCACCTAGACAGATGCTTTCACTGATTGACCTCAACTGCAGTTTCATTGCAGAAAAATTGGGATGTTTTGGAATTTGCTAAATACATCCAGGTTTTGAAGTTGTTATTTTTGTTGATTTATTGAGTGGCAGCATTCAGGAGTAAAGCATAGAGTGCTGATGATATTCTAGAGAGAGTGATTTTAAGTGATTTACTTGATCTCAATAAAAACAGTCTCCCTTGTGGATGAAAGAGACACATTCCATGTAGCAATCAATTTATTAAGGATTCCCTATAGAAAGTGAACTATATCAACCATTATATGAACCTTAATTGTGATTATGTTTTATTGCTACTTAGATTATTAAATGTTTAAACTACCGGATAACAGAATCTATATTCTCAATAGTGGAAGACTGTTAACATTAATTTTACTAAATATTTCAGCCCTGTTCCAACAATCTCTTGGAGGAAAGTTAATGGTCATAATCCAAGTAAAGCTCGCCTGAGAAAATCCCAAGCTGTGCTTGAAATACCTAATGTGCAGCTAGAGGACTCAGGGATGTATGAATGTAAGGCTGAAAACTCTCGTGGAAGAAATGTCTTCAGAGGACAGCTACAAGTATACAGTAAGTGTAACTGCACACAGTATTGTCCTGAAATTCTTTGTCCACCCTTAAGGCTTTGGCTACACATGAAGCATTCCAAGGCTCAGCAGAAACAAGATACCATGGTATATAGAGCATATACCACATACCAACAATAGATTTGAATTAAGGTATATATTTTTATTCCTTAGTATTGAATTAAAGTCTGAAACATAAATAATGTTGACTCCTTTGAAGAATTGACTTAAATACAAATTCATATGTGATTTGGTTTTTGTTTGTTTGTTTTTTTTCAATTGAAGAGTATAGCTATAATTTTAAAAGTCTATTTCTTTCAGTTCAGATATAACAATGACATGCAACCTAAACATGAATCATCTCTCAGAAAACAATGCTGGAGATGTTTTAGGATTATTATCACACTTTTATTTTACCTGTGCCTTGCTTAGGTGCTGAGCTTTGTCAAGTTCATTGCACTGGAATGAAAGCTGAAGAATAATCTGTTCTTTACAGAAAATTCTCAATCTAGGCGTGTGCAATTTCCAAAAGTTCTGATTTTAACAAAGTGTTCAACATTTTCTAAGACTCAAAGAAATTTTTTGACTGACCATAAAAGTAATACTGAGTAATGCATAAGATTGAAAATAAAAAAGGAATATTGAATATAAAAGTATTTAACAAACCCTATGAATTCTATTACACTGTTGCTATATTCTAAAGTCTAGAAACAAAAGCCTATGTAATACATATCATGAATACTTACAAGTCAAAGTTTGGCAAATATCACATGTAAGCTTGAGTCCCACTACTTTTTATCAGTTTAAGCCACACTACTTTCTCTATGAATGCTACAACATTAAATATGTAGCAGGAAAGGTCTAATTGGGAGGTTATGCAGCAGATCTTTCAAACTGAATTGTTTACTGTCTTCAAATATCCCAGCCAGTGGAATTCCAAATGCTGCAGTTTAGATAGATCCTCAAGTTAATGGATACATCTAAGAAGAAGTTTCTCCTCTTAATCATTTTTTTTTTTTCTTTTCGCGATTTCAGCCCATGGCTCCTAGTGCCTTCTCTCCATTACTAACTACAGAGTTCTCTGTCTTTGTTACACACTTTCCCCAAATAACTATAGACCAGCATAGTGTATTTACTTTATTTTCCACATATGTCAATATTTTCAGGTCCATAATAAATTTTTCTGTCTCCCCTGGCTTTCCAATCTCTTTCTCTTTACTCCGTTGATTTTAGTGAGTATCAGCACATCTCTGGATCATGATTCTTTCTTTTCATTCTCATCCACCTAGAGTCCAGGGCAAGTTTGTGTCTTCAATTTTTTTTGTTTATGCTGGAAAAATTATGTTATGGTTAAGATGACAGTCCATGCATTCAATTTCAGATTTGCCATCTTGCACTTGCAGCAAAGGTTTTATAAGACTTTTGCTGAAAACAGCAGTCCAAGCCCAGCACCTACTCTTTGCCTCCTACTATGACAATATCCCACTGACATTTCTCAAATTCTTACTATAAATTACTTCCATGAAAGTATAGAAGCTCCAGAAAGTCACCTGGGGTCAGGGGAATTTAGCAGCTGGTCTTTTTGTACAATGTTTCTTAAAATGTTAGAAATTCAGAAAATTTGAGTTTTAAGATGTATCCCAGCTCATACACTTCCTACCTGTTTTTTAGAGCTGTCAAACTACTAGATGCCAAAGCAGCATATAAAGGTGTTATAATTATTCCTGCTTCCCTCTTTCAGAGTTAAAAGAATACAGAAAGTGCTCTTCAAGAGAGAAGCTAAGATGCCATAAAATGAAATTATTTCTTGAAGAGCACCATGCAGCTCTGTGGCATAACATGACAGCAAACATGATATAGTGTCCTACACAACTCTTCATCTCTCACTAGCCTTTTGCTTTGAGCAGAAATAAAGGTGGTACTCAAATCCATGGAAAATATTTACAATGTTAGTTTTGTCCTATTCTGCTTAGATAGAAATATGAATTTTTCATACTTCACCATTGTCTAAATTATATTTTTAGAGTATCTGCCTTTATGGGGTAGAGCACAAATTTAGCTCATTGGTGTGTTATGCAATAGTATTAAGACGTCTTCTTTAACACTTTAGGAAGAGAGTTTCCTTCATATTGTCTCATTCCTCAATTAACAGGTGAGATTAGTACATTAATTTTCACCTCTGCATCAGCAGGCAGCACGGTCAGAACAGGTTACAGAGGAGTTTCAGATGGACAATACCAGCAGTGACCTCCAATACAGCAGGACAAGAAGCACAGACTTTAGTAGGCCCCCACAGGTGCCTTTCCTTGGCCTCAAGATAAAATACTCCCCATGGAGCCACCCTCAGCCTTCAGTGCTCAGGGAGACAGCATTAGTGTCTCACTGGCCTACAAACCTTGGCTACTTTTTCCAGAAGTGTAGAGAATGATATAAGAGGGTTTGTGTGAGAAGGCTTCTACACCAAATTTAGCCAAATGTTACTTCACAAAGCTCTCAGCCTCCTTTGCTGATGGCTGATGTTGCAGGATTTGGGGACATTATCTGAAACGGCCTTTTCTGCTGTATCTTTTGTTCATAACAACAGTCAACATGAATTATTTACCTGTAAGCTCACAGTCTTTTCACTGACATCTTGTTCCTCCAGGTGACAATGATTATTTTGGCTCAAAAATTGAGATGTAGGCCATCATTCCTTAGTAGGGGTTTCTTGTAAAATTTCAGAGCAGTCTGTAGGACCAGCTGTGTCATACTGTGGTCTCCCAATTTGCATATCTCTGTAGGAACTCACTCGCTGTCTGTTTGAATCTTCTTCATCCTGTCAGTTGCATCTGATCTGGGTCACCACAGAGTATTTTGGAGAAAGCCCAGGACACCCAGTCTGCCTGTCTAGTCACATTTAATCACAAACTAGCGATTTTTCGCTTCTTACCTGCTGCTGCAATCCAGATACACCATGACTGCCTGATGCAGCTGACAATTCAGATGTTGTTCAGAAAGTGGTGTTTCAGATGCTGACAACTTCAGATTATTGTAGTCTCAGCACTTAGTGGAAATTCAGCTGTAGGCATTAAAAACATAATTTTTAAAATGCCAGGCATCCTCTTATGCATTGCAACCTATTTTGAGAGGTGTGATTTTCCCCCAAGCGATCTGCTCATCCTGTAAGTTTCTGTGAAATTTTATTCAATCTCAAGTTGATTAATAGAAGAGAGCACAAAAATTAAAACGTGAGTGGATAAATTTGCCACTAACCTTTGTGTTTCTCCTCAAATTCTGGCTAGCAGCATTTTCCCAATGGTAAGCACTGGTATGTGCAATTTCTGCTCCCCTCTCACTCTAAACTTTTTGGGGTTTTTTCCATGTTACCTACTCACTTCTGCCAGGATCAGCAGGGGGTGGTGATGTGAAGTGATTATAAAAACACATTTTTGGCTGTTTTTTTTTGGCTGTTATCAGTTCCCTCATCCTGCACACAGCAGTGCCTTCCTGGCAGCTGGAGGGAAGGCTTGCCATAACACAAGAGTGGAAAAAGCATCTGACAGCAGGAATATTCTGTAATTCAGTGTAACTGACCATGCTGATTTTCAAATCTGCTTTAATTACTTCCTTATAAAAACTGTATGGGAAAAAAAAGTCCACTCCTGCCACTACAGGTTAGTCCCACACAGTAAAACTGGCAAGAGAAGACATTCTGTAGTCAAAATTGTACATTAGTTTTAAATTGCTTATATTGACTTTCTCACTTATCTTTCTCAATATAGTAATAAAGTAGCTTCTTCTACTTTACTCTTCCCAATTAATCTCATATAGAGGAAAATAATTTTTTTTACCTCAAACTCTGTATTCATTCACATTTTAGGACATTATTTGAAGTCATTTGTCTATGTAAATTTTTTTCCTTACTTTCTCTCAGGCAAAAGGCTGCTTAAAATTTTGAGAAATAATCTAAATTTTCTGCACCTTAATTTCATTTTGCATAGATGATTTAAAAACTGGCCTGTAAGCTTTCGGATTTATTGACAATTTATGTCTGTGAAATATTTTGACATCCTTGAATAAACAGGTGCAGAAATGCAGCATAAAATAAATCATGGATTGGAAGATGATTTAAAAATGTCAGAAACACAGTACAGATCCCTGGCCCAACACTGATAAAGACTACTGAATACTAAAATGCATCCTTCTCTTCTCATAGTCATCTCAAAACTTTTCACTGGGCTGATTAAAAAACAGGCAGACACCTATTTTTTTTCCCAAGAATAATGTTGTATTTATAAGAGAAAGAAGGTCTTGTTATTTTTGAAATCTTGTTAAATTTTCTAATTAAAATTGAGTGGAATTATGGAATGACATTTTCTTTGAATACAAATATATCAGGGTTACATTAAGATACTTTTATTAAAAGACCCAAAAATGGTACATTGAGTCAGAGGTTGTACATTTAGTTAAATACTACAACGTTAAAAGTACTGATGGGATTTTAGAACAAGGGTTTTGATTTTATGGGGAGTGACCCTTGCTAATAAGCAGCAAGGGAATTCTCTGTGATAAAGTAAGGAGTACATAGAGAGAAAAATAGAAGCCAAAAAGTGATGAACAGTATTTCTCTCTTAATCATGCTTTCAGCTCTATTCCAGCTACATCTACCGATTGCTTTGCTACTTTATTCTCAAAGGGGTGGGAATCTTGCCTTCACTGATGGCAAGTTCAACAGCTTGAAAAATGTGACTTCAAAGGCCATTTAGGCTATGAGGAGAAAATTTAGAGTAGAAATACCTCAACTAATGGAAAAAGGTTGTTCTGAGCAATCGGTCATAGCACTGTGATTTGCAAGTTTGTAGTTTCAGGAGAAAACCTGTGCCACAGCTGTGCTAGCAAGACAGCCACAAAGGGTAGGGAACAGCAGTTCTGAAGAGGACAAGTCTGCAGCCAGGCTTGGGGCAGCTTTGTTTCAATGTAAAAATGGGCACACACTTTTCTGGATGCTCTGGCTCATGATGAGTTCAAATTCAACATAGAAATGTGAGACTATATATGTTTTGTGTCAAATAGTGCAATTTACAGAAAAGCAAAATAATGAAATTAAGTAAATCTAAGTAGGAACAGTTTAGTTCCTCTTTGAAACTGCATGATTTTATGGTACCACTGGCTGTCTTTTATGACTTTTTTGAGACACATTTAACTGTCTCATCTTCCAGAATCATATTAATGTAGTTATTTTCAAAGGAAATAATTTCTTCTCAGCGTGCTTCCTTTGTGCATATTGAAGCACTCAAAATGAGAACAGCAACTATACAGTGCACTTGAATTATATTTTTAGGACAACAGACAACAAATAAGCAGGGACTACCAAAAGCTATTTCTGCATATTTTTATAGAATCCTTTGTTATAACTTTAGAAAGTAGAAATTCAACACAACAGAGCACATGTAGACAATTTTGTGTGTTGCCTTGGCTGCAATAAGGAAGAAGAATAAGAAAGCAGAGGTTTTTTGTCTTGGGTTTGGGAGTCGGGCTGGGTCAATCTCTCTTTTTCTCTACCAAAAAGGAAATGAGTGATTCTTCTTCTAATATATTTTCAGCTTCTGACAAATGTCTGGTCTGGGACTCCGAAGCAGACTATTCCCTGCTTAGGAGTGATAGACACCTCGTTCACTTTCTTTATCATCCATGCACAAGATGTAAGCTAGAAGCAGTTAGTCATCTGTCATGCCTTTTCATATCTTCTCACGTCTTTGATGGATGACCTGTCAAATGCCAGCTAGATTCAAAGATTTATTTTTAAACCCAATTCCCCATGTTTAAGTACATTATCAATTATCTGACATTTGAAACAGAGACTTTGTTATGACAGATCTGGACTTCTATTCATACCATACAGAATTTTACATCCCTTCAGCAATGCCTTTTAGCTACTTATTCTTTATTATTTGGAAAAACAGCAGAAAACAACAAAAACAAACAAACAAACAAAAAAATCCCAAACCAACATTTGATACCATTAAGTTAATTATCATCATCTATCACTCTGTGTTATACAAAGTGATATGGCTACAGTATGAAAACCCAAAAGCTGTTTTTTAAGCACATATTTTTATTTCTGCATATCAATGCTCAGTTTCTCACTGAGTCATATAATGTTTTCCAAATCATAAGATCCTACAAACAGCCATCTGATTGATTGACACATTAAAGTTCTACTTCTCTGAAAAAAGTATTCCTTGTTTTTTATGGATTATTTCATGAAAGGTATGTACTAGTGATCACATATACAGGTATCAACTGACTGCCTTTAAAAAAAGACTTAATATTGATTTACTGTGTAATTTATGTTTCTGATGAATGCTGGAAATCTCATGGGTTCTGTGCTTAAACATGTTAAAAGCATTTTCCCCCTTGAAATATGAATTAAACTTAGGACACTTTAACAAAAATATGTGCAAATACCTTACCAAATTCACAGTCTTTCCTCGCTAAATAAATAATGATTTCCTTGTAAACTGAGAAAATGACATGAAACACAGCCTGTGACAATCACCTCCTTACTACAATTCAAATATCTTAGGTTTTGTAAATTATTTAATGTTCTATTGTGCCCACCAAACATTTGTCTTAAATTCAGGAATAATGAACACAATAACATACAGTATTGCAGTTTAATCCATTGGACTTTATAAATCAGGCAGGTTTCTATTCTTGTTCATGTTACTGCTCGCTACCTGGTACCATTGCAGCAATTCCTTTAAAGTTTGTAAAGGCCATTAAATTAAGCTTTGTAATTGGTTAGGTCTTTGCACATCAGCTAGAGACTTACCACCTTAAAATCTTTGACTCTAACATGGCAATTTTTTCTTGCAGCCTACCCACACTGGGTGGAGAAACTTAACGATACACAATTAGACAGTGGAGATCAGCTCCGATGGGAATGCAAAGCCACTGGAAAGCCAAGGCCCACATATCGCTGGCTGAAAAATGGAGCTCCTCTCTGGACACAGGTACACCAGACAAGGAGTCACCTGTCTGTTGGATGCTTCCCCTTTCATTCAGAAAAAAACAGTTAAAGATAGCACTGAAAAGTTCTTCAGAAATGACAGTTTGGTTAATGCAAAAAGTATGATGACCATCGCATTTTCAACTCAGTTTGTTCTCTGCAAGTTACAGAACTCATCATGAAGATATTAAAATGGTTCATGTAAGACTCTTAGAATGTAAAAGTGTTTTACTACAATCACCTGATATATTTTAGAATTAGACATAAATAAAATTCTCTTTTTCTTTTAAAAGACCATTGATGGCATGATGTCTTTTATTTCACTTTTTTCTGTTTCTCTCATTGAATCATCCCATACAAAGTGGGTTTTTTTTGCCTAATACCTTTCCATTTTATAGTCTTAAATTATTTGGAATAAAGAAAAGTTTTGAAAATTTATTAAATCTATTTTTCCAGATTAAAATAAAGCTTTTGATTCTGAGAGAAAATATCTATATATTCAAATGAACTCACAGAATGGATTAATGAATATAAAAGATGTAATATCTTCCTTTTCAGCAAATGTCCCTTCTACCTCTCTGTGAACATCAACCAATTATGCAAACAACCAGAAAGAAAAGATAAAAACAGTTTACTTTTGAAGCTGTGAGGCATTGAAAATAGGTTACTCTATTCATTTCTGCCTTTTTAGATGGAGCCATTAGTGCTGAAATTGGAGCAATTTAAATATCTCTACTTTTTGGTTCTCTGATTTTCCAAACCATTAGCTTCTCCAGGCTCTAAAATTTCAAATTAAATTTTACTTTGAGATGGGTGAGGGCTTACACCAAACTGAATTTTTTATCATGGTTTCCTCTGCATTCCCAAACAATTTATGCCTTATCAATTTTAACTTATAAAAACTGTTATAATGAAACTTAGAGTTGTTTTATAGCAGTTCAAATTATTCATATTATAGCTTCATGAAATACTCACTTCTATAAACAGTTATTGATGTCCCTTCTCTTCCAGTTGTGGTAATTATTTTCTACTATCAGGCCTTTCAAATAAGAAATTTGTACTAATGATGAAAGCAATTGGACCCTTTCATTCTTACTTATGCAAGCAATCTTTCATATCTGCTCTTAAAAAAATAGCACTCTGACTGAGACCAAACATTTCTGACATATTTGAAGATCATCAGATATATCTATGATGATTTTTCACCTCCTTAATGTTCCCAGGATGAGGTGCTTTTAAAAATTCTGTAAGGGTAACAGCAAACAAACAAGCAAGCAGAAAAAAATGAACCTTCGAATACAGTGAATTGCTGTGAAAATATTTACTATCAAATATTTTTGACTTTTTATTCTTGCAATTTCTTGTATAAGAAGAAAAAGGTAAGCCCAAGGAAATTTGTTGCTCAGATTTGTTTTAGGTTCCTTTTTGTCTCTTCACCTTAAGCTAATAGCACAGCAAATTTCCAAAGTCTTTTTGCTTTTCTAAAATAATATTTAATTTTTATTTTAATTCCATTACAGAGCAGGCTTGAGATGATGAATGGTGTTCTGATGATCCACAGTGTGAACGTCTCGGATGCTGGAATGTATCAGTGCTTAGCAGAAAATAAGTATGGTACAATTTATGCCAGTGCTGAGCTGAAGGTTTTAGGTGAGTATTGGAAAATAAGCTGTTCCTTTTTGCCCCTTTTGAGAATTAATTTCTTTCTTAGACTGTTGTGACAAGGAACAGCTTCTGCCAGTCCAAACAGCAGAGGAGATAAAAGTGGTTTCTTTTTATTCTTGTTACTTATGTGTGGGCAAGTCCTTTGTTGCCCCAGAAAGTGTAGGGCCTTCTGTTAGCCAAAAATTTTCATTCATACATAACTGAATCAGTAACATTTTGTGAATATTTCTCATATAAGGCAGCTTCAATTAAAATAAATGGAAAAGTATTTTTATTCCTTCAAATGTATGTGCAGGGGATGAAATTTAAAGAAAGTAAATGTATTTTAATCTCTGATAAAATTAATTTATTAGTTCTATTTTGGTCATTATTCAAAGGCAATTATGCATGATCTTAGTTTCAAAAATCTTCTTATGAAGTCACCAAAACTGATTGAATAATATAAATTACATACTTGTGTGAATATCCTCCACAGAAAAGCAAATACACTACATAGTGTAACCTGGAAATATGACAAAAATGTCGTTATCCAAATGCTGAAGCAAGCAGTTTAAGAAGAAAAACCTGAAGAACTTTTCAAAACTCTAATTTTCCTTAAAGTGAACTGTAGCAACATGCAATGGAACAATAGTGATAAGTGCCCTTCCAGACGATTAAGACAGACTTTTAAGACTCGTATCATGTTTATTAGGGTATGATGTAGCAGGAAGAAAGGTGCCCACCAAAGTAATTTAATGGTCATACCAGAGATCAGACCTGCACATGAGAATCGTTCCTATAAACTCCCAGTCAAATGAGTAACAAAGCTATTATTGCAGAAATATACTGTATTTCAGCTAACATTTGGTTCTTTTGGCAAATAACCTTTCTAGTACATTTCAGATATTTCCTATTAAAATCCAAAGCCAGTGATTGTTCTCTTTTCATCACTATTTTTTGGTAATTTGTGATTCAGTCAACAAAACTATTGGCTACAGCATTCTTTTGCTCTGTTTTTTGTATTTGTTATAAAATAGGTATAGCTAGTATGCCAGGTAGTTACACACTTATGTCCTTTAATATTAGAAATAGAACCTGTATATTATTGCAGTAAAACTGCCTTTTCATTTTCTCATTTGTAACATTGTACCTCTGTTAAATTTTAACCAAAATATTGCACTAAAGATGCAGTTGTGTTTAATTTCCTGTCTTACCAAAGGGAAAAGAACAGAATAAATTGTCCATATAAATATCTCTGGCATGATGATTAACCAAAATAATGGTAGGAAATTCCTATGTATTTGAGGCAATGAAGTGTAAAATCCTTGTAGGTGTAGCTTAAATAGGTAGCTTTAGCTTTGCAAAAGTAGTTCCAGAAAAACACAATCAAATGAGATTATTTGAGAACTAATGTCCTTTCTTGGTGTGAAATTACAGTAGTGTCATTTTTTTATGCATTTATTATCTTAGCTTTTGTTTGTAAACAACGGGACTTCTTAAAAAGCTAAATACTAAGAACAAGACATGATTAAATATCTTCTATTAAGAAGTTCTCGTACTGAAATTCCCAGTATTCAGACAAATATAAGAAGTGAGAGCAATATAATTCCTCTAACAAATAAATAGTAATATTTTTTGTATGCATTAACTCTAGAGAGTGCATCTTGGATAGCTGGGGAATTAAAACTTAATTTTATTTTGAACTATTTATTCCTAACAAGTTTTTTATGAAGAAAGGATGGGAATAGTGTAGTTAAAACATCTGTATTATTTAATTTCTAAAGCTGTTTGATTTCACAAGTAGTTTAATCTGCTGATGTGAAAGATTTCTCAATAATCTGTAGCTGGATTAAGTTATAAATCTACCATATAATCCTGGCTGCTGATTTCAAATGTTTTATAAAATTTCGACTTTGACATAATAATTTCAAAGAGACAAGTGGAGATTCTATTTCCAAAAACAAATCTATTTTTCTAATATTGTTAGAACATGAGGAAACAGAAGGCTCTGATTGTTCTCAGTAGAGTTAACGTATTCTTTTTTAACAGCTTCAGCTCCCACTTTCCCACTCAACCAAATGAGGAAAACAATAATTGTTACCAAGGGCCAAGAAGTTGTCATTGAGTGCAAGCCACAAGCCTCTCCAAAGCCAACTATCACTTGGA
Source organism: Poecile atricapillus (assembly GCF_030490865.1). Lineage (NCBI taxonomy): Eukaryota > Metazoa > Chordata > Aves > Passeriformes > Paridae > Poecile > Poecile atricapillus. The sequence goes on along the minus strand of NC_081249.1, from coordinate 76,750,093 downwards.
AGAAAGGCGACAAAGTGTTAAGGGAGAATAAGAGGTCAGAAGTCTGTTTGGTAAACTAAATATTGTGTTTGTATGTTGGATTCTGCGATATGATATGAATAAGAATATGCTGAACATTGGCCTGGGTATGGCATAATTATTTTGTCAAGCTGATTTGTTTGACAGTTGTGACTCTACAGTTTCCACAATATTGAAATGAAAAAATCTTAAAATTGTTCGGAGATGCAAAGACATGAAAAGGTGCTGTTATTTCGTGGTGTTTAGTCTCTATTTTCTGTTATTAATTTCAAAAACCTTTCAATTATTTTATAGAGGTACTACAAATTTGGTGTATGAGAATATCAAAAGCTTAGAGGCTGAAGCATTCAGGACCACATAAAATATAAAATGTGCTTATTCATTTGAAATAATTTTAATAAGGCAGATTTACAGCTTGATCACAATGGAACTCTATGTAAGAATAGCTTTAAATTTATTCAGAGGTGGAAAATATAATTCCATTATAGAATTTAATTATACTGGTAATTTCTGTACTCAGCAGCATATCTGTTTAACAGATTATGCTTGATTAAATAAGTTCTGTCCAGCTTTGTATGGTAAAAGTAGTTTAAGCACTGCAGGTTAAATGCCAGATGTAATTGCACTTTACAAGATAGCTTATCTGTACACTAGAATAGTTTTGCCACTCTGCACATGGTCTTTAAGTACAAAGAGCAATCTTTTCCTTTTTCTGGTAATGTGGTATGTGAATGAACCATTTAAAATGACTTGTGTAGGATTAATCAGAAAGATAAAAGCAAGACCCCCTTTTGTTGAATTTATGCAATACTGAGGGAAGCAGCAGAGTGCATCTCTCCTCATTAACTGCAAAAGCTATTTTGTTATTTTCACCTCATGACATTTGTTTTGTTGTGAGAAGGAAAAATGGGTAACTTCTTTTACCATATTGAATTTTTTTTGTTGAGGGGGAGAGAGCAAAACAGCATTATATACAACATTTTGCTAACAGGAGTAAGTTGTATAATTTGCATTAAAGATATGACAGATTCATATTACTAAGGAGCAGAAAATATAAAATATTCTGACACTGATGTCTCTATGCTCTACCTACAGAGTTGATACTTTTCACTGCATGACCTTTTCCTCTCATCTCCGCAAAACTCACTCTTACCACATGGAAATCATATTTTAATCCAAGACCAGCAAAGTATTTTGGTAATTACTTCATATCTGTCCAAAAATAGCCTAACTCTGAAATTAAAAATCTTACGAAAATGGACCTGGAGTTTCATTTTTTGGTATTTGTAGCTTTTGATACTTGCTGGTTTTGACAGAGGCTGGAATAGGAAATGATGAAACATGGATAAAGAAAAGTTGGTTGAACTATTTCAGATGTTTGAAAGAGGAGGGTTGCATTCAACTTAATTTTTTAGTCAGCTGTTCAAGGATTATCTTGTGTCATTCACAGAAGTCTCCCTACATCTACTGTCTATAGAGGGGTGGGCGTGAGAGGAATATCAGTTTCAAGGGAATCCAGTTCTGCCTCTATACAGTACACTTTAAACAAAAATAATAGTCTTTTTGAAGAGAAGGTGAGGAAGCCTACTGTGATTTGTGAAAGGAAGTGTAAATGAAGATTGTATGTGTCTTTCCATGCTTTGGGCACTCTGAGAAGGAAAGAACTCTGTTAAAAAAATTTTAAAAAGGAATAAGCTGACATTGTAACCTTATCAGTGTGCTTTAAAAGTGGGTTTTCTTCATAGTCTGCTGATAAAAAATTAAAAAAAAAAAAATAGGAACTGTCATCTGATGTTTGAATGAACTATTGATTCCTTAGAGGTTAAAAATAATAATTTTAAAAATAGCAAAAAAATAGCAACATGCCAGTTAAATAAGGATGGGCAAGGGTAGAACAAGGATTGAATAATACATTATCTTCTCTTCTACCACAGTTTTTATCTCTTCTAAAGTGTGTGTATCAAGTGCATATTGTGTTTAAGTTTTGTGAAGTCTGTGAGCCCAGAAAAGGAATTTGACACTTTTAGCAACATCAATAATAAAGAGACCTTCCCCTCTACAGGAAAGAAAAAAAAAACCCACTTGTCCAGTGGGTCTGCTATCATCTATTCCATATCTTCGAAACTCTGTTTCCCCTTAGGTTTTTTTTATTCATCAAAAGCTGGTTGACAGAAATACCTCTAGTTACATTTCCATAGGTAACTGAAGAGAAGGTTGATTGTTGCTGTGGGACTTGTGGCTGGGTACAGTTCCCACTGCAGTCAGACCTGGACTCAAACTCCTGGAATTTAATGCAGTCTGAAAGCCTCAAATGTTTCAGATTCATTGGAAAGCCATGCACTTGGGAACATAACTGTGGAAAGCCTTCATTAGCTTCATTCTTGGTCTCTTTTACCGTTGAACAAATTATCCAGTTCAAGGCCTTCGTATCCATAATATAGCTATGATAGGCCTTGTCCCCAGAAATCATTTTGAGCTTCCAGGTAATTTGATTCCTCTTGGAAATCATCTGCATATTGTAACAGGTTTTTTCAGTTGAGTTTCAAATGAGTGGCAAGTCTATGAGATAGGTCCAAAAATATTAAGATATTCAGTTATTTCAGTTATTATATGTCAGTTATTTTCCAACAAGAAGTGTGGCTCTGAGTTTTACAATCTCAAAATATATTAAATCTGATGAAATTACTCCTATAGAAAGATAGTTATTTAATAAAGATTCTGTAGTGTTTATAATTCATTCTACTAAACACAGATAAAGATCAGGAACTGATGCTAAAGATATTAAATAAATTACATGATATTGGAGATCTTCTATGCAGAAGACTAGAACTTCCAAAGATCAAGGCATAGTCTGTGAAACAAGACATTTTGTGATCAGCATTTGAATGAAATTCAAGTCTCTTTCAAATATAATTATCTCAGTGAGTCATTAATACATTCACTCAAAGCTAATTTCATCAGGAATTTCACCTAGCAGTTAAAATAAAGGAATTGTTATACTTCTATTTTGGAATTAAGATACAGCTGAGCACAACACCAATGTCAGTGATATAGGTAGAGAACATTTTTAAGCTGCATATTTTCATTAATCACCTTGCAATAATGAAAATTCTTAACTATCTTTACTAACCACTTGTCTGTGTACTCCTGTCTCATAGGCTGGTAGATGATTGTGTCTCATTTATGGCAGGCTGTGATAATATATGCACTGGTTATTGATTTGAACCATATTTCCATCCATAAGAATTTGTAAAGAACTTTGGAGCATTTTAGTTCATAACTAGTTTTGCTTTTATAGGAAAGGGAATTATATTGGAATCAAAGTCTGAAAAAAAAATTCTTGCTTTGATTTTTAGTAAACAGTTTGGTTGAAACTTTAATTTAGAGCCTAAATAGGAAGAATTACGCCCATGGGCAAGAGTTCAGTGATCAAAAAATATTTTTGTGTAGTTTCTGGAATATTTCAATCAGGTACTTCCTGAAATGTAATCAAACCATCACTTAGTACATAAGCATCAGCTTCTAAACAAGACCAAGAACAAGACCAAGACCCAACCCACTCAGATCACAACGCCATGAAGAAGCCTGTTTATAATTAAGCATTTTTTAACTTACATATCAAACTAAAAGAAAGCAACAAAAGTGATGTTTTGTAGACCATAAATGTTATAATGCACACTAGAATGGACTAGAATTTGGTCAGTTACAACAACATAAATCATGAGTTCTACTAACAAAGTCAACGATTAAATTTAGGACAAATACTTTTTTAAAATGTTTTTAGTTCCTGTATTCAAGCATCAGGTATTTTATAAGGATTTACAAATGCATAACTTTTTGTGAGCCATTACTCCATGAGCTGTAGTCTTTTTCTTCACTTTCTTAAAGACACCCTCTTTTATAATCTAGATTGCCTTGTAGTGGTGGCTACAGCTTATATTTAGACAGATACACCTGAGGAGTCAAAAGTATTGAAAAGTCTAATAAGTCCTTGTTCATTTGTTTTTGTGCTTTCTCATGCAACTAAAATATTCTCTTCATTAAACTTATATTAAATTATTACTCTAGCTCATTATTTCTATTATTTCTATTATTATTATTTCTATTACATATCCATTAGTTTTAAAATAATTTGAAAGCACTCTAACAGTGAAAATGTTCTCTTTAGTCTCTATTTTTTATTCTTTACTAAGACTACCAAGCAATAAAAATAACAATAATAATAATTTAAAAAGCATAGTTTAACCAAAAAATGTGTCACTGAGGAATAAATCACAGCTTAACATAAACGGGTAACTGAGGGAGCAGGACTATTCTAGTCCCAATTCTGTGCTGCTTTATTTTGCTTTTGTTCTTTTCCTTTTGAGGCTTCTCAAATTATAATGCATTTTTAATCATTGTTTTACACTGTAATTTGTGTTTAGATTAATATTTAATCTAAAAAAAGAAATCAAAATATAGTGATGACCTAATACCTATGTATTCATTGGTAATGTAGTTCTATGTTTATGGATTTTTTACTTTCCATATGGCACAGAGGCACAGCCTAAGCTTTCTCCTTCACCTCACAGAACAAGCTGTGCAGAAAAGCATTAACAGTCTCTGAAGGTCAGATTCACCATAGATCACCAAGAACAGAATAGTGCCAGTGTCCTTGTGGCCACTGAGTAATTGTTCATATTGATCCACGTATGTCCCAAATTAACTTTTGCTGAAGACCTAAATACACTAAGCATTTCTGTGGGGAAAATAAATGGTAGCAAAATTCCACCTGCCACTTCAGATCAGTCACTTTTCCTATGGAGCAATTTGCTTCATGTGTTCTGCTCCTGTTTGAAGGAGTTCTGGATATAAGATGAGAAAACTTGGTATGTTAAGCAGCGGAGGGAGTTTTAGACATTTTGAAAGTAATAGGCTGGGTTTGGCCAGGACACAAACTTCAACATCCCTATTCTTGCAATACACAATCACAGTGGTAATTTTATTGATTTTCAAGTAGGTAAAATCTTTCTCCTTTTTTTCTGAACGATATAAAAGAATTACAGAACAGCAGTGAGTAGCATGGAGCTCTGGATAGCACCCGGTCCACTCCCAGGATATCAGAGCAGTGTCAGCTAGAACAGATTGCTTAAGGCCATGTCTAGTCAGGTTTTCAGTAACTCCAAGGAGGGAAGCAGTGCAGCCTATCTGGGAAATTTGCTCCTATTAGAGTTAAACACCCCTACAGTAAACCAAAACAAAAAAAACAAAAACACCAAACAAAAAAAATCCAAACAAACAAACAAAAAAACCCTTTTAATATTTAAATGTAATTAATGTTTACATGGAATTGCATGTGTTTCAGTTTGTGCCCGTTGTCTCTGCCCTGTCACAGAGAAGCATCTAACTACGTCTGTTCACTTCATCCCTTCAGAGTGGATGCATCAGTTGACCAGTGCCTTCAACAGCTTGGAGGCTCTGATCTGTAATAATTACAGCCATATAATGAATTTATATCAATGTGTCTTCCATGACACGGGAAATTCTCCATTCAGATCTGTGCCAAATCTGCCTGGCCACCAAAACTCATAAAATAGAGATGTCACTTCCCCATACAAAACCTGCCCAGTGTGTATTGCCATGTTGCAAAGTTACTTTCTGCTTGCCATATTCTTCACTTCCTGCGTGCCTCCCCTGAGGTGGCTGGGACTGACTTGCAGTTGTAGAGAAACCTGTAAAAGCTTTACTTTGAACAGCAAAGCACTTGACATCAATTGCAAGTTCTCTGACAGTTATTCCCTTAATAATACAAATAAAGTAAGTGGATACTGAAAATAGGGAGGTATGGATATTTGTGGAGTTACTGGACATTGAAAATACAGAGAATTATTTATGAAGAAAATTTTGTCTTCATAGATACACGAGTACAAAATTTCAAGCAATACATTGACCTGTGAGGAACAGGAGAACACTAAACACTGCTCATTAGGTGAGAATCATCGTCTATAGGTACTAAACTTAGAATAAAGACACTAGAGGGGACAAAGTGTTCAAGCTGTGTGTAACAATACATGAGGGAGTAATTGAGGCTGCTAAAATTTTGACTTGAACTAAGCTTGCTTTATTTTGCTTTCTTTCCATTATGTTTCCCTAACATTCAGCAGCTGTAAAAGAAGTCAGAGAAAAGAAAGAGAAGAAAGAGATATTTTACAGGGACATTAAATTCCAAATACAAATATTATACAAAGACACAGAGAAATCTGATGCTATTGCTTTTTACCTACCTTCAAGTCAATGCTGAAATCTTTGAACTCCAAAAGTAGCTGTCCTGTATGCCTAGATATTTCTTCTATTCCACTTTGCTATGTAATTAGTGGAAATACATAGAGCATTTGAATCTAAAAATATCATCATTCAAAACCTTAGAAATAGATATGTTTTTATAGTCTTCTGGTCTCTCAAACTCCGTCATTTTCAGTTTTGACAGTTTCTTATTACAGTTTTTTCTCTTCACTCTACTGTATTTAAGGACCTGTCAATGTTTCCTTTCTAAGTTCCTATTTTAATAGCTTTTCAGCTTAATTACGATGGAAAAAATCAGAGGAAAAGAAGGGTGTTTCAGAGCAACAGCAAGAAAAAGATTGAGTTTGCAGGCAAAATTTGTATTCATTTATATAAAATGCTTTGGTTTGTACATGTTCTGTTATGCTTTTGACTATGAACATGTAGCTTAGGTATATATTATATGCTTTACCTCATAATCATGGTGGTAGCTTTCCAAGAGAATTTCAGTTCCATCTGACTGTGGTTTGTATCATTTGTTTGAACTGAAAACTATGGACTGTGAAGACAAAAAAGAAGTATATATGTAAAATGGATGGAAAATTATTCTGAATCATATTTTTATATTTGTCTATTGGTCCCTGAATTGCAACAGGCTCAACTTGTTCTTGGCACAAGCTTTCTTGTATTTGTGCTATCAGCCACACAGACAGCAAAGTAGCTCAGCCTACTACCATTCCAGATTTTTGTAAGAAAAGAACACCCTTTATTTCCTCATAGGAATGAAATATCTTTGGAGTTATTCAAACTACAGGGGCAAAATTTAAAGCAATTTGAAGATCTTACTCTGTGCCCCCAGTTAAATATCCAAAGAAAATTACTATTTGTATGTTTTAATTAGTTTAAAAAATAACATTTCCCACAGAATACCAAATAATTTATCTTTTTGTATCCAAGTAAATGATTATCTACAACATCCTACATGACTTCTCTGAACTGAATTTCTTCGCAGGAATGATATTGAGGACAATATTTTCTATTATTTGTCCTTAATACAGTACTTCATAGACAGCTGTGTAGGCACTCACTGACTCTTTTTAAAGAAATAAGTCTTGATTCAAATCAGAAGTATATGTTTAGGAAACAGAGCATTATAGTCTACTTTAGAAATACATTAGTCTATTTTAGAAATACATTCTCTTCTTCGTACATTGGCTTGAAATTTGAAGAAATGTTCCACCACATCTTACCAATTTTCAATTCAAGCAGAATTTATGTGAAATTGGATACACAGCTCCCTACAATAACCCCCACTGCCCTCCAGCTGCTTTGGCAAATCTTACATAATTACTCTTTAATATTCATCAGGCACATGTGGGCATTTTGGACCTCTGCAGGTACCTACAGACTAGACACTAATACTTGATGAACTGAGTCCCATCCTGCAGGATCTTGCTCTTTAGTATTTCCATGAAATTGCATTTCCTTTTTTTTGACTCAGTTACTGAACTTTAAGTATCCCATAGATATTATGTAGTCCTAATTAAAAGAAAAAGCTGAAAAGCTCAACCATTTAAGTTGCTGACAACATACGATATTTGATCTGCTGTCCATGCCTTGAATATCTGCTGACAACTAATTACCATTTGAGCAACAAGTTCATGAATTTTGATTTTAACTATGATTCATTTCTCTGTTGTTGTTATAAATGGCTGCCTCTTTGTTCACCACACAGGTAGAATATTACAAATCATCAGTGGCCTAAAGGTTTTTCTTTACTTAAGGCTCTTCAGACTCTGACTTTCAGCATCATTTGCCCTTAAAAGAAACTTCATCAAAAAATCTTAGGAATTTTAACAATTAAATTCGTGCTACCAACTCATCCATAGATTCCCAAGGGGAAATTTAATGATCAAAAAGTAGTGAAGAAGGAAAATACGCAGGACATTAAGAAAGAGGAGCTTCATGACAGAAACTCTAATCTTCCTGAGAGAGTGCTGCAAGTCACTTCTTTTCAACTTTTGCATAAATCATGGTCTAATTTAGCTGTGGCAGGCTCATAATGGGAATTAGAGAGCTGGTTATAATGTAGAAAAGGGAAACAATGATAACCTTGACTAAATAGTGAAAGCAAATGGCAAAATCATCCCTTGACAGAAGTCTGTTGCATTGTTCTAATAACTGAGCATATTACGTGAATTTTTAGAACATAAAGATTTGGACACACATGTAAACAAGTCTCAGTCTTCACTCATGTTTTCTTACAGAGAACATGGTTAAGGAAACAGTCCAGTACCCAGAAATATTAAAAGTTATGTGCTTTGTGGACTTTGGGCAAGAGACTTGCTTTTCTGTATCTATGTGCACAGTTAGGCGTGGTTTCAGTGACAAACTGCCAAAATTTCCATCCCTCATCTCAGGCCTCTTGCTTTACAGTGAAGAGATTGAGGAATCCAATTTAGGTAAAAAATTATCCCTTTATTTCACCTGATCTTTGTTGACTGTATATTTTTTTTTTTTTTTTTTTTTTTTTTTTTTTTTTTTTTTGCTAGATCATTGCTAGATCATTGCCCTTCTCAGCAGGTCATACAGATGCAGTCATGCCTGTGCCAGAGCAGCCCAGGAAGGACTGGAGTGATGAGCCATGTCCTGGGACAGGTGCTCACAGCAGTGTCCAGGACAGCACACACACCCAGGCTCTCATTTTTCTGCCTATACTTGCTCTGCACCAGTTAGGACAGATGATTCACCCACACAAGGAAATGAAAAGCTGTTTTGTAATCCCAGCTGGGATTTCACTGGGATGCAATCAGCTGAGCTGTTCCTGGCTGGATTTTAGCTCCCTCAAGTAGCTGCCCCCAGTAGTCCCTAAGTATTTTAGGAATTTCAGCATGCCAAAAGCCAGTCCTGCTACCCTGTCTGCACCCTGCCACCATGTTTTAAAGTTTAACATCATTGAAAACGTTTCTGTGATTACTGACCACTATATGGGGGGAATACGCCTATTTTTTTTCCCTGATGAAGAAATAATCACTGTTTAAGTGATAGAGCACATGGGAGTCTTAGCCAGAATCTCTGGGCATTATCACTGAATTGGTCACAAGATAAGTAATAATTTCTATGGCTCAGTGACATGTAACCATACAGCAATAAACTGTTTCAAGGTCCTAGGAACCAAGTCTATTTTTAAATTACAAAGGAGTAGAATGTGAAAGAAGTTCCCAAGACATTGTGGGAAAGTTGAAACGTGAACCCAGATATCTTGGATTGAAAAGTTTTGTCACACTCTAGAATATGAGCATGTACTTCAATTATATATTTTAATCTATAGCACATATTGCATTTTAAGTGATACTTAATATTTTTTAAATCTACCAGTCAGCATCCATGATCTGTGTGGAGGTTACAAAGATCTTCTACACATGGGCTGTCAGAATTCATTTTGCACTGGAAAATCTGTTTTACAGGGAATATGCTTTCTTATCTGTCATAAATCTAAAATAATTAGGGTGGCTTTTCAACAGATTATCATCTATTGCATCTAGAGTTAGTGATCTTTGTAGGTATATTGTGAAATTTATTATTAAATTTCAATATTAAAGAGGAATTTTTGATGCCTTTGGCATTTTCTCTCACATTATGTTCTGACATTCTCCAGTCTGTCAGTCTCAGAAATCAACGGACTCTCAGTATTTACATGCTAATTGGTCCCAGAGAAGGAGAATAAGTCTATGCATATTTTTATAAAGTTAGATATATTTTCAGAAAACTAAATTTTGTGCAAAAACTTTAACAAGTGATTCATTATTTAGAAGAAAAAAAATGGTGGAGACTGGCTTTCTAATGGCATTAGATTAAAAAAAAAAAAGAAAAAAGAAAAATAATTTAAAAAAATACAGTAATCTAGAAAACAATCCTACAATTAATCCACGTAGTCGAGATAGAAAATAATGACTCTCTCAAGATCAATGATCTTCAGGTCTCTGCCTAACCTTATAAACACATTCCAGTTAATATATGACCATAAATTTACTACCCAATCAGCAGTCTCAGTGGTGTATTTCTAAGCAATATATGGCAATGGAGCTCTATATTACCTAGCAAAAAGATACTATAGATCAGAATAAGGGATACTGTCCTGTTTGCATTTTGCATACTTTCAATTACTGTGGAACCTCAGTCCTGCTGTTGTAAAGGTTCAGATTTCCTTCACTGTGAAAAATAGATTTTTTTCCCTATATTTTATGCCATTTTATCTATAAAGAAAGCCAAAGTATTCCTTTTAGTATTATGAAAATTAGTATCGCACAATTGCTGATAATAGGTTACATTTCTTGTCTTTTAACAGTATCATCTCATGCTCTCATTTGGACAAGAGGTTACTTTAAAAGAATTTTAAATATAGTGTTTCTCCCTAGTAAATCATAACAAGAAGGCAAGAATTTTACAATATTGATGAAAAACAACGTGAGTGATCTATCACTGCTTTTCAATTGTAAATTCACTTACCACTGGAAAGACACTATGTGGTTGTGTGTAACACAATTTTAAAATGGCATATTACCAGTATCAGTGAAAATCACATTACTCTGATAATAGTGACTTCCATGTAAGTAGGTTTTCTAAATATTTATCTGAGATTCCTGTATTTCCCATTTTTCTTTTCAATGCTTGTATACAGCTACTGTTCTTACAGCAAATAAATGAAAGTCAGAGGGGAAAAAATCATAAATGTAATGAACACAGGAAGCTTAAAAATATATTGAGGCTTCTTTTTATTACACTAGCCTTGAAAAAGAAAAAAACATACTAGCAAAACAAGAGGTTGAGGCATTTGATATTTGTGAAGGCTTTTAATGAGCATTCTTCTACCTTGCTCTTTCCTGTTGCCAAATCCTTTTAAACAAAATATTTTTCAATTTCTGGTTTTCAAATTTAACAAGCAAGAGCTTCTAAGTTAATTAATATGCCATTTAAATCAAATTATTAAAAAATATTTAGTAAAATTAACACCAACATTAATATCTGGAGCACTTCACCGGACCTAATATACTAGTAGGATTTTTTTTCTCCTGCCACAGTGGCCTGTCATCTCTGTACAGTCACTAACATGATTTTGTATGTCAGCTTACTGACTATTATCTCTCTGCCTATGTTCACAGCAGACATATAAAGCCTAGAGGTGGGAAATGTATTGTTTAAATTTTACCAAAATGTCACTAAATTAACTGTGCCATAATAGTTGAAGCATACTTAAAGCATTTTAGATATGGGAGTTTTTTAGATAAAAACTCAGAAAGATGTAAGAGAAAAGTTTGTTATTTTCATATGTACATGTGACTTAAGGTCACATTGCACTAATTCCCCTAATTACATAATCTGAAAAGTGATGATATGGTATTGCACCAATGGAAAAATGTGATATGGCCTGATAGAAATCCTGTTATGTTGGAATCAGAACATGCACATTCTGAAGCTGCTAAGTGTTTGATGTTTCATAAACTTTCCAGTTTCATGAAGTTCTCAAACCATGTATAGGAGGATCTGCCATGGCCCCTTTTTCTGTTATTTTTGTAGGAGTAACCTCTTTCAGTGTTCTCAGATCTACATATTACTTATTTTTTGACAAGAACATCACTATTCAAAAGAATCTCTCAGACTTTTGTCTATGACTGTTTATTAATCTCATATTTTTACCCTTGTATTTTTTCAATTTCATACAGTTTTCACTTTCATCTTTAAAAAATTTTCAGCTCTTCAATATGTACAGCAGTTACATAACCCCAAGAACATCCACTGGTGTAGTTCATTCATCACTGTAAGGCAAGTGACATATACTAAATGATAATTTTTTTCCTTTTCTTTTTTTTAATAAGCCCTTCTTCCCATGGAACATTAAGTCTACATGGTTTTTAGTTTAAAACTGAAAGGTTTTCTGTGGCTTGACTGCAAAGTTGTCATTATCCAAAATTAATCAGTACTTCTTTTTGTCTAAGGAAAATCAAGAAAGCTCTCTTCACACTAAAAATTGAAAAAAATAGGATCCATATTAGAAAGGGCCCAAATAAACCTAAAGTCTCATCCTATTGCAATAATTTTTTATCCCTCCTTTCTACAGCAATGAACGTTTTCATTGCTTAACCCCAGCCAGTATCCCCATGCAGCCACTAGCTCACTCCGCCACTATCAGGATCAGGGAGAGAATCAGAAGAGTAAAAGCCGGAGAACTGATGGATTGCGGTAAAGATAGTTTAACAGGGAAAGCAAATTCAAAACATAACCCCATACTACCCATTATAAAGAAAATTATATCTGTTCCAGTCAAAACCAGCACAATATCCACAAATTTCTTGGACTCATTGACAAGTTGTATTTTTCTGATATATTACTACACAACTTCAAAACACTTTTATTCTTTACTCTTTTATTGTCAGCAATTTTTTAAAGCTTCCTTCCTCTGAATCTGGCACATCTTTGCTCTGAATGGATCTCAATATCCTTTAGTAACAATTCAAAGTCTAAATCATTCACAGTCATCAATTCAAAGCAAAATGTTTTGAAGCTAGTTAGTAAAAACATTATTTAAAAAACAAACAAAATAAAACCCATAAAACACTTTTTTTTTTAAATTGATCTTTATTTTCTTTTTCTCTTTTATTTTGTATTGTTCTGTTACAATGCACTGCTCCTGGAAAGCATGGCTGTTAAAGAATAATTAAGATTGGAGTCTAGTCCATCTAGTCCAGCACTCCATCCAAAACAGGACTAACTGCATCATGTTTCTTAGGAGTTTTTCCAGGCCAGTCTTGAATATCTCCACGAATGGAGATTCTACAACCTGTCTTGTCGACTTATTCAAGTATTTGGACACTTTCACATTATGTTTGCTTCTTGACATGTTGCCACGTATTCTAATTTGTATCTGTCATCTCTTATTTTTTGTATCTTCAATTCCAGCTCTGTCTTCCCCATGCTCTCCAATAGATGGATATACACAGAAGAAATGTAAAGAAACCAAAAATATCTATCCTTAACCTTCTTTTCTCCAGGCTGAAGAAAAAACTTCAAATTTTCCCTAGCCTCTACTCATCTGTCATGTATTTTCACCCCATGAACATCCTTGTGTATTTCTTCTGGACTGACTCTAGTATATCAATGTAATCAGTGTGTCAGATACAACCCCAAGAGAAAAAGTGCCAAATAGAGGGAATCAATTGCCTCTCCAAACTTACCAGCTGCCTTTCACTAATGCTGAAAGACTGACTTTTTTGCTGCAAGGGTTTATTGCTGACTCATGTTCAGGTTGTTGTCAACCAAAGATCTTAGGTCTTTCTCTGCAGACCCGCTTTTATCTAGTCATGCATAGAGCTCTTCTTTACATATTTAGAACTTTATAAAAATACCTAGGTTTGTCTCATCGCATTTCTCCACTGGCTGAAGTCCATCCAAATAACAACCATGCTCTAAAGCATATCCATCACCCTCTGCATTTGGTATCATTTGTGAACTTACTGCATGCAGTCCTTGCTATGGTACCTGACATTTATAGGACCAGCAAACAGCAGCAGTCCCTCTACAGGACTGTAAGGAGTGCCAGCCAGTAACCAGCCACCAGCTGGATTTTATATCACTGCGTACAGACTTTTGAAATAGAGTGTAACCTGTTCATTCCACACAGCCACACAAAGTAGGTCCCATTACACAAATGTTTGGCCCAGGATCAGCTGGCCTTGATGCCTTCTCTGATGAGTGTTCCTCTTCCTCAGCTGCTCCCAAGGTACTCTGCCTCTCCTGAAGTTACAGATCTACAGGAGTAAATGACCTATAGGCCAAGATTTAGGAAGACTGCTGTTGCCTGAAATCACACGTTTCAAGTCTTCCCCATCTTGAGAGTTTCTATCTACCGTTCCTTCAAGTGCAGTTTCTAGGTGACCCTCATTTCTTGTTTCACATAGCCTGGGCTTTTGTCTCTTCCGAGTCTCTGAGAACAGCCTGTCAATCACCTTTCTGTCCTCTCTGAGGTCCCACAGTCCACATGCAGTGCTGCACTAACAACTGCTGTGTCTGTGGTAGCGGCTCTCAGCCTGACAGCCTCTCAAGCACCAGCCAAAGAGGTGTTCAGGTCACTTCTTGACAGCAGGCAGCTGAAGACAGAAAGCACAGGCTGTGTCTAAGCAGAAAACAACCAAGAGATGCCTCCTCTTTGCTAAAGGAAGCAAAAGTCTGGAAGACCACCCTCACAAACAGCAAAGCAGCAGTAAATGCCAGAAAAAGCTCTCAAAAGAAGATGGGAACTGTAGCAGTAACAGCTAGTTCCCATTTGATGGGCTTTGGGAACTGTGTTTTCTCTATCGATAATTTTTCTGATTGCCCATTTGTATTTTCTCACCTGGGATGAGAACATTTTCTCAACTTATTTTTTTCTCAGCACTTTTCTGGTCACTTCATTTTAAGCTCACCTCATACTTATAGTTTTCTTAAGTTTAACTTAAAGATAAGTTAAAAAAATAAAGTCAACTTTTCTAATTACCCCATATTATAAATCCAAGCTAAACCGAGATTTTGCAATTATTTAATCAGAAGAGAAAGGAAAGAATTTATTTTACTGTGAGTGATAGCTCAGTGCTTGGGAGGGTTAGCAGGAGGGGAAATGGTTCACCTGAAGCATCTGCACCAGGCAGGTTTGTGCAAGGTAGTGGTTCCTCTACAGCAGGCTGATGGAAGAGCCAAATATGATTCTAGGACATGAAGACCCTGTACTGCCGCATCAGTCACATGTATCAGCCTGGATTTCTCTCTTCATAAATGGCATAATCAGTGACTCAATTATTGTTGATATAGATCCACTTCAACTCAGAAACTGAAATTGCTTATATTTTACTCAAATTTTCCAATTAAAAAACTTAAAAAGTATCACCATTGACGTACCTTTAATTTACCTTAGACTTCAAGTGGAATTAGAAGAAATTATGCTAAATGGTTCAGACCTCATGGCTGATATCTCTGTAGCTTCACATAAACTCTGACAACCTATCTCCTTATTTTAGGATTTCTCTTTTTTCTCCTTATTCTGATTTCATGCATCGCTAAGCTCTGAAAATTTTCTGTCTTGGAGCACAATATGCACTAATTTTGCCCTGACAACCTTGTAATGGGAACTCTAATATTCGTTACATTTTTTCTAGATAAAAAAGAAGGGAAGTAAAAGACCCCCGCCCCCCCCCCGTGATAGCATTGCCTGAGTTATGACAAGAGGTGCTGTTTTTCAGTTATGTATTTAATGCCAATTAGGAATAAACTGTACAGAGTTTATCTCTGTACTGAGAACCTTTCAGATGAAAAGCAGGATTTCTGGGGGCTTAAAATTCCTAGTACTTCAGGAGCTAAGTTCAACATTCAGAAAGATACATCAACTGAAGTTTTTATCACCAGATTCTCCTTAGTAGTGAATTTATCTTGAATCAGTTTTTGAACACTTCCTCACTTTTGCATGCAAGGCACAGTGTATTGCAGTTGTGTTGTTGTGTTTTGTTTGGCATTTTCATTCTGTGCCCCTTTCCAGGATCAAGGCCCACACAATAGCTCTTTGTTGTCCACTGATTACCTTACATCCTCTTTGATATTCCATTAATACACAGTGGTTTCTGAACTCTAATGTCAGCTTAAAAAACTCATGCAACTCAGACTATTGAATTTAAGCACATGTGCTTTTTCCTTTAAGACATTATTCCTGCTTGATGTTTGACTTCTGCACTATGGCTTGATTGCACTTTCATGTGACACTGAGATAAAAGCATACTATAAAGTATAATCCAGATTTCATATTGAAGAGAATCCCCTGTGTCTAATACAAAGTCCTATAAAAGGAAATACTTGCAACCACAGCAGTAAATGGATTCTTATTTATTAAAATTCATTTATTCCTTAGCAAGGGACTTCCTGTTCGGCTGAATATAATTTGCCCTAATATTAATAAAAAAATTATCACTGTAAAAACATGGTATTAAAATGAAATAATTCAGACACTTCCAACAGGACCCCAGAGTGCAGGGAATTATGTAATAAAACTGACTATACACTGGTCAGACAATAAAACCAGGAGCACCATTCATTTGCAGATCATATCATCAATTTTTTTAACTTTTAATTCTGCAGTTAATAAATTTTAATTTAACCACTATCTGTCTACTAATTTTTCCTTACATGTGTGTTCATTTCGGTAGGCATGTGCTTTTTTGTTGTTGTTTTTTTTTTGTTTTTTGTTTTTTGTTTTTTGTTTTTTGTTTTTTGTTTTTTTAATGTAGATAATTTTCTTCCACAAAGGAGGTATCATTTTAGGAAATAAGACATAAAAAATTAAAAAAGATTTCTACCAAATCATTGGAGCTAAACTCACACATGGGAAATTTTTTTTAATGACTGTTACATGGCACTTCCTTTAGTGAGATTGACAGAGGTTTGTGAGCAGATAAAAAGCATATCGCCTATATTCATAAGTATTGAACTTGTGGCACCATATTTTTTGCCCTGTCATCCATCTGGCCTGAAAATGGATTGCAAAAATGGCAAATGGCCTAGCAATAGGTGGCTCTACTTTGCTGGTAGCTTCTCTCCAGGTTACTTCACAGAAGAAGTCCTATCTTCAGCTTCTTACTCATGTAAATAAAAAAAAGGTGTTTCTATACACCTTGACACACCACTTGAATTCATTTTCAGATGACCAGTCTTGAGTTGGATTTCTTCCCACAGACAACTTGTTTCTCCTCAGAGCCGGGACATGCTCCTTAGTTGCAAATCTGGCAAATATCTCTCAGTGTTATGAAATCAACTGAGTAAAGCCAAAGGATAATTTGGGGTATTATCTCCAGTGGTTATTCACAATAACATGTATTTTTATATTTTTATTTGTTCTGTTCATCATTACTTTGAGAACACAAAGTGAGAAAGTACTGTAGTTTAGTACTCGTTTACTTCAGTTGTGTTTCCTTTCAAATGATCCAAACAGCTGTTCTTTCTCCCTGCTTTAACTCCCAATTTAGGGCAACCTTTTTTTTCAGTGTGTAACAAAGTGTAATTTACCTTTCTGTATATTACTATCCCTACGTCATAGCCTCTTTTCCAATCTCTGTAATAATTTTCAAGCTGTTTATTTACCCAGTTTAGTTCTGGAATCCTTTCCCAGAAATATTTTTTTACTTTTACTTGAGAAACAAATTCCTTACAATTTTTGTATCTTTAACTTAGTAAAAATAACTTTACTCTACATTCCAGTCCTTTGTCCAGTGAATAACTTCCCAAGGTTTCATCTGTAATCAAGTCATTGAGCTCCTACCTTTTTTCTCAGATCCAATGTTCAAGAATAATGTAGGAAAAAGAGTAAATTTTCTATCATGCTCAGGAATACCTGCATTAACCATGTTTAGTATTTGTTATTCAATCCATGCCATAGTCTCCAATTGTGACGTGATTTTAGGAGGTATCTCCTTGTATGCTAATATTTCAGACATATACCCAAATCTGAGACTTCCTGCAATCCTTTCAGATTTACAGACTTCCTTAACTGATCAAACTGAAAGAAATCAGCTCCAATGATTCGATTAATTTTAAATATCATCTAATATTTTCGGAACTTAACTATTATCAGAACATGGCATTCACAGTCAAGTTTCTCTCTATTTTGGGCTTCTCAGCAGTATCAATCTGAACAATGTGTGAGCAGAGTAACAAAGGTTCCAGTGAGGAGGTTGCAGGCAGACACTTCCCCATTAGCCCCATCTGTGCTTGGAAGTTTAAGAGAAGGACTGGAGAAGGATTTGAAGGGAGGGGTACTCTAAACACAGACAATTATGTAAAAATTCTGCTTAACTTCCATGTGGAATGCAGAAGAAAATCAGGCAAATACCTTCCTAATGTAGAGGCATGTATCAAAATCCTAAAATTATGCCTTAAAAGCTTGTGAAAAAGGAAATTACAATATTGCTGTCATATACTGAACAAGCTGATCCTTTGTTTTATTATAAAATTAGCAGTTTAATTACAGAAACAACTGAAGCATTTCACTTGTAATATTGGAAACATCAAGGTTTACCTTGGTATTTCCACAATACACACTTCAAGCAAAAAAATGAGCAAAAGGTAAAAACTGTAGAGATTGATCAAGAACAGCTCTGCCAACAAAAGAAGTGGTTCTTAAGTGAACACAAAGTGCAGGAAAATGCACTCAGCTTTAAAACTCTTAATTCCAGACTTCAAAAGCATATTCCTTTCTCCTTAAATATTGAGGACAGGAACATCTTATTGTAGATTGTGGCTTAACACTCTTTAGTATGATGTTGAAACCTTGCTAGAAAAGAAGAAACACCTACCATGCTTTTAATGTACATTCTGGAAGCTTAGAAATTTCTCTGCAGCTGCTTTCATTCTCATAGCAGGGTGATTGAAAAAATGAGCATCGATGCCCCTGGTTCTTAACAGCACTCCGTGGATCTCTGCGGTAGATTTCTCTGCAGCGCTATTATCCATGTACTGCTAACGTAGATTTTGCACTTAGCAAGTGGAGAATTTTGATCAATAGGAGGGATTCTGCTCAAGGGATTTTAGATAGGCATTAAAATTACTGAAGCAACTAAATGAAGTCTCAAGGAGTCTTGACAAATTACCAGCTGCTGTTCTTGTCACATTCTTAGCAGTAAACTGGCTGTGAGCTGAAAAATGCATCAGAAATGGATAAAACATGAAACAGTTAAAGCACTGCAAGGTGGCACCTTTCTCATTTTGTAAGATATATCAATTTCCCTTTGAAAGATTCATAGGCTGAGCCCAAAACATGATGAAGAAACTTAAATGTCTCACTAAATATAATGTAAGCTGATACTTTTTAGCCTTTAGAACTATCACAGAGGATTTCTATCCCAGGTCTATATAAAGAAAAAAATCTTATATTTAAATGAGTGTAAATTACTAATAATTATGAGATAAAGAACAAGTAAGATGAAAATTGAATTCAGGTAAAATCAGAGGATCACAAATGTTAAAGAGACACCTTTCTTGTCAGTACACAAGTTTATTAGGTTTTAACCAAAAAGTACTGACCACAACCTGATTGAACTATTTATAGTCCTTTCACTTCATCTTCTAGCAACTGAATTAGGATCAACAATTTCGTAATTCAAACAGAGGCAGAAAATTGAATGGAAAGGAACAAATAAAATTTCATTTGTTCCTTCCAAAGAAATTATTTTTAGATATAACGATTCAGCTTTCAAAAAACATGTAAATAACACTCATGCTATCAACGTTGTCTTTTCATCCATTGTGCCAAGCCCTGCTCAGGCACATGCAGTTCCCACATGAGGATGCAGGTTGGTACAACGAGTGATGTTTATGTAAGCGTGTTTCTTGCTTTGTGGAAGAAATGCAATTTATTATTTAAAATCCAAAAGTCAAGATGAAAAGCTTATGCTTTCTGTGTAGAAAAGTTGGAACTGTAAGTTTGTCCCAGGACACATTACTAGTCATGAGACACAAATACTGCATATAATAGTATTAGTGAGACTGATAGTCAATATGACACATGAAAACAATAGAAATACTTTCTCTGATATATGCCAAAGCTGTCATCAGATCCTCTTTAAATGCTAAACACTGTTCATAGAATAAGACGGGAGTTGATATGCCTGTTTTTAAGTAAGGATATAAATATATTTCTTAGTTAAAGATACAATTCAGAAAAAGTATATCTAAATCATTATAAGCTATATTCTAATTTTCTACTGCAGAAAAAAAGAAACTCCCCTTATTTATAAGTAGCAGCTTGAAAAACTGCATTTAATGAAATTTCCACTGACTGATTTGATCACCATGGAATCTTCATAGCTTGTGATTTATAGGCAGGCAAAGGGTCATGGGAACCGTTTACCACATTAATGGTGATATATGAGAAACTTTGATTTGGTGGCCAAGATCTGAGGCCAAATTATGCCCTGAGAAACATATGGGGTGTGAATGGGAGCTGTGTGAAACAAACTAGCAGAAAAATTAGTCTGTAACCTGGACTGTGGAGCATTGAGTCATATAATGTTTCCTCTTTCAAACTAGAAACCTAGAAGCAAATGAAACTCATAGGTGTTTTATAATGCGCAAACCACTATATCAGCCAGTCATGTCCCTGGTTACAAGGTTTCTAGTATTTTCTGTCTCCACTAAATCACTTCAGTGAGACTGCCTGCTAACTGGTGTTTTTTAATGTTGAGTTGTTATTCTTCCCTTCCTCATCTCATTTACAGATTTCTCACATTTTCATCTGTCATCCCCTTGTTTTACAAGTGTATATGGTCTTATTAAGTTTCTTGAAAAGCTGGGCCTTGATTTGCAGTGCAGGCAACTAAAGTAGTTCATTGCTAATAGCTTCCTGAGTAATTGCTTTCAGTAGATGTTTTACAAGGCTTTATTTTCACCCCTTTTTCTGTTCAAGAGAACATAGGAAATTAAATTTGACACTTCTGTCATGACACTGCATGTCTAATGTATCATGCAGGAAAAAAATCAAGAGGGAGTCTGCAGACCTGTGTCATTCCTACATGCAATTCAGAAACAAAACAAGTTTCCACCCTGTTTTGAGATGCTTTTCTGAGCACTGTGCATGTTGCAGATAAAGCCATCTCATTTTCATTGCCTCCAGTGTCTTCTTCTCTCTTTCTCTCCTCCTGCAAACACCATGAATTTCCCTCCTCTCTTCTTCATCAAATTATTTTAGAAACTGATCTATTCACTAGTTTTTGTTGGGTAAGTCTCCCATTACAGAAAAAGCAACATTGCTGGGACTTCTGTCATGTACGTTGCAATTTCATTGTCCTTGGAACTCTGTGAATATAGAAGTTGATTTTGCCCACTCCTTTCTCAAACACTTAGGAAAACACACCTTATTGTTTTCATTATCTGACTTCTATGGCTTCGTGGGGATTTTTATCAGACAGTAATTTTTCTGACCCCTGAACTATTTGATATGTGTTTGCACATTAACACTTTCTTAATGACAAACAGAAGTAGCATGTAACATGTTTATCCATATTTACATAGTATTGCCTTTATATAAATAGTTTCTAACATTAAGGATTCTTAAATGTTTGTTCATAGAATTTCTTTTTCTAGGTACTTGCCAATATAAGTCAATATTTATTCACCTGCACTGAAGCTTCTATCTGTGCAAAACAGAATGCAGTTTATTTTAACGTCTGCAAGCTGTATTATCTCCAGTCTTAAACACAGAAAGTGTAAACATCAGACTCAAAAAAGTCATTTAGTATAAATCACTTTCAAAAAATGAAGCACACTTCGCTTTGAGAAGAGATCTTCATAGACTTTTGATTTTAGAATAAAAACTCTGCCAACCAATTTAAACAATTATTTTTAACATTTATTTTCTGATATTTTTCAACATTTCTATAAAAGAAATATATTTATTTTTACTTCCTTTTCTGCTTTACTTCACTCATGACAGATAGCTAACTCCTGATTTATAGCAATTTATTTTAATTAATTCTGGACACCTGCAACCTGTATTTGATTTGGCACCACTATAAATTTCCTGACTCCAAACCATCTATTACACTGCCTTCAATCATATTCAACTTCTCCTTTAGATATGGTGGCTTGCCTTAGTAGGGAATTGATTATATTGTTGTTGTTTAAATTCTTTTCATCTATACTTCCTTTTTTCCATTGGTTCAAAAGGCTGAGTATAACCACAAGATAAAATTTTGCTACAATTTGCACAACTATCATTGTAGTTAAGTGGGGATTGAATATCTGTAGACTGAAATGGGTATGTTTATTTAAGGTTTCAGACTACTTCTAGGAACTGAGCCAACCTCATCACCAAAGAATCATAGGCTGCTGGCTATTAAAGAAAAATAAATCTTTCAGCTTATAATATATTTCATTTTAATTGGATTTTTTTTCAAAAGGAGAAAATTTTGATAGAAATTATATCCTCTTCCAATTATCTTCAAAATTCTTCTTATGTCCTGCCAGTTTCAGGCTCAATACATTTAATTTCCTCAGTTTTCTAACTGGAATAGGATAGAAGTACTTCTAAGATGTTGAGCTGTACAGTTCTGATCTGTAGTATAGAAAACCCAGTGATGTGATCCCCATTTGGAGTAATGAGGATAAGGTCTGTCAAAGATCCCTGACCTCAACAATTACTGAGGATACCTCTGTCAAGCACATTCAGGAGAATGACCAAAATATATAGAACCAATTAAAAGTGCCACAAAACTGTCTTCTAAGGAGACTAATTTTAAGTACAGCGAAAAGCCTATTCAGGAATATAGGTGGAAAAATAAAAATTTACATTGAAAACTTTAGGAGATAAGTCACCCTCATCCACCCATATTACAGCATTATATACCCAAAATAAATGTATATTAATCACTAAGAATATTTTCTGTATGTTCTGGGGAAAATGCAGGGTCATTTCTTATGGGTAACATATTAAATATATATTGCCAGTATACACTGTACTTATATTTATGGATTATAAAATATTTGTTTTAAATGTATTCATTAAAATGTGCAAATTGCATTAATTATTTTATTTATATATATATATATATATACATATATATATACACACACATATGCTATGCATCTGATCATGGGCTATTATTTCTTACTGCTATAATAGAGGACATGCATGTACTGGTTTTAGTAACTGCCATCAAGTTCTTCTTATTTTTTTTTCCTGCGTATTTGAATGAGCAATACACGGAGGATACAGAATAACTAGCTCTTTCAGGCAATTCCATGCTCCTTTGCTTGCCTTTATGGTTTATTTGATACTGATCATAACAGCTCTTAAACTGAAAAAAAAAAAAGTTTAATAAAACTTGTATACATTGGATTAGATATTGATGAAATGATCTATGCCAGTAAGAAAGAAGCTTTGCATGCCAAGAATCACTGAGATTGCTTGACAATCTCATAAGGGAGGGGAAGAGACATACCTTTCTACTACTTCCAGGGATTCTGCCACAGAAATTAAGCCTAAATTTGAGAACAGAATTCCAGCAAATGAGTGACATCAAATCACTGTTTCCATGTCTCAGTATTTTCAGGTCAGGAGCTTTTGTCTGCTTTTTGATTTAACCTTGGAAGGGTCTTTTAACATCACTTCTTGTTAAATACATATAATATTCCAAAGTTCAGTTCAGTGGAGATAAAGACTTCTGGATAATCATCTGAAAGCTTTAATTTCTTTGAGTTTTATTGTAAAACATTCCTAAACTGCCAGTGTGTGTCACTATCTCTCTGAATGCACAGAGATGAACTTTAGGGATTGAAGCATGACTTTGACAAGGACTGCCATCACCCTAAGTCACTTAATACTTTGGATTCCTCATCTTGACTAGTGGGATAAGAGTAATGTTTCTAATTTATTCTGCAGAGGCTTGCAGGGTTAATTGGTCATATTATGAGACTATCAGTCAGGTTAGAAGGGACCCAGCAAGATCACTAGCCCGAGTCCTGATCAAAGTTGAATAAACAGTGAATCAGACCTGGCAGTCATAGTACCTTAATGGACTTATGATAATTTTTTTTAAAAAGTAACAAAATTATTAACAATTGTTTTGGGGAAAAAAAATAGGTAGCTTCATATTGTGCAATGGAATAAACTGAGTCATCATCACAAGAACACTTAGACTTGAGTTTATGGTTACAGAATTTGGCTAGTTTCTACACATAGGTTCAAGCAAGAACTTAGAGCTCTACGAGAGAAAAGGTTAGTTTTAATTAACATTGGACAAAATATGCTGAAAAAGACCATGGCATTATGGTATTTTGGGCTGAACTAAAACTATTCAAACTTCATATTTTTCATTAATTTAATTTAAGAAAAAAAGTGTTAGAACTATTTCTTTTCAGCTAAAAGGTATTTTCTTATAAGTGATTCAAGTATTTCTAGTGCAACGTTATACCAGAATATATGGCAGAAAATCCCTGTTTTCCTGAACTATAAGGCAAGTTCTCAAATTTTTTTTAGCTGTTGTAGTAAAAAAAAACAAACACTATTCGAGAATACTTAAAATTATTTGTCTTGAAATTATGTGGAATATTAAGAAAAATGAGAACCTTTTTCTGAGAGGTCAGTGATTGTGCTATTTGCCTTAATTTTTGAATTAATATGCTGGTATTGCTCCTGACTGATTTTATCTTTGTTGAAAGCTGCAATAGGAACAGCAAATGCACTAAATAAATTTACAATTTGGTAACTTATTTGACCAAAATCTGATCAGCCATTTATCTTCTAAAAAGGACATAATATCTTTCTGTAGCTTGAGCACCCTGAACTGTTACAAGTTAATATATGTCTTATTAAAAAAATGAGCTTATTAAAAAAAAAAAAATTGGCACTTTAAGTAGCAGCATTCCTGAGGCAATAATCCTTACGCTTTCTGTTTTGTACATTGCTGGCAAACCATTGGCATTGCCTTGCAAGTCAAACTTTTCTTATGAATACAAGCTGATTTTTTTTTTTTTCTGCCCAACTATCTTTTTCTCTATCTCCTACACTAGAAATAGTGTGACCAAAACTTCTTGTTTGTCCTCTGGCCAGCTATGAAAAAGGCCACCACACAATGTTTCAGAGTGTTTCATACCTGTGCCCCTCTAGCACATTTCTCAGGGTAAATGGACAAGTTACATCTTATTCTCTGTCCGGATGGATTTTTTGCATGGTTCATTATCTGCCCGATGCCTTCGACTGACAGTGGACTTTCCATATGTGGTGAGCCTGTGGGCAGCTCTTACTTTTACAAACACAGAAAACTGCACTAATCTTCGTGCATTTAATGCCTCACTTCAGCTTATACTGATGAAAACTATTAAATCTGTGACCCTTAACTCTTCTTTTCTTACAGTATACAGATACCTTAATAATCTCTGCAAAAAAAATGCTTTCATGTGTCAAGAAAATTGCTTTCTTCCAGCTTGGCAAAGCTCTGTGAATGCTTGGTGTCATCAGAGCCCATCACGGCCTGTCATGTATGATCAAGAGAAAATTTTAGATTTGTGAATAAGTATTGTCAGAAATGGCATGGATGGCACATACACATAAAGGCAACAGTCTTCAACAGCTCTCAGTGCTTGCAAAGAAGTGGCAGTATGCAGCGACTGCTGTAAAGAGCCACTTATCTCAATTACCTTTAAAGCAAAATATGTCATAGAATCATAAAATACCCAGTTGGAAGGGACATCAAGGATCATCTGGTTCAATCTTTCTTGGCAAAAGCACGATCTAGACAAGATGTCCCAGAAACCTGTTCATATGGATCTTCAATGTGTCCAGCATAAGGAGAAGCCATCAGTTCATTTTAGAGGTTATTCCAATGGCTGATTGTTCTTATTGTGAAAAATTTTCCTCTTCTAGTCAATTGGAATCTCCCCAGGAGTAACTTGCACCCATTACCCCTTGTCCCTTTCATTTACCTCCTAGCAAAAGGAAGTTTCCCCTCTTCTTGAAACAGTGGAGCATGCTGATAAAGTGTCCGCTGAGCCTTCTGTTCTCAAGGCTGAATAAATCCAGTTCTCTAAGCTGTTCCTCATTGTGGATGCTAAATGCACAGAGCCTGTGTGAAATTAAGTCACACAAGTTTCTCACTCTGGCCTGAGAAATCATAAGGAGGAATCCAAAGAGCCCTTGGAGAAGGACAACAACTTTTGCAGGTGTTGTTTAGATCCTTTTTATTTACTTGTAAGAAACAGTCAAGGGTTGATGTTCCAATTGTCCAATGATGGTGATGTGTTGCTTTAATGATCAATGAGAGTTTTACCTCTCAGACCTTCTCAGACCTGTCTATAAAAGAAGATCTGGAAAAAAACTTGCCCTCTTTTACAACCCACAAGAAAGTCTGTGTCATACTGCCTCACTGTTCCTAGTATAGTGTGACACCTCATGTGTCAGGCTTCCCAGCCCTTTGACCATCCTTATGGCTCTTCTCTGGACTCTCTCCAGCCTTTCCACATTTTTTTGGTATAACAGGGATGAAAACTGAATGCAGTACACCAGATGTGGACTGAAAAGCACTGATTAGAATAGGATCATGGCTTCTTTAAGTCTGCTACCAGTGCCCTTGCTGATGCAGCCTAGCATCCTGCTGGCTTTCCTTGCTGCAGCAGCATACTGCCTATATTGAGTTTGTCCACCAAGACCCCCAAACCCCCTTCCACAGAGGTGCTCCCCAGCCAGGTGGATCCCAACCTGTGCTGCACTCCTGGGTTGTGAGTTCCCAGTCGCAAGACCTTACACTTGTCCTTGTGGAACTTCATAAGGTACTTCTTATTTCACTCTTCCAGTCTATCCAGATCTTCCTGCAGAGGCTTCTCATTTCTGAAGCATCTGCTTACCCACTCAGTTTGGTATCATTGGAAAACAAGTCTGATCACAGCTATAGATAAGATATGATTCAAACTGATGCTTTGATGCTAAATGGAATGTATACATGAATATATGTAGAAGAATATATGAATATTGGAAATGTCCTGTCACACCAATACTGATCATACTGCAGCTGCCAATAGAACTCATCCCTCAAAAGAGATAATGCCACAGCGATATACTAACTTTATCCTATCTGGTCTACAATTAAATTAAATTAAAATAATATTTCAAGACAAAAGTTAATTTTATTTCATTTTAATAACCAGTTTATCTTAAGTTCTATGTACAAATGGAGCTTCACTTTTTTTGTTACTTCAAAAGAATATAATGCTTAGCGTCTTCTTCTTAGTGTTGCTAGCATTCTCCTTGCCTTCTGAAGTTATTTCTAACTGAAAAACTAAGAAAACTATCTTATAACTTTTGGTGGTGGCATGGCAGGAGCTGCCAAAACCACCATCTTCCTGAAAGCTATGTCTCCATGAAAGCAGATAGCTCAGCACACCAGATGCTCACACACCGAGATGACCACTGAATGCTGACAACAAACATGAGAGGTTCTTTGTATGGTCTTCCTATGGAGTTTATTGCTCCCACTTAGGAGGGGACCAGGGAAAAAGAACCGAGAACAAAGTTGGGTCCAGGGTTTTATGCTACAAGGGAGGGGGGAGCATCAGACCTGGGGGCCAATGGGTAGAGGGCACAGGGCATTGCAGAGGCGTGGCTAAGGGTTAACATCCAACCTGGATCCAGGGGTGGCGTGACAGGGAATAGGGACCAATAAGGAAGACAGGAGCAGGGAATATTCTGGAACTGGGGTGGAGGACAGGGAGGGCATAATTCTGGTATGGGGAGAAGGAATGATGTAACTTGGGTGAGGCAACGTGGCTGGTGTGACTGGGGTACATAAAATAACAAGTAACAAAACCTATTCCTTAAATGGGAGTCTTATCCCTGGGTACCCTGCTAACAGCATCTCCTGTCAACTCCTGGCATGCAACACCTTTTAACTTTCCCTTCCTGCTTTTCACTTTCTTCTTTTCCTTTTTTATCAGTGATAATTCATGCCTACAATAGCACTGATATATACATATATATATAGATATATAGATATATATATATATATATACACATATATATATATATACACACATCCCTAGAAAAGGTATATATAGCATATGATGGATACTACCAGACAGTGGATATAATCAAACTACATAAAATAAATGCAGGTAACTGGAAAAGATAACACGTACATCCTGAAAACTACAAAATTCTTAATAGCTTAAGGTTCCTTGTTGAACAAAACTAGAATGCTATCTACTGGTTTTTTTTTAAATGGAGTCCTTCTTGTCAAATAAGTATAGGGTGTTCAGGTGGTTGGAGTTTTTTATTGCTTTTTTTTTAATGTCAGCAACTTGCAATAGCATTTATTAGTTTCTTGTCGGCTTGAATTGTCAACAAGGTTAGGGTCTTTTTTAAAATCTGTTTTACTCGTAAACCATTAATGTCCCTTTGAAAGACAGAGGAAACATTCAGTTAAATAAATTTCTAGTAGTGTGTTTCCTGCCTATACACTTTTGTATTTCAGATAGAAGATAAACAGTTTATTCCACTGACATAAGAACAAAGTAAGTGTCAAGAATACCTGAATGTATCTTGCCCTTCCTGTAACTGTATATGTTCTTATTACCTGAATGTAAGAACCCTCCACATCTGTAAGTAACAGCAGTAGGCACAGCTTTATTATCTTTTTTTCAACTGGAAAACTTATAAATAATTATCCGTGTAGTATCAGATATTAATGTCCATGTCCAGGCCTGGTATAAAAACAGCTCCAATATCTTCAGCTACCTCATTCCATACTAGGGAATGGCTGAACTTAGCCTTCTGCTTTGTTGGTAGTGTTGTACTGAAGTGGCTCTGATAGTTGTCAACCATGATTTTCCTTTTGCATTTTCTTTTCTAGAAGAACAATTATTACATAGACCAAATTACCATGTCCAGAAAAATTTGCATACTACAGGTTTATGAAAGAAGGCAAAACATGCTGACATCAAATAGAGTTTCTATATTAAGTATTGAATTGTGATTTCCTGAAAAGATAAATAGAACAAAGAGCATTTTTCAGCTCAGTCCAAATCTGCTTTGTTGGTAATTCAAAACATTGAACAAGTCTTGCTGTACTCTACTTTGTAATATATCAAGGGAGCTATTTATTATACAGATAGATAGCAACTGTCAAATCCAAGGAATTATAATTTCTGCTACCTCAGGACAAATTGTACAATCGCTCAATACATTCTGCATCCTAAATCCAGTGGCAAAAGAGTGATCTTCTGCTTTCCTGGGAATGTGCAAGAGGCAACATGTCTTTTCCCATGTTTTGCATTACTTCCAGTCCATCATCCACTGTGAATAAGAAACTGCATAGTTGGAAAGTTGTCCCCTTCCCACTAAAAGTTCTTAATTTTCTTCTGTCATGAAGTGCATTGCTGGATGCCAAGCATATTCTCTTCTGTCAATGCTGATGAGACAAAAAAGAACACAATAAGAGCTTATGTCCTAGTGTTGTAGAGGTTAGAAATGTAATAGACTGCTGGATGATTTAGTCTGGACTGCTTCACACCTCAAATCCTCCTTATTCCCTGCCAAATAGCATGTTTGAGTATAGCAAATCTTCTTTTAAAAAGGAACCTAGATTTATACAAATACATAAAAGGATAGGTATCTGGCTCTTCCTATGCTAGTTTTGGGAATTTCTTTCTCCCAAATAATTTTTATTTGTTTTTCTGTACCCTCCTGCTATTTGTACTTCTAGTGCATTTTCCTTCCAGATTATTACCTCCACCTTGCTACAATCTCCTTTCACATTGACCATTCAAAAATATTTGATGTCAAGTTTTGTTTTTCTTGAGTAATCATGCCCTCTTAGGAAAAGCAAGAACAAAAACCAAACCAAACTAAAGAAACAAAAATAAACAACCAACCAAACAAAAAATGCCAAAGCGAACACCAACAAAAAAACCCAAAACTGAACAAGAACTTGTAAAAACCACAGAGCTTATTTTCAAGCTGGGTATAGTGTTCCTAAATCTCTGTGTTTGTCTTAACCCTTGTCAGCTAAGGGTGGAATAAGATACCAGTAAAATGCATTAGCCATGCTCAGCCTCTATACTGAGTGATGGATCTCTGCTATCAATCAGAGGTAGCAGGAAAATATCTCCACTCAGGTTCTAAAACACAACAGATGCTGCTCTGACAGTTTTTATTATGCTAAAGTAGTGTAGCAACAAGATTGTTTCTAGATTTTTGAATCTGATGTTATCAGTTTTCTTAGGAATAATACCCATTTCAGAATTCTCTTTTGACATTGAAATACAGACCTTCTTAATAGCCAGTACCTCTGCTGTTCTTACATTTAACAGCAAAGAAAACTAAGAAAAATAATCTAAATTAATATTTTAGTAGATTTAAGGACGTTAGAATGTATCCTGCAAGTTGATAGCAAATATTTATTTACAAAACATTCAGTAGCAGGGGCTTGAATGAAATGTAAGCAGTTCCTCAGACTTTTATCTAGTTTCCTCAGCTGTGCAGCGTTAATGAGTGTTTTTAATTACCATGAATTTTAACTACTACCCAGCTTTATTTTTAATTGATTAGTTTACAAAATACATGCATGAATCACATTAATGTCATATTTTATCATTTTCAAAATTACCTGATGGCAGTTGAGGAGCTCTAGATAAAACAACTTGTTTCTGTCTTTTTCAAATGCATTACAATGTGATCCAATGAAAAATTGAAGGTGTTACTAATTTATTCTTCTGAAGAGAGTTCATAAAAGATTTTAGCATAAGATAGTTTCTCAGACCCATTTCATTTCAGTATCTTATGACTATGATCGAAGTTATAACCCTGTAAATCCTTTGCATAAATGTTCCTGATAGGAAGTTTTAGGCAGTAAGCAATTAAGTGTATTACAAAAAGTTAAATCTTGGGTCTAGATATATTAAGGGTAATTAAATCACTAATTTTCTGTGACTATAGAGGGTTAGTCTTGAGTTCTGGATAGCTAAATGTATACTAATTATACCAATATATACTAAAAAATCTGTTAGATTTATAGATACTGAGATTATCATAAGGCCATCTCTAACTGCTACCGTTTTACATAATTATTTTTACATAATTGATACTATTTTGATTGATAGCCATCTGACACAGTGCAGATAAGGAGATATTGGTGTGGTACTCTACAAAGCTGCAATACTGTAGAAATGTGGAAAGGAGCAGAAGACCAGGCAGGACCGTAAAATTTTTGTCTGTTTTGATCCCATGCATGCAAAGCCAGAAATGTACGCTTACTTTCAAGAGCATCTGCTTGTACAGTAATGGCATTCATGTTCAGAATTTTAGTGGCTGACAGAGAACTCACCAACAGTGCATGACAATATGAGCTACTGATTCTGCCCAGCAGCAGGCTGAGCTCAGGGTGCCTTCATGGGCACAATGAGCATCAGGTTGGCACTGACACTACATAAAGAATTAGTCTAAGAAATAACCAGAGATTCAGAGCATCTTCAAAACATAGGGTTCTCTAGTACCTGTTAGGCTGATGCAGCCAGCAAGGATAACCAACACCAAAAGGGACAGAAGTGAAGGATACTACCTAGTTCTGCTACCTCCAGGCAAAATTTCTCCTTTCTGTTTTCATTGAACTCACTTGGTTTCAAACACCAAAGTCTATAATTGAGTTCCATTTGAATACGATTATATTAATCCTTTTACAGGTTTGCCCCTTTGTACCTCTGTGAGAAGCTGAATTAATTTTGATAAAGCAAAAATGGAGCTGCTAGAAACACAGCATGGACTATAAAGGAACCAGAGCTCCTTTTCTCATAACCTGCCTTACTTTTAACCAGGAGGTACTTAAGCAAAAACATTGTTCAATTTTCTCCTTTGTAGTCGGGAGAAGGGAGAAGGGAGAAAGTAGTCAAATGTTGCACGATCTTTGTCAATTACTGCAAGTGTGGATGAGCAGGAGTGGACTGGCAGTTTCAGACAGCAAGACAGCACTGAAGCGTGCTGCTTTTAAGTCCTCTCAATTATTCTTTCCTTTGGATCAAAGACAAATTCTGCTGCAGTCATCTGAGCCTTGGGAATAGCTGGTATCCTTACTAAATGAAGTACACCTTCAACAACACCTTTCCAAAGGTCTAACCATGCGCCTGTTATTCTTCTGATTTTATTCATCAGGCAATCACTTTATTACTGGAGCATGATAAACAGCAGCAAAGCCCATCTATGACCTTGATAATGGAAGTGGGAAAGCAGAGAATCCTTGAAAAATGCTGGGTTTAGACAGCCTGTTTTAGCAATTTAATAATACAATGACTAAATAAAACTAACTAAATGTTTCTTTTTCAAGTTCTTGCCAAATATTTAGAAAAAAATTTCAGCTCTCCAGCAAAAAGTGTGTTTTGCCACTATTTTAATTTTCTTTTGTTTCACTCTTGTATATGTCTTGGATGAAAATAGATTCTTTCCCTCAGTGACTTATAGAACCATTCTTAATATTTTATGTTGAAGGAGGAATCAAATTCATAAATAATAAATCTAAACCTTGTAGGTGGAATACACAAGAATATAATAAGTTTCTGTGAGAAATCACAGATTTAATGCAATAATGCAGTATTTTAATGTCAACTATGCTCATTTGCTACTGCATGAGAATAAATTATCAGTCATTAGTGTATGCATTCAAATGAAGGTAATTGCTATATTCTTCACTGATTTTTGCTACCTCTCTTAATAGGAATGCGAATCTTAGAGATTAAGAAATGAAACTGTATACTGCAGACAGTGGGGTCAAAATAAAAATGTATGAAAAACACTTTTATATTATTTCATAGGATCCATTAGATTATATTTGAAAACCTCAGCCATAACAACAGTTAAATAAAACAAGGGAAGCAATTTGATAAGCAACTATAAAATGATCTCAGAACAAAATTTTGTTGAGAAATTAAAAAAACATGAACAAACCAAAAACTACCCAGTCATAAAATAACTAATCTAAGTAGAAGGCTCTCAAAAGGTGGTACAGATAGAACTAAAAATAGATGCTAACCAGCACATTCAGGCTGAGAGTTTCAGAAGACCTGAAACACTCATGTCCTGTGTTAAAGAGGGACAAATGGAACTAAAGCACAGATTTATCTATGTAACAGACAGATGATACTCTTTCTGCCTGTCTTCCAGATCTTCAAATATATGGACTCGAGTTATTGTAGCTCTGAAGTTCATATTTCGTGGTTCATGAGGTTCTGTGCCTCACTGATATGAGTGTAAGAAACTATAAGAATTTCAGTATGGAAACAATCTCACAAGCCTAGACTATTTGAGCTGGAGAAATCTCACAAGGCTCTTCTGAGTGTGGGAAGAAAACTGTTGTGCCCCAGGAGCTGGGCATGTATTTGCAACTGTTAAATTGGAGCCACCTCTTTTGACACTTCAGCTCTCACCTTCCTTCCTTGAATTGCTGGATGATCCACTCACTTTCCTTATATGGAAAGAACTGTATTCTGGCAAAATTTAAACAACAAGCAGATGTATTCAATAGTTTTGACTTTCAAGTTGCAGGGCAAAGAGTACTTGACTGAATTAAAAACGTAGGTGCTCAAGAATTCACGAAACATTTAGCTCAGCACGGTTCATTTTGCACTTCAGCTGCCCAGTTGGAAGACTACTGTTAGGATGTTGATTTTCCCTGCATCAAATGTCTTCCCAACAATGAATGTGCATAAAAACTGCCATTCAAGAAAGGTTTAAGATTTAATGATCATCTGGCTAAAGCCCTTGATCTGTTATCAAAACCACAGTGAATCGATTTATGTTTTCTTCAAGAGGCAGTTTTTATACAATATATACACCCATGCACACAAATGTGCCTAGATAAACAAATATAAATTAATTTGCTGGCAGTGTAATTTTTGAGATTTCTACAGATTCAACATTTTGATTTCTAATCATACTTAGAAAAGTGGAGTCAAAATGTTCTGGTTCAAGATGTTCAGCTGTGTTCAGAGCGCAATCTGTTGTGGTTAACTTTTGTGATGAAAAACCAGTTTCCATGTCCATTTTCATCTGTGATACTCCAGATATTCTCATTGTAGATTTTATCAAAATAGACTATCACAGAAAATAATGGTTTTGAACAATTCAGTGAAGGATTAGACATATAATTGTATAATAAGATCCAAATTTCAAAAAACATACGAATTTATTAAGTTTTAATAGAGCTTCAGGGATAAATCTGTATTGTAGATTGAAGTATTGCTGTAGACAGGCCTGTTGTGTCATTTTCCCTTCTCTACCTTCTTAAAGCAAAGTCTTTGTCCTATATGTGCCAAGCCCTCTCCTTCAACTTTTCCTATTGGAATTACAAGGAACTATTATTTACAGTCAAAGAGCATTGAACATCTTGTGATATCATCCATTGTTCATCAAGGATTTAGACATGATAGAAGTAATTTTTCGCAGTACAAAATTTTCACTCAGGTTATCATACTTTTGTAGTTATTACTGATAGTGCCAAGTTTTCTGGATTATCCAGGTATTTCTGTAAGGACTATTTAATTGTTCAAAAAGACCATTAAAAAAAAAAAAACACAACCAAAAAACTAACCTTGAATAAATATTTTCTATATCTAATTCTAGCCCAAATACAAATGGTATTTTTTGAAGTTACAGCAAATAAAATAGGCTGAAGCCACTTTTCTTTCCCCCCCCCCCCTTTTTGATAATATTCTATATATACACAGTTCAAATACAGCTTCAAAACTTTACAGGCTGAGGTGCTGATCTATTCCTCTGGGGCCTATGGTTACACAATTTTCATGTTTTGTGTATTTGTCATTGAAAAAAGGCTCCATAAAGTCCCTGAAACTCATCAAAAGAGTTTCAAGATGTCCTCCAAGTCTCAAGTCAAGAAATTAAGTCATTCCTAGTTTTTGTTTGCACAAAACCTAGTAGTATTGTAATAATAGCTCTGGAAAAGTTGCAGACTTCTGTACTATGCAAGCACACTGTGAATATAAAAAGATGTGGCTTCAATGTTTTATGCAATCTTTTCTCTTTTTAGTGTGGTGAGGACCAGAAAAACTGAGTTTCAGAACAGCACAATTTTTTTTTCCCCCCTTTTTCTTTCTTCTTTTTTTAATGGAGAGAATTCCCACCTTGACAGTTCAACATTCATATAAACACCATTGGCTGGTGAGGCAGGTAATAACACAGTGTGTCAATTTTAGTATCAGAAGTCAGAGAAAGTGTCAAAACATGCCCGGACTGAGGCAGTCATAATAGTTTCATGAATGAGTACTGAGTTTGAACATCTGTTCTCAAGCTTCTCATAGAGGGACACAATCTTCTTTTCCTTCTTCATATTTACAGATACATATACATAGTATAAGTTCCAGTCTGCCAATCCATCTGCCTAGCTATCTGTGAGCAATCTTTGGCATGCTCCAAAATTCTTCATTTCAACCACTCACTCCTTCCTGAACACCAAACTATCAATTTCTTTCCCTTCTTAAATGCTCTTGCAGATACCTCTTATGTTTGGGAAACCAATACCCACAAATTCAGTGGGGAAGTTGCACCCCTCTAATGGCAGTAAAAGATGAAATATTTCAAAAGAGAAAGAAGGAAGCAAACAAGGAAGCAGTCAGAAGAAAAACGCAGACTTTGCTGAACCTTAAATATATGTCTAGATGTAGAAATTACAGAAAGAGAGGAAGAGAAAATGCGTATATCCTAAGGAATGTTTTATAAAGATCTATGTATAAGTGACGGGTACATATTCCAGATGTTTCTGCACCTTTTGTTTTCACAGTATGATGTAATTTAGCTACAAACTTTTGAATTCATGGTCATTTGTCTGGGTTTAGTACAAATATGTTTGACATAATGGCATCTCATTCACTTTGTTGGATAGGTTCCTTAATGTGCTATAAGATTTAGTTTATTGTTCATTACTGCTCAAGATTTATTTGATTTCAGTATGTGACTTATTTGTCACCATTATCTATGCAGTTACAAATACACTGTTCTGTGCCCACGGATTTCTCTTTTATTGAGTTAACTTTAGAAACAATTTATTTAGTTTACTCAGCTGGGTCTGGCAAAATCATCTATGTACCACAGTTGGGAATTTGAATTAGGTTGCTCAGTCTTTGAATATTACTTATTCTTTAGTTGAAAATAATAAATGAGAATGACACTTCTATTTCCATTTTTGAGCATACACTTTATCAGTTTCTCAGGGTGACTTTTTTTTTATTTCTTGTGCAATGGTACAGAACTTTTTTATGTCACTGCAGACATTGAAATTCTGGATTCTTTTCTTTTGAGCTTGAACTAGACAGCTGCTTTGGAATAAAAATATTTCTGTGCTTTATAAAAATAAAATGTGTGTTTAATAAATGTAGAAAATTCTATTTATATAATCACACCCCACACATCTGGATTAATGACAGATATTTGAATCTAGGAATGAAAGGAACCCCCCCCATCTATTTTCTGTCTCCTTTTTATAATAATGCACAGACGATTTTGTTGTTGTTGTTTAAAGGAGAAAACAGATTGCTTTGTTTGCTACCCTAAATACATTCATTAAAATCAAATGAAATAGAAAAACCAACATATTTTTAGAAAATAGTTATGAAAGGATTGCAGGACATCCTTAGTTATTGCATGACTGAATTTTTAATCCAGAATTACTGCAGAATGAAGGTCTAAGGAAAGAAATAATGCAAGAGAAAGGAAAATGACTGTCCTTGTTAGCCAAATAATGCATTTGAAAATCAAATAAAGTTTTTGGATTACTTTCTGAAGATATTCTAAATCTATAGGGAGCTGCTGCAAGAGTCTTGTCTTTTTTTTGGTCTTCTAGACTGATGGGTCTCTGCAAACTTATCAGTTGTTTTATTGCTCCAGATTAATAGTTACTGCGAGAAGCCATGGTTAAATAGAAGCTGGTGCTGCCACAGTTACCACATGATGGATTACAAAAAATATGTGAGCTTCATTCACAAGAGTCTCTGTTTGGTAGAAAGACAGTAATGAACACGAAGGCGAAAATGTTTTTTCATCAGTAGCTTATTCTGGGCACGAGTGCTGAATTCAGGCTCCAATATCAAGACTGTTCAACACCGAGCATGTGGTCTGCCTATTACAAGATTTAATTGGACTGGCTTTGAGGGAATGGACAGGCTGGAAGGGCAAATATTTTACATTTCCTCCCAAATGTATCACAAAGGAATTTTCTTATATATAAATTTAAATACTCTGGGGGCTGGAAGCAGGACTTTCTGGAGCACCAGAAGTATTCAAGTGTGTATGACAACAACCTAGAACCAGATCTTTGTATTCATTAGCAGGGTGATTGTCCATTTCCAAGTAGAACACAGAACAGCCTATAGCACTCAGGTAAATTTGTTACCACTCTGCTTCTTCTGACTTCACCTTCACTATGCCTATTACAGGTGTTTTGCATCTCAAACACTTTTAAAATAGAAAGAACCATAATATTGAACTTGTAATAATGATCATGTGCCCGTGGCTTGTCAGTCTTTTCCACTTTGAAACAGAGGAATTTTCTCTGTCAAAGGCAGGTAGGTGAAAGAAACATAAGAAGCAGTTATTGCATTCATTAAATATTTTAGCTATTATTGAGAAGACTTTTATACCGAATGTGAAAAGCACCCATTAGGGGAAAATTCCATTAGTATGTTAAAATTATTTTTTTTCTATTATTTTAAATAATTATAATGATTTTAAATAATACATGTATACATCCGAATTCC
Organism: Poecile atricapillus; assembly: GCF_030490865.1. NCBI lineage: Eukaryota > Metazoa > Chordata > Aves > Passeriformes > Paridae > Poecile > Poecile atricapillus. The sequence continues at coordinate 76,712,506 of NC_081249.1, read as the reverse complement.
TGTACTGTGGTACAAGCCAAATTTTACTCCCTACAGGCACTGAGTTCAAACCTATTCTATTAAAATTAGAAAGTCTGTCAAATAGAGAGAGCAGTAGGATTACTACTACTATTACTGCTGAAATTTTATTGCTTTGCAGAAGGTCCTTCTATGGCTGTGACTCTCAAGAGAGTAAACCCACTTTGCTTCTGAAACCAAGTGTGCTGAAGCTATGTTAGGAAACACTGAAGCACAAAAGCAATCTGCTGATTCAGTATTGCTGGAGTTTTTAAACAAAAATAAAGTCTCAGCAAACTGCTTGATTTGAATAGTCTGTCCTCCCATGCCATTGGAAAGCAAAATGAAAACATAAGAATGTCATGAACTCTTAATAATGAGTTTTGGCTAGTTGGATGGAGACACCTATTGTTCTTCTGTCTCAAATTTATGATGGGAAGTGGTCCAGAGTGAATGCAAAATGAGAGAGTAAGATCCAGAAACACTCGGAATTAGGAACTGTTGTTTCATCTGTCAAAAATATACACAGTTCTTCCATAAGTTTCAGAGCTGAATATAGCAAATGCTAATTAAAGATGCCTTTCTTTGCAAGATATTTTTAACAATCTGCCCTGTTTCCATTTTAAGCAGATGTTTTCCAGTGCATTTGTCTATGTCTTTGTTTCTTTGATCAGGCGTATGAACCTTTAAATTGAATTTCTGCATTTGGGTTTCATTTCAACAGCTTCCTATTAATTAGATCAAATGAAATGAAATCTTATGGCTAGTGTCCCAACGTGAAGATCAAGAACTAATGTAACTCCATACAATGAAATGCAAGTCATTATTTAATTGCCAAGATATTAGTTGTTTAGACATGGTGATTAATTCATTTGGCATTTACAAAGATGAAAATGGTAATTCTGTAATCAATTAGAGACAGGCATATTGCCTTAAATGAATCAAGCCTCAATCTGTAAATCTCAATGAACAAAGACTTAATTTGAATGGAAACATTTTAAATTCCTTTTATTTAATATTTTCTGATAAAGATGGATTTTTTTTTTGCCCAACAGACAACTTTTTGCACATGAAAATATTATTCCAATAACAATTCAGGAATTCTGTTCAAGCACCAATGATTATTTAAACAAATTTCCATACCTAAAAAAAGTGATGTGTAAAATAAGTTGTAAAGAGGAGGAAGAAAGGCTTGACACTATTTATTTGGAAGTCAGTTTTTGTAGTTGCTATAATGCTTAGTTTAGTTTAGACAAAACCTCTGAAATTATTTTTTGAAGTCCCTGTCTTTGATCACAAATTTTATTCTTTTCTTTCATCCCATCTCATAGAAAATACTTCAACTTAATGGCCAAGCTGTAAATATTTTACACGTATTATATGAATAGTGATGTAGAATGTTGAATAATACAAAAATATAAAAAATATAAAAAACATTTTTTAAATGTTCTTAGAAAAATATGCTATTTTTTGTTCAAAGCCCAAGAAATTCTGGAAATCTGGGGGAAAGAAAAATAACATCCTGTAGCAAATTTGAACCTTCCATAACTATGGCTAATTCTATGGAATTAGATATCAGAATATTATCCCTAGAATACTTGAATACCCTCTAAACATTAATTATCTGGCACTAAAATATGATCCTAAAATATTTTCTTTTTTTCCATCATGCATATTTTCCACACACAGATAGGAAGCCGGTATAATTTGTACTTAAAACACATGTTTGTACCATCACAGCTAAGAATATGGTTCAACACCTGTGTTACATCCAAGAATTTCTTGGTGGTATACATTTTTCTCTTGATTATAAGCAAGTGACTAGTGCGCTACTGAATTCTGATCAAGTTTGAAATTCAGCCAGAACAACAGCCAAAAATTTCTTTTAGAAGGTACCTATTCCCAAAAGGTGCACTTGGACACAAATGTTTCCAGCGGTTTGTTGGGCTTATGTGCTGCCTAAAACCTGGTTAAATTTCCACAGTAAAGCAAAAGCAAAGCAGAAGGGAAGGTTTTGTCATTATTTTGTTACAGGAAAGACTACTTTCCCTCTGCAAGTATTCTTAGAACTAAAAGAAGTAAAACATTAAATGGAAAATTAGAATTGGATCAAAGACAACCTAGAAAAACAAAGAGAAAATAAAAAAAAACCTTGAGTGATCATGCAGCTGTAAGAATTAAAGCATAGCTGAGCTTAAGCAAGATCTCAAACTCTACATCTTCAAACACTCAGATGTGAAACCTGATCTGAAAAGTGTCTAATGGGATTAAACCTATATCTTGTCTCAAAGCCCCTTGCTTTGTAGTGAACTTAGGGCTTTGAGATTGTAGTGATGTATAATATCATCAACATAAAAATTCTCATTTTGAGATGAAAATAGCTGTAGAAGATGTGATATTAGCTTACAGCTGTAACTTCCTTTATAGTCACAGTGAGCTTGACTACTGAGAATAGCTATAGAGAGAATAGAATAATAGAATAACAGAATAATAGAATCTTTCATCTCACACTTTGGTTTTTGTTGTGTTTTTGTTTTGGTTTTTTTATGGCAGCATTGCCGAAGGGCTTCAGCGTATAGTGTTTTATTCTTTAATTATTTTACACTAACTTGCCTTCTTTACTAATTGTGACTTTTGAATCACAGTGCCCATACTCTAGATTTCAGAAAAGAGCTAGAATTCATTCTAAGGATGCACAAGTTTCAAAAGAACATCCAACATTTTCTTCATCCCAATTGTCCCTCACCATTCTTCTCAGATCTGCTGTCCTTCCTAGGTAAAGCTCATGAGAGCACCTGGCCCTTGCAGGAAATTGGTTAGAAAGTAATAATGAAGTTTTCTTGTACCTTCATTGCCATTTGTATATCTTCACAAGGATAAGAATATTAACCCTCTTAATAATTTCTTTGCTTAACCATCAAGCTTGAGGTAAGACATTCTTAGTAATGTAGATGGTCATAACTTTGTTCATTAAATAAATACCGAATGTGGAGAAACAAATTATGAATACAACTAATTCCTGACTGACCAAAAAAAGCTTTTAGATACAAATTGTTATTAGGTAGAAAGAGTAGTCTGTAAAAGAGCAGTCAGTGAACCACAGTTCAAAAATGCCTCAGTGGTCTCAAACTTTTCACACAGGTACAGTGATCACTAATGACCTCTTTGCAATGATAATTACTGCAAATCCATACTTATTTCATGTTTGGCAGTAGGACCAACTGATTAACCAACTGATTTCTCTACTGCTCGTGTCACTGCTGAACAGCTGAAGAAGTAGGCTTTTCATTTGTTCTTCTACAGACTACAGGGGTAGAATGTGTCTTTACTTCTTGGATAGCTAAACTCAAATTGCTGAGCATTGGTTCTGCATTCATTGCATCTCCTTTTGTATGAGGCAAAAAACCCTTTACATTGACATTTATTTTAAAACTATTTCTTCTTTTCCACCAACTGTTCTTATTTTCATAGAATCATAGAAGAGATTGGGTCAAAATTGACCCCCTGATATCCCTTGCAATGAGCAGGGACATCTTCAGCTAGATCAGGTTGCCCAGAACTCCATCAAACCTGACTTTGAATGTTTCCAGGGACTGGTTATCCACCACCTCTCTGGGAAACCTGTTCCAGTATTTCACCACCCTCATAATGAAAAATTTATTTCTTATATATACACTTCTAACCTCCTCCCTTTTTGGTTTAAAGTCATTGCACGTTTTTCTGTCACTACAGGGCCTATTAAAAAATGTGTCCCAGTCTTTCTTCTAAGTTTATTTTGTGTATTGCAAGGATGTCTTTTCCGTGTGTGAGAGACAACAGTGGAAGATTTGGTGGTTCAGGACTCATAAAAGTAAGGTTACTGCATTATAAAAATATGCTAATTGAGCTAATTAGATTTAGCTCTGATATCTTACAATTCATACGATCAGTTTGTGTTTGAGTCTCCTTAGATTCTGTATTTGAAGATATAAATCAAAGTGTCTCCACAATAAAGATAAGCCCATAAGTTGGAGTGATTTATAAATATCCAAAAATACAAGTCCATCTATGACCTTGGAATCTGTCAAGCAGTGTCTTGAATATACATATATTTCTGGGTATCACTAAGCCTTATCAAGGTAAATCTTCACCCTTCTTTTTAAGGGTTTATACTATACCCCACTCTCAAAGGGATGTTTTTGTCTGATCCTTGTAGCAAAGACCCCACCTCACTGTGTTCCCTTCCACAGCTCCACTGCTAAATGGCAGCTTATGTTTCCACTCTCAATAAAAACAGTAAATAAAATTATATTATAAAAAAAGTTCTTTGTTTTTGCTGACTGTGCATGGAAGAAGCTATGAAATTTTGATTTAAAAGGCCAATTGCTCTTTACATACTACATTTGCAAAGTTCATAAACAATCCTATAATCATATCCAAGCAACTTTGTGAAGAGCAATACAAAGGGTCTGAGTTCAAACACTCAAAAATAAGGGAAAAAATGATGGATGAGGTTATAAGTATAATCTCAGTTCAGCAGGAATTCAAGTGTGATAGGAGCATGAGTCAAACAGAGTTCTGAGGATTTTTCTGCAATTTTCATCAAAGTGAGCATGCCTAAAGCACCAAAAATCTTTGAACCATAGGAGCTATGTTTTCTTAGAAGTGAAGTAAAATCAAGGAGCATTTTTTAAATGGAGAAAACTTGGCAACAGAAAGGTGAAACTATAAACAGGTTATCATCATTCACTGTGTCCTTGGAAGGCTCGCCATTCCCTTCAGGTTGGCTCTTAGTTCAGAAATCTTTCATCAGTTTTCAATAAACCTGTATGTAGTCCTCTCTGTATCCCTAGGAAAAATATCTTTCTTTTCATTGCCTCTGATCCCTGACTGTGTCTTTTCCCAGACCTCTGAAGAGAGGGGAAGAGAGATGCCAACATAGTGAACTACAAAATGATGGGCAAAACTTGTGCCATCTGTCACTACTGCTCTAAGGACACATTCACACTACCGCCTTTAGATACTTAGCTTAGCCTTGCCAGGTCCCTGGGAAGTAGTTACCTGGTCTAATAGATTCAGAGTACACAAGTAAAATTATTAAAAATAGATTAAAATTCTGTTAAATGGCTGGAAAATAATTCTGTGTGCAAAAGTGTGATGTGATTATACAGTAAGCAGTGAGGTCTCTGTTGATTCAGTACTTCTCTGTTATCCTGAGAAGGGATCTTGCTATAGTACAACTATATAAAATTAATAAAAAGGGGGAGAGATTGCTAATTAGTCTAGATGTATAATTATAGGACACAACTGCATGTCTGGCAGCAGGTTATCCCTATTGAGTCAGTAACTTTTTCATCTTATTTTCTGTGTTCTCAGCTCCATGCCAATGTCATCAATAATGCACTTCATAAGTAAGGTTGGGGAAGAGGTGAGATGTGGCAACGTCTTAACATCAGTTAAGAATACAATAGCATGCTTTTGTGCAGAAAAGAAGATTTAGGGAAAAAAAGAATGAGAACTAAGTAAGTTTGAAGAAAGCAAGTAGAATTTAGGTGAATAAGGAAATTAAGACACTGAAGAAATATAATGTTCTTGTTTCTATGCTGATGAGTGAAGATGCCTATTTATTGAGCCTGTTGGTATGAAGACAGACAGTAAGCTTGGAGTTGTGTACCATGTGAATGCTTTAATGCTTCTTTGACCTTCTCAAATAGGAAAAAAAAGATGGATTTTAGCATTAGAGTTTCCCATTATGACTACAACAGCAGATATTTTTGAATGATTGCACAGCTACCATGTCACCAGTCCGTAGGTGTGACTTAGCTAATGCCACACAAAAATTTACATCTGCCCTATGACCAACATGGACCAATATGAGATCTTCTCCAATGTGGTGTGGCAATACAACCATGACAGTTTTTATCTTGAAATTAGCAACCCACAACTGATCACCTGTATCATGTGGGAGTATGTGGGACATAATGATATGTACCCAGACTTAGCATGATGAATAAATGTGGGGGACATTGTGTCTCATCCACCAGAGAACCTGTGGCTGGTAGAAGCAAGAGCAACCCAAGAGCCATCCAAATCCTTCAAATGATGTGGCCATCCAACACCACAAAATTAACAGTGGCATCTTCTCCCCAAGCATCTTTATTTGTTCTTGCTGGCTCCCTAGTCTTCTCCAGAGCCTGTGACCACTACAAATTTCCATCCATACACAAGCAATAAATGCACTGAGAGACAGGATGTAGAGGTTGTATGTGGGTAGTTTGTGCATAAAGCAAAACAGATTCAAACTGAGGACACCTTTTTTTTTATTCACAAGTAATGTTTCCCTCGAAGAGGTCTGTGACCTTCTCATTGTGCATGATGGGACACCTGATTCTAAAACAAAAGCCATCTCTGGGAGCAGCCTGGTGGAGTAGCACAGATAGAGTCACTGATTTATATTTTTTCTTGTTCCATTATTTTTGTCACATGCTTTATTGCACATAACTTATGTCACTGCGGGAATTCCATCTGTTCTCTTCCATACAGAGCAATACAGCTGTAGATGGATATATCAATTTTAAACACAAGCATGTCCTACTGAACTGTTACTCCAATCTGTAATCAACATCTTTGAGTAGAGGCTGAAGTACAAGGTATTCCAAAGTAAACTAAAGTTTCTAAGGTTCCAACAACCCTACTAATCAATAAATTGTTTTTACAGTCTTACAAAGTAAGAAAATTACAATTACAAAACAAATTTACAATTACAAACTTACAAAGAACTTTATACCCTTTTCACCCTTAGTGGCAATGTGGTTCTCTGGAGGGAACATGTGTCTTTTTAACTGCCTTTTCCAGTTAATAGACTGTGTTTCACCTTCTGACATGAGAATAAAATAAATCTTGTTCTACCTAGTTTTCCAGACGTGGTACCTGTTTCCCCCCCAGAATGCAAAATGAACTCATCTGACCTGAAAAGTGGAGTCAATAAGATCCTAATTCATTTTAGTCAAAATCCATTTACCATTCCCACATTCTGGAAGTATTTTTGTGCTGAACCAATGCTTTTAAGCTGTCTCTCCACTCAACTGACTGTCCCTTCTTCCTGTAAGATGTCTACATCCCCAGGTCAGGTTGGTCCTTTCACAAAATGTAAGAAAACTAATGTAGCTTTGGCAGCTTTATAGCTTAGTTAGATATATTTTTTTTAACCTCTCATAAAGGTTTAAACACTGCAAGACCCTCTAAGTAGGATCATTAACCTGTAGGTTTACTATTAAAAGAAAAACCTAATTAGAGAGAGTTGACCATTACTAGAGAAAAGGTAGTTATTCCAGCAAAGCTGTCTTCCATAAAAAATTTTCCTGTGATAATTTTGTATGTGTTGCAGAAAGAGCACAGCCTTTACTCTGCACTGCTATTTATAATCAAGGTTTATGAATATTCATCTTGCACCAATATCTTAATAAACAACAAGGTGTTCTTAAGAGGTACATCCTTTTGAGCACACCCCTTGTCGAGGATGCAGTCAGGAAGTGTGTTGAATGTAAATGATGTAGAAATCTAGAGATGTATCACAGAAATAGGTTAGAGATGCATCATGGAACTATAGGCGGAAAGTTGTTTATTAGGTGTGCTTTCACTCCTCACATTTTTTGTGAAGTCTGTTCTATCTATCTGATTTCTCCACTGAAAAGCTCTTGCCTCAAGATGTGAAGTAGTATGGAGTACAAATGGAGCCATGAGATAGCTTTTTGCCTCTATTATTTGCTTTCTTTCTGAATGTAGCAACAGATTATTTACATCTTTTACACTAGATCTAATAGTGAAGATGATAGAAAAAAGAAGTGCTGGAGTTTCAAAGGGTAAACTCAGAAATATTGCAGAACTAAGCAAACAAGTAATGACTATCCCTTATTGGTCACAGCATGGCCATCTCTGATTTGCATAAACAAAGGGCCAGCAGGGACATCTTACAACAAAGCAGGGCCAATTACTATTCTATCATATCTATTGCTATACTAATACTAATACGTACCATTTTTATTGAATACTATCTACCAAACTTATCAATGTTCAAAATTCTCTAAACATCTCAGCAAATATATTTTGGGAGCTAAAGTAATCTATGTTGAAATTACTCTTTTCCAATTTTCAGAAGTCGCTTTTGTACTGAAAAATTCTTTTGCTCTGTCCCCTCTAGATCATATATCTTTCATGAAAACAGTGTGTCAAACTCGTCTGTAGTCCAGCTGAGACCTTATGGTTTTAGACAAGGAGACAGTAAGGGCTATTTCACACCAGCGATGGCTGGAAGGCCAGCAGTTCTGTGGAGCACTGAATCTTATCATGACAGTTCTAAACAGCTAGTGAAGAACTCATAGCTACTGATCCAAGCATAGCATACATCATGCTAATGGAATCTCTCCTCCTAAGAGTTTCTACCTGGACAAACATGCAGTAAGGGCAGACTCTGCACACTCTCCCAGAGGCAGCATAATGATTGTAGCAATCAGTCTTCATCTTTCAGAGTCTAGCAGTACCCACCATATGATAGAAATATAATTGGAGCTTCTCCAGTTGACAGCAGAGTAGGTTTGATGTGAGGATAAGGCAGACATTGCCACATTCATCTGTCCTGTCTTTGAACTGCAACCAAGATTAGATATATGAGATGATTGAAGCCACAATATTTCAAAATGCAACAAAAGTAACAAATTAACAGAATGCTACATTAATAACATTTACCAGTAGACCATTAAAACTATCTCATTGATTCCATCCCACAACCATGTAAATCTCATTATCTTGTCTATTTCTGAAAATGTCAGGAAAGAATATGCTTTTTTTGGTGTGTTTTGATGTATTATATGAATGGAACACAGAAAACATCTATTTAAGCTCTAATCCTTTTCAAACCTCCCTGCTGGCTATTTTACAAGCATTTAAACCCTCTTGCTGATTTGATTCTCACCAGTCAGTTTCCTTCCCTAGCATCCAGCCATCAGTTTGGCTGCTGGTCCGCTACCACCTTGTTTGGGATTAGGGAATTCAGTTCCCAGGGGCACTTCAATAATTGACTATGTATGGCAGGGAGAGAACACTACAAAGTAGAAAACAGCTCTGCTGGGGAGGGGGTCTTAATGCTTATTAATTAACTGCAAATTACAAGGGTTTGGGTTTTTTGTTTGTTTGGTTGTTGGGTTTTTGGGGTTTTTTTTGTTGTTTTTTTCTGGTTTGTTTTGGTTTTTTTTGGGGGGGGTGACTATCTACTGTTGTTTATTTTTCTTGAGAGCAAGTGTTTAATGCAAAAGAACAAACATTTGTTCTCTTCTGCCCAGCTCTTCTATTCACAAGAAGGCAGTAACAGCATATCTAACAAAATAATATTTCAGAGAGGTGGAAAATATTCAATTTCATTGCTGCATTACATAAAAGTACCACTTGCAGTTAATATTCTAGTAGTGTTGCTGTAGAACATGATTCAACACTGGAAAGCAGGTTCCATCTGATTGGACATCATTACACAGCTTACAACAGTAATGCTTCAGCTAGATGACTGCTGCCCTAAGCATATGAAAAATTCCCATGTAAACATCTAATTAACAGCCTTCAATTTACAAGAATATCATTTGAATGAAATTTAAGTTTCTGCTCTTCATATTATATTGCTGAAGTTAATGTTAACACTTCAAGCATAGCATAGTTTGACTGTTTGGAGGTGTCTTTATCTAGAATGAGCCATAATAGAACCATGTAGTTGAATGAAATTATCTTGTTTTACGCTGACTAAAGATCTGCCTCCTTGAGCACCTGGCCTATTTGAATTTTAACTCTTGCACATAAGGTCTGCCTTTGAGTATTAATGTTGCTTTTCTAACAAGTGAAACATGGAAACATCTTACAGTAACTAAAGTTTCCTGTGATTTTTTTCTTTTCCTGGGGGGATCATGCATTCCTTGAAGATGTCATTATTTCTAAAGCATCTGACAAAAATAGAGTAAGTTAATAATTCATTGCTGTCACTTAGAAACATGGAGCAAATTATTGTGATAAGGCTTTTCCTTGAAAAGAAGGAACCTTTTCGCAGCATGAGAGTATTTCTGACATTGAAATAGTGTGCAAAAAAGAGGAATACATTTAATTATTAAAAATATTTCAATATTAAAATAGATATTAAATTTAAATGGGTCAAGAATATGATATGGATTTTAAAAAATATGAAAGAACAATTTAATAATTTTAGAGTATTTTCAGCATGTTTAGAGAAAAATTGTTCTACACTAATTGTATTTTATAAGAGCTTTTAAAAGAAGTCTTGGACTTCAATGCAGGGAAGAAAATACCTTAAACAGCCTTTCCTAACAATTTATTGAATAAGAGTTTCTGGAACACTTATCCTGATATGTCTTCTGAGTAATACTCCTAGTTCTTTCTTTGCACAAGATGAACAAATTTGAGGGTAAAATATTTGAGCACAACAAAGTACCAATTAGTAAAGTGATACTAAATTTTCAATATGTACCAACACTCGCTTGAGCATACGAGTAAAAATGTAGAATAATTTAAATATCTGCTTGTTATATAATTTCTCTAGCTAATATAGATTATTGATCAGAACTTCTGTTACATTTAGTTAGGCTCTGTTTCAGTTTATTAGCTTAGAAATTTAATTTTTAGCATCTTTCTATCATCTTTGACATTGGTGTTATTAATAGAGTCTTTAAACTATATATAAACTATAAGCATATAGAGTCTATATGCTTAAATTTTGTCTTGAATAAAGTAATTAATTAATTAATTAATGCAATGCATCATTTAAGCTAATAATGACCAGCTGATTCATACAAAGAAGAAAGCACTCCCAAAGACCCTTCCAATCCTGACATATCAGTATTTTCCAGACTTAACTGCACAGAAGCACTGTAGATATCATTTTTATTTCCTGTGCTTAGAATGGAAGCTACATTTATTAGCAAAAAATAACTTCCAGTGTCCTCCACATGAAATTATATTTACATACACGGACAACATTTGCACCAGTGAGAGCTGTTTAGTTTCATGCACAAATGTTCCTGTGCAGCAAACTGCAAGGACAAAATGAGAGGCCTGGCTGTGGCTGTGGCTCCAGAAAGAAACTGCCCTAAGACGGTTTGCATAGATTAGCTTAAATAGAGCTGGAAGTACATTAATAATAAGGCTTAGCATATTCCAATGACCTAAGATATCACACAAAGGAATTGCACCATTATAAATGTTTGAAAACATAAAGTGAAGAAAATCCAAATAATTTTGTGCTTTGCCAAGGGACTGTGCCAAATATAGGTTTTTTTCTAATTAAGTCAACAATATTAAAATTAAAATTACTTTATCTAGGGTGATATTAAAAAATTAATATAAAGTAGATTTTCTTTTGCTTATCTAAGTGGCTTTACTACAGGAGTAACTCACATCCATTTTCTGTAAGCATTAGAAGTTTGTGCATCTATAATGAAGGAGCAAGAGGAAGCAAAGGGGAATGAGATAGCCCAAAGCCATTAATGGAGAAAAAAAGGTTTCAGCTATTTACAAATACTTGTTCTGATTCCTTGTAGTCTACATTAAAGGAAACTGACACATCCCAAACCCAAACTAATGTCGAATGACAGATTGCTCAGATCAGAACACTGTGAGGGGCTGCAGGCTAAATGAGTCAGTACAGCTTCTCACCATTTGCATCTTTAAAATTCTTATTTCCAACATGCAGACAAACCAATTTCATACTCCTGATTTTAGATCCAAATGAAAAATGCAGGGGATGATTTTCCAACCACCAATAACTTTCTTTTAATTCCAGTTACTAGGTGCTAAATTTTGCAAAGATTTTAACTAAAAGTTATGTTTCCCTGATTGATGTGGTTATATCTCTAATGTGCTATAAAAATTTACTTTGGTTTGAAAGTCAAAAGATAATACCAAAATAATTAATTAAAAACAGAGAAAGATTCTAGTATCTATAGGCTACCAAACTATCCAAACTACCCATTGCTAAGTCTTCCTCCCCACCAAAAATGGCCACACATCTGACTTGTATTTTTTCTAACTTTGTAATTGTTTTTAAAGAATATCAAGCTCCAAGTATAAACTGCCTGACATTACTTTCTATTAAGATCCAGACACTTTGTCTGTGCAAAAAGTCCTCAGTAAAATCCTGAATTGTTGTGTAGCAATTCTAATGTTTGCTGCCTCAACTGCTCAGCTGCTTCAGCATCCAGAAACAATTTCTGCCACAGCATCAAGATGTCTGCTTGTGAGAATCTGCTATGAATGATGGAACAGAATAAAAATTAGAGTTTCAATTTATTGTTATCTTAATCTTGATGGAGGTCTCTGCTCACTGATTTAACATGTGATATGGAGAACAAATGCATATCCTGGCCCCAGTGGGTCAAGGTAAAATTGTCCCTGGTGATAAAGAAGGCTGAAAATTTCCAGCATCAATTTCCAACATACGATAGTGTGTGTTCTACCACACTATTATCCATTATCTCAGATATTATTTATTTTTATCTATTTAGATAATATCTGAGAATTCCTATGGTGGATGATAACAGATACTAATGAATAAATATTTTCTCTGTAAGAGAGTGGAACATTAAAAGTGTCTGCACTAATAATACATTTCATTTATACTTCAGAATTAATCAAAGGAAAAATTATATGGCAGGCAGAATAGATCTCCTTTTTTTATACCAAAACAATGATATTGGTATTTCCCATTCCTTAGTCCTTTCCCTCAACAAAAGGCCAAAGTTTATGGTCAGTCTCAAAAGTTTTCTCTAAACAGAGAAGCAGGAAGGAAAAAATAGCAACATTTTAATCAAAATACTGAAAAAAACCCCAAAAAAAACCAAAAAAAACCAAACTGTGCAAGACTTCTGACAAAGCAATTCTTACATATCATATCCTACTCACTCCAATTCTCTAAATCACATGAAACCTAAAGGATTTTCTTTACCTCTCTGTCAGTCAGCAGTGATTAAGAGAAGACATTTCAGACTGCCAAATAAAGGACATCCAAACACCATCTATTAGAAAAGATACAGCATCTCTTATGAGCCTGATTTCCATCCACCAGCTTCTTAGCAGACACTTAGTTTCAGAGAATACCTTTCTGCTCACATCAACATCCCATATGCAAACAGCATGGAATTTCATCCTTCCAGATAAAGCAGTACATTCTATATCAAGGACTTACTCTCCCCTGGTGCATACTTCATTGCTGAAAGAACAAAATTGACAAAATTACTGATCTGAGTGAGCTAATGCATTTTTCTTTAAACAAATGTACTAAGCACGTTTTCCAGCCTTAAGTATTACTAGTGAATATAAACTTTGAACAGACTGAAATATTTTTACGGTGAAAATAACAATTTTAAAATATTATCTGAAAACTCTAGTTGCTGAGTATTTTTCAGCCTTCTGGTGTTAATATAAGTCAAATCCTGAAAATTTAGAGTGGAAAATTTACACTCTCATTCATGTTTCTATGGCTTTGTAGCAGTTCTCAAACTAGTTTAATGGATTACACTGTCATTCACAGAACTGACATTATAGAAATGCTATAAATACGTATGTCCAAACTTGCTGATGTTCTGGACAAGAAAACCACAGGTGCTGCAAGCTGGGCATCCAACAATTGCACTATATCTGATACAATCAGAATGGAAAATTATAATATGCAGAGATATAAGATACACTTTGAAATCACATTCAATTTCAGTATAGTTGTTTCAATTATTAATTTTGGGGGGGTTTCAGCTTCATGAGCAGTGAATCTTGTGGCTAATTTATTTCTGTGTTTGTACTTTAAGCACAAACATTGTCTCTGCAATGTCTCTGCACACAGCAAGTAGGGACAATGAGGAAATTAATTTCTATGTCTTGCAGCATCTGGGGGTTTGTCCCACAAATTATGTCAGATCATGAAATGTACTTGTATCTGGGGAACTAAACTAAGATTTGAGGGTGAGATTCAGTTCAAGTTGAGATACCAAAGTGTGAAGATCTACAATATGAATTAGACATCTGCACTTTTTTACCTTTAACAGAGGTTCAACTGAATGCTGACAAGATTCATAAATTATTGTGTAAAATAGGAACTCATTTCATGTGCAGTTTTAATTTTACAAACAGCCTCTAGAACAAAAGGTTTTCTTTCCTCTCTGGTCATCAGGTTGATCCTTCCAAATGTCAGCTTGATTACAATTAATCTTTCTGAATGCTGATGACCAAAATTTTCCTTATTATACTTCCTCAGTGCTTCATGTATTAATACTTCCATGAAGAGGTGCAGGTTGGTGTCTGGTATATTCTAGGGCCACATTTTCCTTTCAGTAAAGGAAAATGGTCACATTTGGTCCTCTTAGTTCAGAGTCACAACTACTGCTTTTCTATTAATCTGGTGCTCAGCTGCTGTGTCAAAGAACCGTTTATTTAATCAAATTTTTTGCAGCCTTTTTGTATCTTGGTAATTTTGAAAAATAATATCATATCATAAAAACCAATTTATCTTTCAAAAAAAAAAAGCTTTTTCTTCAACCAGTCTCTTAACAATCCTTAATTTTTGTATGAAATGTATTCAACTAGTCATGTGAATTTCAGCATGAAAATCATGCTTGAAACCCATGGAAGATTAAATCTGTACTTATTTTTTCTAGAAAATATTTCTTATTAAATATTATAAGAATTTAATCTCATTCAGTGTGCTTAAGTTAACCCATGTTCAATTTTATCACAAGTCCATTTGCTGTTATATCTTGATTACTCTTTCCTAATAATTACTGCTAAAAGCTTTGCTGCAGATGATCTCAAGACAACACACTTTTTGACATCAAGACATTAACTCTCATCTCTTTTTCCTCATGTTATTAGACAGATGAAAACTCTTTTCTACAGAGACATTGATTTTGTGCAATTCTTTTTCAGAAATCATTTATGAACAACATCCATCTCCTTTATGTGATTACAATGATTTTTCTTATACTTAAATACAGTAATCTCCAAATTCTCACCTTGATCTCTCAATCATCCTTTCTCTGTTAGTTAATCTATCAAAATCTTTCCCTGAGTTTCTAGTTAGTTAACAATTTAGGTTTGCTTCTTTTCCTGAATTATCCTTAATTCTAGCCCAGCCCCATTTTCCTCTCTTTGCTTCCTTTCTATTTATGAAGTAAAAAACTTTTCACTACCATACTTTTTTATTAAAATATGTAGACATGCGATGCAGGTGGTCTCTCCGTGACTGAGAGATATTGGCAGGGAAGGAGGAGAACTCTATGTTCCTGCTGTGTGCAGCAAGTATTATATGAATAAATAAAGCATTTCAATTTCCATCATAACCAGGCCTCTGGCTTTTTTCCCAAACACACACAAAAAAAGGGAGGAGAGATGAGTGCTAGGCACCTTAAGTAAAATATTAATTTCTGAGCCAAATAATTCACTAGCAAATGTGTTTGCAATTCCTTTGATTGAGTGATTACTCTTTCCCTCATGGATAACAGGAGATTTTAACTACATATAAATGTAATTGATAATATCCATAAGATTCTTTAGATAATCTTCCATATGCATCTAGCTTTCTTTTCCTCCAAGGTCAGAATTCCAAAACTGTTTTATATCAGCACTTAACCTGTGTATAAGCTTCTATAAGTTGCAAACGTTAATGGAATACCCTTTTGTTTTTCTGATCCTGTCAGTATATTGATGAGAACTATCACTATTCTGCAAAGACTATTGCCATACAAATGCTGTCATCGGAGCATTGAAGACAGCATGTTGATAGAAATGTTTGCTTAAATTACACAAAGAGAAAAGGAAGGAAGCTTGCATCCCTGTCAGTTTCTGAAGCAGAGTGTTCCTTCAAAGGTGTGACATATCACTACAAAATTTCAAGCCTTTTTATTTGTTGGAAAAAAAATTCCAAACCCTCAAAATTCTAATACAGAGTCATTTGCTTAATACAAAATGTTTTCTATAGAATTACCTTTAGACAAATAATGTGACTCAAATACCGGTGTATATATTTTTAGAGCAGGATGGGAGATGCATTCTCAGGTTGTACTGGAGAACCCTAAAGTTGACATGTCCTTCCTCTGCCCTGTTCAATTTTGAAACTATTATTTTCTTCTGCTGTCTGCTGAGAGCAGTGAGTGGTTTCACATCTGAAGTGAACAGAAGCACATTTTTCTCTGGAATGAAATTCTGTTTTCTCCACCATAATGTTTATAAACCTTGGATAATAAACCACCATTTCTCACAGTCAGAAAATAGGGAACATTATTCTTTTTTTGAAGAAAAAAAAAGAAAAAGACAGAGAGAGAGAGAAAAGGAAGGAAAGAAGAAAAAAAGGAAAGAAAGATTCTTTATTGTTATTTATTATTAATTATCTTAATGGCTTAATTTGAGCACCTTATTGAATTTTAAGCCTATGTAAATAACTCCTTGTATAAATCAAGGGTAACAGCTTTGAAGTTTAACACACCCAGCCTATAAATGTAATTCCTTCCCTCTTTTGCTGCTGAAGAGCCCACCCATCCCATCAAAAGTGCCATACTCTTTTAAATACTTCTCAAGATTAAAACACAGCACTGTACCCTCCATGATTTCTGATCATAGACTCCACAGAGGATTCCCAGCAGAAGGAGTGTCAGTCTATACTGTATCAGCCAGAATATCCTCTCTCTGGACAGGTATAACTAAAAATCCAACCATCCCTAGGGAAGAGCCACACACTTACTTATTTAGATTCTCTAACACAGAAATCTTACCTCAGTTTCCAAATACAGAGAAGGAAACACCCCATGTCCTCCCCTGCTTCTGAGGGATACCTGAAAGCATTTTCAGAGGATTTTCTGCTTCCAGCACCCATTCCTCCCAGCCTACATCTTCCCAAGACCTTCAAGAGAGTCATAACCACTACCTAAACTGGGAAGGGATACAAAACATCTGCAAGCAGGGCTTGGCTTAAATACTACCTAAGAGTTGTCATATTCCTTTTAAGCTCACAGTTCTTTGTCAGGAAAAAAAACATGATTATTTACTGCTCTTCCTGGGCTGCAGCTCTAAGACAGAATAAATTCAGAGTCTTTGTCATTTTAGAAGAGCAAAAAAACATTAATTTACATGCTGCTTCATGGACTTAATGATTAATATTGTGTAAGCAAAAACAAAATTGGAAACTCCTAAATATGAACAGCCAAACATTTCTCATGAATATGCTTTAGTGGGGTTACTTACCAAGAGGTAATCTGCAATTATAGACTCAGAGAAAAAAAAATAAAACCCATCTACAAAAAGGAAAGATTATTTAAGTCCCTTTGCTAAACTGTGCTGTGATGCCATAAATCATGTTTTGACCAGATACAATTAATTTTATAGAGATTTTTTTTTTCTTGCCTTCTTTTGAGTTTTGCTTCCCATTCTTCTCAGGTCTGATTTCTAAGGTCATTTTTTTTCTAGATGGAATAGTCTGTGTTTGATATTGAAAAGTGATTTGACAATAATATAGTGGTGAAACTTTGAAGACAAATTATGAAGGATTACCTTTTTTACTGTTCTAGAAGTTTCATTAAAATTCACCTCTAATAAGTGTCAAAGGATACTAATCCACTGATGCTTCTGTGAAAATTTTGAATTAAGGAAGGAGTAGTAAAATGGATTTATTAAAACCTTTTTGAAACAGAAGATAATTCAGTTATCATGCTCATCATCCCTTGCTACAGAGACAGCAATCCTTAATCCTATTTATTATCTCTGAAAGATATCATCATGGAATTTGGCTGGTAAGATGGAGAGATATTTTTATATTTATGGATTTATCCTTTCCAGGATAACTATTCTTCCACATGGGAGTCTGAGAATCCTGAATGCTTCCAAGTCTGATGAAGGGCGGTATTTATGCC
The DNA here is from genome assembly GCF_030490865.1 of Poecile atricapillus. NCBI lineage: Eukaryota > Metazoa > Chordata > Aves > Passeriformes > Paridae > Poecile > Poecile atricapillus. The sequence goes on along the minus strand of NC_081249.1, from coordinate 76,694,591 downwards.
AAGGTGTAAATGTATTTGGATCTGCAGAAATCATTGCATCAGTGTCTGTTAAAGGTATGAAAAATTCTTTGATGGCAGTGATTATTTCTTTTGACTAATATTTAAATATTAGAATCCCCAGCCAACCATAAAACAGCATTCTTCAGGCAGAATAAAAAAGTGTTTCCAAAATGCTAAGGTTACTAAACTCCATCTAGTCAAACATCAAATCAGAATGCATACTCCAGCTGTTGTATTGTAGATGTGTCATAAGACTTTGTACATACATTAAATCACTCAAACTATAAATAATTCTGTAAGTAAAAAAATCAATATCCCTTCTAACATATTTTGTCTTTGGGAGCTCACCCCTAACTTTTTCTGCATGAGAATAAACCTTTAATTACAATCAAAGTAATAATTGTATCTATGGAAAATCCAGAGAAAGGTAGTACCTTAGAAGATTAATAGTAATGATAAAACCACTGAAGAGTAATCCATTTCTGAACCACTTTTTTTTTTTTTTTCATTTTTCAGCTGAATTCATGGATTTTCTTTGCAGGTGTTCAAGCCGTTTGACTTCATTTTTTCAAGTTTCTTCCTATATTTAGTAATCCATGAAACATCCTTTATTATTTTATATGACAAAACTGAATTTTTTATGCAATCACTAGATTCCAGGTGCTGCAGCCTTAAAAAAAAAAAAAAAAAAAAAAAAAACAAAACAACAAAGTAGATTTTCCTGAAACTAATAGAATTATTTAATGCATCTCAGATGTCCTATAGATTGTTGTTTAGGATTCTGCCTTGTTGACTCCATGAAATTGCCTGTACCTTCTGATCCCCAGTGTCATACTCCAGTGTGAATTATGAATTTATTTCAGAATTTGACTTTGCAACTCATACTAAGAGAAAATGTAAGCTCTGACTAGACTCAGCAGTACTCAATCCTGTTATTTTAGTCTGGCACTCTAAGTAGACTTCCATCTGAGTGTTCCTAACACTTCTCTGTTTCAAGAACCTACAAGAATAGAGCTGACTCCCAAGAAGATCGAGTTAACAGTTGGAGAGAGCATCGTCCTCAGTTGCAAAGCCCTGCATGACAGCACAATGGATGTCACCTTCTCCTGGACACTCAATGGGCAGCCAATTGACTTTGAGAAAGAAGGTGGACACTTTGAAAGCATCAAGGCAGTAAGTGACCATGCATTTGTCATCTCTGTGCTGGGAACTGATAAAAATTTGCATGCCTTTATATGTCTCCCATGTACCAAATTTTGAAAAAACTGAGACATAGCTTGTTTCAGTAATATTGGAAAGAAATGTTAGATAGAGGAGGTTCAAACTGCAGAAAACTAGAATTATTCCAAGGAGTTTTCCTCAAGATGGTATTAAACTTGTACATCCTATTATTAGTGATGTATCTGATAGTCTTTGTAAGGGAACAAAAAAGAGTTTTCATCAAATCCTACTTATATTCTTCTGCTGATTTTAATATAGAAAGGACGCTGCTCTAAGCATTGATGTCTCACAGATAATATGGCTGTTGAAATGCCCTCACCTCCCAATGCTCTACTTGCCTAGAATATATTTTTATATCTGAATAACAAGGGCTATGTTTACTAACTCCCCTGCATGAGGTACTTCCTGACCATGTAAACATTATGTAAGTCAATAAGAATCATATGGACAAAAATATGCATACCAATTTAAAATATTGTCACTTGAGTAAAAAAGAGGTTCATGTGATCAAATGGTATGATAAAGTAATTCAAACCTGTCTCATGTAAAATGATTTGAACATTTCCTAGTAGAAAGAAATCCTTTTATGTGAACAAGTTTGGAAATGGAATCCAGTCATTTAACTGAATCTTCCAGCCAATGAAATGTAAATCAAATGTCCATGCTATGTTAACAGAAAAAAATTAAGTTCATAAAGGTCAGGAAATTTTAAAATTTAATGTATATCATTTGGGTACAATGTAGCAATGTTAACTTTGCATTTAAAACCTTGTCCAGCTGCAATCAATTTATTCTTCTGCTTGACTAAATGGAGGTCATACTCTTTATGAAATTTATATCCACTTGGTTTGGGGGTTCATGTTTTTAAAATTTGAGTTTACTTCAATAAACCTTTTAATTGAACAACATTAGTAAATTATATCTTAGTGGGAAGGTTCTTAGCATAGTTATCTTCATACGAGGAATGCAACACACAAAAGAACACTATTTATGTAAGGAGGAAAACATTCACTCTTTCTTAAAAGTGAAAGTCATTCATCAAAGGTCATTCTTTGATTCAATAAAACACCCTATGATTACAATTTAACTTCAAGTCATTCCCAAAAAAACTGAAATCTAAAACACGCTACATGGTTCTTTCCATGTATTTCAGCATCTCTCTTCAAGGAAATTTTTAATCACCGGGAAAAATCCACGGGCTAGGAAATTTTCGAAGTAATTTTATATCTCATGTCAAAATAAAACTAATTTAATATAATTTATTATATGAAAAAATAGGATTTTGTAGCTCTCTCTCAAGAATTCTTCATTAATTTAATTTTTACAAGAGAAAGCTCTCAAACTGCTAGAAATAAAGTTTATTCAAAGTGATCAAAGATGACATCTTATTTTCAGACAAGTACTCATGCAAATCTCACTAAAATTACTGATTGATTTAGCTGTCCTGACATGATTAAAATTTGGCCAAAACTTGGAAGATTTAAGCAGCTATTTAACTTTATGACCTCCTCCTCATTGTGCTGATGGAGTGTCAGTGCCTCTTTACTAAGTGAGAATAGTGCTACTCACAGTCACAGAATAAGCTGAGTTGGAAGGGGCCCACAAGGGTCACTGAGACCAACTCCTGGCCCTGCACAGCACCATCCCCAAGAGTCACACCATGTGCCTGAGAGCATTGTCCAAACTTTCTGAACTCTGTCAGGCTGGTGCTGGGACCAGTTCCCTGGGGAGCCTGTTCCAGTGCCCAGCCTCCCTCTGGGTGAAGAATCTTTTCCTGATATCCAGCCTAAACCTCTCCTGACTCAACTTTAGGCCATTCCCTTGGGTTCTGTCACTGGCCACAAGTGTGAAAAGATCTGTACCTATCCTTTTGCTTCCCCTAACAAGGAAGTAAATGGCAACAAGGTCTCACCTCAGTCCTTCAGGCTGAACAAGTCCCTCATAATGGAGTCAATACTCAGTGTCTAAATTACTAAGTGACTAAAAGGATTTTAAAAAGTTGTTTATTAAGTAAAAATGTGATTTTTTTGTTTTCAGGTGCACATGAGAATTTTATTTTTTTCCTAAAACATAGTTTCCAACAAAGAGCAAACTTCAGGTACATTATATGCATTATAATTCAGTTATAATTTATATTGTAATCACAAAATATAATCAGTCTGGAAATAAAAGCATTATATATTTGGCAAAATATTACAGAATTAGATCCTAACATGTTCACATGTTAAAATCATATGAAATAGTGAAATAATATACAACTCTAAAGAAGCACCAAAATAAGGCATCAAACCCTGATATTTTTAGACTGGACTAGATCCATTTGCCTTTACAAGATGGTCAGGCCATGCTTTCTTTACTTGCATTCCTAACGCATTTAAATGTCAAGACATTTCTGGTTTTCATCCTAAAGAAAGAGTGGAAGTGTAGGCTTGGATCAGCTGGAAGGGGACTGAAAATAGCTGTTAGCACGTTACAAGCAGGATGAGGGGTGGGGAGCTACATTCCTCTTGAGAACAGAAGCAAAAAACATGGCCCTCTTAGGACAATCCTCATGGAAATTTTCTGCATGATGTTGGAAACAAAGTGTGACACATCTTTTGACGCTTTTTTAAATAATTGGTTAACATATTTTGACTCTTGCATTGTCCTGAAATGAAGCTCTATCAGTTGAGAGATGTAAATCTTGAAAGTGGTAATAGAGACGGTGGTAATAAAGCAGGTTTTTTTGTGTTTTGACACAATTCCCATTTTGAAAATTCCCATTTTCACTACTCATTTGTGTAATGTCATCAATTGTATCTCATTTCTGTTAATTACATGAGAAATTAATCAAAATATTAAAAATTTATTTCTTTACTAGAATAAAATCTAAAGCATGACCAGGTACCAGGGACAAAGGACCATAAAACTAATTTTTTGCTGTCATGTAATCTCCTTTAACCTATCCAGTTTCAAAGTTGAGATACACAATGTGTTAAAGCCATAGGTTTATGAATGGAGAAAACAGGAACTTGAAGTCTGATAGAGTTCTGTCTACATCCCTTATTTTACACTTCTGAAGGAAACACTTCAAAATTGCATGAGTTGATCCTGAACAAAATGCTTTTTAAAGTATGTTTAAGAAAAATAATATGTATGAAATAATGTGTATGAAGTCACAGAATTATATGTCCATTTTTTCTACATACACTGATACTTCATCAGATAAAAATATTCCCAGGCTTGCCTGCAGTTTGCTTACTCTTTTAAAAACCTGAGAAATTAAGCATTATTTAAATGGGTTTTGCTAATAATGAAACCACCGTAAACCTCTCATCACTGGTTACAATGCTCATACTTTCACTGTGGCAGACCCAAGTGTTAAATGTGATGAGCATCTTGATGCTTAATGCAGTGTTATAAAATCTACCACCAAAGTAACATTTATTTGGGCTGTAGATAACTTTTCACTTGCTAAAATTGCATGATATCTAGCAATTGCAATTAAAAATAAAATCTTCTCTTGCTAATAAATACTACTTTATCTGTTTTGAAATTATATCAATAGGTTTTGTACCAAAAATGGTGTTACAATTTTCATATTGAGAAGTAATTTTTTATACAAACCAAAGGTAATTTTTGCTGTTCTTTAATTAGCTATCAATTATTTGGTACCCATACCAATTTAGGTACTTCAAGGACTTGCCTGGCAAAAAGATGAGTGTGATAATGATGTCAACTTGTGCTTGAAGGGAATATTAAGGAAAATGGACCAGCTTAATTTCATTGGAATGACTGCAGATTGCAGTCTGGGAAAATAAAACATCCCAAATGTTCTGTTTATGTAACTTCATAGTACATTTGGTAGAAGAAAAATAATGCCAAGGATTATATAAAACCAGAATCCTTTGGCATTGGTAAAGTCTTATTTTGTCTAACAAAAGATAACATTTTAGCTTCTGTGAGGAATAATCTGTGTAAATAATAGAAAAAAAATTGTATAGAAGTCTGAATTTCCAGCATTTTCTTGTAGCAACGCTGTATACAATGAACTAAGAAAGTATAGGCCTGCTTGTTTTTATTAGGATAACTTTTATTTTCTATCCCTTGTGCCAAATATAGAAGTCCTAGTCAAAATTCTATTCAAAATATTCTCTCCTATAATCTCTATTGACCATCATTTTCTCATAGACATATCCCTTTTTCATCTAAAAATATCTGATTTTTTCAGTAGATTTTCATCCAACTATCATGATTCCAACCCTGTGCTTGAAGGCTGATACTGTTTTTATAGCAGCCAAACAAAATGATTTATTGTGGTTATCCACAGACTGGTAAAAAACAGCATTGCTCTTAATGTCCTTCACCTTGACTTTTCAGAATCAGGAAAGTGATTTGGTCTGAATATGTTCTTGGTCTTTGATCTTAGCTGAAACTGCCACCTGGAGAAGCAATAAGTACAACTTGTCATGTTGTATTTCACAATGGTTATTTGTTCACATGGAAGTGAATGGAAATCTACTGTTTTACTTCAAAAAGGACAGTAGGAACAGATTGGATAGTGCATTTAACTCCTGCATAGTACTGAAGACTTCAATTTGATAACTTAGAACTTTGGCAAGTGCATAAATTTGCACCTTTCCTTGTATTTTCAAGTCATTCCCTAGTTTCTTGTACTTTTATCATATTTGAGAAATTAAGACTATAATTTCCTAAGCGTTTCTAAATAAGAAGAGCTAAATTCTACACTACATGAAATCAATTAAAACAGCAGGGTGTTAATAATAATGTCTTTCCTCTTTATTGGATGTAAACCTAAACAAGGTTAATTAAATAGGGGTTTTACATAACACCCCGACTGCCTCCCCACGTGAGGAAAACGGCAATAGTTGTCAGAAGCCTTGCAGAAGATGGCAAGCTCTATGCACAGTGAAATTCTGTTCAGAGTAAAGCTGCCATATCAGTGTCATTGCTACCAATTTGTTTCACTGTCTGTTGCAGTCCATTCCTGCTGATGGAAGAGGCTGAACACAGCCATTACTGTCAACTCTAATCTCTAGAAATTTCAGCCCTATGCTCATTACCAGGTTTTGGTCACTTGTTATGCTACAGCAGTTACCTATTTGAGCAATCAGGAGCATTTAAAAAAAAAAATTCAAATCTTCGTATTTTGGTAATAAATAGTTCTTGTAAATTAGCTAAGGTACTAAATGGAATAAGGATTTCTGGACGTTGAGTTCTATGACTCAAAAACTACAAACCAAAATCCAAACACAATGAAGACCACAGTGTAATACTGTACTTTACCATGTGTTGTTTCCTGGATATAAACTGTTCTAGTGAACTGATTGAATTTATTTCATGCTGTGTTAGAAAGACATTTCCTAGAATCAAAAAAAAGTATGTAAATTGTTGCATGCAAGTGCTTGAGGGTTTGGCTATTAATAGAGACTAAGGGATAGAGATGATAAGCAACATCTTATCTTGTTTAGCCTGGAGAAAAGGAGGCTGAGGAGGACCTTATTGCTCTCTACAGGTGCTTCAAAGGAGGATGTAGTGAGGTGGGGATCAGTTCTCCTGGCCCAGGTAACAAGTGACAGGGTGACAGGAAGCGACCAGGTTGCACCAGGGGAGATTTAGATTACATATTAGAAAATATTTCTTCACTGAAAGGGTGGTCAGGCGTTGGAACAGGCTGCCCAATGAAGTGGTGAAATCACCAGTCCTGGAAATGTTCAAAAGGATTGTGGAATGTGGTTTAAGGGTGAACACAGCAGTGCTGAGTTAACATAGGGACTCAATGATTTTAGAGGTCTTTTCCAACCTTAAAAATTCTCTCAACTCTTCTACTTAATTTTATTTAATACAAGGGAGATAACCAATAATTTGAATAATGTGAGTCTCTTAACACTGACCAATTTCTATTAAAAAATGATTGCAATAAGTCATGAAATACAGTCAGATAATTTTTACTGATTTGATCCATTGTGGTATTTTGTACTTTTCCTTGTTTACAAAAAGCATTCTAATGCAAAAAATCTTGGTATAAATAAAAGACATGTCATGACAGCCTATTCTTCCCTCTGTTTACTTGGAGCTGATGGATCATTTAACTGCTTGGCACAGTGCTAATCTGAGCTATAACAGCAGAGTCGATTGTTTGAACAACTGATCAATATCAGTTCCTAAGGAAGCTTCCATTTAGAGCTCTGCTGCCTATTTCACACTTGCAGCTCTGCAGCCTTTCTCCCCAGCTGATGTGGCAGTGCTTTCCAAAGCCTTCCTGGCAGTACTTCTCCATTTCAGCTCTTATATTCTCGGTCTTCTGGTTTTATTCTTGTGGCCTTCCACCTGTAAACGTCAATTGTGTTGTTACAGAGAAGTGTCATGGGAAGAGGCTTTCCCTGTCCTGAAACTTGCCTCTACTTCTTGCCCCCTTTCTTTGTCTCTTGTATGGTAAACTGAGACACAGCATGCAGCACAGCAGACAATGTTCACATAAATACTTCATAAATGTTATCCAACAATATACATACTAAGAATCTTAATGATCAATCACTGTGTAACAACTGCTTTTAATTAACATATTCCAATTAACATTAACAAAGAACTTTAATTAGATCCCAAAGAAAATTATATAACACTAGGGCAAAAAAAACCCAGCAAAACATAATCATCATTTTCATTGTCACCTAGTGCACTGGAGAGAGCCTGTATAGGACTTTTCTTCCTTTTTTCTCACAGTTATAAAATCTCAGATACAGAACATGAATTTAACAACAGGGTGTAGTGGGCCTCTCTGTCCTGAAATTTGTCATTTCATATCCCATCTCTTTTCTCATTCCTTCCCATTCTCATTGCTTTTTCCATGTGTTTATTAATTTGTTGTTTTCACAAAACTACCCCTGTACCTGACATACCACCTGACAGCTGATATTCTTTTAACTTCATCTCTTTTTCTGCCTTCTTTCAATAAAATTAATCAAACTCATTTGCAGCAATTCAAGATGCACTTGACATGCATTTGAAGCATTTCAAGCTGATTCAAGTTCTCACTATCCACTCTCAACTCTCCATCACTCTCTGGCATCCACTCAAAGCCACCAGCGCTCACCAAAACAACTATTTTCATAATTCTTGCTTGTCTATGCAAACTGTTCATAAATACTGCCACTTGAAGGGTCTGCAGTCCCCCTGGATAATTCTTAAGGATTCACAAACCCAAAGCCATCTTTTTCACTTCTTATAGGCAAGGGAAATGCAAGCCGTGTTTTGCCAGGTATGCCTGAGTCAATCTGCATCAGCCTGGTTACTGCTATATTACCATTATTATCCAACCACATACCATTAATCACAACAAAATTGATAACAATGATTTCATCTTCTTTGTTCCAAATGTGCTTTTATGGTTAAAAGACAGAGCTCAAAATATAATTTTCCATTATCAATATATCAACCAAGAAATCTGCTGCTTCTTAGAAGATTAAATACTCGCAATTTGTAAACATCACAAGCAGTAGACAGATGTAGTTGATATGTTCAAACCTGAGAATTTGTATGAAATGGTACTTAAATAGACCTAAATACAATATGGACGGAATTTGGCTTGAAGCCAGCAATCCATCACAATGTACATATAAATTGTCAGCATTATTTAAAAGAAATTTATTGTATTAATGGTTCTCACTTACTGTTGATGGTACAAGGATCACACTGCCGTAAGGTTGTTTTGTACAATCATTAGTTTACTTCAGATAAACTCACCAAAAAAAACCCCCAAAAAACTCCATTGCCATTCAAATAAAGCAAAAATCAAGTATGAAATATTTTTTTCAATCTAATCTAACTGAATTTCATTAATAAAGGTTATTTTGCTAAATGAAGTAGTATATGAGTCAGAAATTTACCTAATCTATTATATGTAAAAATACCCATATATTTTAAATGATTATTTAAATTGAAAAAGCTATCAGTAACAACCCAGGTCGTTCTTGTTTAGGATCAAATCTCAGTCCTTTTTATTCGACACAGCATTGTTTTATTGTTCTCAGCTTAAACAGAATAGAATATTTTTAGGCTTTTAGTACATCCCCAAGTACTCTCTTCTGTATAAAAACCACTTTGTAGGAAAGCATTCTCCTCTCACTGTCAAGAGATTTAGATCAGGCAGCAGACCTTGATAAACCCCTGTAGTCATAGTAAAGAGGTGGCCCAAACTCCACTTTGGCTTTCATCATAAAAGTTTTCCTGCAATGGCAGTCAGTGTTTTCCTATTCTTTTCTTCCATTTGATTTAAGCTTTTGTTGAATCGCGATCATTTGTAATATTCTCATTACCTATTTTAGACACATTCTTCCCAGGCAAAGAGGCAGTTTTCACCACATGTTGTCCAGGCTGAGTTCCTTGCCTGGCTCCTCTGCACAGTAATAGGCAGTCCCCGAGCCCTTGCAGTGCAGAAGTTGAGAGCTGTGGGTCAACATGTCATCTCCACCGACTACCCAGTATTGTGAACTTCTTTGGCTTTTTGTCCCTCTTTCCAAGATAAATCAGAGCTACATTCAAAGCACTGCAGTTGGAGTGCAGAAGGGAAGTATGACAATGAATGTGGAAAATGAGCAGCATTAGAAGCAGATTAAATGAAAGCTGGGTTTGAAACAACCACAAAATAATGGTATTTCAGATATATATTTTCCACATATGATTCTGTAGTTTGAGCATATGTGATAAATTATGTAATAATCAACCCAAGTGTAATTCTTTCATGGAAGAGATAGGGAGAAGGGAACAAAAGACTTACTAAATGTTAAGAGAGTGCTCTAGGGTGTAACTGTGAGCTCCATTTCAAATGCAGGCAGATTAGAAATTGTTCCTGTTCAAAGTCTTCTGAAGAGAAGGTTGGATACACTGAAAGGACCACCTTGGTTTACAGATAAAAACTCAGCAAATGAATGGACAGATTAACAGAGAGGTTTCCTAGCAACTTTTTCAGGACAAATTCTCATGAATAATTTTAAGAAGGAGAAAAAGAATTTTAATTCTCTTCATTTGAGGGAAGAAACGTATGTAAAAGTTGTTTATTGCAAAGCAACTCACAACTGTTAAGATCCGGTTATTAAAATTAGAGAAATGTCTTTAACCAAATTAAGGTGCAAACAAGACCATATGTCACAGTCATTAGTATGGATTTTTATTTAACAGCAAAAGTGAGGCAGAGAGCGGGAGAGAGAGAGAGAAACAGGAAAAGAAAGTATAGGCGGGGAGAGAAAGAGAATGACAGAAAATATGTCACCACTGCCTGGATTATTTTGGTTCTCTTCTGGTCTTCTCAATGGTGGGGGTCCCATTGAGTCAGTCTAGTCAAAGTGCTTGTCACTGTTTGAGCCATGAGGGGCTCATAAAATCAAACGTAAAATCCACTGGGTTTATATTTACTGATGTCTGGGTGGGCATGCCCAAGTACTTCCCCTGGGACACGGAATTTTGCACTGGATAATGTAATTCTTTGGATCATGGGACACTTCGGGAGTCTGATGGTTAATGACACATTCTAAGACTAAGACATCACAGCTGCCTCTTATATCAGTGAAACTGAGTCAATTATGACCCATCAGAAGGGGTGAATTCCTCCAGGCTGTGTGTGAATGTCCTGCTACTTCTTTGGAAGGGAATTTCCACAGCTAGTCCCTGCTGTAAGGACTTTGTCAGGATAAAAAGGAGGACCCCAATTTACAGGATCTGTTTCTTGTCAGCCTCTTTCCTTATCCAACACCCAGCAGTAGCCTCTGGTGATGGTGTGCACACCTTCTGCATTCGGGCAGTTAAGTGATTGATTGTTTGAGTAATTAACTTGTATCAGTCCAGGCTCCCACAGCGTCGTCTTAAGATTTCTGAGTTGGAAAGAGAAAAAAAATCCACACACGAGTTCCTCTCCGTGGGTGTTTGAGATGGCTGAAGAAGTATTAATTCCCCAACAGTAAATTCTCTGAAAATTTCTTTTTGTTTGTTTGTTTGTTTCTGCAAACTCTCCAACATTAGGACAATGGGTGCAAAAGACAAATACAATGATGTCATTATTACTGAGTAAGCTGTGCATGCTGTATGCTCCTTGGAACCTTTTTGAATTTGGGGAATTATTTCCTCATGAAAAGCAAATGCTAATGCATAGGTGGCACCAATTTTTGAAAAAAAAAAAAAAATAGTTTCAAGCAATACTTTACATGTAAAGCTAATTAGATACCTCGCAGGCATGACCATGACCTCAGACAACATGCCACACTGAAGCAGGGAGCCGTAGCTTGACACATCATTCAGCAGTTGCCCAGAAGTTGCCCAGAACTAGATGACTGGGATGTTTGGGAGCATAATATGAATAGTGCAATAATTTGTAGTCCTGGAGAGAAACATTTGTCATGATAGACAGCATTCTGAGCTCTATTATTATTTATTTGCTACTTAATGAAGATCAGCAGTGTACAGCAGGTCTGTAGCTGATACTAACCTTGAAGGTTACTCTTTACTTTCCTGAAAATCAATAAAAGTTGGTTGTTGAATGTATCAGTTTTGTTATATTTTCTTTTAAGTTTTAACTTCAGTAAAATACAATCGACACTATACTATCTACACTATAATATCTACACTATACTTCTACAAGTAGAAGTTTATACTGAGATTAAGGTACTAATACTCAGTTAAATGGATAATACATGATCCTCAGAACACCAAGGAATATGGATTTTTCTAATGAAATGTTACTTTGAAATAACACACTTCTTGAAAAATATTCCCTGTCATGAAAGAGTACAAAAACAGTGAAATAAAAGGCAGCTTTTAAACACATACACTTAATAGCATCAAAATTTAGACCTAGACAAAGAAATTTAAATGCCGCTAACTTCAGATTTGAATAAAATTGAGACCACAAGGTTGCTGACACACCAGGCTGTCCTAAATCATGTTAGCCCAGGTGACAGAGACATTCCTACACTTTTTGCATCCTTATCACCCAGTTTTTGTCTTCTCCCAAGGAGAAGTGAATGGGTATGCTTTGCTGAAGCATCACATCTTTTTTCACTGACAGAAGTCTAAAAGAACTTTATGGTTCTTTATGGTTTCTGACCATAGATACTTTTCTTAATGAACTCTCTGCTGCATTCCCACTTAGCAGGCTTTTTAAAATTGGATTGTAATTGTTCAAGTGTAAGTAGCAACTACAATGACAAGGTACAGAAATTAAGACTTAAAGACCAAGCACATCAGTTTAACCTCCCCCAGACCTTTTCGTGGCCTAGATACCCTCATTACAGGATAGATTAATCAACAAGTAATTTGTCTTCTAAGACTTAGAAGAATCTGTAAAATTAATGAAGACCACTTTATAAATGCCACTGAACAGCAGTAATGCAGTATATTTTTAGAGTCCCTGGTCAAACATATCTCCTGCTTATCTAAATGGAAGATAAAATGCATCATTGTTTTCTTGATTATGATCAAGAATCCAGTGTCTGAGCATATACCTATCTGTATTAAACACAGTGTGAGTTTAATCCACTCACACAACCTCAGGAATGCTGGCTGCACACCCTGTTATGTTGTAATAAAAGTGTTCTATGGAGATCTATTGTACTGCACTGCTCTTCACTTACAGCAATGATTCTTTCAATTGCTGCTTGTCTGCCCAGTTACACAGGTGTGCAGATGAAATACATATATTTTTCCTGATAATAATATTAGGATTTACACATTCATGAACCCTCTGGAAGTTAGACTGACACCCAAAATTTTGCTGTAATTCAGATAGTTGTTATCCATTATGCTATTCCTCACACTTAACAACAAAACACACATTAGATGTAAATTACCCTCAAGAGAGGACAAATGTGGACTGATTCTGGTCTTTGTCTTTTAATAACTAAAGCTTTGTACCAAGACCGCTAATGATCTTGAGCAACCCATTTCAATAGCTAGTAAATGCTATTGTTATACAACATAAAAAAATGTCTATCCTGAATTTGACTCCTGGTAGTAGTGTGTGCTCTTCTTTTGCATTTTGAGCTGTAGAGTACTGAGCTATCCTTTTCCACTGCTGTGATTTCTCATATGGCAGAGCAAGAATATCAGAATTGCATTATGGCCTGACTGGTCTGGGTATCTTCCCTTCAGCAACATTATTACCTAGGCCACTTCAGAAGGCAAAACACTCCCACAGCAATCATGCTCTTAGATCTACAGGGTTATTAAGCTATAGATCATGCCCATACTCATTTTGGCCTCAGAGGCAGCCTTGATGTCTCCACCTCTCTTTTTCTTCTTTGCATTTGAATATCCTTTGGTAAAGATTTTGCCTTGATGCTACATGGAATATTACAAGTTAGTTCAAAAAATGTAAATGAAGAGAAGATTGACTGAAGAAGTGTGCCAAGATGTGCTGCAAAAGAACTCTTCTGCCTAAAAAAAAAAAAACAACAAAAAAAACTCCCTAAATTATAGAAGATGGGATCTTGAAATGAATCCTATTTCATCTTGTCATTAATGACCTTGGCATAAAAGAAAGAAGTATGCAAATGACGATAGTATGGTACAAAATTGGACATCTTACCAATACAGCAGATGATGAAAATAACAGATGGGAACAGACGAGAAATGCAGTCCTACAAAGCACAAGGTCATGCACATTTGAACAACTGGTTATAAAGCAGGAGCTCATAACTTGCTAATGAATAAGGATAAAGATCTGAGTGTGTCTACATGAGCACAGGATAAGTATGTGCCAAAAACAAGAAAATATGATTCTAGGTGAATTCAGTGACAGATTTCCAGCACAACTAGAGAAGTATCAACACACCCCTAATAAGATTTTATTTTGAATGCAGGGTACAATTCTATTCACTCAGGATCAAAATTACTCAGATTAGAACCACTTCATGGGACAGAAATATATAGTTCAAGGAAAGACTGTCAGTGTTTGTTTGGTTAACAAAGCAGACCAAATCTGAGAAGGGAAATACCTAAACTCATTTAATGTTTCTTAAAATGAACTTTGGGGAATTGTAATGACTGTTGGCTAGAATTCTAAAAAATAAAAATTTGAACTGGTTCTCTCTTTATACTCTCTATATATATTTTGAACTTTTCAGATTTAAATACATATGGATTTCATCAGGAAGGATGAGAATATGATCGTATTTTCTCAATCATATTTAGCATTAACTTCCTCTATATTAATGAAAATCAATATTATCTTTCAAGTTATCTTAATTTTAGCACAGTAGCAAGACATATTTCATATGTCACTGCATTGCAGTAAAGAGGGAGAGGAAGAAAGTTCTTAATTTCTAAGAGGACTTTTTTTAATACCATGGATAGCATCCGAAATATTTCTGTTCATCTCCTTAATGAATTTCTTTGTGCTAGTTGGAATAATTCCCCATGAACATGCAAATATACGCAATGTGCTTTAAGCAAAGTCAAAGTTATTAAAAACCTGAAATGCTCTTCTTTAATCCCTATTAATAATTGTATAAATGCACTGTTCTGATAATCCTCACAAGAGGGTATTAGGACACATACATTTTGTAAGATGAAAGCTGCATTCAAGAGTTTCTCAAACTGTACAACACCCTTGTGAACTACCTTGAACACAGATTTACTGAGTTTTAAACTGGCACTCCATCCCTGTTTCAGCAAGCGTCCTCTGCAGATTTAATGATCAGGAACATCCTGCTGATGCACGCTGGGAGATACGGCTGCAGGGTCCAGACAGCAGCGGACACCGTGTCAGATGAGACAGAGCTGCTTGTGAGGGGTGAGTACGCTTGTGGTTCCCCCCTGAGAATACAATCGCCACACACAGTTGTACCAGGGACTTTTAAATAAGTGAGCTTCAGGGACGTCTCTGCCACGCTCTGGTCCTCAGACTTTTTGTTATTGAAGACATTAGTGATTAACCAACCTGCTGTCATTGAAAGCAGTTTCACCATAAGCTGACCTGCAAAGAGAAACAAAAGACAATTAGAGGTTAATAGACAGCTTTAAGAGAGGTAACAGCACAAAAGGTATACCAAATTAGCTAAAATGCAGACAATTAGCCTTTACAGACCTGTGTGAGGTAGTTATAATGGGTTCTTTGTTATTTTATGTGATGGTTTGCCTTTCATCTTTCGGTCAAGCCATTCTTTCAGCTTTAGCAGTTTAGGAACATTCATTCATTTCCTAAGAGGGGTGCCCATGCAGCCTTTTGTAAAATCATAGATATGAACAATGAAACAGAAGCCCCATTATATGACAAGAATTTGGTTTTTTTGGAATTGCTACTGCCAATTGATTACTGTACCTTTATGCCCAGTCCTATAATGTTAAATTGTCTCACCTGTCATTGAACATTCCTGATTATGCACAGGAACAGAATCCTTTTCCTGAAGAATCCCAGATCATACTGAGGATGCCAACTAGTTCACAGTAAAGCAGGGCACCAGCACCATCTGTGCCTTCCATTAAGCAGCGTGTTTCTGCATTCCGCATTACTTGTGTGTGTGTGTGTGCATACACACACGTGTGTTCAGTGCCTGAGGGGGTCTGAGGATTTGCAGTTCACTTACTGGCATAACGACTGGTGGGTCCTGCAACACCAAGAGAGATGGATCCCTGAGAGGTAGCACAGCTGGGTAGCCTTACTGTGGATGTTACATTTTTGAAATATATATGAAAGGTCAATATGTTATTAACATTTGAAAATCTCCACATAAAAAAAAAAATCAAAATTATTTTGGTATTATAATCTTTCAAAAATATTTTTTTTTACCGCATTCCACAATGTCTTTAGACTTGATGTGTTCCTATCCTCCCCTTTTATGGTAAATATATATTTTAAACTATTAAGAATGTTCCTGGCTGACTGCAGGACTCTTCACATTTTCATGAAAGTAATAGTTAAATATTTCCACAAAGACACTTTGAGGACTGTCAGATTTCTATGAGCTATGGCACTATTGGGATAGTTGTATTCAGTTGACTCGCCATGTAATACCATTTTAGCTGCCTTATGAAATCTGATTCATCCTTCTGGGTTGTGCAAGGCCTTTTGTGTTACCTTTGTCTGTCTCAGACAGGAGACGAAGGCTCTGTGGATAGGCAAGGCAATCTCAAGTTTAAATTGGACTTTTGTGACAAAAAGGTCTTAGTTATTGTCTAGGATAGACTGATTACAAAATTATTTCAAAGAATACTGGTTATATAAATTAGTTTATTGAATTTCCTGTAGAAATTAAATTCTTCTCTGAGGAAGAGGTCTGAGATTAAATTTTAAAAAGGCACTGTAACAAGTATCAGGATGCATTTATATGAGTCTCATCACCATGTAGCATGCTATTGAAGTAAAAGCTATAAATGCTTTGTAGTGGAATTTGAATGCAAATATACTTTGCTTACAATTTTCTCCTTTTCTTTTTTCGATAATTGGATAATTTTCATATAGTGCAAGAAATTTTGTTTTGTATTGCTGAAAATGTTTAAAGCACGTTCAGTGTAGAATTGTGAATGACTAATCCTTACAAATGTCAACACTGCAAAAATCAAAAATATTTATGAGAATCTAATCTATGTCTCCTTATACTTTTACAGGAACCTCATTTTCATTTCAGTATCTCTAATTTTTTTTTTCTCCCCTATCTCAGTCTGTAGACTGCACTCAGTGCTGTGCAGTTTGACACCGATGATCCCAAATTGCAGCACCTTTCAAACTTCTTTATGTTTAGCTGCCGCTGATACTGGACATTGCTTAGGAGAAGATACCAGCAGAAACAGATGTTTCAGTAAATATTTCAGTTAACTCTGAAGAATTCCACCTGACAAAGGAAGTCATCTTCTATGAAGCAACTCATGCAGTAAAGTTTGTAATCCAAAGACATATTATTCTTTTTTTCCAGTACAGTTTATAGTTAAAATAATAGCATTTTATGCATATTACAAAACATCCCTTTCTTTTAAATGCTACAGCCCATAGTCAAACTGAGATAGCAGAATCTTTGTTATGAGCTCTTATATGTATTGATACAAGCAAAGCTACTGCACACCCTTACTCTGACCTTACTTTCTCTCCTTTTGCCTCTGCAGAAAATGCCAGTGATAATACTGATAATATTATAGCAGCATATAACTTCATTTCATTCATTACTTTTATTGTAGGCTTCACATGGTATTTTAATAAATCATTGTAATTTTTTCTTGAAAATTTGTTCTTCTTACAATGTTTCTACATGAAATAAATTGGACATAGAGAATAAATTAAATTAAAATAATCTCATTCCCCCTCTTTTAGATATTCATGAATATCAGAATTACTGCCACTAAGAAATTGATTAAATTTAAACTGAAGTATGCATTCAACTGGTTCACTATTTTTAAGTCAAAGGACTTTTTGTCAGAACTTAATTGTAAGTGACTTGGAAGAGAACTATACCTCACTGCAGCCTCGTCAGATGGAGGATGCAGAAACAAACTTTGCAGACTCCTGTTTCTGGAAATTAACATTCTGATCTTTAACAGACAGACATTCACCACTGTATTTTCAAGGAAGTGCAATATCTCAGTATCATTTATTGTGGAGAAAACAGAGTATCCTTAAACAATATTTATCTATACTGAAACAATTTTTATTACTTGATCTACTGGAAGTTCCCTTGAATATATGTCAGGCAATGTCACTATTTTTGCCCTTGTTCTTCTTTGCTCTGTATTATACAATGAAAGTTAAATTCCAAAAATATCACCAATGAAAGACAATATGAAGAACATAGACAATGTGCAGTGCCAAGTAAATCTCAATTTCTTTGAGCCTAATTACTCATATAAGGTAATTAACAATGCAAGAAAATTCCTGAATTTACTGCATATGTGTGTGTGTGTTTGTGTGTGTGAAAAACAAAGGAAATAAAGAGAGCACAAGTTTCTATTCTGCAGCTTTCTATAATGTATTATACCTTTTTTAAATTCAAAATTTAAATTTTCAAATTCATTACCTCACAGGTCCTGAATTTAGGTAATATGCAGTGAAAAACATATATAAAGTTTTTCCAATAATGATTGTGACCTAGTGAATCTCTTTCTGGAACATTTCAAAAGTATATATAAAAAGATATTCTATCTCATGGTTAGACAAAATCAGGATTCAAGTCCCATCATCATTAACTACTCAAATAAACCCTCCAAATACTTCTCTAAGTGCTTGAAAATGTGATTAAACTATTTATATTAGAGTTAGAAAAACTTTTTAATGGTCCCTAGCACTTTTCTTTCCTAATTCTGCCAGTAATATGGGTTTCATTTGGAAGAGATGTTCTGCCACTGGCTGGACCTGTCAGGCAGTACATTAGCTTTCCAAATTGAACGTCTTGCATGTTATTCTTGGAGTGGGTTGTGAGTGAGAAGTATTTTGGTAGTCTCATGCTGGTCAACACTGACCTTCAAGGTTAACCTGATATACCTGGCATCATCATTTGGGCAACCTAATATCTAACTTGAAAAATGCATTTCCTCTCCAAAATACAGCTCTACAAAATTCTCTGTAATTCATCATCACAGGTTGTTTTTATTATTAGGTGCCTAAATAAAAAATTCATTTTCTTTTATTCATCTGAGAACCACCATCCCCTCTAGATACACACATTGATTCAGTAGAGATCCCCAGAGAGTCCTTTACTCTCTGAATGTGGGGAGGATGAGAGAAGATTCAGATCAAAGGCCAGAACTGATTTAAGGCAGAAAAGGAAATGTCAATCACTTTGAACTTAGCTCAGCAGCTTCAGTGCTCATCTATGAGGTAGGATAACCCTTTTCATCTGTCTCAGACCACAACTTAAAATCATACTTTCTTCTTAAAAGCATGCTATACCTGCAGGTGGCTGTTAGGTGGGATCAAGATATGTTCAAGCCTTTTTTTAAGTCAGAGGAGCCAAGAGGACAGAAATCAGGTGACAAACAAATGAGCGCCTGCATGTGTAGGGCACAATTTAGGACATTTCCAGTAACCCAAATATTTTCTTCTTTCATTGAATTGACTCCTGCTCTAGAAATAAACTGAGGTTCCCTCAGGTGAACTTCTGACAATGGCTTAAGCCAATACACTGAACTGTTTATTGGAAAGGGAAAAGCTAAATAGCTTTATAAAAGCTAAATAACAGACATACCACCCCCCGAACCAGGTTGCCCTCCATTGGAGCAATGATGTGGTAAATTTTCTGCAATATTTTCTGTAAGACAGTCATGAGAGCCCATAACAGCAGAAAATATGTAGACTGATACATCTCAAGGACATCTAGAAGAGGAAACAGCTTTTCACAGAAGCTGGTAACTATTCTGGCACCAGGCCTGCACAAATGCAGTACCTTAACTGCAATCCCATGACAGAAATTCTGTATGGCAGATGATCAAAGAGTTTTAGAGTGAATGAATACAACAAAAATCACCATTGTGGACTTACTTTCCTGACACCCAAGTCATTACCTGATTTAATTTCATTTATGTCTTCTGTTGTTTGCTCACCCAAGGAAATGCAGAATACCTGTTTACCATGCAAACAAGAATGTTTACAGGAGAATATAGACACTCATTACACAGTCAACAAATGTTTTCCTCAGCACATGAAGTCAAGAGCCATTTAAGAAGTAGAAGTGATTTACGACTTTTATGAATGTCAAAGCTGTCCTTGACATCAGTCCAAGGATAGTTTTCCCATGTTGTGTGCATTTTCTGGCTACCAGCCTTTAGATATCCACCCAGATCTTCAACTTGCAGTGAATATTAAGTAGCAGAGGAACAGAACAGCAGAATGCTACAGCTTGGCTGGTTTTCCACCTAACATTGGCACACCAGCAGTTGTGTTGTCTTTGTACTGATTTTTCACAAAGAAGTGATTACCTAAGCAGAAGGCTCTAATGCAGGATAAATATGCATGTCATGTTCTGACACTAATGATATGATCACAAACATGGGTGCCAAACACCCAAGTACCAGCCAGGAGACCTGCCTCTCACAGATGTCTCAGGTGATCTTGTAGCCAGCAATGTGTCAGCTTTTCTTGAGACAATGCCTGCTTGGTGAATTAATTTGTGTTTTAAAGCATGACTTCCAAAAAGGGCTTATTACATTCTTATTTTCCATTATGGTCTTGAAATGATCATATCTTCTCTAAGAAGCTATCTGTGCTTTCATGTTCTCTCTACAAAGGATACCTAAATGGTCCCATGCTTCAACTGTGTTTTGCTGTAAAGATGTTTAGAACAAGAAATACTTCTATCATAAAGAGGTTGACACCATGAAAAAGCTGACCCTTACTACCATAAATTGGTCCAATTAGCTACAGTATTTTGTTTACAGTTTGTGTTTATTAAACTCATTGGTACAAAATCTATTCTACAGTGACTGGGAGGCTTTGAAGAACACCAGCAGAAGTCATAGATAAGAGCAAAAGGCTACTTCTTACATTTACTTTAGCAAAAAGTATCTCTTTTCTCTTAAAATGCACAGTTTCTAATGAACTCGTTTGAAGCACTGCTTTGCCATAGGCTGCAAGAAAAAAAAAAAAAAAAAAAAAAAAAAGACTTCAGTAGAAAAATGTCCTACCAAAGCTGTTTAATGTGTGTTCCTTGCTCTTTCTTCTGCAAGTCTGGAGGGCTGGCTAGAGAAAAATGTCTGTAGCTCAGCAAAGAAAAATGGTGGAAGTTGGTAACAATGTACACAAGTCTACCTTGATTTCACAGAAGTCATCATGAGGTTTCCTACAGTCAATTACAGCTAGAGATCCCTTTTACATGCACTGAGATGAGTAGTTGTCCTGGTTCAGCAGCAATTTCCAAGAAGTTTCTTGCAGATTAGAGGATCAGTGCAAAACCTGTGGATGGGGGCAGTGCTTCAAACATTTAGAACAGAGTGATTTTTGTTATATAAGCCTCCATGTTAGTCGAGATGATAGTGAAATCACAGACATTAGAGTAGTTATTTTTCAGTTATTCATTTCATGCATGACATTGCTTTTTAGAAGCATCATGACTGAGTTAGGAATACAAAGCTGTGAAGCAAAAAGATTGGTTTACATCTGTGAAAGCTTCAGTGTCTAATCAATACTACCAAGTTTTCAGGATTTTAATGCTTATTTAATAAATGAAAGCTTTTTTTCATAGCAAATTGCTGGTTTCAGTAACATTAAGTTTTCATATTAATTCCATCAAATCTTACTTGTAAAGAAGAAGAAAAGCTGCTTTACAATTCATTATAACCAAAAAAGTAAGCTCGTATTGGTTCCAAACTACTCAGAGAGATGCTGGATGCTGCATTATGCACTGCTAGTCCATGGAGAAGTGAGGTCAGCTCCAAACTTTCTTTCTTTAAAATTTCTCCACCTACTTGCAAAGGAGCAAAGACTACCAGTCCCAAAGTTACTTACTCAGTGTTTGAATTTCTGCAGTGTAAACAAAGGTAGTGAGAGTTGACAGTACAAGGTAACTAAACCTGGGAGAGTGTAGCTAAGAAGATGACCATTAGGTCTCTTCCAGGAAACTACAGCAATGCATCAGCCAGGCAAGTTTGCTCAAGTTTTGAATTTGAGGCGCTAACTAACAACGTGCCATTTTATAAAACAGAAAATATTTCAAATAAATAAAATGCATAGAAGTTATTTATTCATGTTTCCTTTTATTTATCAACTATCACATAAAAGATTGTTCCAGCACATCTATCCATTTAATAATTTATATATTTTTGATAGGCTGATGATAGATAGATAGATAGATAGATAGATAGATAGATAGATAGATAGATAGATAGATGATAGAGATAGATAGATGATAGAGATAGATAGATAGATATATAGATAGATAGATAGATAGATAGATAGATAGATAGATAGATAGATAGATATGATAGATAAATGCAGAGACAGTGATAGAGATTTAGATATATGGATATCACTCTCTACAACTACCTAAAAGTAGGCTGTAGTGAGGCAGGGATCCATCCCTTCTCCTATGTAACAAGTATCAGGATGAGAGAAAATGGACTCAAGTTGCACCTGGAGAGCTTTAGATTAGATATTAGCAAATAAATTTATTCCCTGAAAGGATAGTATTGGAATATGCTGCCCAGGGAATTGGTGGAATCACCAATCATGGAAGTGTTCAAAAAGTGCATGGTTGAGGAACTGGTGATGAACACGATGGGACAAAGTTAATGATTGGACTTTCTAAGATCTTTTAGAGGTATTTTCTAACCTTAATTATTTTATTATATCATAATTTTATAAAAGTACTTTATCAAATATTTTTATATTACATATCTACTATAAAATATACTTTAGGAAAAATAATGTGTTGGTGTCAGTTATATTACAAATAGACCTCTGTTCTCTAAGCATAAATACAGTTAAATTTGTTTATGGTACTATCTCATTCATCCACACTTAAGGATTTTAGTAGATTTAGATGCCAGCTATTTTCTGGTTATTTTAGTAATAGTTTACTCACTGTTCTTTGCTTTTATTTTCTTTTTTACTGCTCAAATTGTGTTTTCTATTGTGATGGATGTCAACATACATGGTGACTTTCTAAGGGTAAAAACATATGTGGTCCAGTCTTCTTAATTCTCTGCATCAATGCTGTACAGCCTTGGAAACTTATAAGTATGCACAGAGCTAATTAAAATCCTTTGACCAGTACAAATATTAGTACAAAAAAAGAAAACCATGGCAAGAAGCGTCTAAAACTGGGATGAAAATCAACTTCCTCCTATAATATAAAACATGTATTTTAAGACTATGCCCTGGTAGCTAACCAAATGCACTGTGCATGCCTACTGTAGGTTATATGAGCATTGAGGTCAAACATCTACCTGCAAGCTGTAAGATGTTGAAATGAAACAGAACACAATCCAGTAGTGTGAAGGGAGGATGAAAGTCTTTGTGACTACAATCTGTGGTTTGAGTACACATTTTGTGGTCTAAAAATAAAATTAAAAGGTTAAAGCTATTCATCTTATAGACTGAAAAAACTATCAATCTAAGCAACGAATCCACTCTTATCCTTTATTTTTTGAGAAGTAATGTTTCCTCAGAACTCCAGTGACCCAGAGCAAATATAACACAGGAACTGCTGGTTAGGTTGGCCACCCTGCTCCTTTCTGTTGTGATATTGCCAATAAAACTTAAAGACAAGTACTTGGGCTTAAAGGCCTTCAAACACATTATTAAATGGAACATAAACAAGGTCAGCAGATTCTTGTTGGTCCTTGAAATTACATTTTGAGCTGTAGCAAAGGCCAGGAAGATGCCCTGAACACAGACCCCCATTATTTGGACTCACAGAATGTGTCCATAATACAGAACTGTTCCCTGAGGCCAGTGGGTACAGCAGAGTTCCAATTCACACACTTACACTCCCAGTCCCCGTCCCTCAGGATGGGCCTGGAAAACCACCTGTAAGGATTTGCCCCAGCCCACAGTAAGCCATTAATTGTGCCAAAGTACTGGTTGGAAAAGTCATAATTCCACTGGGCTTGTGGAATTGTGATAGGGACTGTCCGCCAACATAAGAGCAGGTAGGATCAGGGCTAGAGTTCAGATCTGTACTTTTGCCCTCCTCAGTGCATCATCTGACAGATTTATTACACTGGAAGACAGTATATTACTGCAGATGGAGAATTAGCCCTTTAACCCACAGACTTCACCAAAACATTTCCAGAAATTTGATCTTATAATAGGACCTTAATTTTCTTTTTTAAAATATTTTTAATTATATGACAGGGAAATAGATTCATATGTTTAAAAACCTTTTGTTTCAAGAGTTTAAAAATGGTCCTTTGTTCTGAGAAGCTTTCTTTACAAGCATTGGTTTAAAGATATGAACTTACTTCAGTCAAAAAAGTGTCTAGAAACAAATACTAAATTAGAGATCAGATGTTTATTAACTTAGTGCCTAAAAGAGACACATGTAGTCCTAGGAGTGCTGGTGCCCACAGTAGGACTGCAGAGAGTGAAGGAAACAGCATGGACCAGGGATGGGACAGCTGGCAAGGGATGCCCTGAAGCACTAAAGGTCAGCAGGCCATGCCAAAGAAAGACACTTCCAAAACTCAGGCTCTTACTGTATTTGGGACCTGTTAGCAATGTCATCCATGATCAATTCCTAGGCTGCCAGTGCTTTTACACCTTAGATGAAATTCAAGTTCCCTGCGCTGTCCATACATTTGTGTCAACAACTACTGCTACACAAAAATCCAGCTCAGAGGTTCTGAACTGCAGTCTGGAATCTGAGCTCACAAAAATCAGCAGCTCCCAAGGTTGCCTCATCCAAATTCACTATATTTAGGTTTGCACAAGGCAGAAAAGTCATTAGGGCAAAGGGGCACAGCATGGCAGAGGCACCACTTAAGGACTTCTCAGGCAGAACACCAGGGATTTATTTTGACCCTCAACCCTGAATGAGTTGAGACTATGCAAGTTGAAATAGTCAGTCAATGTCTTCTATTTCTTACATTCCAACCCTAAGCCTAACCTTCCTGTCTATCCTGACACTGTCTGGGTTATAACCTCTCCATCTGCCCACAGCCCTTATGTACCTTACAGAAACCACATATGGAGGGACTGGTGTTATGGATGTATCCGCTAAATCCAGAGTCTAAATCTAAATATAGCATTCTAACATAATTCTAACATAAATCTAAATCTAAAACTAAATCTAGTGTCTACTATACATCCAGATTTCTCTCCATCATGTCCTCCACCATGTGCAAACCATGTGCAAACACATCATCTGTCACAGCTGGATGCAGCAAAAGGGATTTATCCTGCAACAGTCAAGCTCCCGTTTTATGCAGCAGTTTTATGTGCCTTTCCCAGTATTCTGTAGCTACTGCCTCTTTCTTATCCTCTTTTTCTCAGCCTCTCACCTTTTTGATGACAAGCCAGTGCACCTTCAAAAAGCAAAAACCTTCAGGGCAAGAATTTGTGTTTGCGAACTCCTACATAACAGGCTTCTTAGCTGTTTGGTAAAAGTAAGAATTCTCCTGGTCAGGCAGCAGTACATATTCTGGGATTCACAGGAAAGGGCACTGCCTCACTGAATGACTACAGCTATTACTGGTAATTGTTTTTCAAGAACTCTCGCATTAACGTTGTATCCTGACAAGAAATCTAATGACCTCTCAGGATGATCATTCCAACAATAGACACATAAAACAAATTTGCCAAAATGCAGTCATGCATGTCCTGAAATGAAGTATCAATCTATGGAATTGCTCTGAAAGGAGATAACTGACTTATATCCTTGACAGTGTGTTTCCAGTGCTCCTAGAGTTGTGTAAGAGCCTATCACAACCCCAAATGTCTTCTTCATGAAGGTCAACTGAACTATAGTGCATTTATGACCAGTCATTTTCTGTCTAGCTTCTAGATAAGCATTTGAACAGACCATGCATTTTTTCCTCAATTGGCTGTTCTCAGCTAAAAAATTGTTTTAGAGATCCTGAGCAATAACACAGCCCTTGGGAGAAAAGCCTTTCTGCATTAGCTGTCTGACTGACACCATGAATGATTACATCCAAGCACCAAATTTAATGAGATTTCTACAAAAATGAGTGACATCTGCATAGCACTCATGTCCTGGCTAACTGTCATACATTTGTCATCACTGAGGCCTTTGTCCTTTATTAATCCACTTTCAAGAATGCCTGCTGTTGGAAATTGAAATGCTTTTTAGCAGTCACCCTGCAGACTGTGTAAGAGCACACATCTCCGAAAGCATAATGACACATTGTCATGCCTAGGAATGCATTTAAAGCATTTAAAAAACATGAGAACTCTGACAACAAAATATATTGAGAATTTAGCAGTGGATGTCTGCATAAATATTATTTTACAACCTTTAATATAAGCAAGGTGCGTATTCTTTTGTTATAATACAGTGACTAGAAACTCTTCAGCAATATTCAGAGTGCATGGGAGAAATATTGTTATAAAGGAAATGTACTAAAATGTTTCCCTTTAATTTTGTTTTTGCTTGGGACCATCATATAATTCTGGGCCTAGGGCTCCAACCCAGTAAAAGCATATGATTGTATCAAAATCCCAGCTTTCCTCTAAACTTTCCCTCATGGCTACAAATAAAAATTTCACTAATATTTTCCTACATCAACAGATAGCCTGAAACAGTAGAGAATGGAGATTGAAGAATCACCCTATTTTATTAAATTAGCCCCAGGACTTTCTATTCTGAGACAAAGATCGGACCTGGTGCTTCCCAGCAAGAAACAGCAAACACTTGGCAGGAAGGCAGGACTGCAGAGAACACATTTTTCTGCCATGTTTTCTGCCAGGAATAAAAGCAAGACACTTGCACTGCAAATGAAATGGGACTCTGGAAGGCCAAGTGCTGCAAGGTGTCCAAGGGGTGGCACTATCTTATTCCAGTCATTGCTTGTGGCTCCATCAAAGGCACTGACAGCACCAAAGTTAAGCCTGGTGAGCAGGCAGAGCAAGGGGAGAGATTCCCAGCAAAGATGTTCATTGTCCATGGAAGTGGGAAAGCTTATTCCTAGTTCTTGCTATGGCCCAGAGCCATACCCCAAGCTCCTGTGAAGACTGCAGTGTGTTGTGAAGAAAATATTCTTCCGTCATATATCCATAGTACTAAAATTTACTGAATTGAATCTCCTGAATTTCAAACATTTTTTCTCTTTTTTGTTGCTATTATTTCTAAATGTCATATGTTTCCAACATTTTATTGTCAATTAGTTGCTTGTAGATCATTGCCAAGCAAATAGAGGCAAGTGAATAGCACAATTTGCTCTCTCATTTATAGGACTCAATGTTTCTTTCACTCGGAAGATATTGAGTCCAGCTATTAGAAAATTCTGATCCTATGCTGTCACAGTTTGTGTAACCATGTTTTAGTTGAAGGCATATCAGAAGAAATATAATATTCAGTGATATTTTCCTACATCAGCAGATAGCCTGAAACAGTAGAGGATGGAGATTGAGTCAGCAGCCGCAAATGACAAAAATTCACAGTATATACAAGTACTTCAATAATGGGGTTTTTTTTATCCCTTGATGTTCAGATGAATTTGTTTCTAGTCTTGGACTGAGAAACCCAGCCAGTAAAAGATTTGATTGCATGAAATAGCGCTAAGATATAAAAATGATAAACTCTGTAGTGCAGAAATACTGGCTTTAACTTCAAAAGGAGACACCAGATCCCTGCATTTGCCGCTTTGATCTGCAGGTGCTGAGCTCTGACATTTCAGCAGGTGGGACCACACCACTCACCAGAGCTCAGAGGAATGGAGGTTTACAATGGTCCTATTCTGCTGTAGCTCATGATATGTTCAAACAGCACTGGGCTCCCTCAAAAGTGTACCATCAGTGGCTTTCTAATAATGAAGTTTTGTTCCCTTCCTGCAGCTCCATTCTGGGAGAAAGTGTCCATTGGTGCACTTCTGATTTCACAGTCCTCCATCTGTGTAGGAGCAGAAGGAAAACATCAGCCTTTAACAAGAAGATGGAAAACAATTAGAAGGGCCTTGGATGCCAAAAAATATATATTTTCCATAAATAATTATAGCTATTAATAATATGATTATTTTATGGAAGTATCAAGTTCTGTCCTCCAGGACTTATATAAGCTTTTAAGTATAAGAAACCACAGGAAAGAGGTTTGTTTTGCATTTACACATGATAGAGACATAGTTTCCCCAAAACATCTGTCTAAAAATGATTATGGACAAGGATCCTGACCCAGGATCAAAGACAAACTTGCCTCCAATTTAGTTCGGCAAGTGTAAATGGACAATGTTTTCAAACACCAGTCATACCAATCATCAAGAAAAATTAAATAAGAAAACTATGGATAGGAGTGGGATGTTACAGCCACATTTTTCTTTGCAAAGTCATTTTTGTTACCAGAGACCTGACTAGGCTATACATTGTGATTAGCATATTCTCACTTAGAGAAGCTAAATGGAAAAAAATAATCCTTTACTTTTCAAATTAAGACATTTTCATGTGATTTTTGTTGGGTTTTAATGGCCCCTAAGTAATTTTCAGCTTTTAAAATACTTGGGTTTGGGTTTTTATTTTAGTTTTAGTAGCTTTCAATCAAACAGTTAATGAACTTCCAGCAGGAATCCATGCAGCTTTCCTGAGTGGGTGAATTTGAGAAAAAGGATGAATGTTGTATTCTTGATTCAGGTATTGGTAATATTATTGTTCTTCGTGAAGAACATCCTCCTGTGCTTCATTTTTCTTACAATCTGTCTTTCCCATTGACAAGTCTCACACAAAGAGAAGAGGTGATTGCGACAGTTCAGTCTAGCCTGGATGCTTCTTAAAGTTCCTCTTTTTTTCTTCTACTATTAGGTTCAGAACAATTATAATGGCATTTTAGGGGTGTTTTTTTAATCTGCTTCTTTTTTTAGTTCTTCTACTGTCACTCTGACAAGATAATTGATGTTCACTCATGCAGCTTCTAAAGAACATCAACAATCACAGTTTCCCATCAGAAATCGTGGAAATGAGGTATCTCCATGATGTTATCTTAGCTCTCGTGTTTCACGGATATGGAACTCCAGCGGGTCCCTACAGAATGCATCTCCTGTATTAATGCTGCACATCCACGATGATGGTGTAGTCTGTTTGACTATTCCACTTTATTTCTAGGTCCTCCTGGTCCCCCAGGGGTTGTAATAGTGGAGGAAATAACAGACACAACAGCAACACTCTCCTGGAGTCCTGGGGCAGACAATCACAGCCCTATCTCCCTCTACAACCTGCAAGCACGCAGTCCATTTTCTCTTGGCTGGCAGACCGTAAAAACAGGTGAGAAAAATTTTCAAACACAAGTAGACTGTTCGAAACTCCTGATCATAACAGTAATAATCATTGGCAACTACAGGAACAGATACTCATAAGAAAACAATGACAAATTAAAATCACTGATTTTTTTTCTTTTTTTTATTCCTTTTGTGTTACTTAGCAACAGCTCTGAAAGGACAGTACAAAGACACCTGCCACGATACATCTGTGAATAAGCAGAATGCTCTCACCTAAATCCTTCAATCTGTGTCTTTTCAGGAATACTACAGTGCCAAAAACCTAGCTGCGATTTCTGACATATTAGATCCTTGATGTCGGTCATTTCTAATGACCATGTTGTACCACAAACTCTGCTTTCTATCAAGATACTGCACGTCAGCTTCAGATTTCTGAGTGACCTCTCCATGTCTTTACTGTCTGCAGTTCCAGATCTGATAAGTGGTGACATGGAGTCTGCTATGGCTGTGGAACTGAACCCTTGGGTGGAGTATGAGTTCAGAGTAGTAGCAACCAATAAAATTGGAACTGGAGACCCAAGTGCACCATCACGAGTGATCAGAACCAATGAAGCAGGTAAGGACGGGATAAAAAGGTTATTTTTACAGCACCATCAGAAAAAAGAACTGCTTTAATGTAATAATGGGCCTAATCGCTTTGGTACACATGTGTGTGTCCAATAATCACAGTTCCAAGGTGATATTCTTTGTAGTGGGGAGTCTGTTTTAATTGCAGGAATGTTGTTTAACTTACAGAAATTTCAAATAAAATCATTCCCTGCTCTTCTACTTCATCTGAGCTGCCTTACTTTTTATCTTACGCTTAAGCCATTGCTGTCTTCCCTCTGATAAAGTACTGCTGCCCTTAAATTAGGCTGTTTTGCAGTGTCTTCAAACAACTGCTCCTAAGCAGCCTCTTCCTCAAATTTTTCACTTCTCTGACTGACAGAGCATGGAATGTTTTCAGCAAGATAGGGAAGTCATAAAAAGCTGCTTAATTTAAAACACCTTGTATTCAAAGTCTTTCTTTGTCTTGCACACTCTACTGTGAACAGTTACTACATTTTAATAAATTTCATTGTATTTCTAATTAGGATGATACTGTGGGAGACCAAAAAAACAAAATATCCTATTTAGGTCTCTTGAAAGTTACAATGAACTCATAAGATTTTAAATCCTTTATGATAAATTAGGCAGAACAAAGGAAGATAAAGAAGATAAAGAAGGACTGGGAATCTGAGTAAAATACCTAGGCACTTAGACATATTTTAAGAAGCAGAAAGAGATAGAGATAGGATTTGGACAAAGCCTCAGATGAGAACGACATGTCAGAACACTTTCAGTTTATTCTTCATTCTTCTGTGTTATTTAGGATGCCTGGACAGATTATTTTGTGTTTTGATGTTTCATCAGTTGAATAATTTTGAACTAATTTGTTGCACCACTGTGAAGACCTCATTCCTACCTCCTCAGTGACCTCCCCACAGGCACTGGGAGCTGCTGTTAGGTCCCCCACCAGACTATCTCTGCTCCAGGCTGGACAAGCCCAGCTTCCCCAGTCTCTCCTCACAATGCAACTGCTCCAGGCTCCCCTCCACCAGTGGCCTTCCCTGAATTTGAACTAGTTAATCAATGTCTTTCACACTGTGGCACCTGAAATTGGATGCTTTATTTCAGATGAAGTCTAACAAACTTATCTGCAGTTGTAATAAGACATATTTATGTTCTCCTTCCTTAAATAACAGCATATTTGCTAGCTCATATTAAATTTCACTGTACAATCACAGAACAGCACTGCAGTGATTTGATTCCTATTCATGCATGTCGAAAGATGTTTCATTTCAAATTGTCCCCCTCATCTTCTTCAAGCTCCCCACAGTGTGAAATTCAGCAACTTGATAGCAGAAGCTTCAGATGCTCCATACTTTGTTCCATTAAGAAAAGGAGGAAATGAAAATTAAATAAAAAGCACAAGGTAGTTTTATCTTGAATTATTTTTTTACAACCTCCCTTTTTTCACCACCATTATTCTTTCCTTAATTTTGTACCATATTTCATTGGTAGTACAAATTCTTCTGGACCCTAATGTTTGAAAAACTTTTCTATTTATTCAGATGATACATATCAGAGAGGACAAAAATATTCTGGAAAAAGTTTATCCTGAAATAGGTTGCACCCCACTATTATGCTCTTTCAGACTGAGGAATAT
Source organism: Poecile atricapillus (assembly GCF_030490865.1). Classification (NCBI taxonomy): domain Eukaryota; kingdom Metazoa; phylum Chordata; class Aves; order Passeriformes; family Paridae; genus Poecile; species Poecile atricapillus. The sequence continues at coordinate 76,663,336 of NC_081249.1, read as the reverse complement.
TTTCCCTGTTTTCACGAGGATGGTTCAGTATTTTAATTGACCTAGTGTAGTCAAACTGTGGGCTTAAGTTTTTCTGACAAAGTGCAGTTTGAAAATGTTAGTTTTCACCCAGCTGTTGTGTTTTTAGGCTCCTTCTTCTTCTTGTCCAATGTTTAACTAAGGCCCTGTTTACTAAAACATATTCTCAAGTGAAACTCTCCTTAATGCATACTCATTTTCAATGTTCTCTACAACTTTACCTCCGTAAAAATGAATTGATAAATCATAATATTGATCAGCAGAAAAAATTACGGGAAAGACAAAACATGCAATGTGGTGATGAATTTTCATCTGGTGCTTGGTATTCATTTCTGGGGAATATTTCACCATTATCACCATCAGAAAGAACAGAGCCTTTAAGTCAAGAAACAATCTATAATCTGCACGGAGATTGTTAAATTGGAACAATAAAACAATGGATTCTGCTTTAAATAAAGAACCAAATAAAATTTAAAAGCCCAAACTGTTATACATATAGTTCTTTGAAAATGGCATACTGCACATAATATGCATGGCACTCTTGAAATGTCAGAGCCTTCATAATCAGCTTCATTTAGGCAGTCAGTTTTTCCTGAACTTTGGCTATTCCTGAAATTCAGAGTCTGCTGCCTCTGTGTTCCAAAATGCCTTTCACTAATTTTGGGAATTATCACCCTTGATTCAGTTTTCAGATGGCAAAGAGACAGGAAACCAGTAAGAGTTTTCATTGGCTTATAACAGTTTTCATATGGGTTTTCAAGTTAGTACATAATTTCCTGTCTTAGTGAACCCATTGATCCATTATTTTTCACAATCTCTCTATTACTAATTTTTTTTTATCTGGAAGCTTCAAGGGAAACTGTCTATTAGCATGATGCCTAGTTCAAGTATCATAGTTCTCAATTCTTAAAGGACATTTATGTGATAGGTCAGATTTCAGAAATTACATGGCATGAACCTCCCTACTCATGACCCAGGCAGAAAAACCTGCCTATGTGCACTGATGGTAGATGTGTCCCACAAGTGCAAACAGGCAGGTTTCCCCTGCACTGGGAAGAAATACAGAAATACTCATCTACAAGCTGAGAAAGTAACTGTGACGCATGTTCAGGTAAGAGTTGAGACCCATCAGGCTGAATGGTAGCTGTGTAGACAATCCACAGAGGCAGCAAATGTATGATTCTGGTTCCATTATTTTACACTTTAATGGAAATCTGCATCTGTGGTTTAATGGCACAAATAATTTGACTGGAGACAAAAGTCTTTTTTTATCCCCACACCTCACTTATTTTTTCACTGCTTATCCAAGACAGTAACAACACCTTATATCATTCCATTATCTAAAAATACCTATGAAAATAATAATTCAGATGGTGTAAGGAAACCAACAGAATAATAAACAAGTTTTGACTTGCTTTAATTTTTTAATTAAACTCTAATCTTGTTACTTAGCTCATATTTAGTTAACATGATTGCTTTTCATTGCTACTTCCATTGGAACAGATAATACCACAATTTTCTGGCACATCTAACTTACAGCCAGCTGCTGCATTTCTGTCAACTCTAGCCTTGATACATATTTTACAGGTCCACAAGTTGCAAAGAGACAATAACATGAATTTAAATACGTCTGGCATTCCACCAAGACAGTCGGGGCATTTGAAGCCTGGGGGCAAAGCATCAATTACATTATCTATTCATGGGGAAACATGGAGAGAGAGAAATTGAGTAGAATCAAAGTTTAACCTGTTAATCATGCATGCAAACTTGATTTTATGAGGTAACAATGTAATGCACTCTATTAGTAACAGACTGAACACTGGCTTTATTTTTAATAAGTCCTTATGTTCCATTAAGTTGTCCTTATTCTCAGCTAGAATTCCTTCACAGCGTAACAGGAAATGTCTCTGTCCCAGGAAAAAAGTTGGCCATTTTAGACTGGTTTTATTTTCAGGGGTTTTTGTTTTGTTGTTGGGAGTAGTTTAATTTGTGATTTGTGTAAAAGAAGTTCCAGCTTTTCCAATTACCAAAACTACTTTTGCAATAGGAAAAAAATAAAGAAGTAGCCTGCTGTATGTGGGACATTTGCAGATAATGACATGGTCTACTAAAGCCTTTGTAGAAAATGTGCTTTTTCCATGAAGAAAAACAAAAGGAGAAAGTAGGCTGTAATCACTTACTGGAGGCTACTTAGGCTTTGGATTGCAGGCTCAAAATAATATTGACAAGGAATCCAAATGTGCATGCGACAGAAGATGGAGCAGAAGGCACCTGCTTTTGTCCCATAGCATATTCGTATGCCACAGCATTCGGGATTTCAGCCCTATAGGTGGTGATTTGGAGACAATTCAGAGTCCTGCAGTCACATATGACCCTCTTGTCAGTGAATAGAACTGAATTCAATTGTAATATTACAAATGTTAATAATACAGAGGAAATTAGAACAGCATTTCAGATGCTGCGACCAAGGATGCCAAGTGGCATCCTTGTTTTCCAGCAGTTGAATATGTGTGTCATCCTCTTCTGAGATGTTGGCATGTTGTACGCTTCATTCCTGAACAGGTGAGATGTGTCTTGTTATGCTGGGAGGGTGACTACTTGAGGGCTGGTTTTTCACAGAGTGAAAGCATTTTCACTTAACAGCCTCCTGTTTCCTAGATGTGTACTGCAGGAGATGTACACACACACACATACATACATGCATGTAGAGGAGGAATGGAAAGCAGCTGAGAGGAAAAAACTATGTTATGAATATGTTATAACTTTGGTCTCACATTAAAAAGTTTTGCCAAGCTGGTGATAAGCCCTCTTACCCCTGCCCATATCTCTTAAATGGCTAAAAAGTGTTGTTTTTCAAACTACATCTGTATCTTAAGTTATAAAAAGCTTTAAAATAAATAAGTAACAGCAACAGCAACAGCAACCCTTGAAAGAATGTACAAGTCATTTCTTAAGGATTAAAGACAAGTTTATTTTTTATCCCCCAAAAAAGTGTAGCAATATCAACATTTTCCTTAATTTTCCTTTATTTGACAGAAGTTTCAGAATTTATATAAAAAATGTCCATGTTGAAAATAACTTAAAAATACAGGATTCAAGCAGAATAAGAAAGACCAAGTGAACTAAGTATGGAATAAGGATTTGGGAATTCTGGAATCATATCAAAATATACTATAAACTATAGTATAACTATAAACTATAAATTTGGGTCTCTCATATTAACATCTCTTAGTCTAAAAACATGAGTTTTGTAAGACTTCTCTTTGTCTTCCCTTTAGCTCATCTATTTCCTAATAAAGGATAGGGACCAAATCTAGATTCAAGTTTCTGCTGCAATAATGCAATCATTTTTACTCAATTGTAATTAATTATAATTTTGGCTGCTAAAGACTTTTGTTCTGCCCAAAAATTAAGACGGATTACAAAATGAAGAATGTGTATTTTTTCTTGGTAATAAACAAAACATATTGAAATAACACACTAGACATTTCCTTAAGGGAAAAAAAATAACAAACAGACCAAGACACAAACAGAAACACTTTTAAATTATTAATTATTCATTCAATAACATTTTAAAAATTTACTTACAAGGCTGGAATGCTAAAAAGAGCATGAATTGGCTTAAAAATACTTTCAGCTTTTCCAGGTTCAGTGTGATATTTTCCTTTCTATTAGGAAAGGAACCTATAGTTAGTTTAAAACTTTGTTTTTAGTTCATTCACTGCCTTAAAAGCACAGAGTATAAAACTGCTTTTAAACAAAATGGTTATTTATTTTCTATAGCAAATTAGAATGAAAATAATAATTTTGGATTAAAATTAAAAATCTCTGTCACCTCAAGCTCCAATACTCTCATCTGTATTTCTAGTTTTATTTTTTTTATTTTTAATAATTGAAGCAAAATACAAACTATACATTTTTAACTCAAATATCTCTGCTTCATTTGTTGTAATGTGAAGATTAAATACTTAATAAGCTTTAATATTTTTCCCAAAATTGAGTACAAAAAAATCTTTGAATCAGGTCATCTTTGCAGTCCACCATTTTAATTTAAAAAATAAATTAAAAATACCCCACAGATAAGCCATCAGCCATGCAGACTGAAGGGAAAGGAATTTTTTTAAATCTGATTAAATCACCATAAAGCACAGACCAACTTTGAAAAAATTGGATGCAGTGGAAGTCTGGAAGGAAAGTGAACATCTACCCATATGTTTGTGGTGTCAGTATTACCCACCATTTCAAAAGCTTCTCCATTTAAATGTTTTATGTTAAAAATAGGTTTAAAATATATAGATGACACCATCAGTATTTTTTAGCACTTTATAACCACTGTTCCCATACATAAAACCCTCAGCAATAGCAATTCTTTATAGATATTTCATCCAAAACTAAAACTGTCTGCTTTTCATCCATATTTAGCTTGCAACGATAAGATATGCATGAATTATTAAACAATTGTCATGGCTTCATGTGTAAGTTTTATCCTTCCATATCACCTTTTCTTCATTTATATCTTAAGTATCTTGTCAAATGTTTTGTAGGGCTGCTGAGGGCTACATTTTCCATGCCTGCTCTTAGAGAAAATGTTAATGAGTTTTTTGTTTGGTTTAGAGGAGATAAGTTTTAATAGAGTTTAATTTGACTTTCATTTCCAGCATATCACAGTAATTTCATGAAAATGGAAAACAGTAAAAAAAACCCTGCTGTTTACATTCAACTCAAACTCCTGTCACATTTGTTTCAAGATTTTTGTTTGTTTGCACGAAGTGTGGGGGTGTATGTATTCAGAAAAAAAAAAATACCAAATTTCTCAGCTTTGAAAAACCCTAAACAAACCTGTTCCCCAGGCACATGTATCCTGTCTCCAGGAGCCAAGTTTAGGTGTCGTATTTGTGTATTTGGTGCAAGTGCATGTTCATGAGTGTCACTGCTGAGAATTAGCAGCATAAAGAATGGGAAGTCATTAATTGCATGGCAACAAACTTAGGCCATGAGTGAGTAAATTCAGATATAACGTTGATATTAAAGGGATGGTGCTGAAAGCATGCCTGATGTACAGCCTTGGTGCCTGGCAAAAAATGTTTTCTTTTAATAGTTTTCTTCACTTAATAGTTACTCATTTTAAACTGTCTCCCTCTAACTGTCTATACTCTGCTTCGCTGCAGTGCAGAGGAAATTTATTCTTTTGACACATTTATTCTTTTAATGGTTATTCATTTGAAAGAGTTTCACTGTGTGAGTGTACATTTTAGTTTTGTGCAAAAGAAATTCATCCTTTTGACAGTTTTATTCTTTTAACGTTTATTCATTTAAATAGGGCCACAGTCTGCAATGCTGTTAACAAGAAAACTCTAGAAAGAGGATGCTGCAGGTTAAATAAGTCCATCATGTTGAATGCTTCAGAGGAGTACAGCATACTCTCTAATTTCCAGTGTGGCAGGCACCTACATAAAAACTCTATTTGTCTCTATAATTTATCCAAAAATACCTTAGAGAGGCAAGAGAAAAATGGGTGCTAAACAAGGTTTAAATATGCTCCATTAGAGATAGCATCATAATTTTTGGATGTTAATTAACTGTCAGATAAGGCTTCATCTGCATCTTTTCATGCTAGAACATTTGTCACACTGTTGCACATTGGTTATATTCTTTTGACTCTGTTTTTAAACCCAGAGGGAAATTCTGTTTCTGAAAGGAAACAGGAAGGAAGGAAAGAAACAGGAAGGAAACGAGGAAGGAAACGAGGAAGGGAAGGAGGGAAGGAGGGAGGGAAGGAGGGAAGGAGGGAGGGAGGGAGGGAAGGAGGGAGGGAGGGAGGGAAGGAGGGAGGGAAGGAGGGAGGGAAGGAAGGAGGGAGGGAGGGAGGGAGGGAGGGAGGGAGGGAGGGAGGGAGGGAGGGAGGGAGGGAGGGAGGGAGGGAGGGAGGGAGGGAGGGAGGGAAGGAAGGAAGGAAGGAAGGAAGGAAGGAAGGAAGGAAGGAAGGAAGGAAGGAAGGAAGGAAGGAAGGAAGGAAGGAAGGAAGGAAGGAAGGAAGGAAGGAAGGAAGGAAGGAAGGAAGGAAGGAAGGAAGGAAGGAAGGAAGGAAGGAAGGAAGGAAGGAAGGAAGGAAGGAAGGAAGGAAGGAAGGAAGGAAGGAAGGAAGGAAGGAAGGAAGGAAGGAAGGAAGGAAGGAAGGAAGGAAGGAAGGAAGGAAGGAAGGAAGGAAGGAAGGAAGGAAGGAAGGAAGGAAGGAAGGAAGGAAGGAAGGAAGGAAGGAAGGAAGGAAGGAAGGAAGGAAGGAAGGAAGGAAGGAAGGAAGGAAGGAAGGAAGGAAGGAAGGAAGGAAGGAAGGAAGGAAGGAAGGAAGGAAGGAAGGAAGGAAGGAAGGAAGGAAGGAAGGAAGGAAGGAAGGAAGGAAGGAAGGAAGGAAGGAAGGAAGGAAGGAAGGAAGGAAGGAAGGAAGGAAGGAAGGAAGGAAGGAAGGAAGGAAGGAAGGAAGGAAGGAAGGAAGGAAGGAAGGAAGGAAGGAAGGAAGGAAGGAAGGAAGGAAGGAAGGAAGGAAGGAAGGAAGGAAGGAAGGAAGGAAGGAAGGAAGGAAGGAAGGAAGGAAGGAAGGAAGGAAGGAAGGAAGGAAGGAAGGAAGGAAGGAAGGAAGGAAGGAAGGAAGGAAGGAAGGAAGGAAGGAAGGAAGGAAGGAAGGAAGGAAGGAAGGAAGGAAGGAAGGAAGGAAGTCAAAGGCACCATATTTGCCAGATGAACAAAGGTGTATTGAAGAGAAACACATTACAAATCTCCCCTATCTGTCTGCTAAGAGCCACAGATAAAAATAGCACCTGCCTCCTTTCCAACAGTTTGAATCAGAATCAATCCATATGCTATGTAGAGTTGCATCATTTATGAAGAAAAGCAGAATCAGGCTTCTGTTCTTTATAGGGGAATTCAAGGTTCAAAAAGTGACTACCCAAATGACTTCTGAAGTCTTTATCTGGTGGATAGGCAGGATTTAATAAAAACTGTAATATAAATAATATAATAAGGTAATATAAATTACATGATTCCAAATGGAACAAGTGACATTTCTGATTTTGCAAAATATGATAAACCAAATAAAAATGTTGATGATAGTTACAATTTACTTTAAAGAATTTCATCCATTGCTCATTTGCTTTAAAACTGCAATGATTAGCTCTATTTTTCAAGAACTGTGCGTAGTACTTCTTCCAGCATTTTGCAAGAAATCATGAGGGATGTTTGAAGTTGGTTGCTTTAAAATTTCTGAAGGTTGGCTCCCCAGTAGAGCAATGAAAAATAGTTTTACAATAATTAAAACATTCTAAATCACTAACTACCTGAAAAATCATAGAGACATTATTAATTACGTTCTAAGATTTTCCCCAAAATCTGAAATATATCAGGTTTCATAGCATTTCAAGTTGTTTGTTAAAAAATTAAAAACATTAACAAGATAATTCCTATTTTATCTCTTAGGTGATCTGCAGAGTGAAATTTTTACCAATCTGCAGAAGACATTGTGCTTAAGCAGTTTTTTATTCCAATATTATTTTCTTTGTCAGCTTATGTTTTGTTTGATTTTTCTAACTTGTGTATGCAATTCTCTGAAATGAATCCTGAGCAAATTTTATTTACCTCAGAGTGCTATGTTTTTATTTCTGTTCTGAAATAACAGTCTCATGTCTTCTGCAGCAACTTATTACTATGGGGAAAACTTCAATAATTTGGATATTCTGGTTTGTTTTGCTTTGCTTTGTTTTTCCTTTTTGCACACAGTGCCAAAGACACCTCCAGCTAATGTAAGTGGCAGAAGTGGAAGGCGACATGAATTAGTAATAGCATGGGAGGTAAGAGATTTTTCTGTTTAAAGGTTTTGTTTCATGTTAACATCTTTGAGCCCAAAGCAAAGAGTACTCTGCTAGGGTTTCCTTACAACAAACCTTGTCAACACATAAACACAAAATAACCACTCTTAAATATGGCCTAAAATTTCAAAGTACTGTGGATGTTCATGAGGTCTGAGTAGAAGACATTATGGCATCAGCTCTGAAGTTCTACTAATTTGTCAGGCTTTTCTTCCTGATTTACTGCTTGGGTTTATTTCATTTTTCTGGATCTTATGTAAACACCAGATGAAATAATAGCTAAGAGAAGAGAAGGAAAGACTTGAAAAATTTTTTGAACTTCAATTAAAAAACAATTAATCTTAATTTTTGAATAAAAATAGACTAAGGAGAATGTCAAGGACATATTTGTGATGGTCATGCCAGTGGGAGAGATGCTTTCCCTTCTAATCATAAAAAACCAGTAGGACAGAGACTTTTTTTAAGGAGTTTTCAAAACTTCTAGATTCATCATGAACAGTTTCAGATCCATAAAAATTCGTACATACATTTATATATGCGTACTCAAGAAAAATCCATCAGATAAATATATGGGGTTATAAAGAAAAAAAATTTATCTTAGCCAATTTGAAGAGTGACTCACATAGTAAGACACACCAAATTCTAATTATTTCAATTACCAAGTTTTAGGACATCTAAAGAGACATCTGCCTTTTTCAACACCAGCTACCAGAGACATCTGAGACAGAGCTGATTTCAGTTTGCTTTATATTCTATAAGGATGAATATCAATAACTCTCTTATCAGGAGAGAATTTTCTGAATCCTGAACAAAAATACCGGGTGGCTGGAACTGTGTCTGATGTGAATGGACCTAATCCCAGTGCCTAATAAGATATATTAGTATGTAGTTTTCATATTAAGTGTCTTTATAGAACTTCCCAGGTGTCTGGGTTGGGGGGCTACTGGAGAGTGTTGTAACTCCCACTCTGTCAGGGGCCAAAACTTTCTTCCCAAAGAAACCAGAGACGCAGGGGTGAGACTGCCTTACAAAGTCCATCTTAGCTTTTCATCCTCTGCCCATGGAGTCTTGATTCTTTTTTTATTTTTTCTGGGATGTGCAGTGCACAGCTTCAGAAGGATGGGTAGAAGATTTTGTTGGCAAGTGAAGTGCCAGATGATGAGACATTCACTGAAATGTGGAGGGGAGAGAATTCAGTGTCACCTGTGTCCCAGCTCTGATTCCTTTGTCCATTAGCTGCATATCTGTGATGGGCATTTCAAGAGAGGGAGTTTGAACACCCATTTCTGGACATTTCACATAGGTTTAATATGCACACAGCTGTGAAATATAACCTAGTCCCCCCCAGACTAGTCCATTGATTTCAAAACAAATGTTAGCTACTGCTAATTTACTAATTAGCATTAAAAGTTCCATTCATTGAGTTGGACGTATAAGTTTTAGTTTTTGCAGTGATCAGACTCTAAAAGAGATACGTCCCTTTTTTAACTGCCTGCTTATGTCAGATGTGTCCCAATTTAAGTGTCTAATTTCACATGTCCTCTGAGAAGAGAAAAGAAAATGTGTTATTTTCCACCAAAACAAAATGTAAAAACCTTTCTGAGACTTAGAACCATTTAGATTCATTACAATGTATTCTAAGTATTAAGTTGAACTCTGGAATTGAATCTCTAAGACTTAATACCCAATTTGGAATAGAATTTAGACAGTCTGACACCTAGAACCCAAAAGAGTCCCGCCACAGTAGGTATTACACACATCATCTTACTCACAATATATTGCTCTATATTTTAACAAGGCCATAGGGGCTATTCCACTGACAGACAACTGGTTAAAGCATCCCACTAAAAAGTGGGATGCATAAAAGAAAACATTTTTCTGAGCACAACAGCTCATTCAGTCCTAGGAAAATGATCTAACTACAGTGATTTGGTGAGGAAACTCTCTTAGAAGGTTCCTCTTTGGAAGAAATTGTCCTTTTGAGGACAGGTATGGTAAGTAAAATACTTCAATGGAACTGTGACTTTTTTCTAAATTAGTAAAATTATTTCCAATCATAATCAAGTTTCTGAACTTAATTTTTCAGCCAGTGTCAGAAGAGTTTCAGAGTGGAGAAGGATTTGGATATATTGTAGCCTTCAGACCCAATGGAACGCGTGGGTGGAAGGAAAAAATGGTGACATCTTCAGATGCCTCAAAATTCATCTACAGAGATGAAAGTGTGCCACCTCTGACTCCTTTTGAGGTGAAAGTTGGTGTTTACAACAACAAAGGAGATGGTCCTTTCAGCCCCATTGTGGTCATCTGCTCAGCTGAAGGAGGTCAGTTCAACATGAAGTTAAATTGCATATGGTAAACTATATTAAGCCTTTTGTATGTAATGCATCCTCTTATAACACACTTTTTAAAGCTTAAATTACAAATTTCTTTGCAGAAGTGCTAAATAACATTAAACAGGTTTTGCAGAGAGGGAAGTGAGCTAACTTGACAAGCTTACCTAGAAAGCAAATTACAAAGTTTAGGAAGAGACTTCAAGCCATGTCAGTCATAATTAAAAAAAAAAAAAAGTGCCATGATGCTTATGATGCTTCATCCTTTATATGAAATCATTAGCCTTCATTGTAGACAGGGTTTCTCTAACACTGAGCAAAGAAAGGATGCTATTTGCTAATTTTTCTGAGATTCATGGTCCTTTTTTGATGGGCTAATCAGACAAAAGCTCAAAGAATAAATAAATTCACTTATGAATGTTCATTTCCTCGTTAATGCATTCTAAAAGTGCACAGAAAGAAATTTTGATTTTTATTTCATTAGCAGAAAGTTCTGACTTTGCATTAATGTTCCAGTCTTCAAATGTCTCAGTCTTCAATGTGAATTATAGGAATAGGTCCCAAGAACAAATGAAAAATATTTCTTGAAAATTTCTATTGAGAATTGCCATAAATTCTAAACAGTATTCTGTGCGGCAGAAAAGAACCAAACAGAAACAACCAACAAGCACTAATTGGTACTAGTAAAAGAAGTTTTTCTGTTTTGACAGGACCCAGTGTATGGAAATTGCTACACACAAAAAAGGCAGACAAATGTTATCCACAAGAATATTTTCAGAAGCTCCATTATTGAAATTCATGAACATGAGTTTTTTCTTTGCTATACCTCCTTGAGTTATTCCACTGTCTCCTATTAAGACAATAAAATTAGCAGAGTCCTAGTGCAGATGAGAGGAATTTCATACTCTCTCTATGAGAAAGTAATGTGAAGATAATAATATTTAATGTGAAGCTGGGAAATATTAAATGTTATTTCATATTAACCCACGACAAATCTATAGCTTTGGAACCATGATGCAGCAGACGCTGTCTGCTACTATTCTCTCACAGTAATTACAGAGGTTGGAGGTGCTGTTTTTGCTAAAAGTAGTCCCAGAAATTTGGGGGTTCCACCTTTTGAATCAGGATTAGCAAGTAGTCATATTTTTAAAAACACAATTACATTTTAAAATGTAAAAATTGCACAGTACAACCTTAAAATTGTACAGTTGACTTCCCTTTTCCTCGATGAAAATGTATACTGTGAGGCCAATGGTGATGTTTTTATTTTTTAATAATTTCATACACTAAGCAAAAAGTTATTTGCAAATAAAGTTTTTCAAAGGAAGAGAGACAAACACCTTTTTTTTTATTAGTAGCAAAAGTTATTTTAGTGAAAGCTGAACACTGAATTGTAATAATGCATCCTTTTACCTTTGCTTGCTATTTGGACAAGATTGGAAATAAAATAATTAGTAATATATAAGCATTTTTCTCTATCAGTTCTTTTAAAATATGAACTTTACAAATGGTCTTAATAGAATATTAAAATTAGCTTTCTCTAGAAACCAACTTTTCTGATTTTAATTCAGTAACTTGAAAGTACCTATCCATTATAGCTTTGCTAATTCAGTCTGTATGTGTCTGTACATGAGGAATTCTATGGGCCTAAATATTTAACAAGACTTATATTTCAGGAAAAATATGGGATGCTGTGACATTGCAATACAAAATTAATTTATAAAAAGCTTTCCTCCAGAAAAAGCCAAGGTAATATACTGAGAATTTAAGGGAGTAATGAAACAGTTTATTACAGCTAAATTCTGGGCAATATGAAGATTAAGGACAATAGACATTGCAGCTTGCTATGAAAATGGGGAACTGCTTTTGAAAGAGGTATGGACTGTCATGCCTAAGGAGCTAAACAACTGAAGGCAGAATTTTTCAAGGATTTCTATTGAAGAGTAGATATTAAGTAACAACTGACAGTACAATATGGTCCTACGGCTGATCCAGCAAACCCTTAGCTTACTTGCTTTTCATCACACATCCTATTCACTCAGAAAACATCTAAAGAAAGCAATAGGATAAAATTATTTAAAAATTAAAGTTTTATGTTACATATTGAAGTTTTCCCACATCTACAAATGGATCAACAATTGTTTAATGGCATAACAGTTTTGTCTAAGGAAGTCTAAAGCATGTCATCTCTGGTAAGCACACTGGAAAAAACAGTTTTCACAGGACAGATTCATGAACCATGAAGAAATCTCATTTATTAAGAATCTGCTTCTTCTGTATGACTGAAAGGCCTAAAACATTGCCTTCTAAGTAAAAGAACTCAGAAATTTGACCAAAACACTGACCACTTTTTCAGAAGTAAACAGAGTGGCTAATATTTTTCTGTCTATTAAATCAGATCATATAATAAAATCACAGAATTATTTGGGTTGGAAGGAACCTTAAATATCATCAAGCTTTAGCACACTTTGCTGTAGGCAGAGAACTTTCCACTAACCAAGTTGCTCCAAGTCCCATCCAACCTGGCCCTGAACACTTTCAGGGATGGGGCATTCACATCTTCTCTGGGCAACTTGTTCCAGGGTCTCACTAACCTCGCATTAATTAATTACTCTCTAACAACCAATCTAAATCTCTCCTCTTTTAGTTTAAATCCATTCCCCCTTGTCCTGTTACTATGTGCCTGCATAAAGTATCTCTGCCTTTTTATAAGCTTCCTTTAGACTAGACAGTCTCACTGGGGCCATCTCTTCTCCAGGCTGAGCAACCCCAACTCTCTCAGACTGTCTTCATAGGAGAGGTGCTTCAGACCTCTGATCAACTCTGTGTCCCTCCTCTGGACCTGCTTTAACAGGTCCAGGTCTTTCTTGTGATGAAGACCCCAGAGTTGCTGCAGCCCTGCAGGTGGGGTCTCAGCAGAGCAGAGCAGAGGGGCAGAATCCCCTCCCTGGCCCTGCTGCCCACGCTGCTCTGGATGCAGCCCAGGATATAGGTGGCTTTATGGGCTGGGAGTGCACAATGCACTTTATGTCCAGCTTTTCATCTGTGACAATTCACAAGTTCTCTTCATGGCTGCTCTCAATTAGTTCTCTCAGTCTGTATTTATGTTTGAGACTGTACCCAACCGAGGTGCAGAACCTTGTATTTGGCCTTGTTAAATTTCATGAGGTTCCCACAGGCCCACTTCTATAGCTTGTCCAGGTCCCTCTGGATGGCACCCTCCCCTTCAGATGTGTCAGCTGCAGCACTCAGCTTGTTGTCACCTGAAAACTTGCTGAGGGTGCCCTTGATCTCGCTGTCCATGTCATTGATAAAGATATCTTTGAACTCAATGCACTGGTCCCAAGGCAGAGCCCTGGTGGATACCACTTGTCACCAGCCTCCACCTCAACACCTAGACCCAACAGGTATTTAGAAGACAATTACACCAGTGGTTGCTAAAACATCAATGGTAGTAGTGACCCAAAGCTGAAAAGGCAAGAAAGTCTACCTGGTCATAGATATTTTAAGACCTTTTTCCTCCTTGCCTGGTCTTTTGACTTCATAAAAACCATCACAAGAACATAGTTCATAGGAAAGAGTGTCCAGGAGCTAAAAGTGCAGGTGAATGTAATGGAATAGAGAATAGAATGGAGAGTTAATTAAAAAGATTGTACAAAACTAGACGTATAACCTATGGAGAAAAAAAAAAAATATATATGTGTGACTCTGGAAAAGGTGTGTTAATTCAGTAGGAAAGTTCGAAGGAGAAGCCTTTCCTGGAAAACTTAGAAAAAGGAAAAAAAAAGCAAGTAATCAAAGAGAAAAGAAGAAAAATAGAAGGTCACATGTAGTGATGTTAAAAGGGATGATGAGACCCAGGAAGCAGTTCTGAAGAGGGAATGAGGATGATGCTTAGAAGATGCAGGATAGAAAAAAGATGCAGAGTAATCTCTATAAGAAGACAGAACAGAAGGAGACAGTAGACATTTCCAGCAGCATGGAACAAGCCTGAACCTTACATGAGGGAAAACTTTAATAAGAGAAAGAGACATGAGAGCATGGCAAATTAGGCTACCTGCCAGGAGAAAGGTTGCAGTGTGCAGGCCTGAGGCTGAAAAGTACCATAAACAGAACAGAGAGGAATATTCTGACCATACCTTCTGTCAGGAAAATAAGGTATCAGATTCTTGCTAGAAAATACTGAAACAGCACTGAAATCCAGTGCAGGTACTGATTATTTTTATCCACAGAAGAAAAAAAATTCTCTAGAAGGCTCTAGATCCAGAAAATAAAGCAATGAACAAAAGCAATGGTAGCGCTGTTTGTTACAACATAAACATTTATGCATTCTCTTTTTATTGATGACTACATTCCACTTAAATACTGAGGAGCTAAGAATTCCAAGATTACTAATACAAGCTTTCAGTATCAGGGAAAACCATACACAATCTCTGTGTATGGCTTTAATTCATTGGAAAATGAAAACTGGGGAAATCAAAAATACAGCAATGGAGGAGGAAATACGAATGTGAAGGTATGGTGGCAAGAAGATGTAAAAGGCTTGCTGATAACAGTGATGGCCAGGCTGGCTTTCTTTAACAAGCATGGTGAGACAAAGTATGAGCTACACAGGAAAGACAAAATAAAAGTAAGAACTTGGATGTCATAATATGCTGATGATGTGATAATACAAAATCAGTGTTTGGATAAAACAGAATAACCGTGGGTTCCATGTAATTTTGGAAAAGGGCAATTTGAAAAGCTGGAAGTCAAGCTGGAGGTCAATTGCTGATTACCCTGATCAGTTTGGATGCTGAGAAATACCTTTCTAATTGTTGAAAAATATTAAAGGATGCTGTTATTTATGAGAGAATTTAGCTGTTCAGAGTAGTTTGTATAGTAAAAACTAATTAGTAAGGACTAATGGCCCTGTGTTCTGGCTGTGCTAATTAGCAGATTCTTTATCCAGTACTGAGTGAGAAGAAATAACAGTAAAATAGCTTTGTTCTGTTGAATAATTGAGACACTATAGAAAAATGATCATAACAAATAACAATGGAGCACGTCATCTTTAAAAGGCAGGATATTGTTTTATTAACTGGAATTAACAATTGAAACTAAAAATAGAAGTATTTTGGAATATCTCTAAGCCAAACGTATTACAGATACTTGAAGTTTATACTGCAAGAAATGGTATATTTCTGAGACAAGACATTACATATGAGGATCTATAGCTACACTCTCTAAAATATATTCAGAATAAGTAAAAAGCATACATAATACAATCTAAGTAATGAAAAGGTTAAAAATAACCCAAGTATAGACAAAAAATTAAGGTTTGCAATTGTTTGGTTTTGTTTTTTGTTGTTTTTTGGGAAAGTATATAAGGCCTGAAAAATAAAACAAGCAAAAGTAAGAAAAAGAAAAGTAAATAGAGAAAAAAGAAGAAAAGAAGAGTAATAAGGAACTGATGTTAAATAGACTCAAGTAATTGACAAAAATAATGAAAAACTTTATCATTTATTTTAAATAAGATTATATAGAAAGGAACATTAATAATAACATGAAAGTGAAAATTTTTACATCTGTAGTGAAAACTGGTATTGTTAATTGTCAGAAATCCAACCCTTTCCAAATTAAACAATGCAGAATTTGCAGAATTTGCTATTCAAACATACCATAAATAAAATGTAATCCATTTTTTCCACTCATGGAGATGGTAGAAACTACACGTAAGACTCAAATGTTTTAATTTTCATCAGAGCATTGCTCTGATAAAACTGTCACACCCTGGGGCAGTACTGGCAGTCAGTACAGGTGATGCCAGCATTTTAATGCTACAGATAGTTGTGTGTCCATGCTCAGGCAAGGTGCCTTGTCTCTCTGTCCCTATTTAGTTTACAAGTATAGATGCAACCTAAAAGCACAAGGATAAATATGAATTAGAGTACTCTACAGTATGGAAATGGATGAGAATACTAAAGGAAATAGAAACAAGTTTCCAGGAACCCAACGGGTTTCAAGATGAGTTAGGTCTTTTATAAAGGGGTTTTTGTTAGTGATTGTCATAGTGGGTGATCCAGGATCAGTTCTGTTCATTTCAGCATCTGATTTCTCTGTCAGGCATTGACAGAATTATATTCACAACAATTTTGATAAATGGAGTAGTGAATACTACTAAAGACTTCTATATAGGAAATATAAAGCCCTTAGATATACAGGTTAAAGCCTGAAGACTCACACTCACTGTTTAAAACCTCCTGAGGGACCTCAGATGCACTTCTGTAATACATAAAAGATGCAATGATACTGCACAGAGCTTTTGTTCATGCTTTGTATTGATTTTTGGTAATTCATAAAGCCAATAGAGATCCAAAACTCTCCATTATCTGAAAGGGAAAGGCCCATGCAAAAGCCATTGTAATTTTGTTTCTCCATATTCAAACTAATAAATTACTATTTTCTTTTCATTGAGAGTAAATAATATGCAATTGCACACCTTTGAATACAGCCTCAATGTCTTTAATTAAAATCTTAAAGTTGTGAAGTCCTGTGATTCATTTTATAGCTAAAGCTGAGCTACTTGGGGTTTAGGTGAACCTGAAGACTAATTGGCAGATTAGCTGTAAACTACAGAGGTTATTTCCTGATTCTGCAAGATGATCTGTCTAGAGAGATGCCGTGAAAGCTCAGATAGAGCTGTCTCCAATGATTTTTTAAGGATTGAAATCGCAATCCAGACATGCAGGAGTTTATTAAGCACTCCTCTGATCAATGGCACTAGCCCCATGGGAAGAAAATGTGCAACCAATATAATGGGCACATCCCCTCCTCATGTGATGAGGGTAACCCTGTCTGCCTCGGAGCTTGATGGAAATGAACCATTTGTGTTCGTGAAGATGGCAACCCTCCTCTGGTAAATTCTTCATGGAATTATTAGGTCATGGCAGGTCCTTATTGCCAGGTGACAGTTTGCTGTGTAATAAATCTGAGTTATTCCATGGGGAAGGGAGAGCCACAGCAGTGGCTGTGAGAAAGTGTGCAGGAGAGCATCGTTACAGGAAAAGGCTTCAGGAGTTCTACCCGACAAGTAAGAGTATTTCAGCACTAAATCAAAAATATTCAGGGCGGAGGTCTTATAGCTCATTCCAATACTCTTCTGATTTTTCTCTGTTTCAAAGTCTTCTGCAAGGACACTAGTCTGGGACAAGGTGAAAATAGAAAGGACTTGTAGAAAAGTGAGCATTCCGAAGGCCTGTCCAGGAAACACTAAACTTGTTTCTGCTGTTGTGGAAAACAGAAATTTTTTTTTCCCTTTTGAGCACAAGATTCTGGAGAAAGTTCTATATCCTTCAGACAGACATTTCACTGCAGATCTGGTGGTGTCTTCCCCTTCTCAGGAATGGAAAAATTCACTGAAGTTTCTCTGATTTGGAAGATAGTCCATGTGGCTATTTCTAGCAGGAAAGCAAATGCTACCTCTTTCTCTACCTACAGGTTGAAACAAGAGGGATGAATTTTCCTGATTTTCCTTCTGATGGATCTCTTGTGGATTTTCCCACAGAGAGGCATTATCACAGAAATAGATGCTGGCTGAAATCCCAAAATCTCAGCTATGAAGAACTGCCTGCAGTCATAATGCAATTGCTCAGACTGGGGTTCTTAGCTTCAAATAAGAGCTCAACTTTTGAATAAGACTACTTTGTAAAAATCCTTTTTGGAATCAAAGTAAGAACTGAATAGATATAAAGTGATTGGTTGAGTAGTCCTGACTGAGGCCCTGTTCCATAGAAGAATTAAAACAACATAAATTTGAGTAAGCTCTTGGACTTGTTTTTTAGAGTAGATCATGTGGAAATCCTTAAGGGTGAATATTTCAGGAAAACAGATCAGCTTAAAGTCATAAACAGGTACAGCACACTGAGGGCTAGCAAGTGATCCTTTTCTTTACTTTCCAGTGTCAAAATTCAGGATTTCCTCTCTGAACATTAGCAATGAAAAATGTCCTGGCATTTTACAGCTATCCCAAAGACCTACATACTGATCGTGTTTCTTTAAAATATGTTTGCAGCGCAAGGGAAAGACAGTGTTCCATGGACATTGCACACAGCGATATGAGAACTTGTTGTACTGCATCTTTAATTCAAACAGGGAATATTGAAGATGGCCTTTCTTCTTTTCTCAGGAAGTATGACCTTAGGTAGACACCTATAGGTTTAGCATAATAACAAGATCTGAAGGAAATAGTATGATTATAACATCAGTGGCCATAATAGAGAAAGCTAATGAACCTATCAAACTTATTATTAGTTTTAGACACAGAGAATAAAGCATGACATTGGAGTGAACCACAGACTCTATTATATCACCAGAAATTATATGATCCTCATCATATCTGAATCAATAAAAAATGCTATTTAGTCTCCAAAAACTTTCAGACCCTTATGTCTTATTCCCAAATACATGATTTCTGTTGTTTTGCTGAACACCATTCTCAGTGCCTAATATCAGTGAAACTGCAGTGAATTATTTCTGAATATGTGAGAAATACATTTTCTTCACATAAAAAAAAAACTATTTCTGCTCCATTTGTTGGAAACAATTTTTAAAAATATCAGAAAATATTCTATGTTTCTATTCAAGCAATGTATAAACCACTCCTAGTGAATGCTATGAAGAGGAAATGATACCTGCATTTATAGAAAATGTAAAGTCTGCCAACCAACATTTTGTGTACATCTCAAATTATTTATCCCACTGCAATCTTTTCTGACAACAAGGTAATTGCTTCAATAATACAAAAACTAGAAAATAGCTTTTGCCACACAAATCTTAGTAGTACATAAAATAGAAAACAGGATGTAACTGTTGAACAGAAAATCATATTATGAGCAATATATTTCTTCATAATGCAATTCTTTCAGTATTGAATTCAAAACATCATTTCTCTTGTTCCTGAACATATTTTTTTTATTCTTTATTACCTAAAAAGTTTCAAACATATTTTATACTTACTAGTAATACTCATTGTTGGCAAACACCACTTTATACCACCATATATATATAAACACCATATATATAAACACCACCATCAGAATTACTTCTTTTCTTCAGATGTAAATTAGAAAAGAGATCAAAAAAAGAGTAACAAACATTAAAAGTCTGACATCAAAAAGGATGAAAAATTTGTATGAGCCATGTCAAAAATATTTGTAGGGCAACAGTGCCAACAGCATCTGCAGAGAAAGGAGGGTAGCTGATGAGTCAACACTGAAATTAGGTATCTTACATATTAGCTGGTCTGATCACTGAGAAAAATATTTTATGTCAGGCTGTTCTGGAAGGAAACTCCTTTTCTGTAACCCTGTTAAACAAGTCCCCAAACCCCATTTTTCAGAAAGCTCTTTCATGTGTCTCCCTATGACATAAAACCAAGACTTCTGCCTGCCTTTCAGGAACAAATCAATACATTAGAAATGTAATGAGGAATGTTAGGCCAAGGAAGAAATCACAAGTTCCATGACTAAAGGGGAATGTGAATGCACATTTTTGCTGTGTGAGTGAACTACACCAGAGAAGTGGAGAAATGCCCTATTGTGTGCTGCACAGTATATGTAGAAGCCTTGCCTCCACAGCCTGTCTTTTAGAAAGTTTTCAGTCATATTTAGGTAATAAAGCAAAAGACATACAAGATTTCCTTGACTCATGTCCCAGTTTCATACGGAACAATTTTTTGGTACTTGTTACTCCCAGTGTACTGTCACAGGTGACACAGCAGAGTGGTGGGGTGCTCAATGGCCTGTCATGGCAAATATCTGGGGACATTTACTCACCTTCCCACCCACTGAAAGAAGCTGGTCCTCTATAAGGCATTCACTGATGTGAAAGTACAGAGGCACAACACTGTTAGGCAAGTGTGGCATGTAAAGCATCCTACAGCCTTTGGTGAGCATCCTAGCCATGTCCCAGTGTCACCAAAGGACACCCACCCAGGCTGGAGGACAGGAAGGGTCCTCTGTTCCAGATAATCAGGAGTTCAGGACTGCAGGGTGTCTTACGAATGGGACAGAGCTAGAAACACGGACAGAGAGCCAATGGTAACAAGCACATCTAATTGGAGGGACAAACCTTAGCTCTTGGTGCCTTTATAAAAATGTGCACCCCAGGCCTGAAACAGTAAATGCTTCACAGCAGAGCGAAGGTGGCACATCCCAAACACTGGCACCTGTGACTTTGAGGATATGATAACACAGTCCTAAAAAAGTCTTTCACACAGCATTTCACTACAGCCCTGGATATCACTTCCTACTCAGTATTACCCCAGAGCAGGACTGAGTGAGCACCTCACTCAGGAATTGCTCACCCTGAGCTGGCAGAATGGCACTAAGAAGCCACAAATAGAATGAATGCTCCATTTACTGCTGCAGTTACGGCTATGAAAGGGGTGCATGGAGGCAGGGGACACATATACAAATATTAAAGCTTTTTTAAAAAAAAATCACAGACAAGAGATTCTTTCACAGTTTGCTGCAACTGTCGTCAGTGATGAGATATTGATGTAGTATGACACAAATAAAGAAATACAACAATAATAATCTCTTCATCTTGTTCAGCTTTTCATGTTCCCCCTAAGTGTCATACCTTCTTGCGAGTATTAAGGTAGAATAAAGGAAGTAAATGACAGTTTCAGACGGAGTGTTTTTGATAAATACAAGCTGTTACAGTGGAGGTTTATTGTTTCAATTTTTCTTAATACAGAACCCACTGCTGCTCCCATCGATGTCAAAGCTACGAGTTTGTCTGTATCAGAGATTCTTGTTGCGTGGAAACATATTAAAGAAAGTCTAGGAAGACCACAGGGATTCGAGGTATGAACACAGAATATCATAATGAGAAGTCTTGTTGCTTTTGCAAGTGTTGCATTCTGTTAACATGTGCACTAGTGAAACTTCAATAGGAATTATGCTCATTTTAGCATACGTACCACTAGCTGTGGAACAGCAGTCACAGCTGTAGCACCGGAACATTTTTTATTTATTTGTGCTTGAAAACTGTTCAACACCAGTTCTTATAACATCTCTTTGTCACTTCAAAAAGAGCTGAAAGAACTGCAAGTGACCCAGCACGCATCATTCACAGGCTGGGGAAAATTAGGTATTGACTGTTTCCAGCTCTAAGCAACCAGTTCCAACTTGTTATTTACTGACAGCAACCAGCACAGAAAAAAGAGAGAGCCTCTGCTTCCGTGTGCTCTCATCCCACAGAGGCCGAGGGACATCTGCTGGGCAGACCGTATCAACAGGATGTCAAGAGGGAAGCAGCAGCTGCACAGTCCATAAACAAAACTCTGCTTAGAGACAGCCCTTCCTGTCTTGGGAGAGTGAACCAGCCCTGGCAAGGGACCTCCTTGCACTTTTGGATACAGTTTGCAATCCAAACCTCCAGGAACAGATAGATCTAGCAGTATACCTGTCTATTCCTTTGGGCCACCACCACAACCCCCCCGACCTTGTGGATCAGGCTGTGCTGATCCTCATTAAACAGTCCAGCCAAACCAAATTAACTGATTTTGGGATGCAGGTTATTTGTCCTGCTTTAGACAGTGCTGACTCATTCCTGATTTTCTACAGTAACACTGCAAAAAAGGGTAAACATGTAGGTCTGAGGCAGACACCAATCATGTGAGTGTCAAGAGATATCTCGTGATCTCCTAGCACAGGGTGTCTCCCTGGTAGCATGCCTGGGCCACCCCAGGGGCTGGTGATCATCACTAATAGCCTCAGGAAGGAAATGCAGGTGTCTGGGTAGCACCAGAGCCAACACCTTCTCAGGTGTTGCCAGCCATGACCAGGACCACACATGTACCTCATAGCTCAAACACAGCCAGTTAATATTTTCTTACCTGTTTCTGTAGCTTGTTGATATATTGCATAGCAACATCTCTATTAATATCTAGCACAGTCCAAATGGGCTGTGATTTTGGCATGTCCCCTCGGGTCTAGCATTTGTTCAGGTCTTTGTCCCCTCTACATCTGCACGCTGAACTCTGCTAACCCTCTGTCAGTTATTTCATTGCTCGTTTCTCCCGCTTCTTCCTTACATTAAATATGTTTCTATTCTTTTGCACATAGCTTGCTTCGTGCAGCAAAAGTCATATTTGACCATTTTACCTTTAAACCTGCTATTTATAAAGAGAACAAAACTGTATCTGATACAGATGATATTCATCTTACAAATACTATTCCTCTCCATGTTGAAGTGTTCCACTTGTTACTAACCTGACTTCAATCTTGAGATTGGTCTTTCATCATCTGAAATAACTTACTTGCTTCACCCTCTCTTTTTTCTTTTCAGAAAGGTGGCTGGTTTATTTTTTCTCAGATATCTTAACATCTTTTAAATTATACCTACTATTTTCACTCTTATTCTCATTCTTTCAATCAAAATGATTTTCAAAATGTTCTATTAACTTTGCAGTACATATTTTAAAATTAAAAAATATATTTTCTTTCTAAAATTGAAATTTATTTCCCTAGAAACTTATCCTTTCATAATGTGAATGGATTTTGCATTTGATTGCTTGTCACATAACACTTCCCTTAGCTCTACAGGTGTGTCCTAGCAATAGATGGCTGTTACAGGTAGGACAGTGGGCTTCCTTTGTGTCAGAGGTGGTCTTCTGCACTTGGAAAGTGCTCTGACCTTTGGAGTTTGGCATACTCTGACCCAAACAATAATACTTGCCAGCTCTATGTCTCTCATGGATTTCTCATTTAAAAATTCACTTTTCCTTTGTACGTCCTCCCACAAAGGAATTAGAAGAGCCTTCTAAATAGTAATGCCTTTTAAAGTACTACTTTTATCTGGGGAGATGGGGGTGTTTTTTTCCTCCCCACCCTACCCACCCACATCCTGCCCTTTCTGTCTTTGTTCATTTAGCCAGAATTCCTCTGCCCATTTTCTGACGGACAAATCTTTCATAGAGTAGTTTGGTCTTCTCCATCTTCACAGGAATAATTACAATCTGAGCAGCACTTACTCAGTAAACGTAAAAATAAATGTTGCTGTTCTGCACAATTCAGCAGGAGAGAATAACTTCTAAGGATGGTATCGCTAGATCTTTTCAATTCCATTTTTGTGAAGAATTTCATCAGAAAGGAGGTAATGATTTATGGGATCAGTACAGTGACTCAGTGCATTATAATAGTCACTTAAGTACACTAAGTCCACACTATCAGCCCAATTTTCCTAACACACTGACAGTTTGCCTTAAAAGCATCCCCACTGTGCAAAAAGGAAAGGAGTCTGTGCAGGAAGACATTGGGGCTAAAATTCACCCCCCCAAAAAAAACCCACAGAAGTACTGAACAGTTTTATGTTTTCCATATTTCTTACTTTCTTAAGAGTCTCTTTCACTTGTTGGGAAGACTCAACTTTCAAAACTGATTCCAGAAGTTCATCATTTGTACATCATTTGTACAGTGCAGTGCAAAACAAAGCCTATAGTACTCCTTTAATCCACAAAAAGCAAATAGATAATGCACAGAAATCCAGTAATTTTGATAAAAGTATGAATTATTTATGCTTTTTTTGTTTTTTAATTATTTCCTAATGTAAAATTATTGTGGGCCATAAGCAAAGAGAAAGTTGCCTTCAGTTCAATCTGATTGCAAAACAATCTGACTAGCCACTCTGTTTTAATGTCTCAGTTCGTATTCTGGCTGTGGTCATCATAGCAGTGATAACCTCCTACACAATCTTCACATTTCTGGCCTTTTGGCAACAGCATTATAAAAGGGACAGCTAATTTCTTAACACTTGGATGTTTGGGCTTCAATCAACAAAAGTGGCAGAATATTTAGTAAATGTGGACAAGTTCACAGTGACCCACTTTCACTCTGGCCCTGCTTGCACTTTGTACTAAGGAGTAATGAAAGGCAAAGGAGCTTGTCCAATTTCAGGTTGTCATCCTTGAAACAGTGAACAGTGTTAACTGTTATGTCACTTGAGTTTTATGCAGGGTTTGCTGCCCTCATTTGCATCTTCCAAAGCACATATTATTCCTGCCTTCAGTACAGGTTTGTCAGCTGTCTGCCCAACCTTACTAAATATATGCCAGCTACAGTCTGATAAAGCAGAAGTAACTCAAAAACTTTGTCAGAATTGTGGAAAAATACAATTTGTTGTTCACACCTGTTGTTTGGAATCTATAAGCTGAAGGTTATAAAATCTTTTTGAGCCCGAGGCAATGTTTTCTTTCTCATTCACTACTGGTAAGGAAGGAAAACAGAAAGAATTACTGATTGAAAGAAAAGATATTTTGGGTTTCTTTTTTCTTTTCCAGAAAGATAAGGCTAATACTTAAGTATAAATGAAAAAGCTCATGTCTCTTTTGCTGGAATTTCTCTGAGGGATAGGAGTTTGGCTAATACAATCAAAAGATCAGCTTGAAGCAAACAAATAAGCAAATTTAAAAATAACAAAAAAAAAAAAAGAAAAAAATCTTGAGTGTCATTTTTAGAGAGGATTACTTGATATAATAACTTGGTTTATTATATTATATATTTAATAAAATCATTTTATGGCTTTTCAAAGAGATTTACTCAATATTTTGCTGCTTCTTATCTGCATTTTATCTATTTTTATGATGGAACAGATAATTTTTCCTACATATTTTTGTACTGTATTTTTGTTTACTCTTTATTTAGTGAAGTATACCTAGAGGTAACTTAGAAAGAGTATATGGATATTTTAACCGCAGCCTGAAAAAGCAAGTAAGAGCTTCTTCTTGATTAGGCTCTTACTTGATGTGCTTTATTTGTAGCTTTAATTTTCTGTGATCAACAGAAAGAATATCCAGTTAATAACTCTAACTTTACTGCATTTATTGAAGATGATGTGCAGTTAGATCAGATCAAGACAAAGACTGTATAACCTAGAAACCGACTTAGGGAAAATAGTATCATTTAAGATATTTTTTAACTTAAAAATCCAAGGAAGTGGTATGCAACTATCAGAGGTAGAATAATTTTAGTCAGAAATTGTTTCTACCAAGATTTGTTTTTAACTATTACCCAACGCATGATCAGAGCAAAGCAGGTTGCTCCTCTCCAGCTTGAAGAGATGGGTCTCTGGAAATCAAGTGTCAAAGTTTACTATTTTTTGACTAAAATCAAGGCAAAGTCCAGAAAAAATTTAAAACCTCACAAACAATAATGCTTTAAACAAAAAAAATGCTTTCTTTCCCCCCTTTTTGTTTCAGTTTTCAAATATTGGCTACTCTTTAGTGATTTATGCTTCATGTTATTATCAATATTCAATGTTATTGAATATTAGTATATTTATGTTATATATATGCATGTATATATACATTATGTTATTGTTATATTAATGAAAACATGTCCTGTGTTATAAATCTCTTCTGAGAAGCTTAAATCAAGGTTACAGAAAATAAGATTTAAAAAAGAGCAGCAAATGCAGAGAAGTCTAAAAAAACAAACAAACCCTCTATTTTAAGATATATGTCCTTCACTTTTAAACATCAGAAGTATCTCCATTTCAATTCAACTCAATGTAAATCCCTACAGCATCTATCTCAGTCAATAATGATGGGAATTTCTTTGTTCTATAACTACTTCTTCTTTTATTTCCTTTGTCATCAACAAATGGATGCATTCCTTACCACAAAAAAAAGTTTTTGGAAAAAAAAGAGATGAAAGTTAATTCATTAACATTTCATTAATATGAGACATGGTGTGTCCTGTGAATAAACACAGCTACATGTAATTTTGCTCCTGGCTTTCTAGAAAAAGGACACAAAATTCAGTTGTGTTTCCACCCCTGCTACTGTTCACCTGTGGAAGCTTAGTCAGCTCACTTTTCCTTTCTGACCTTTTTCTTGTTGGATCCTCAGCAGACTGCACTATCTGGATGATAGGGTCTCCAGAACACATTGTCCCTCTCACTGCCTGTTCATACAGTGCTCAGTATTGTGCAGTTCTCACCATCGCAGCATCAAATTTGTAAAGACGCATCACAAGTTAAATGAAAGGAATCTGACTGCCCAAGAGATAATGAGCATTGGAGATTCAGTAGTAGGATGTGAATAAGTGGTTGCTGATTCCTTTTTCTTTTCAAGAAAAGAAAACTGACTCTGAATAGGTGTTATTTCAGATATCAGTAGCTTTGGTCAAGTATTCATCCCGCAAAATACCTCAGTGAATCACACTTATTTCAGAACAAGTGACTGCAGCTACACTTGTGAATGGAGCTGTGATTCATCTAAGAATTAAAGCAACAGCATTTTAACATGGGATAATGCAGGCACACACACAGAAGACAAATGCTTGAATTTTACAGTTGGAAGAGTGGACTATGGGCTGACACAAACTAACATACCCTCAACCAAAGTTAACAGAGACACTTCGCTCTAGTAAAGATAGGACCTCAAATGTATATTTTTGCAACCAGGTTGTTTCAGATCTTTTTTTCTATGGCAGTCCTAATGCAATTATAAAAGGTCAGCATTGTACTCATTGGTCTTATTTTCCTGTGAACCCCTTGGTGTTCTTTTGGTTTGCCATTTCCTGGGAGACATTCTTAAGAGTTCTGCCTTGCCTGTGACCTTTTTTCTCAGAGGAAAAGTTATACTGATACAATGTAAATAACTTATTAAGAAATAACCAGATTCACACAAAAGGTCAAAATGTGGAAGAAGTGCAAGTAGGTCTCAGCATGAATAACAGTAAGCTGAGTATAGGTCTTTGAATGGCATGTTACTGACATCTCCTCTTAGGCAAAATAGGGCCCCATGAGAATTCCCTTACTTGTGTAACTCACTTAGATACATTTTCTCCAGTAAAGCCCTGAAAAAGCTTGGTCCTTGAGGACAGACACTGGCCAAATTCTCACCTCAGCTTTATAACCTCTTTGAGATTACGATAAATTTAAATATGTCAAAGAATAAGAATTAAGAACCACCAAAGATCATTTAGGGGTTCATTTTATGTCTGAAAAGGAAGGGCATAAACATACTATCAAAACTTCATTTACTAGGAACCTCTTTGTATCCGAGAATTAAAACCAAATCAATTTCCTTCTTTTTCTTCTGTTAAGATTTTTCAAATGATTGAAACATTTGCATCATTGTTCTGTCATTGCCTATTCCTTGGACTGATAAGAAATCTCCTGGATCTGAGTTGCACCAGGCCAGGAAGAGAATATTGCTCACAACACTTCTTAACTGATACAATCAGTTTTCCAGGCTGAACATAGATATTCTGGTGACCTACCCGAGGATGAGTTCTCCTTGAAGGGTGTCCTTTAATGATCAGCTCTCCCCACCAAAGTTCACCCTCTGCTCCTCCATCTTACAGTAACCTCCTCTTGTGCCAGTAGAAGCTATTCCATGTTCTTCAGGTCACACCACCATATTCCAAGTCTTGCCATTTTGGAGAAGAGAGCACTTCATGGTTTGAGGTCAAGCTGCAAATCCCATATGCTTAAAGGGATCTGATGATCAGAAAAAGGCATAAATGGCAAAAACACCCTCCACAGGATAACAAGCACAAGCATCTGGCAGCATGAGCTTGCCAGGTGCCTATATTAATCTTTCATTTGGTTGATTGTTGGCAGGTTGGTTACTGGAAGGACATGCAGCAGGAAGAAGCAGCAGAAAAGGTCAAAACAGAGGGAAATGAGTCATCCATCCTCCTGACAGGATTAGAAGGAAACACATTATATCACCTAACAGTGAGGGCATACAATGCTGCAGGGTATGGACCACCTAGCACTGCTGTGCATGCAGCAACCAAGAAATCCCGTAAGTAATCTCAGTATATTTGCTAAAAGTAAGAAGTCAGGGAGCAACTCTGCCCCCTTGGGTTTTTATTTATTAAGAGTGTATAATAATGAGGAATCATGTAGAGATTTGATTCATGGTTTTGCTTTGATGTTTAGACATAAATTCATGTGACTCTGCATTCATAGCAAAGATTAATTTCCTAGAAAACAAGGCATTTTTATACAAAGGGAGAGAAAAGTCTTCAAGTGCATAAGCTTTGTGGAATTTAAGGGGTGGGTGGAATAAATACTCTATAAATACTCTATAATCTACTAAATTACACCAGTGATGAAAAAAAGTGTTATATGTTCCAGCTAGAGTTGGAAGCCTGGTAACACTACCAGTTTTAAATGTAATGCAAGATTAAAATACTTTTCTTTTGTTTTTAAGGAAACTGCTTAAAATATATATATATTGTACATGTTATTTTTTCTTCTCAGCTCCCAGCCAAGCACCAGGCAATATTATGTGGATACAGGATGGCTCACATGTGTCTCTTGGGTGGGAGCCAGTCAGACCTCTAGCTAATGAATCTGATGTAATGGGTTACAAGGTTAGTGCTTCCCCTTCCTTGCTCACCTTTCTCTCTTCCAAGCAATAGCTCCTCTTCCCTGTTGACTTTTTTCCCCTTTCTTGTTCCTCTGTGCAAGTGAAGCACTCTATACAGACTGTCTCAAATCAGCTTTTACTGTGAGAAGCAATAAATAAAATTAAAATGAGAGAAATATCCAAACATATTTTTGTGTTGTGATTTTCAAATACCAAACTCTCTCTGACTCTATCTGTGGGACTCAACCTCTGAATCAGCAGTGGCTATTAATAATATCAGAATGAAATGAAATTCCTAATAACTCTTCAATTCAACTGTAATTGAAGTAAGATTTAGGGAAATGCAGAACAATGAGATATCCTTAATTTACATTAAAATTAATATTTTTGGAAGCAGAAGCACAAGAACTTCAGGTGTTTTTTGTGATCAAAAAGCAGTGTTGGTAACATCTGGAATTCAAAGTTTTGAAGTTGTAAAGATTAAAATCCAGATTAACGCTTAAATAAAAAGTTGTAAGAAACAGAATTCACTGCAATACCTTAAGTCAAAGTAGAATGATTTCAGTGTTTTTAGAGAAGTGTGGGGTCTGGGTGTTTTTGAAGCCCTTATCAAGTCACTTCGATAGACTATAATCTTATATCTCCACTGATACATCAGGAAATATCACTGAGAAAGTATGAAATGGCCCAAATAAACCAGAAACTGTTCTAACCTTTATCAGAATAGTTGATATTCTGAAACAGTTGAGTTGACTTTGGTTTTTCACACCTCTCTGACCTTTTCAGTTTTCTCTGGGAACAGAAACTCTTATGCAGAAATACCAAAAAGACAGCTACGTGCTGCCTTGCTTTCCTCCCGCATGCCATAAATTTATATTGAGTTTCACAGCAAATGCAGCAACATATCTGAGCTGTCATCAGTTGATTTAGCTAGCTAAGGTAAACACAGTAAATACATTATTCAGGCTATTTTACTTCCATTTGAAGTTGGGTTCTTGAGCCAAAAATGTGAATATCAAGATGAACTTTGGGATAAGAACTTGAACCAAGTAGAATTCAAAATAAATTTTTAAATTTTGGAGATAAAGTTGTGCAACACCTAATGCTGGAGAGGGTACGTCCTCTGTCTTTGCTCTAGGTCATAACCTGTGTCCTTTCACATCCATGAATCTCTATAATATTTTGCTAATACCATTTTGAAGCCACTGCAGGATGGGAAGAGTAAAAGCAAACATCTGTTGAAATGCAATGTCAGGAAATCCCTAATGAAAGCATGAAACAGTTAACATTGCAGTGACTGCATAGTGACATCTATACAAAATATCTGCTACAGAATGACCACTGTGACCACTGTCTGCTTTATCCACCACAGGTGTTATTTCGGCAAGAGGGCCAGAGCAATAGCCAGGTTATAGAAACACAGAAAACATCAGCAGTGGTACTTCTTCCTGATGTTGGGGTCTACATCATTGAGGTCTGTGCAGTCAGTGAAGGAGGGGATGGGACTGCAAGTCCCCAGATCAGAGTTCCATCTTTTTCAGGTAAAGTTACACTTATATTTGAAAGTGTGGTGATTAGAGTGATGCTCATTAACTCTGTTATTCTCTACCAGAAAAACTATGTTTTCACAATTAACTATTAGAGAACTGATCTGAGCCTTTAGTTCTATGCTGAAACAAAGGTATCTAATTATACATGGGATGTTTAAGATCATCTGAGGCAACCATGTGAGGCTGATGCACAAAGATGATTTATAGGAAATTTCTCCCTTTTGAGGATGACATCTAAAAACCTACCTGAGCTATAGATGTTTATATGTGCACTGATGTCTCAAATAGCAATATAGTCAGCTGTGATGCAATCCACAGAGACCAGCAGTGGAGCCTTGACAACAATTTAGCTAATATTCTGAATTTTAATATTAAGACACAAGTGCCTAAGGATATCTTCAGTGTCCTAAGGCATCCCAAACAGAGCGGGCAGATGGGATGTGGGACTTAGGGGATACACACATCATTCTGTACCACCAGCCAGAGGTGTATATATGACACAGTTGAAGTGGCATGTATTTAGGTAGCTGACCCTTGTGTACGTGCGTGCTTGAGAGTAAGCTGAATTTCACTGTAAGTTCCATTGACTCCCTTGCATAATTATTACTTTATTTAATTATTAACTTATAGTAGTATTAAAGTGTTATCATTAGGTAAATCATGATATCTAGCTGCTCTCTCCTCAGTTACTGTAATATGTTGAAAGGATTTAAAGTATCAATATTACAAAGGTAGGTAAGGGATAGGAGGATTGGTGGAAAGAACAACGAAGAAATAACATACTCTTTGCCTAAACAGAACAAGGCATTTTAATTAGAACCTTCTGATAACACTTTAAAGTTTTATTAAATATTGCTTTTTGGTCCTTAAGGAGCACTAAGCAAAAGGTGTAAGCCTGAACTTCAAAATAGAACTACAATTTCAGCTCTAGTGTGGCTACGAACTGCAGTGCTATTATCAGAATGCAGAAGACACCAAGCCCTCCTCCATGGAATATTTTTTTCGTGTATCTTTAGAACCATAATTCTAGGCCACAAAGTCCTCCATCTAATTAGACTATGCATATCGCATTAGTTTCACTTAGGACAATTGCTGTCCAAAAAAACCCAGTCTGGTTCCCTTCCCATTGTTGCCACTACCACCCCAGAGCAGAGGTCCCCTTAGCATGGCCTCTTAAGATGCCACTGTGGTGAAAAATCAACACTGCATTAATGGGCAAAAGACCACCTTTTCCTCTGGACAAACAGAGGGATCACGGGCTGGCTTTCAATCCTTGTTCTGGGACAAAGATTTGTGACCCAGGGCAGCTTCTGCAACCTAATTTTTTTTTTGAAGATTAAGACACAAAACTGTACACACTTTTAGAATTTCCTATTAATTAGCAGACTGAATATGAGGATCCTATAGCTCCAGTGAACTGCTGTAGGTATTGTCATAAAATCTCATCTGTACAGGGAGCCCGTTTTGTGACGACAGTTCTCACATGGGAACCCATTGCCTAAAAATTAGTCTCTTGCTGAGGATAATAGAATATAAATTTGGGCAAAAGCTAATATCTAAATGTACTGAGAATAATTTGCATCATTTTTTTTCTTAATTACTTTGCTTTTCATTTCAGGAGGAAAAGTAACAAGTGCTCAGTCCACCTTACATGTGTTGTCTACTTCATCATCCTCTGTAACATTGCTTTTGGCACTGATGGTACCTTCGACCTCATGGTGAAGGCTGCAGACTTTGTTGTTGTTGTTATTTGTTTGCTCTAGCTTGATGACACCAAGGGATGGAGTTATATGTCCGTGGAGAAACTGAAAACCCAAGCTAATGATTAAAGACCCATCAAAATGCCTGTGGTGCACTTAGAGGAGTGTTGGAGACACGGTCAATAATTCATCAGGTTTTTATCTCTTCTTCATTTGTAAAAGTCCTCTGAGGAGGAGACCCTTTTTGGCCCAAAAATATGCAGATTGTATGTAATAAACTTTTGTAAGCAAAGGTAATTTCTGTCAAATGTATTTTCCTTTTTTAATATGTTCAAATTTGGTAAACCCAGTCATGTATCATTAGGTGTTTAAAGGGTGGTGTCTAATACAGTACACCTGTATGGTTTGGAGAAAAAAAATCCTTTTTTGAATATAGAACAAAGTTTGATACAGCTTTACTTTTGAATACTTTGCTTGCATCCCTGATAAATGGTTTTTCCTAATGACAAGGAAGAAAAACACAGTTTATATACAAAAAAACACTGCAAATGTAAAGAACTTGTTCTGAAAATATATAATATGTATTCAATTAGCAAAAAGAATTGTCAGTTAAATACTAGACAGCTTACTCCAGAATATAGCAAAATGGAGCAGAAAATCCATTTATTTTATTACCAGGTAAATGGAAAATTATTAAACAAAACTTAGGAGGAAACCAGTAATTTTTTAGCAAATGCCACAAGATTTCATGTCCAGTGAAATTTTCAATAAAAAATAAGAAATCAGTTCCTACTGCATATGACAATGAAAATTCCACTGGACATTGAAATATGGTATACATTAAGCTACTAAGTAGACAAATAAAGCAATGCAAGGAGATAAACCTACTTTTCCCAACCACTTCTCAGTAGTAACTTCCTTTTTCTTCTGAGTCCAATTTCTGGTAGCATTCTATGCTTTGTATAGATGGTACTCAAGTTGAAGTATATGTGAAAGCATATCACGAAGAGAATATTAACATTTTTCAGGATGGCATTATCCACATATATACAGATTGCAGTAGGATATATTTTGGAGAATTTTGCTTCTGAGAAAAAAACTACTTGGAAAGATGCTACAGAGCATCATTCCAATTATTTATCTATTTGGTTCTATTTCTATAGCTCGCTGGAGATTATTCTTGTAGGTACTGTGTGCTATCAGTTTTAATCCCCATTTTTTATGTACCAGACAATTTTTTACTCAATAGACAATTTGGACAATTTTTCTACATTGAAAGGCCTTCCCATGTACTGGAACCTGAAGAAAAATGACTTCCAGGGAAGATGGTGTGCATGTTTGTTCAGTCATGGTGTACACGGTGTTATGAAGGGTGGCATTTTGCTAACATATCTGGGGATCATGCCTAGGAAAAACACGGCACTGCCTGGGAAGAATCAAGTCAAAAATGGTTAACATGAAAGTCCTAGTAGCATGATTCTTCTAGTTGTCTATCTCTGTAAAAGTTTTGATGAAAACCTATTTTAGCTGGTGGGTTCCCAATTCAAAGTGCTATTATTTTGCCTGTTCACTAGCAAAATAATTTTTGGCATTTAGATAATACGCTGCAACTGTGCTCTTTCTCAGCTGTTTCAAAACAGTAGCCAAGAAAGCACAACAGACATAAAAAGGTGAGAAGCTGAAGATGACTAAATATTTTTGGTTTTGAATATTTTATCAGAAAAAATTTTCAGAGAAGGTTCAACTCAAATCTTTGTTACCCACTAATATTTGAAATAATTTTCTAAAAAAAAGTGTTTAAAATTACTTAAGTCACCCTGTTGCTCAGAAAACAAGGCAGGATAGCTAGCTAAGAATTGACTGCAGATATAGAGAAAAAAGCCTTCTATATCTCTGCTTCTGGAAAAGCCTTTGAGATCAAAGACAGGAAGGTGTAATGTACCTTGCTGATAGAGCAAACTCATAGAGAGTAACTACCTGCTGTCCCTTGTAAAACAGCAGCATTGCTACTGTGAAGAGTGCCTGCATCAGCAATCCATCATCTGCCAAAATGTTAAAATAAATAAGAATAAAGTGATGAACCAAAAAGTGAAATGGCTATTTTATAAATTAGTTAGGCATAATTTCCTCTATTTTTTTATACAGTTGCTTGCCAATGCAGTTTATTTCAGAGTATTCCAAAAGGCTACATTCACTGCTGATGGCATTTGGTTAAACTTTCTAACAATAAATGGATATGCTTAATAGGAGGAATAAAAGTCTGATAAGGAGACAGAGCTCCATCTAGATACATCTCCCTCTCTAGTATGAAGATACAAATAGAAATACTGAACATACCATCAGGTAATGTAGTTGTATTGCAGGGACAAAAGGAGGTATGTTTTATATTCAACATGAACAGAATATGTATTTTGCATCTTAAATATATTAATAAACATGTTTTAAATGTTTAAGTACCTATGTATTACCTATTTGTTACTTTGTAGATGATGTTTCCTTATCATGACATTTCTTTTTTGCAAGGGAAAGCTTTTTCCTTTTTCATGTAAAAGATTGTAATAGTGCAGTCTAGCGTCACTGAGGAGGCTGTATTTTTGTATGATGTCACAGGATCTGTTCAGAAAAAAAATAATTAGAAAGAAACCTTGTTTCACAGACCAAAAGAAAGTTACTGTCATGGCCCATATCAAAATGTTAGATATATTGTATACAATCTGTATATATGCTATATATAATGGTATATACAGTGTGGAAGACACAGTAATATAATAGTTTCTGTGTACTGTTCTTGTAACATTAGATCTTTTTAATAAATTATTCTCTTTTTATTGACTTTTATCTTATCTCCTGTCATCTCTTCAGTTATATTCACAGAGTTCAAGGTGACACAATTATTCGGTTTTCAACAGCAAGAACCTTTAAATTATTTTCAAGAAGAAAGTGATGAATTTGCAATGGTGAATGTGGAAAATGTGGCCATTAAAATCAAATACTTTTTGGCGTAATTTTAATTTCATCTAAATTTTGGTTTTCTTTGGTAAATATTTTTTACATCTAAATAACTGAGAGGTAAAAGAAGGCCTGAATTCTCAAAATTAAACTATATTTAATAAAGATTGCAATATAAATCTGCAATTTAGCCTCAGAGTTAAATGTTCTCTGTATTAAAAATATCATGAACAGAAGAGACATTTTTATTAATGTTAGGGAAATCTAACTTTTCCTGAGAAGGTGGTGAGACTCTGGCATGGGTTAGGAGCTATGGATACCACCCCCCACCACCCCTGGAAGTGTTCAAGGCCAGATTGGATGTGGCTGTGAGCAGACTGGGATAGTGGAAGGTGTCCCTGTCAGCAGCAGGGGGTTGGAACTGGATGATCTTCGAGGTCCCTTCTAACTCAAAGCATTCTGTGGTTTCCATGAAAAGAAGAGCTTTATAAGGAGATGACCAAGGTTGATCCTCTATGTACTGAATTATTACATAGTTCCTGGGAACACTCTGTAACATTCTGTCAAGTGTCACTTGTACCCAAAGCCTGGGGAGGCACAAAAGCACAGTGTGGTCATGTCATGTTCAATTGAAGAGTTCAGTTCCTTTGTTTTATACTTGAAATACTTTATGTGACTAACCATAATAGAATAACTTTCAAGGATGCGTATACCCTTT
This sequence comes from Poecile atricapillus, assembly GCF_030490865.1. Taxonomy (NCBI): domain Eukaryota; kingdom Metazoa; phylum Chordata; class Aves; order Passeriformes; family Paridae; genus Poecile; species Poecile atricapillus. The sequence goes on along the minus strand of NC_081249.1, from coordinate 76,627,839 downwards.
TGAGAAAAAAATGGAACAGCAGATAACACAATTACAGCTAATGTTTTTCTTTTTTTGGTTTTATTTGTGCTCTTAATAATCCCCAATCAGACCTTTATGAAATGCACATTTATAGTAAATGACTTTGCAACACAGTACGAAGTCAAAAAGCCCATACTGAAAATAAAAATACATTGCCACAGTCATTTCAACTGGGACTTCACTTACAAAATGGGTATGGCTTAAATAGCATATTATATCAGGACTTCCATTAAATTAGCTATGAATGTCACAAAAAACTGTAATGATTTGATTCTGCTGACATGGAGAACTGTGCATATTGAAAATCCATATACTATCAGAACTTCTACCCAACTGCAACCCACTCTTGCCCTGTTATTGCCATCACCCCAGTTCTTCTGAAGATGAAAGACATTCTACTTCTTAATTACTTCCTATGCTTTTGAGCAAAACACTGTCAAGGATAAGAGAAAATGAACAGCATTTTATTACAACAGGTTAGTTGGCTTTAGGCTATTGCAAACAGTCTCACTAAGCATGCTGACAGACAGGCTGCTTCCAAAAATACAAGTCCTGAGTTTGCCTAAGACTTTTCTCTCAATTCCAGTAAAGAGAGACCTAACTTTGTCCTTATCGTGGTTCATATTTTTAATACTTTAGTGTATATAAATCAAACCCTCACAAGCCTAAAAAGAAATCTATGGATAACTGTAAAATTTCACATTACTTCTTACAGCTGTCAGGTCAATTGTCAGGTTCTTACAGGTCAGCTGTTTGAGCAAACTGGCAAAAATATTTAGATGTGCAGTAATTTGTGCTTCCTATGCCACTTTTCTGCTGTCAGATTATTAACTAAACACCCCTTAGTGTCTAAGAAACCTCTGTCACCAGAAGAAACTCATAAAGAAATGTGGAATGCTTTGGTTCATCTTTTATTAAGATGAAATACATATGTCAGGCTAGAGGAAAATACCCTCCCTTTTAGTATAGTTTGGTGTTGAGGTTTTTTTCACTTTTATGCACAAACTCATGAATTCTAAAAAGACTATAGAATAAAAACATGAGAGTGCTCCTGAAAAATGCAGTTAGAAAGATGAATGGCAAAGGCAGGCACCATATGTGTTAACCATAAATTAAGTTATTCAGCATTTTTTGCTTTTTGTACAGAAAATAAGATGGGAAAATATATCAATTTCCTTTCCATAACAGAAAACAAGTGAATAAAAAGATACTGAAAGCAATTGAGACATATCTGGATCAAAGATTTAGCAAGTACAGTTTTACTTTTAGCTGTATTGCTCTGCTCCCTGGCTGAACTAGCATTTCCATTTCATAATGACACCATCTCTTATCTTCTACAAAAGGGACTTTTTAAGACAGGGTAGTAAAGCCATATAGTTCTCCTGATAATTCTTTAAAAATTTGTCACGTGGAGTGACTGAATGACCCTGAAAAGAAGCCCCAAGTCAATTATTTACTTTTGTATTAACTCATTCCCTTTACTTTATATATCCATATCTATCATTTAGGGGAGAGTCATTCTAGATGAAGATTTTTTTTATATATGTATGTTTGTTCTAATTAACAAGTTTCACATGTGCTTTAGGCAAAATAACTCAATATCTGTCCTGCTCTGACCACCAGACTGTAGTGCATGGGCTGCCAGATGATCAGTAGAGGTAAGGCTCAAGCCTGGTATTAGTAATAGGACAAGATTCAAAAGAAAATTGTTAATTTTTTCCAGATGTATTACCTTTATTTCAAGTCGTATTGGTAAAAGCCAGATTATCCACTGCGCACTGAGTGTCCCTTTTGCTCCAGTTATAGAAATGAAAAAGCAGTACAACTCTGTTCAACAAATCTCTGGCCAATCCCTCCTTCCTTCCCCTGCCCTGTGCTGTAACAAAATGAAAAGGCTATGTGTTTGTATGGAGGGGGATGGAGGGGAGGAGGAAAAAAAGGAGGAGGGAGTCCACGGGCACTGTCTCCCACGAGGGCGACATGAAATTAACCCTGCCTCTTGACCTAGCAGTGTTTTCCTTCCAACAAGCCATCCAAAATGGTAAGCCTTTTACCTTCCAAAAAGATAGAAAGCATTTTTACTTGTCTGAGAATGGCTGCACTAGATTATCCAAAACACTACGCTAGATTTCAACTGCATTGTGTCAACACTTTCTGACTTTCTAATGGGAATAGATGCAAACCTCACAGCTTTTGAAGGGAAGTAAAAGGAATTTCATCACTACAAATTTTTCATATAAAAAATCTGCTTGGGTGCCCAGTTCAGATACAATAATAAATATCTGTCTTTAATGCTCTTAACAAAGCTTTGTCCATTTAATGCCAAATAACTTGGGCAAGCTGCAGATTGAATGTTTTATTGCATCATGAAAAACAGGTTTGGTGGCAAAAATTTTGTCAGAGTTCTACTTTCTACACTTGAATGTTTCTGTATCTCTGCAAGTTTGCTCTCCAGAATGGTAGTTCTTCCTTTTAGGCCATTTTTTATTACACCCAAACATCTCTTGAAAGTTTCTGATGTACTAAGATCTACAACACTGTAAGTCCTCTGGTGCAAGAGATCTCTAGCACCTTAAACTTTGGTGTGACAGCAAATTAGCAAAAATGCTCGTTGCTCAAGGAATAGCTACTTCCACAGTTTTTCCCTCCACTAAGGAAGTATTTATATTATTATAATATAAAATAATTATATTATATACATATTATTATTTATATTTTTATATATATTATAATTATATTAAATTTACCTTCATAAAATACAGTATAATAAAGTATTTCTGTTCTTATATGGCTGCTGAAATCTTTCTTAATTCTCATCAACGAGTGCATTCTGTTAAAATATTGTAAACATCTAAAAAAGATGTTAAAAACACACACAAATCCAGAAGGTCTATTTTTATAGGCCAGCAAACAAACGAAACCAACCTGAAATAAAACTATGTTCCCTCCAGATTAATGGTGGGGGAGGGAGTGGCAGCCTATCACCCTGCAAACCCAACTTAATTTGCTGAATGTCAGTACAGAGAGATCTGCAGTGCCATACGTGGTTTTCACAAGGTTCCTGGTGGGATGCTATAGAGGAGGAATGGCAGCCAGGGAAAAGAACAATCAAGATTTCTGTCCATTTTGTGGCTGACTCTGCCATTTTTACAGAGCTCAGTGGCAATGTGAGAGATGTCTGGCCATCTTATATCTCCTTTGAAAACCTAAGTCTCAGCATTATGATGATACAAAGCCCTTTCAGACAATGAAATGGTAGATAATGTTGAAGCACTCATGGATTGATCAAAACTGATTGAGGGAGGAAAAGGCAGCAGATACCTTTCAATGTCAATAAATGTGAAATGAAGAAAACCTAAACTGTGCAAACCTAATGCTGGATGTGGACCTGACAAGTGGAACTCCGGAAAGCCAACCTGAAATAATCTCAGAGGGAGTCAAACTCATGGCTCACCATACAATAGCTTCTAGAATGTTAAGTTGAATTCCATCAGGAAGGCTATTGAGAGAAACTTTAAAAATCACTTTTCTGCAACACAAAATTTTGGTTTTATCACAGTACTGGTACTGTGTGCATCCGAGGTCTTTGCAGCTCAGATAGGATTATAATAGAAATAGCAAAGAGGAAGACAATTCAAGTGACCAAGGGTATCATCTAGAACATCTGTCACCTGGGGAAAGGCTAAATGGACTAGGGCTCCTCAGTTTGGAGACAGCAGGGCAGTGAATAATAAGCTATCATACCCGAAAGTACTAAAAAGACCTGTGAAAGACTGACTCCCAAAGCTCCTCTGCTTCCTGTTTGGAAAATATGCTTTAAATTCAGAGATCCTGCTTTATCTGTCCAGTGAATACTGAACTATTCACAAAGAAAACTCCAACACTGAAAAGATGCTGTTCCAGAGTACTTCCAATTCCCAAGACCAGAGTAATCAAATCTAGTCCCAGTTGTGATACAAGTTAGGAAGAAAAGGCTTTTGAGATCTGTGAAATTCTCAGCTGGATCTTTAAATAATTTGCAGCAGACAGAAGAAGGAAATGTGTCTTCCTCTTCCTTTTACAAAGGGACACTCACAAGTATGAATGGAAGCTTATTAATGTACCCAGGCTGATGAAACCATCCCTCCCATATGGACATAAAATGTAAGAGTTGAAACTGGGTCTCCAGAATCACAGTCTAGCATTTCCACCAGTGATTGGATTTAAGACTTTACTGTTATTGCTCTAACTATTGCTGTTTGGGTTATATCCTCATGGTAGCTCTTGCAGACCATCTGTGTTACCTGCTAATAGCTAATCAACTCAGACTGTAAAAAACCAAACTTTAGGATCTTCCTATTCTTGCACCAATTTTTAAGCTATACACAGACCCTGGGAGAGTTTTAGCTAAGACAGCAGAGGAAAAGCCAATATCTGTTCCTACTCTTTTATGTCTAAAAACATCACATTTACTGCCAGATCATCAGAGACTGGAGGAAATTGAAATGCAGCGTTTTTACTCCCTGTTTTATACCGAATACACTAAGTGGAATGATTTTGATATAATGTAGTAAAGAGACCTGATTGATGTAGATTATAATTTTAAAACTTAGTTTTCTGCTTCTGAGTACACCCATACTCACTAATTAACTTGAACAGCAGTTTATAAGACCAGTTTTGACTCTGCCCATTTAATGAACAAAATCCAATCAACCACCCTGTTAGCGTAATGGAAAAATACATGTCTACAAGAATGATAAATAACTGATTGCCATAGTGATTAACATAACAGGCCTTGTGGAAAGCTATTTGGCATTCAGCTCTCACTAGCACGTTTTAAGGATTGATACAAGCCTTGGTGTACCTTGCATTGGACGTGCAGCTGATTTAAATAGGCAGACATCTTTCTAGATCTGGTGACTGACACTTTCATTTAAACTTTTACATTTCTGTTTCAAAGAAAATGAATCATATTTTTCAGACTGCTGTGGGTGTTTTCACATAAAACATATTTTTGGTTCATTCCACTGAAAAAAAACCCAGCCACTCTTAGCAGTCCCAGGTGCTCCAAGCATTATTGCTGAGCTGAACTAACCTTAGGAAAGCTGTGCTGACTCACACTTAAGCAACCTGTTAGTTTTGGGCACCGTGTGCTCTACTCTGGAAGCTTTTAGACATTATGTACTTCAACTATCTGGACTGTAGAACCATTCAGATATTGAGTACATCAGACGATACCCTTGATTTTAAAAAAAAAAAAAATGACATTTTGTATGTACTTGATGTGATTTGAAATGCTGCTAATAGATAACAGGATATCTAGATTTGAAAAATGGACAATTCAGCTACTTTCTTTAGTTATTTAGCTTTCATTGCAATTAGGATGTGCTTTAGTATATTGGTCCATATTTTTAACATATTAGATTGTTCAAAATCCCCCTCAGATACAAAATAAATTTGGGAAGCTTGGCAGAGGTTTCCATGCCTGTCACAGAATTGGCTTAATTTTGGGCCAAAGTTTCTCCTGGACTGCAGGGTCCTGAGTCACTATCTCAGACTGGGTCAATAGAGCTGCATTGAGTGTTTCTTCCATCTCACAAATGGATGAGTTCACTCAAGCCAAAAGAAGTTGAGTTGCAAATAAATTATACTTAAATTCTGTAAGTTAATATGAAGAGTTTGAAGCAACTCACTACTATGAGCAACTCATATTTTCAAATTAACCTGTAAATTTAAAGGAGACACACCTTCAAGAAGGACACCATGAAATCCAGGGGGAAGAGAAATAACCTTTCAAGCTACCATAGATGCAAAAGGGATAAAAGAAAAAAGTTTGAACTGTTCCTTGAGCTCCTAAGGACAGGAACTGAGCTATCATTCCCAGGAAACACACAATATAAATAAAAACATTGTACTCAGTGTTCTTAAAATCTTGGTTATCTCCATAGCAGCACCTCGATACACATGCAAATTGTCAACTCAAGGAATACAAATATGAAACTGGGATATCACTGATCATACATCTGGATAATAAGAGTGAGAAATGAATGCAAGAAAGTATAATAAAAGAGACTTTAAAATCTCCACTCTTCCAAAGTACATAATTTTAAGTCTTAGAAATTTCATTATACTATCTGGAAGAAAAAAAAATTACAGCAAAACAGGAATTAAATTAAATATCTTTCTGGCAAATTTGATGTGCCTCTTGGACAGCCTTCCCTTATTAAAAATTCATGGAAGACACACCAAATTACTACAGGATCCTGTGTGCAAATGCTCTTGCCCTTCTTGCCTGTTCACCTCACTCTAAATTGTCAGTCATAGGAAGGAAAGGTCAATAAAGGCTCCCTCTGTTCATGGCCTCTTTCATGCCTGAGGGGTGAGGACAACTTTACCCACCAGTAACTCTGAATTGACTGAAGACAAAAGCCTTCTGCCCCTCAATACCAGCACCAACCTGAGCAGCTGCTGAAGAGCAGTGCTTCCATTTGCTGTATTGCTCCTGCAAAGCCTGGCATGATCTGTCTCGGGAAGGAAAGCACCCACCCCACCCTAAAGCACACTGTGGAGGTGGCCTTCAAAGGCTTGTGAATATTGAACTTGTTTTGAAGGGTTCAATTTTCATAATTTCTAATACCTTGGAAGGCTTTGCTTTCATCACAACCCTGGTAAACAACTCCAGATGTGTTGCTGGAACAGCAGCTTCCCTGACCCTACACTCAGAATATCTCAGAATAGCCCATGTGCAGCCTAAATATATTCTTGTTTATATAATGAATACAGGTAAAAGAGAGATGTGTTACACTACTCCTCATTTAGCCAATATTTATAAACGTGTCCAAAACAGTGAAAAGCAGACACTGAATTTCAAAAAGGCACCTCTCTGTATATGTACAAAGGCATCCATAACAACTGAAATGCTTGTCTATTATAAAGAGCTGATTTTAAAAAAAGACTAAAAGAACCCTCCTCCAAAGTACACAGCACTGTATTTTCCACTGAAAAAAAACCACCTCTCTTCAGACTTTCCAAAATTTTTCTGTGCAGTTTTCTGAATAATTTGGCATGTTTCATTTCCAAAGCAAGGCTGCAGAATGGAGACTAAATCCTTGTGACTTCTTTTGTTCTTTGTTTGTTTGAACCTGTAGCTTTTATGTCGCTCCTTGATTGAAACATAAACTGAAATAATTTCTTTGCTGTGAAACACACTAATAATAACTGCATGTCTCACACCTTCATACTGGTGTTTCTCTCTGGCACTCAAGTTCACACTGGGCATATTTGTTATTGTATTTGTCAGTTAAGATGGGCATACTGTAGCTAAAATCAGTTTTCCATCCAGTTTTCTAGTGTCTGTATTTCAGCCCAAGGTTTCCCCCATATACTCCAGGAGCAAAGCAGGAGTCTAAAACGTCTTTTTCTGTGATATAGTGGTTGTATCTGCAATTCACATTGGCTGTCAAGCACACATCCAGACTTGTGCACATCTCATGTACCTAAATAAATATCAGTTGACACTGTCATGATGGTTTCTTATCTCTCCTGAAATTCATTTAAAATAGCATTGCTTAATGTGTACTATTACAGTGCCTAATTAAGCAAGAAGTGATAGATGGTGACCTTTTCCAAGTGATTTTCCATACATAACACACTGCATGAAATGTGAAACTCTGGCACCTGAATGAAAGCCATCAAAAAGGAAGACTGTTCTCTTTTATACTACCATTCTAGAACACTGTGCAAATAACTAGAATCTTTAAGGCAAGAGCAAAAGCCTAACATGTGACATTTCATTTTCATAACCTTTTCAATCCTTGAAACATGTTTTTAATAGTACAATCCTCGTAAATTATTAATGCTTTTGCTGAATGTGACAAAATTTATAAGGCAATATTCTCAGCATCATTTATAAGAATACCTATTATTGTACTACAAGTATAGGGAGACAATCATAGCAGAAAAGTGAAACAGTCAAAAAGATATGTAAAATAAGCTGTGATTTGTGTATCACTCTATTGTGTTATTAACTTGAAAAATAATTCTACTTCAAAGGAAATGTCAGTGAGCTTTGTACAGTTTTCAGGTAAGGCTCAGTTTGGGGTAGTAATGAGCCTATCTTAGGCAGAGATGATTTGTCACACTGAGGAAAATTTTAAATTATCTCTCTTATACTTTGAGCACCTTTCACAGGGACCTTGTAAAGATTCTAAATATATATCCTTTAATTGGATGAAAAGGCTTCTGATGCATAGAAAATAACAAACAGGTTTCCAGCATATAAAGTAAGTTCAAGAGGACATTTTCTGGTTTTACATAAAATGGTAAAGTTCATTTCCATTAAAAAAAAAATCCTTTTTTTTTTTTTTTGCTGATTATTCAAGATCTACTGCTTTTTTTTTTATTGCTGGGAGTTTTAAGAGAATGAGGGGCATTATCAGTGATGATGAGCAAAAAATTATCCTGCTTAAGGCAGAAGCCTGAAAATTCACCACACCAGGATTTATTTTCTGCTTTTTTTGCACCTTTGCACCTCTCCTCTGAATTCTGGAGGCATATGGAAAAGGTACAGAGTGCTGAAATTATATTAGTCTGTAATTTCCACATGAGATTACAAATTTGTGAAAAAATACAATAAATTCATACTGGAATGTCCTTCATTGGTATAGTTTTCTATTTCTGAAAGGATGTCATAAGAAGAAGAAAAAATTAATTCTTCTCCTTGAGTGGAGTGATCATCTCAATGTTGACCAAGTCAGATATATATTTTTGTATAAGGAGATGAACTGTTATAGTAATATTCTCCATAAGAATAGACATAAGAGTAGAGGAACAGGAAAGGAAATACTTTCAGATTGTCACAGCAGGATGTAAAAATGCTCCTCAGGAGCTTGCCATGAAAATGGAGATAAAAACCCAGCTTAAATGTGAACTAGCCAAATTGTACTATAATATAGCCTGTGTAAAAGACAGCATTTTACCTTCTAAGACTCTAAGGCATTGGAATCACAGTCTATTCCAAAGAATCTCAGAGACAGCATTGACTGAATAAATAATGGTCTACTTAAAAATAGACATAGTTTTCTGTGTATCACTTTTGCAAAAAAGGAAATATTTATTTGTAATTCAGATCAAGAATTTTCAATTGCAAGTCAAATGCACATTTATTCATTTCCACAGGTATTGCTGGCTTGTTAATATTCACGTCAGAACCTGATGCTCATTAGATCTTAGATGCCTTGAAATTAGTCCTTCCAGTCTCATGATAATTTAGATGTACAGAGATATCTTCAATTTCTAATTCCATAGCTTTATGTTTATTCAAATCTTTTATTTAATTTTTGCTGCAATTACTTTACAAGTTTAAAAAAAAAAATAGTTCAATTTAGTCCAGAGACAAGGGTTGTTTTTTTAAAGACATGGGTCTTTAAAACTTACAGATGTGTTATAGTCTTTAAGAAAATAGTTAGGAAAATGAAGCATTTTTTAGACCAAGGCAATGTGAGAATAGTGACTGAGCATTGCCTTGGGTTAGCAGTAGGAGATCTGAAAGGCAACAAGTCAATTAAAATAATTATTTGTTCAAGGTGTGGAAAGAGAGCAGGGGACAAAAAATAAGACTAAAATAAAACTAACAGATGAAATTTTCATTCAACTTAAATTTTTTATAAAGAGAACATCAAGGTTGTTCTATTCTTTCACATCAGCATTATCACTAAAGTGGAAAATAAGCTTGTTCTGTTTCAGTTGTAATACCAGCAGCAGGTTGCTAAGACCTTTGTGGTCAGTGTTTCTTTTCCAAGATATGGCTGTCACTATGTGGTAAATCCCTTTCTACGTAATTAAACTCTGTCTTGAGTAGATGGCTTCTATTCTCCTCTCTGATTTGGAGCTGCAGTACCATGATATTAGAGAATATAGACTTTATCATGAGATCCTTCCTCAGGAACTTGGATCCTGACATTTGCCTTGATATGGATGGACACCTTCTAGAAATTTATTTTATTGATTTTCCTTCCCTTCAAGCACATACTTGATTCTTCTGTTTCTACCCTTTAGTTACGAATTACCTCATCTTTGTAAAGTTAACAAATTTAAATCATGAGGAGATCTATCCTTGGCATGGACATTTTTCCCTACTGATCATCCAGCCAGAATAGGCTGACATTTGCTTAAAAAGACCCTCTGCATAAAGTGTATTCTCTGTGAGATATTTTCACAAGGGAATTAAGCTACTGATGCATGACCTTTGATTCCAATAGCTCAGATAGGAAGAATTAAGCCCTAATGTTAGACAAATAGTCAACAATCTATTAAATCAAGTATTTGCAATAGCAGGAACTGAAACTGATACCCCAGATAATCTAAGCATTTCAGTTCACAGTCATTCCTGCTCCCTGGCAATTAGGTCACTTCTCTTTGACCCAATCAAATTTTGGTATAACCACTCGAACAGAAGAGCATGTCCTCAATAGTAAGTTGTGTCTTGAGAACAATGAGGTACAAATTGGTAGTTTCCCTATTGGTGCTGTAGTAAGTAAAGTACAAGGGGCCTGGGAGGAAATACATTTTTTAATATTAGATAAAACAGGCAAGAACATAGAAATACTCAGCATTTGGAAAGTGGAATTAAACAAAATCAGTTTAGGAATAAGGTGTGAATTTCTAACTGCAAGAATAAACACCAGAACTATTGCTGTCTCATGGACTCTCTACTAGACAGAAGAGATTTGTTTAGAAGCCTACCACTGGTACTCAGATACAGCCAGACATTAAAGTTTCTATGAAGAAAATTCATTTCTTCACAGAAAATTAAGCTTGAGATATGGCCAGAGTATTCCCATCTGTTATGACAACCCACAATCTGTGTAAACCAAGAGCTGCAACCCCCTATTTCCTTGTGCAGAGCTCTGGGGTGAAAGTGAAGCCCAGCAGGTCTCACCACAGACCTGCTGGAACAGCAGAGCTGTACTGCACTGGGCAAAGCTTTTGAATATAACAGCTTCAACTATTTCAGCATTTCAGACTGACTTGAAATGTTTTCCAATAAAATTTTACCTCATAAGCAATAGAAGTGTTCCAGTTTTTAGAAGAACTATTTGCTAATTATGTGAAGATGTTTCCCAAAATATTAAGGTAAACATTATGTCCAAGATTCATTATTTAAGGAATGAAAAATAGAATTGACACTAATTAAAACAAAAAGAGAATAACAAAAACTTTATCACAGAACAGAAGGTAAGAGAAAAATAGCCAGGCATTTTACCCTTCAGAAAGATTTGCTTAAGTACTTCAAGCCATTTCAGTGCTAACAGGTCTCATTTCCCTGATGTTATTAACAAAGGAAACAACAATTACCTGGAGGTTCATTAAATAAATCAGCACTGTTGCTCATTGTGAAGTTAATGATCAGTAGTGCAGATGATTGTTATGGATGTGGTTAGTACAGTTGATATTCAGCAGTCTCTTCACTAAAGAATCTATTACTATGCTCCTAAATTTTGGTATTCAAACATGTTTCCTGCTTCTTCTTTTGATAACTGAAAATTATTCTAACTGGGACTGAGTTTTGCAGCCTAATTAAGAAAAAGATTTTTCAGAGTGAAGTAAATTATCTGTCTTATATCTGTTACTATGAAACAGATTACATTCATGTCACGTAGCTCAGACCCACCAGCACCACAATGCGGTTACTTATTGTTGTGAAACTCTCAATTTAATACCACTTAAGGACCCATCAGAATATTAGCTTTCTTTGCCAGGAGGTAGCCTCTCATGCAGCAACTTCCATTCTAAGCTAGCAGGGAGTCTCTGTTTCATCCTGGTTTCCAGCCTTGTGTTGTTCCACCTCGACTGCCACAAAGCAATATACACAGGCATGAAATCCTCAACCCTTTGAGGAACACATCTGAACTGTTCCCACACTTCTATATAAAGTTTCCCCAGAATCTCAAGTTCACTTTAATGCTTTTGGTCTTTCTTCATGCCGATTGATCACCCAGGTCCACTGTGTGCATAAGTATATATTTGTATTAAAATAGTAATCCAACCATTCTGAGGAAAAATAGTAGTTAACAGCTCTATTTCTCAGAATGAAAAAAAAACCCAAATCAAACCTTTCCACCATAGAAGCAGAGCTCATTGCTCATAACAGATATCCTCTGAGAATTTCTTGAGACAGTGACTGCATTTCTACAGGAACTAGAGAAAACCTAGCTTCATCATCTCTGATTTCACATTTCTTACCTGTTTCCACTACAATAAACACAAGGCAGCTTGATTTATACTAACTTTTATCACATATATAAAAGTATACCTTTTATATACACATATACCTTCAATCACTCTAAGGTATCAGCATGCCATATTCTTCTTAATATTCTATTCCAAGGGAATGTGACATATTGATATATAATAACTGCTGGCCTGAGTTTTATAGAATAGTAGTACTGCCCTTTCAGCAATCTTTCAGCTACCCAAGATTCCTCAAGAAGTTCCATCTATAAAGGTTTTTTTTTTTTAAGCGCTTTGCAGCTCCCTGCAAAATTTTATAGAAGTTATTTAATATTAAAAATTAATTAGTAGCAGTTACCACATTAAATCATGAATTTTTTCTCTCTAGCCAGAATTTACCAGGATTTTGTAACAGATGAATAAATGTGCTCCCCATTGGCTTGGCCACTTTAAATAGGATGCAACAGATGGACATTTTCTTGCTTTTCCAGGAGACAGCCATGCAACATCCAGCTGACCAGCAGTCTAAGAGTCAGAGGAAACCTCTCCCCTAAACGGACCCATTTCCAATTCATTTATCTTTGTTCACAAGTGTCAAAGAGCAATCAAACCCAGGGTTTTATTTTACAAGGCCTTAGTAGAGTCAGGTTCATCATGTGTCCAAAGCACTTGGAAGTCAAGAAAATTTTCTGTCCCAAGTATCATGCTTCAAAAGATGGAAGCATTCTCTTTTAGACCTGGCCTACAGGAAATGTAAAAACCATTTTCATGTAAATTAATAGAAAGTAAGGAAAGAGAATAAAGCTAGTGTATCTGTGTAAAGTCAGTAGTTACCTCTGAAGTGAATAGCTTCAGATATAAAGATCTGTTTAAAAAATCAAACATAAATCACAAATAAGTAAGAGAAAAAATTAAATTTCCTTTCAGAATTTCTTACAGTATACTCAACTACAAAGTGGCAGGACACCTCAATCCAGATAAAAAAAATAAAATGCACATCAAAATAATATCATAATTTCGAATCCCACGTTTTATTCACAGAAGCCCACTTGCGATATTTATGTGTAGGAATATTTCACAAACCCCAAAGGTTCAGCAAATATTAGTTACTCTGTTTATTCCCATTGTAATTTAAGGTTATTCAGCTGGCAGTTTCTGAGGGAACAACCTTCAATTATATAATGTTATCAGAACTAGAAAACCCCTCTGCAAAAGATAAGTCTGCAAAAAAAGTAACATTAGATCTAAAAAAATGAGCAAAACAAGTATGCATTTATGTATGTATATGCTTACACAAGCTCGGAGGTGAGGGGTAAATGGCATTAGATCAAATGAGATTAAACTGCTGAAGTTTTGTTTAATTACCAAATTTTTGCATCTCATTATCACAGAAAAGGTATGAAACTAATCGCAAAGAGTTCTCAGACTTTTCTATAAATATCAATAACCACAACCATTAGGTTTTTGTTAAAGAAAGTACTTTAAGTTTTGCAGATCAGGAGGTGTTAATGATGTGGCACACACTCAAAAGGCAGCCCAGGCTAACAGAAAAACTAAGCTTCTGAAGGATGAACTTGCCAACATCAGCAAGACAGACTTAAACCTCCTCTGTGTCTCTCTGTTGTTAGGCAGAAAAACTGTTATGCCTCAAGTCAGAAGAAAAAAAAAAAACAACAACTTTAAAGCATGTTCAGACAATGTCCTTTCCTTTCCTTCCCTAGCAGCCTGGAAGTCTTGAAATAAATTAAAGTACTTGAAATCTCTCTGGATCTTTCACACTTTTTCCTGGGACGTGGCATCCCAACAGGCAGTGAGGATTACCTCTCAAAGTAGCTCCTATAAGCACTTGTTATGATGAGTAAACTAAGTAAAAGCATGATTCCTAAAGTCTAAATCCTTGTAGAGGAAAATTTCTTTCTTGAAAAATTGGCTGCCCATATCTGCCAGGAAGAGCAAGAGCCCAGGAAACACATGTGGATAAACTAAACCCAGCAGGATAAGTGTTAGGACTGGGCTATTCTGCAGCGCACTGGTGACTTCTGCTCATTTTATTTCAGGGAAAAGTCGTCAAAAGCAAAGAGGACAGACATTGTTCTTCTCCCACAGTGTACAGCATATAAAAATGCTGAAGCTGATACAAAGCAGCCATTTGTCCTCTAAATGCCTCTGTCCTTTCCTAAGCTCCAAAAAGAGCAATTTTGCAGCAAGCCCAAGACAACCTAGCAGCAAAATACTGCCACTATACCCAAAGGCAAGCTGTGTTCTTAGAAACATTTCCCTCAGCTGAATTGCACAGAGCTGCAAGGTTTCTTTTAGACTGTGGACCAAATCCCAAGATCTTTACACACAGGTTCTCTGTTACAGCCAAAATTATATTGGAGTTCTGTACTGGTTTCCTGGGGCAAGAGTTTGTGTAACAATGGAAGATACATAGCATATACAAAAACACTCCATTATTACTTGTCTTTCAGGAAAAATGTAAGGATTAAAGTTTTGGAATCCAAAACGCATTTGTAAGAAATACTCTCAAACAACAATCTCCCATCAGAATTATTCCACTCATTTTGGACTTTAAGTTAATTTTAATAAAAATAAATTTCTTTTTTTAAAATCTTTTCCACACACTTCAGTACAATTAGCAATTGTTCCTCTTCACTTTCAAAGGGCATAAAAAATGAAGAAAAAAATCCCCTGCACATCTGTCAGAGCAGAGTGCTATGGAATTGACAGAAGTGAAAATGATTGCAGCATCCTGGCACCACGCTTTGCTTGCACTGTGCAGAATACTCCATCAATTTTAGAAAATTCTTTCAATTTCACTGAAAGATAGGAATGCCATAGTTAGTTCCCAGCTGACATATTGGAAATGGGCTTCCTTTCGTTTTATAAATCCTGCCAGGAATTTTAAGACCTCTGCCTCCATACATAAGACATCAGAAAGAGCACTGTTCAGGTACCTTCATATTTATAGTTTATTTTGAGATATTTCCATGTAGTAGGTTGGAGTGAGAAAAGCAACACAAAAAAAAAATCTCTCTAAAACTCACAAAAAGCAAAACACAGGAAATAATCTATGTGTTCATAAATATATCAGGCTTAAGGATGGGAGAAAAAAATAATTTCATGAAGTCTGGTGTGTATAAACCATATCAGCCTGAAGCAATTTGCCTGACACTGCGGCAAAATTTACACTGTTTTGTGCAAAACCACTACATTACTCATTAAATGGCAGCATTAAATTAACAACCTGAAGCATCATGGGGCCTTTGCATGCACATGGAATTACTGAATTAGCGGCAGCAGAATAAAAGACTTTAATTCTCTACTTTTAAATCGAGCTACCTCCTTGCCTTTTATGAGTGTGATTTATTGAAGATGCATCAGTGCATAGAAGCTTTGCTTGTATTGCCTTCCATGCTTCATTAGGAAATCCTCTATAGGCAAGACAGGTTTTATTATCACTGACAAGGAACGTGATAGCACAAAGATTGCCAGATAAATTCTAGAGGCACAGAAGATGCTGTAAACCTGAAATGCACCATCAGGAGAGCTGGGAGGGGTTGCCCATCAGGCACCTGCCCCACCACATCACAGATGTTGTCTGTAAGTTAAGGCTATCCATGGCCTTCTCATGGAGCAGTGGAAAAGAGCATCACTTTATCATCCTCCACCAGTCACCTCTGTTGCTGACACTTCTAGGAACACAGAGAGAGGGCTACAGCTCCAATGACAGGATCTGGTTTCAGATACTTTACATGCCCCGCACGAGATGGGGACAAGAGAAGGGAATGAACACAAGGAGAGTCACAAAGACTTGAGCACAATGAAACATAGCTGTTGTGCCAATGGAATGGGTTTGTTATGTGATAGTTAATTTTCTGCATTGTACCTGGTCTGGAGCTGCATTTTTGAGTTGTGCTGAACACAATGTTGATCACACAGGGATGATTTTGTCGCTTCTGAGCAGTGCTTACTGCTCAAGGCCTTTTCTGTTCCTTGTCAAGGCCTTTTCTGTTCCTTCTTCCACCCCACAGTGAGGAGGCAGAGGGGACACAGCTGGGCTGTCTGACCCCAGATGTGGCACTGTGCTCAGCATACAATGCTGGGGGAAGGAGAAGGAAGGAAGCAGGGGACATTCGGAGTGATGGCATTTCTCTTCTAAAGCCACAGTTATGAATGATGGAGCCCTGCTGTTCTGGAGATGGCTGAACACCTGCCTGCCCATGGGAAGTGGTGAATGGATTCCTTGTTTTCCTTTGCTTTCCTGAACAACTTCTTATTTACCTATTAAATTGCCTTCATCTCAACCTACATGTTTTTCTTCTGTTCTTCCAATTCTCTCCCCCATCCCTCTGGGGGACAGTGAGCAAGAGGATGGGTGTGGCTGAGCTGCAAACTGAGATAAAACCACACCTACAAAAACTTAACAGATTGAGCAAAATAGACATGCACAACAAAAAATTAAGTAATTTAATTTCAGCCCTTTTTAATTTTTTTTTTTAATGCAGGATTTTGAAATCAGTTTTTAAATTAATATTTATGGAGTTAGGAAAAAATGAAATTAAGTTATTTTTCACCAAAAGCAATACACTTCAATCTCACCAGGAAGGTTAAAAAATGAATTCTGTACAGGCCCCAAAATATTTTTATTCAGCTAAAAAATATAAAAATCATTTATTGGCATAGCATTCTCTTTTCTTTCCAATCTTAAACACCTATAGTCTTACTGAATATTATTAAACAGTTTCAGAATGTTATGCCACAGGCTTTAATTTTAGCACAGTTGAAATCACATACCAAGAGTCACTTTTGAGGTATGAAATTTTTAGTGAATTCTGTAAATCCCAAAAGTGACACTACATACTCTAAGCTCCCCCTTGTTGACACAGTTATTTATACCTACCAAAATGCAACTCTTCTTTTAGTATCATTTCCTTAGAGATTAGACTTATTGTTTGTACACACAGATTACAGATATACCTAAATAACAATTGGAAAATATGAAAGTAGAAAAGAAAAATAAATATTAACACGGAGGTATTAAATGTTTAATTATTGGTAATTTAAAATGTTAAAAAAAACATTGAAATGTTCCTCTTATGGGGACATTATTACACCTATCTTTACCTGTGAAAAATTCTAGGAAAGAGTTTATTCAAGAGCTAGAGGCAAAATCTGTCCCTTTTATTTTGTTTTGCAGCATTACCCTTCATCATAGAAAATATGTTTTTTTACAAAATGGTTGAAGCAAAATAGTCCCTAGAGTTGAGGTTAGAAAGACCACCATGCAATATTGGCCAGGCAGTAGTCTCTTCCTTAGAGAATTAATTTAAATTTAGTATAAAGTTAAATTGAGGAGATTCCATCTGGAAGAGAGACATATATATGTATTTAAATAATGGAAAATAATTTTGCTTCCTGTTTCTTTACCTGTGCCTAACTTTAATTAAATACTTGCCTGTGAGCCACCATGAATCAAGTAGAACTCTGTAGTAGTATGGTAACTGAGAGTTTGACACTGCTTTTTCTGATTCTACTTTTAAATTACATTGTCATTCCTATAAGTTCTATTACTCAAGATAAAAAGTCTGCCAACTTACCTTTTGCTCCAAAGACCCCAGCTGTGTGTCCCTGTAGGGAGTTCAGTGAAGGAAGTTGAGGGTGTAGAATAAAAATTAAAGGGAAGAATTAGAGAATGCCATTATGACTCTGTTTCACAGCATTAAGAACTGGCTTGGGAAATAAATTGTTCTTGTCCCCAGTAATAAGCTATGGTCTATCTGTGTTCAACATTTTATATACACTGTAAATTGTATTGCTGTCAGATATTAGCTAGGTCTACTGTCCAAGCAGAAAATCATCTTAAGTCACTCATACAAGACAAATATGTCCCCTGCTGTAGTAAAGAGGGAGCAAACTAGGAAAAAAACCCTATCATTAAAAATATAGATGAAACTTTTCTCACAAGAGCCAGAACTATACTGATTATGTCAAATATGGTCATAATAGTACAGAATGCACTTTCATTTTACACTGCTGATGTTTCTTGCGTCAATGAGATGTAGTTCCCAGAGAGTAATTCTGTAAAAAGACACATTCGCAGCATTCACATGCTTTGCTGCTGTAGGTGCTGTGTACACATATGCAGTGTAAAACTTAATTCATTGGTCTTCTAGATCCATTTAAATTGCTCAGATTAATAAGTTTCTGCCAATCCAGAGCTTCCAGGACAGAACTGTGTAAAAATGTGAAATATTGAAAAATATGAAAATATGATTACAACAATTCACTATATGGATAAGGCCTTTGAAAGCCAGTTTTTTGGGTATATGTGGATTGCTGAGATTCCCTCATCTTACCCATATAAATAAAAAATGAGGAATCCAAAAATTCTTTAAGCTAGTTCTTTGCCACTTAAAAATTATGAACCGAGCAAATGAGTGGCATTAAAGTAGAACTCAAATAGAAGCTTTGTACCATTTCAAAAGATAAAATAGAAACTGCACATTTCCTTACTATTGAAATCAACTTGTGTTAAGCTCTCTGATATGGCTGACATCTTGCCCCACTTTTATTGCTGTTTCTTGAGTGGCAGACCTTTATTCACTATTAAAAAGACTGAAAACAGCAATACGAGTTCTTCAAAGAGATGAATAAGCAGCATAAGCTTAAGAATACAGAAATATGGTGAAATGTCATGTGTTTTGCTTGCAAGGCTGCAGGGCCAATAGTTGATCCATGTTTTATAAGTGCTAGCTGTTCCTTTGAAGAAGTATTTAAGTCTGTATGTAAGGGAAAACAAGCAAAAGAAATATGTCACAAGACTGCTACTGAACTTATGGAGAGAGGATCTAATTCATATATCTCTGAACAACATACACAATATACCTAGAGTCGCCTTTCAGAGACTCTTTCCAAAACTGTGAATATAGATATAAAATTCAGCTGGTTTTATGCTTTTTCTGATAACCCTCTGCTGTAGTTTCCTGTTTTCTGTCTTAATATTTTCCTGTTTATTTTCATAGAAAACAGCATGAAGCCAAATGCTGTCAGCATAATGAACATTATACATTCAGCTTCATTACTGTGGTTTATGATGATACATTTCCAAATCACATACAACAACTCCGTGGAAATAATGCCTTATCAGACATAGAAAATGCCACAGGTACTAGATCTAATTATTATAAAAATATTGAGAAAGAGAAAAGAAACTACGACTCTCTGGGGAGTGAAAAAAGATGAAACAAGAACAGAAACAGTAAATCCTAAAATAAAGTCAAGAGGACATGCAGAAGCATCCAGGGGGAAGAGCTAGCACACAGGAGTGTAAAATGAAAGACACTGACTTAGCAGGTTTTGGAAGAAAGTATTTTAAAAATAGCAGGTACAGTCTTATGCATCTGAAACACCAAAAAATTGACACAGATCTGCTAGACAAAGATAATTTTGTGACAGAGAAAAGAAATTCATACCCACAGACACACAGAGTCACAGAGACACAAAAGAGAAAAGAGGCATTGTTTCATATTTAAAGCCAGGATGTCCTTATAACACATAGATGTTTGCAAAGTCTTGATGTGAATCCTTTGAAAGTGTGATCCCCATGGGATACCACCACCTTACAGATAAATTGGCTTTTATTCTAATATTTGAACGTGTCCTTTTGAACGGAAGGTCTAGGTTAAGTCCTAACAAATAACTATCACATGAATGCTTCAGCTACTTATGGATAAAATAATTGAATCTATAACCTTAGTTCTACATCACAGATGTGCATTGATCACAGTTGTTTTTCAGATATCAAAGGTCATGATAAATAGCAACATTTTTTCATAAGATTTTTAGCACAGTATTTACACAATCGTTATCCATTCTCCAAAACAAAACACCATATACAGAGTAAGAGAGTTAAAAGTAAAGGGCAAGGAGAGGAGAGGAGAGGTGGAAATCAGAACAAATGTGTCATTCTTTTAACAGAGTACCAAATGTAACTATGCTTAAAGGAGAAATTAAGAATTACCACTCAAGCACACTGTACCCAAAAGTTCATGTAATTCTCAGGCCCTGAATAAGCAAACATGACAAAACATTTAAGAAACATTTAGATTTATATAGCATTTTATACTGCACAGAATTGTAAATACATGATCTCCTTCCTGTCTTTATCTCCAGGAGGGACAAAATAAAGGCTTGAGTAGAGATTAAATGACTTTGAACTCATAGTGTTATGTATAATAATTGTAGCATATTTTCATAGCTCCTGATATAGTCTGTAAAGAGATATAACACAGAGAATCTCTAGAAACCTTAGATTCATCACATTTATGCTCAACTTCCCAGCTGTGGAGCATAGGACTCAAATCTGTTCTTTGCTCAAGAAAACTTTAGTAACTGTTGCAGGTAAAACAATGTGATTACACATCCAATTTTTTTCTAATTTTTTTTCAGACACAGAAAAGATGAGTAAACCTTTTATGGGGTCATCTGTTATAGGTAATCCCATCATGTGCTGTCTGCCCTCACACTCAAATTGTCAGAAATGTATACCAGGGATTTAATCCTTTCTCTGTCTCTCTCATGCAATTTGGATCAAAGAAAACAACTTCTTGTTTAGTTTTGACATAAGACAGAGGCCTTGGTAATATCATTGGGACAAACCTAAAGACAGCAAACACAGAACTACTCCACAACTAAGCAACACAGTTCCCAAGAAAATCTTTAAAAGAGTCATCTTAATGAGGGCTCAGCAGGACAATTCCTCTGGTGAATGGATAATGCATCCTGAGTGTTACAGGCAAGGTGGAGTTCACTGGAGAATAACCCAGACCCAGCTATTTAACTCTGTGTTACTGTTTCTTCCACATTTGAGTTTCTGACTCTATTGATCTGCATTCTCTTCTGCAAAGTAGTGTATGCTCAACATCCTATAACAATATGAAGAGTTGCCAGACACAATTAATCATGTAATAATGAAAACAAAAAAATCATAAAAAGGGAGGGGGAGCATGTGCATGTGTGTACACAAGTGGAAGACATAAATCTGGGAGAAAACAATGTGAAGACGAAAGGAGGTAAGTGAGCTTAAAGGAGGCTGGAGGAGAAATACTGATTCTGTTATACAAAGAAATTACAGTGGCTGCATGAGGACATTGCCATGGCATCAGATAAACTGGAAACAAGAGACATTAACCACTGAGTGAGAATTACTCACATGAGATCTGTTGCCTAGTATTATGCACAAGCTCTGCCAGAGATCTTGTGCATAAATGAAAGGGACTTCTGTAACCATAGGTCATAAGGTTCTCTGTGGTAAAACCATGCACAAAAGGATTCAATGTCTAAGAGCTGTATCTACTCAATAGCTTAACTTTCAGCAGCCTGTTACTGTCACCAGAATTTCAGAGGCTGCAGTCCATTTTATTTATTGATTTTAGAATAAAATGCATGCATCTGTCAGGTAAGAAATCCCACAATAACATGACATTGATAGTTATGTCAAACAGACATCCTCAGACTGATTTGAATCACTGGTGATGGCAAATTCAGTACCTCTACTTCATTCATCTGAAAACCATTTCTCTCCCTGTTTTTCCTCATGCATAAACATATAGGCAGTGCAACATCCGAGAAATAAATCACTCAATAAGTAATCTACTAGCAAGTATAGTGATATCACCCCAGCATAATTTTATTCCTTTCATTTAAATATATACAAGGCCCTCAATTCCCCCACTTAATAGTGGGGGATTTGTCCCCCATTTAACATTTGTGCACTTGCAAAATGAGTCAAGGTGTCTCCTACTCATTCAATATTATAATTTGAAAATTAAATGAAACTGTATCTTTCTGCAACTTGTAAATGGTCATTTGACAAGGCTTTACATCAGGAGAGCAATTTCCTACTTATCACTCGTAACCAGGCCAATCACTTTCACAAACTGAACAGTAAATCTATAAAATACACTTCTATGCTTCACAGTGTTTGCACTAAGTAACTAGCAGTTAAAATTATTGACAGTGAAATAAATTTGCGCAAGTCAGACTGCAGAAAATGGCAAATAGCCATTAAAGACATTAACAATCATAAAACAATTCCACAAAATAAAATGTCAAGGGTTTAATGGGGGTTAAAAATTGGGAGCTTTACCATAAAAATATTTATGACTTGACTTTCATCTTCTTTATCTTAATTTCCCATCTGATGAAATTTCACAGAAGTAAAATTTGGGTTTGTGTGTCAAGGTTTTTGTAGTGGGGGTCCACAGGGATGGCCTCCGTGAGAAGACATTGGGATCTGCCTCCATGTCAGCAACAGGCTGCCCACAGAAGCTGTGCATGCCCCATCCCTGGAAGTGTTCAGCCTGATCTAATGGGGATCACCCCTGCTCAATGAAAGGGGGTGGATTTCCCAGGTGGATCCTTGGGATCTACACGATTTCCAAGACCCCTGCCAATCCAAGCCTTTCTATGATTCTTTGCTGCTGTGTCTGACAGAGACTGTTCCAGACAGCTCCAAGATGGACCTACCATGGCCCAAAGCTGAGCCCATCAGCAACAGTGGAGCTTCCTCCATTACATCATATTTAAGAAAGGGAAAAACTGATGAGCAGCAGCTAGAAGACAAGAGGGAGAATATGTGTGAGCCCCGTAGACACCAGTGTCAGGGAAGAATGAGGGGGAGGAGGTGCTCCGGCTGCTGGAGCAGAGCTTCCCCTGCAGGAGGAGGTCCACACTGGAGCAGATATCTGTGCTGCAGTCCATGGAGGATCCCATCCTAGAGTAGGTGGACATACCATGAAGCATTTTCAGCCTGTGTAGATCCCAGGCAGGAGTGGGTTTTCTGTCAGGAAGTGTGGCCAATGGAGAGGAACCCTCATAGGAACAATCGACTACTGAAGGACTGTACCCCATGGAAAGAACTCACTGCTGGAGCATTTTTTGAAGAACTGCAGCCCATGAGAAGGACCCATGTTTAAGAAGCTCATGAAAGACTTTTTACTATGGGAGGCACCCCACAATGGTGAAGAGCAGGAGGAGGAAGGGAGCAGAAAACCTGACCACAAACCCTATTCCCCAATCCCCTGGGGCACTCAGGGAGGAGGTAGGAGAGTTGGAGGTGAAGTTGAGCCTGAAAATAAGTAGAGGGATGGTGGGAAGGTTTTCTTAGTTTTGTTGTATTTCTCAATATCCTACTCTGTTAATGACAATAAATGAAATTAATTCCAAAAAAATCCTGGTTTTCCCCAGCTGTGACTGCTAAGTGGTTTCTTTGTTCTTTCTTTAACTCCTGAGCTTTCCCATCACATTTTCATTCCTTGTGCTATTGAGGAGAGGAAATAATATAGGAGCTTGGTGGACATCTAGCAGACAGACAAGTGCTGCTATATCAGTATAAAATCAAGGTAAGTAAAAAAAAAAAATCAAAATGTATTTTTCACTGAAAATAAAACATTTGAAGAGAGTTGTATCTCATCTTTTTATATAGACACTCTATGATTTGAACAACAATACTTTATAAGCTCTAAAACTCTGCTAACAAAGCATACACTCCAAAATACTTCAGTATTTCTGAGGTTGAATGTTTTTCCTCATTTTTCTTACACAGTGCTTGATCAGGACACAGAAAAAAGAAACCTTAATCTGAACAATCTGTGGAGGAACCTGTACGATAATGTTCCAAAGTTAAAAGTATACCTCTAAACATGTAAAGTAGATGCCACCTGCATTATTGGAGTGACTCAGCTCTGTAGAAGGGGCAGACATTACATGCCGGTCAGAGCACCAAGGGGGAACAGAGTTCTGTGGCTTCAGGGCCAGAATACTGCCAGGGTAGGAAGGATTTTATATTTTTTTTCCACTAAATATACCAAATTCACCAATGAAGATAAAATTTTCATAGTTTTCCCCCAGAAATGCTGTGGTTTTAATTTGTTGCTTCTGAAAGGAAAGAACTTGCTCCACAATTTTGCTATGCTGTGAGTGACTGCAGCAGCCACTGAGCATTAAGTCCTACAGAGGATGTGAGTGACTGATGATAGCACTGCAGTAGGTGCTTAAAATCAGAATACAGAAGTAGTTGTCACACACTTGCCCTCAGCGTTCCTTTTATTGTGTGGTTAGAATAAGCTCTATCCCACCTATTACAACGATTTGAAGTAGTTCATTTAATCCTCTCCACACCTGATTTTAAACCTGTTTTCTATAGAAAGTCTATAAGTGCTATCTGCTTACTGTTACATACCTCTAAACAGAGAACTGAAAATCTGAAGTCCTTTGAAATTTCCAAGTCCTTCCAAATTTAAATCCAAGGAAAGATTGTCACTGAGGCTGATGCCTTAATTACGATCACATTTTGTAGCATTGTAGCTTTGCTACTACTCCTGCTTCAATTTGTGAGGTTCCACTTATGTATGGTCAACTTAAAATACTTTACTGATCAACCCTTCCTCTCTCTTTACCCTCAAGATGATACATGTGGCTTAGTATTTTTTACATGGTTGATAAAAAATCATTCCCATTCATTTTAAATTAGTTCTAACAAGAGATGCTCTTTATGGCCCAAAATATCTGATGGGCATTCAAAAAATATAATTAAATATGCCACATTCACAGTATAACACATTCGCATTATATGAAGCTTTCTCAGGGCTACTTTCAGACAAAAAAGAAGGCTTTTCTGAGTAAACCCAGAAACCCAGTGAGGTAACCACTTCACACCTGCTGTGTGCCTCTGAACAGGTCTTGAGAATTCTCCACAAATCTAAATTCAGTCTTGATGAAAATGCCTGAAGCTCTGCCTCCTTTAGTCTGTTAACACTAAGGTGATTTTGTTCAGTGTTTTGAAAACTAAACAAACAAAAATCAGCTTCTTCTTCTTTAAAATAATACTGTGGTTTTTAGACAGTAACTGGCATGAAGGTGCAGTAAACCTCTAGTGCCTCAGGGGCTGAAAGAGATTGCATTGCAGGGAAGCATGCTTTTTCTTCAAACTTGTCTGCAAAAGAGGAAAAAGTGATCTCTGGTTCTCTCTACAGGCAATGGTGCCTCCAAGTTCCGCTGCCTCCTGAGGAACAGCCTCACAGACATAAAAGGAATGGCCTCTCCACCCTGCTGAACAGTGTGAAGACTGTAACAGGTTTTCCCATGAGACCCTGTTCCATATTCTGCACTTTTCAAAAATATGTGAGTGCAAATAAAACCTTCCATGTGTCACGTCCAGATATATATCCAGGCAGGCATCTCAGTCTCAGTGATATACATGGATATGCATTTGCATCAACTCCAAAACAACTTCTGCAGAAGAAAAATTACTGCCAGAAAAGCACCATCCTCCAGAAGAAGCTATTTTCTAAAAGTCACAAACATAGGGGAAACCGGCCCACAGATTTCCAAATAAAATGCAATACGCAGCTCTCATAGCTCTGACATCCTCCCAGATACACAGACTGCTCTCTCAAAGATGCAACATGACCTTTTGGGCATAACCAAACTGCCTCATTCTGCAAAAGTCAGAACTCAAAAGGAAAATTTTGCTTCTTTTCCTATTGTGCCAGTATATAATGAAATGATGAGGCAATATTACTGTTTTCTGCAGGGAGATGGTTGTTTTGTATTTTGTGTTAAGGTCTAGGGAGTGTGACATTTTTCTGTGGTTCTGTGAAAGGCACAGATGCTCACAATAGAGTGTGCACACTGGCAAGTCCTGCATTTTTTATTGTGGTAGATGGAGAAATGTAAGTATAGAAAGAATAATGAAGTATGCCTTAGAGCTATTCACACTGTCTCTCTTCTCAAAATTAAAAGTGAGAAAGTAATATTTTCTCTTTCTGACCCTGATAAAATATTTGTATTCCAGAGAAAAACCTTTAGCCTGAACACATCCCTCAAAGGCTTTTTCAGATGAAAAGAAAGCACATGATACAAAAATGGGGTCAGGATTCATAGAAGTTTAATGCTTGCAAAAAAGCTGGGTTTACTAGGATTCTGGTTACTAGAACTGGAACTGGTCAGTTCACTGCATTCCTGGAAAGTCTAAGAGTTTGGATATAAACTGCACTGAGTCATGTGCCACGTGATAGAAAGTATTCCAAAATTCCCTCCCATATTAGTATTCTATTTTCCAAAAAAAGATTTCTATTAAAATAGAAATTCTACAGAAAAATGTCACTACAATTAAAATTGAAAAATTGTTATTTAAGAGACAAATTCCTTAGCAATAATTGTATTTTAAGTTAAACTTGTGACTTCCAATAATGTGTATTGAATCAAAGCCTTAATACATATTGAATGCACCATTAAATGAATTTATATTATGCATGCCCTGAAATAAAATATATATTTCTATGAGAAAAATAAACATAAACCTCAAACTTCAAAAATCCAACAATATCAACAAACTCTTTTCCACTGTGGGAAATATGAAGTTTTTCAGGGAAGCCCTATAAAGAATGAATGGAAAAATTTTATTTTTTAACTTTACTTATTAGAATTTTTGTTAAAAAGCTTAAGTCAAATAAATGCAAGAATGTGACATAACAGTCCCTATTCTTGAATCTTTAAATATAAATTTCTCCTAAGTATTAATAATTAAGCAACACACTCAGAGAGGTTCAAGTTATAAATACTTAGTTAAGCAGAGACTTACTAAATGTGCACATGGTACTCTCTTAATTCTTAATTGGAAGTTCACAACAACAGATGAGATTTAAACATCTGTAAAATCACAGGCATAGAGACTATGAATAAAGATACTCAGGAATTAAATTTGTTTCAAAATGTCTTGGCATACAAAGACTCACATTGCTGAAGGACATGTCTTTTTATTAGTAACTTGCAGGCCATTCATGTGAAGCATGTGATAACACTTTCTTTACATTAAAAAATGATGGCATGGTGTGAGAAATGATGTTGTGAAAAATAAATGAAAAATAGATAGCTTTCAGGTTATCTATCCTGTCAGCAGGATGACATCATGTCTGTCACGGTGTACTACTATGGATGACATGCTTAAGTGGATCAGTGGCTTCCTCAAGTCTGTTTTTGAAGTTAACTTTGTGTTTTCAACCAAAGTTCATTTTCCTAATACAGAGCCTTGTCAAAGAAACTGAGGACAACCCAACAGGTTTGATGCTATGAGATAGTAAATTTGTCAATTTTCACAGATTTTTTGCAATATATGAGAGAAAATCAGTAAAATATGTCAATCAGCATGTCATGTCAATGGCTCCTGTGCCACCAAAGCCAGCAGATTTCACAATTTGGACACGTTTGATAACTTAGAGATAGTTCTCTGTATAGTAAGAGGGCTTTTGGTAATCTTGTCAATGTAGTTGATCATCTTGTTGAACAATCTCCTTGTATTAAGTAAATCAGCCTGATTAACTAAGTGTGACACTGGTTGTCTCACTGTGACTGTAACTTCAAGCAAGGACAACAAAGCAAGCATATTATAACTGCTTGATGCAGACCTGCCTATGAGCCAGACATTTCATTTTAGATTTTATTACTTGAAAGTTATGGATCACTCATACTGAAAGAAAAGTTAGAGTGTCCAGAGTGTACTTAGGGAGATATTGAAAGGTAGTTTGTCTGTGCTTGATTTTGGAGGCATTGGCCAAAGATAAGGAAATAATTTGTCTTAATTTCATTGCCTAGAAATAAGAGGATTTAGTACCACATTGTTTGCATTGTTTTTAAAGTTCATTGTAAGCAGTCATATTACTGCATTAAATCAAAGAGATTTTTTTTTTTTTCACTGTAAGCAATTGTTTTACAATGAATGACTAATTTTTAGATTAGGGTGGTTCAATTAAAGTGTTAAATTTATTTTAGGTACTCCTTAAGATAATGGTCTTTAATGGTTTGTGATCACTGATCATGTGACTTTCACTCTTCCACAAAGTCAAACTGATGTTGATTTTTCTCCTGGCACTTGAGAAAAAACTCTCATGTTCTGACTCACAAAATCTAGCAGACTTCAGCAAGTGAAGCTAGTTAGTGTTCAGACACTAAGAACATGAATTTAAAAAGCTGAATCCATTCAGTTTTATGCCCTGATATGTAGAGAGTCTCCTCTGGTGGAAAAGCAAGGTGGACTACAGTAGTGACATCTTAAATCACCATATGTTCAAAATCAGCTATCAGAGATCACATTATTGCCTTGAAAAACTTGTTAATAAAAGCAAGATCTGTGAGTTTATAGAGAATTAGATTATGTCTTAAAAATATTATAATTTAATTTTTACATGAATGCAGTGCCTCTTTCATAGCTTTGTTTTTGTATCCACTAGATATTCAAGAAAATATTGTTTTTTCTTTTATACAGGTATATCACAGTATCCAAAAGTAACAGCTTAATTTGAGAACTGTAGACTTTTTGCCAGATCTCCTTTCCTCTGGAGACCAGAGAATGGCATGGGTTGGGGTGAAAGGATTAGATCCAACACACCCTTTGGACTTCTGAAGAGGTCTGGCCAACCTCCTCATCTGTTGCAGAATGCTAAAAAGTCTCTGAATTGCAGTGAAAAAGGAAATTCTGATGGACGATTCCTACCTGAAAAACAGGCTGCAAAGCAGAGAGGAGGTACTATTGACCAAAGAAGTAAAGAAAAGAGGCTGTTTTAAAGATTGTGTGAGTAGGAGCACCTTAATTGCCATGGCTCAATGACAACAGTGTAGGAATGTATGGGAACACACAGAGCTGTAAACATGAAAGTGTGAAACCTTGATGATCTCAGGGACAGACCTTTCATCTTGTATTCAAAGTCAAATCTAGCCATGCTTTCTTATTTGTTGGACCACATAATATTCAAGATACAAGCCCAAACACTGAGGAGAAAGAGGAAGCCTGTTGTTGGTTACAGTGCAAAAGCTGTACATATAGCAGAGTAAAATATTTACTTAATTGTTCCTGGAAAATCAGCTATATGTAAGAAAAAATAATAAGAATTTCACTAAGAACCAAGTGGTGATGAGGCTGTGAATTGGTTTTCACATCAACCAAGGCAGTTACCAGAGAGTAGCTTAATAAAATAACATGGTATAACATTAGAGAGCTGCAGCAAATATTTTCTTTAATAAAAACACTGAAATATACTTTCCACCAGAAATTCATGCAGATGCATATCATGATCTCACTTAAATGACTGGGATAATTCTATGCATGATCAGAACCATCTTTTGATTCTGTTGCACACATATATCTGTTCCATATGGTTCAAAACAGTTTAGAAATATTACTGAAAATGAGCTCCATGTTTATACTGTGTTCTTACTATTACTGCTATTATCACTACCATTACTGTGACATTTTTCATCTAATCAAAGTGAAGCACAAAGACCTAAAGCAAATAATTTTAAAGTGACAGACATATAAATATTCAGGAATCATTTAAGTAGTCTTTCACTTATATTATGAATCTGCCACTGAGGTTGGGAGCAACAAACACATCTCAAGGTCAGCCTTTTATTTGGCTACCTACACCCAAGGATTTGGACCAAATGCTAGTTAACTAAGGTCACCAGGAAAATTCACAGTAAGGCAAAAAGTAAACCCATGTTTTCAGGTGCTGCTTTCTAAATACAGGATCTGCTGCAGCCCATGAGGTAAATATCTAGGTCCAACAAATGAAGTCACTGCATAGCCAGCTTTCCACCCACACACAGAAATATATGCAGACGCATTGGCTGTACAGACACTTGACTTTTTTTGCTTCTTTGCATTTAACACAGAAGCAGTGGACACAATAGATTGTTTCCTTTATTTATAACCACCAAGAACAGCCAAAGTCCAAAACTCTCGTGCTCATGCCCCATCAATCTTGTTGACAGGTACAGGGTGTATGCAAGATATAAGAAAGCAATGTTGCAGTGTATTGACTAATTTGAGATTGTGTGTCTCCAGAGATTTACACCAGTCTTTTAGAAACTAAAGATGGAAGAATAATAGGAATGAGGAGACAAGTTGAACAACCTCCTGCCAGTTCACTGATTAGAAAGAGATAATTAAAATGCTTTTTGCCACAGATTTAGCCTTGTAGGAACGAACAGATCAAGTGCCAAATTGATCTCAAATCAATGAAGGAAAACGACATTGTGAAGGTTGAGGAAACAACTTGAAATTAACTTCCTGTGATACACTGACAGAAATTAGGTAGTATCCATAGTTTAGAGGACAGACAGGACAGGTCAGAATTGCTACTCATTCAACAAATTCTGTGATTAAAAAAAGTTGTTTCAGCTGGTTTAAGCAAACAATCACATTTACAGGATGGTATTATTTTCATCAGAGACTACTCTTTTCTGTTAAATTCAGTGCAGATTTACACTTGGGGATCTTTTTCTCTAGCTGTATCCTTTTCTTCCCTTTTTTGCAAGCAACATCTTCCTATCCAGTGTCTCATTTGCAACATAACAATAGGAGGGAGTACTCTTCTGTTCTGTCACAGTCAATATTTTCCATTACTCTCACAGAATTTTGAACACACTCAAAGCCTAACACAGGTTCTGTGTCTCCTACACCCAGAATACAACATGAACTTTGCACTAAATGAGTTGTTTCCTTTGGCTTATCAACAAAATCTCACTTGTTAATTGCTATATCATTTTCAAAGATATAAACATATCTTCTCTGTGGATAGATATTTCTCATGCTTCAGGTTAAAATTCTTAATCAATATAGAAGTGTTTAACTATTAGTTAACTCACTGTCGCCTGCTTCTTAGCGTCCCCACTGAGACACTGTGCCCTATTTCTGTATTCTTAAAAGTAATGTTATGCATCTTCCTCCATTGCTCTCCTAAGTGCTCAATTCTCATTACTCAAAAAAATTAGCAAGGGCATGTCTAAGAGCTAGAACAATAAAAGACATTATTTAAACCAAAATAACACAAAATAGGGTGAGGACTAGTTCTGTAGTTAGACCATGATGCTGATAACACCAAGGCTGTAGGTTCAATCCCTGTACAGGCCACTTGCCTCCTTAAGAGCTGGACAGAATGATCCCTGTGGGTTCCTTTTAACTCAGAATATTCTGTGATTACTCTGTAATATTTAATAACACAGAAAGCAACTAAAGAACAGTCTTTTCTTTGATACAGAATGCTATCAAACAATATTATTTCTGTAAAGATCTGGTTTTAAGCCACTTTCTGTAAGAAAATATATGAAGGCGAAAGTAGCATTTCTTAGATGCAATGATCAAAATTCATGTCATCAAACTCTGCACTTCTATATTGTTTGCATTTAAAGCTCTGAGAATTTTCTAGACCTCATTTTCTGTCAGTGGGGGAAAAATGGAGAATACAATCCTAAAATTGTTTGTGTGAAAGGGATCTTAATAATCATCTAGTTCCAACCCCTGAGCCATGGGCAGGGACACCTTTCACTACAACAGGTTGCTACAGACTGGCCTTGAATACCTTTGGGGTGGGACATCCACATGTTCTCTGGGCAACCTGTTCCAGTGCCCCGCCACTCTTACAGTAAAGAATCTCTTCTAAATATCTAACCTAAACCCATCATCTTACAGTTTAAAGCCACTCCCCCTTGTCCTGTCATTACATCTTCTTGCAAAATGTCCTTTTCCAATTTTTTTTGTAGACCCATTTCAAGTACTGGAAGGCTGTTATCTCCTGCCACAATAGACAAGTAAAATTATCCAGGTGCTTTATCTCTTTAGAGATGTTTATAACTTTCTTTTCAATACAGTACATTGACAACTATTAAGATGCAGACGTTTAGATGACTAAATGTTTGTGCCGTGCTTACTGGCATGAACTTCACTGATTCTTCCTCCACAAAATGATACCTTAGTTTCAAACTTCATGAACCATTTGTTGAAATTACGATTCAAGGGAAAGCTAGTAGATTTTGCTTTGCAAGGAATCGAACAAACCATTTGTGATTAAATAACAAAAGAATATATTAAAGGTGAAAAGGAAGAGAAGATATGATGTTTGACATTTGAATAAAAGCAGAGGACCATTAATGTATAGTATAGCTTCCTAATGGAAGCTAATTCAAGTTAGTAGACCTTTACCCTTAGTTTTAGAGTTACTGCAGCTGAAATAAACGGGCCATGATAGTTCTCACTCCCTTAAAATTAGGGTGGTTCCTTGGGTCAGGAATGAGTGATAAATTCCTAACACTGAACCTGAATGTTCCCAGTTTCAAATAAAGATTTTCACTGTTTATAGGCTAATTAAGAATAACACATTTTCAGATTCTCAAATAATTTTAAGTAACTAGGGAATATTTATCATGAATCTTGCACTGTATTTATTATAGAAAATATATAATATTGCAAAAAGTCTCTGAATGTGACCTAGGGCTATCCAAACAGTGTGACTTTCATCAAAGGGAATTTCACTTTTTTCACAAAAGGGAATTTTTACATCAAAGAAATGTCTTTCTGTTGTGTCTCTTGTATTGTGAAGCTCAGGCTAGCAACATGCATATACCCTAAGAATGGAACTTCTTTGGATAAGTTAAGGTAAAACTTATCAAAAAAGTTTTGATAAGATCAAAACTGATCAGTCTTACCATCAGAAAATAGGATAGGTGACAGTAAACATCAAATCATTGGTATGATCAAAGTATTGTCTTTTTTTTTTCTACTCAAAGAAATTTCTTTCAAGTGGAGTTACAATTCACATTATAAGCAAAATTATTTTATGTAAATTTGTCCTCTGTATTTCTAAACCATCTTTTACGATTATAATTTCACACTGTTTAGTAATAAAAGTATGACTTGCTAGAACTGTAATTTTATGAATATCACAAACAAAAGGCCATACTTCAATCTTTACCATTTATTTGTTTAAAAGTTTATATAAAATTAAATCATTAATGAATTATTGGTTAAATTTTGCAATGAACTGAAATTAAAATAATAGAAAAGTTACAGAGTTTTAAAACGTCCACGTTAATATTTTATATATATTTAGGAACTTTCACTGTAAAAAAGTAAAAAAGCCCTGCAATGGCTGACGATCTACAGAGATCATCCAAAGCAGCTTGCTTCTTCCTTGGAGTATTTCAGTCCCTGAATTCTGTCATGGAACTGTCACAATGATGGCTCAGAGCTGATGTCCAAAGGCAGCTGTGCACCCAGGCACATCCCATTAAAGTCACTAACACACTGTGCATCCTCGGACTGTGAGTGCACATGCCCATACAATCACAGCCTACCCATTTATTTGACACCCATTTTTGTTACCTCTGAGCATGTATCTGACTTTCATGTATCAATGTTCAATTTATAAGCTTGGACAATACTGCTACTTTATTTTACAGATGAGGAACAGGCATCCTCGTATATAAAGTAGATCTCAATTCAAAGTATCTAATTCAGTCAACCATACCAATCCCGGAGCAGCTTTCAGGGATATCTTTTTCTTTTGTCTTTGTCTTCATGTTGACATAAAGATGGAGATGCTGTGAGAATTGCTACAGGATGATTACAAACAAGAAATCCTCCTGCTATGAATGCTGTTACAAAAATTTTTGTAAACATCATGCAGATTATTAAATGGTAAAAACTACTCTTATGTTCAGGCAATACTGTACAAATATTTTCAGTGAAAGATGGAATAATAATTCAATGTTTAAAATATAATGAAGAAGATATTAGATTAGGTGTTCAGAATAATATATATGGAAAAAAGTTATATCTTATTGGTAGGTATTTCCCATTTCCAGGTGTCTCATTTACTATCCAATTTTGCTGTCAGTGTCTCATTTCTTTTCTTTTCTTTTTTTTTTTCTCAGATTCCTCTCTCTTTTCTATTACTATTTCTTAGTAACTCCAGTTACATATTTCCTCACTCACCATTCAATTTGATCATAAAACCATCGCAGCTGTATTTCCCTCCTAAAAATCTGGATTATAAGAGAAATTTCTGTGATTGTAATAAATGAAAAGCAAATATTGCTGACTTTGAAAATAGTGACACTAGTACAAAAGATAAGAACACCCAAACTTTGCAGATTCTGTTATCTTGCAATGACAAGATATTGTTTAAGGCCAGGTTTTATGGATTCCTGAGCTAACCAATCTAATCAGCAGCATTCCTTCCCATGGCAGCAAGGAAGGAACTTAAAGATTCCTTTCAACCCAAACCATTCTATGATTCTGTAACAAAGGCAAGAACTGCATACAAATGGCAAAATTTCTGTATTTGAATGCATGCTTGAACCCAAGATCATGGAATATTCTGAGGGAAGGGACCTACAAGGATCATTAAGTCCCAACTCCAGTGAACCGCCCATGTCAGAACCAAACCTATGACCTTCATGTTACTAACTTTATTCTCTATGAAATTAAGAAATCTTTCTTCAATGCATGTAATTTAATCATCTATTTTATCCTATGAAATATTAGAGATGTGCCAGTTACTGGGAACAATAAAATAAGCAAGGACAAAGGCATGGCAAATTACTGGGAACACTGACTTAAGGAAGGAGAAAGGCATGCTTCTCTCCTCTGTTCTTACCCATGCTGCTGTCCTTGGTCTACCTTTGTGACCTCCTAAAGGCATCCTAAGTGTTGGATGCACAAAAGAACTTCACACAGTCTGTCCTATCATTCTCCAAAACCCACTGTATTTTTTCTTTCATGCTGTCCCAGCCCTTAATAACACAACCCATTTTAGTGTTTGTGCCAGATGCCCAAACATTGTTAAGACCCAATGGCTAAGAAGATTGCTTTGTAACTGTTAACCTGAGCTAAGGTTATGCTAGCTTGCAAGATTATGCAGCAGTCATGTAGAACAGCAATTCAACAGCCCATCTGTGTAGATAGTTAATTGCCCTACACAGAATGTGTGAGTGTAGGTACATTACCATTATTATCCTACTATAGCACCTATTATCAGAAAAAACATGTGTGCAATCAAGAACACAGCATGCAAAATATATATTTATTCTAATTGTGAGTCACAATGCAGAAAAAAACCAAATACCAGCAACAACAAAAAGCAATTCACAAGATGCATGTAAACTCAGGAGCTTTTCTTTCCAAAAGGAAGTTATTTCTTATTTCTGCTTTAATAGGAAGATATGTTACTCTATTATATGCCAATACTTACTTAAAATATTTGATTTGGTTAGAAAAAGGTAATTTGTATGGCTTTTATTCTAAATTAAGAACTCTTCCAAATTAAAATTTTAATAGCTTTGCCCCAGTAGGGCAATTCAGTCTACTGAGAACAGCTTCAATGTTAATGCATAAGATTTAAAGTTTTTTTCTGAAAACCTGTAGGAGGTAATCCAGTCTGCCTTAGGTATTTATATTTGCCATCTACTTCTAGACCAAGTTCAACATCTGCTTTCATCTGTGAAAAGCCTAAGGCCCAGGTGCAGGCAATGACAATAGCATTCCTAGGAAATGCTAGGAAAGCAGTCCAACTGAAACAATTGTGCATTGGAAACAAAGATATACCTGAGCAATTTGATCACAAACAAATGGCAGGCCACCAAGCAGAACTTCCTTTACCATCAAGAACTAATGAAGGTCCACACAGGACGCCTGTAGCACTGCAGACATGGAAATATCCAGTCGTGAGTTCACCATGAGTGAATTTATGACAATTAAATTTAAAGGTAATTTTGGAATTTGGAGGTAGTTAGCATGCAGGTAAAGTAAGCATTTCATAAAGGCAAGCAGTAAAGATATGACAGAAGACAATAATGAAGAGAAAAAGTTGTAAACAGATGATATATGTCTTGGATTTGGAGTGTTTTAATCTGGGCTACTAAGCACATAATCCCCCAGTACGACAGCACTAGTACAGCTGTTTTATATTAACTGCTTGCAATTGACATCAAATAAAGGAACACTCACTAAGAAGCTGATCTTGAATTCCCATTGTTGAAGTTCAGTGAGCACATTTTTGACTTTGGAGCGATCAACATATTACTGAATAGTAGCTAAAATGCTCTAGGGCTAACCCTGGAATAAATAACTTAAAGTGCCAATATCCAAATATTTCTGACTTCTTTCAGTGCACCAGTTCAAGGCACTGTGTTTGGAAGAGAAACAGGAGAAATATATTCATACTGTTGTCTGAGCATAAGGACATCAGATCACCAGAGGTGATGAAACACCAGAAATTTCACACAGATGATGACATTAAAGAAAGTGTTTTGTCTGATGAATTAGCCAAAAGTTCAGTAAGGTGCATACCAGACACCAAGCTTTTCCCCCCACTCCCTCAGCACTCAGCATATAGCCAGACCGGTCAATAAACTATTATATGGAACAGGAAAACTGGAAGCCTCTTTCCAACACAGAGACCTAGGTGTGGTCATTTTTTATCTAGCTGTTATCTAGCAGAAACTTCCCTAGACTAAATTAGTCCGTACCAGAATCTCTGAACTGCCGTGCATTCAAAGAAAGGGTTAATCCTATAGATGATAGCACATGATTGTGTCCAAATATATTTAGCTTGGGCTATTTTTAGATGATACTCTGAGAAACATTCTCTTAAATTTTAGTCCTAGAAAGACACTCTGTATACTGTTTTCATTATCAGCTCTTCCTTGAGCACTCTTTATGCAAAATAATTTTTGACCTATGTAATAGAAGAGAATCAAAGTTGGCCTCAATGTTAAATAATTTCTAACTAAGAAAAATATTTTATTATGATTTACATATATTTTAGAGATTTAAGACTTAATGATGTCATCTCATGTTTGAGTACAGTGTATACCCTGGATGTTTAGTTATGAAACTCTGATGTATAATGCATAATCAAGGTCTTCCAAGTGAATAATGCAACAAAGGTTCATGAATATAATTAACCTGCTTTAAAAAGACAGAGAAAATAGGATTAGATATACATAAAAAAATAACTTCAGTCATTTAGTTACAGATTTACAGGGAAGATGAATATTTTAAAATAAAAATTTAATCCTAATGCTGACAGTAGATAAAATTAAACAGGTGATTCATTTTTACCTCATACATGTTTGTAACATCTATAAAATGAATGCACTCTTGAACTGCTCTATAAATCCAATCCCATTCTTATAGCTCACACATAGTAATACTTGTTTCAGATTTTTACAACTACCTTCAGACAAGAGAACTATTGTCACAGCATCTACATTTCATAGTCTATTCATGGCATTTCATAGTCAACAATATCTGAGTAGAATCTATTCTTTTGCATATAAAAGTCATCATCAGTACTGATTACTCCAGCCTTTATTTCCACTAGTATAGGACTATCATTCTTTTAAAGTACAGTCTAATAAGTTTCATGAGTTGAGGTATGCACACTCAATGGATTTTATATGTTGTTTCCTCTACACTGAGCCTGAGCAATACAAACAAAATAAAAATACTATGGAAAAATACTCCAAAAAAAGTAGAAGGCATTTATTTCTTATGTTCTAAAAACTACATTTCTAAATGATATAGTGGTTAACAAGCTATATTTTAAAATTTGGATATGACATCATTAACATTGTTTTTAGCAGTCCTAATTCAGGCCACTTATGTACATGCATTATTTTGGCACAGACTTCCATACAGAACTTTTTTCTCCCAACCTTATGACTATTTAATGAATTGTTCTTGAATAATTTGTGTATTTATACTACCTTGACATATTACCATAGATAATTAAAACCTTGTGGGAAAAAAAAATTCAAATGCTTCTACACTTTTTAATACTAGAGTTTCTATGAAAAAAATCTACATTTTCATCATGTCATTTGATGAAGGTAAAAGGTATTACTCTATACATAGAAGTATTGGGCACAGGCAATGGAGAAGATTCTGATTTCAGATTTCTATCACATTACTTATCTATTAAACACATTAAATAATACATTAAACTGAGTTTAAGATGCTCAGGGAAGAGCTGTCTATTTGTAGCTATGTTTTTGGTCAAATAGTCCTAAAGTACAACAGCTGAGCACCCAGAAAACATGTAAATCAAGTAGCTCAAGGAGTGGATGAAGTATCTTCTAATATCATGTAGAAAAGACTAGGGCAATAACCAAAATCAGATGGAAAAGACTGTCAGGGATTGATCTCTGACATGCCAGTGGCACAGTCCAGCTATATCACATTTGTTTCCAGGTACTCTCTGAACCCTTTGTGGGGTTCCTGCAACCAGAAGACATTTTTAAGGTGGAAAACTGGGTGGGAGCATGTCAATTCAAAGTGTCTGGAATTATGTGAAGGTTGTGTGCCAGGAGGTGGAATTAAATTTTTAAAAGGCGCAAGTGAGGCTATGTACTGATTAAAATGGAGTATGGCATGAGGGCAGCCAAGTCCAGGAGCATACAGCCTGATGGCATTGAGGATTACAGGACGGGCTACACCTGGGTCAGACATGCCCACGATGCCTCCCAGGAGCGGTCCCTAGCACACACACAGTTGTTTTATCTACACTGCTCAGGTTAAGCAGTCATTCTCCTGGTCATTCTCCATGACCAGGTGGCATCATTGAGCTCAGGCTCCTGATGGACAACCTGTTCCACTGTTCCATCAATCTCCTTGAGTTTGTTTTTTTTCCCCTAAAGTTATTATGAACTTCAGAGACCAGAATCCATGTCTGGGAGATAACTCCAGAGAAAAGGTGACTATAAAATTTAACATATCCCTACTGACAAATAAAAAAGAAAGTTTCTAAGACCTTTGTTCTTATTAATATGACTTAAGAACAGAAATAGTTTTAATAATATCTAGCAGCTTCCTTAATTTTCACAGTAGTTGAGTAGACATATAGTTACTTGTAGCCACAGTTTATTTACTTCTACTGCCAACTCTGCTTGCTCTGAGCATTTCTGAATTTCTGAGTTATTCACAAGTCTGTTACTCTATTTGACAGCCCTTTGGAAATTGTAGTCTTAAATTATGAGATTAAATCACATGTTTCTGAATTTTAAATCCTGCTAGTCCATATTTTTTAGAATCTGACATCAGATACTGATTTAAAAATTCCCACTGATTATTCATTCTTCAGTACTCTTCTCTGGTATTTGTCTGAGTGTATATTATCAGTATATAAATGCAACAGGTTTTTGTTTTGAAAGTTTAAAATATAATAGAAATGACTAAGCTTTTATTCTTCATTATTTTCACTATGGTAAAAAAGGCTTTTTGCTTTAGTGCCATCATAAAAAAAAAAAAAAAAGAAAAAGCATCTTTTTGGATTAAAACTTACTCTCACACTATGCTTAATAGAACCATATATCTATTTGTTTCAAGTACCATGAATACATTTTTATGTGTTATGCATGAAAAGTGCTATAACTTCAGACCACAAAATAGTGCTTATCTCACTGTGTTTTATGTTATATAATTGATCCAACCACATAAGCATTGTGGGATTTGTTGATTTTCTTTTTCCACAGAAATAGACAAATGATTTAACTTTTTAATTAAACTTTAAAGCTTTTAATTAAATGCCTAAATTGCAAAAGAACTATTTTAGGGTAAACTGTCTTTAGATTGTTGGATATGTATTTTCCTATTGCATCTGCTCTGACCTGGAAAGCAAGAAAGACATTCTCACTTCTTAATTGGTACAATTAACACTACTTTTATTATCCAGGCAGACAAGCAGTGATTGTGCAAGTGCTGCAGGTAAAACAGAAACTGATGCTTTTAAACCAAATTCTGTCACTAATGAATTTCAAATGCTTTGCAAGTAGCATTTTAGCAGAATAACTTAATTTTCATGTTTCTCACACTATTGTTATACTATTTTCCCAATGCATTTCCAAGGGAAAAAACATGGCCCAGCAGATAAAGCACAACTTTAACAAATCCTATAGTCTTTCCATCTGACTTTAATATGATGTGACATTGAGTAAGGTGCTTTCAGTCTTTATATTTTGGACTGTTCTGTACCTGCTATATAAGGATAGAAGGAATCAATTCTGTAGAAATCAAATAATCAATAACCAAATCTCAAAGATAACCATCCAATTTCTGTTCTGTTTTGAATCTCAGCTCTGAAGGACACTATCTTTTCGTGGAGTATAAATTTTCTTTTTGTTCCTTATGATGTTGCTCTAATGCTGTAGACTAGCAGAGCTCAGTTAAAAGTGCTGATTGGCATAAGCACTATGCCACGGTGTCGGGTATTAGCCCTCCAGAGAGGAATTGTGTCCATGGTGGTGCTGAGGGGAAGCAATATCAGGGTTGCTGCCTGAAGGAGAGCCAAGGGTCAGGGCTGTGTTCTCAGCAAACAGCACACAGTCCCACAAGACCTAAGCAGGGCCATGTAGTGACAATAAGATGTTTCTTCACCAATGCAGTGCGCTTTAGACACGATCAAGAGTAAATATGGTCTGGGGTTCATTCAGAAAGTCCAATCATGCAAAGCAGCAGACGGGGCTGCTGGGCAGAAATACAAGGGTATGATGTTTTACCAAGCTCCCAAGAGCAAACAGGGCTTCAGACAGACTGTGCCATGGGCTGAGGTCTGAGCAGGGCATTGGGCTGCTCCCAGCACCAGGCTAAGGCCCCTCCCAAAGAGTAGCTGTGCTCTCTGAAGACACACTGCATCCTCACTTTGTAAAAAAGTAATCCCATTCATTCCAAAAGTTTTCCATCATAAATATCTTCTGCAGTGATGCCCAAGAAAAAGCAGGATGTCAGGAAAATGGAGGAATGTATGTAAATTCTCTTCTCAGTAAAGGCTTGAAAATATTGACTGGGCATAGTCCTCAGCTACCAGAGATAGATTCAAGCCAACGCTGTAAAATCTAGCAGAAGCCTGTTCAGCCCTGAATGTCTGAATCAATCACTGAGGTTCCCTTTCTATTTTACGCAATCTCACCCTTTTAATGAAGTGATAAATATGGCAATCCATTAGACACATAAAATACAATAGAAATAAAGACATGCTAATTAATGCAATTAAAATTGGTTTGTTTCATTTACGTGCAACAAAGTGTGGCTATAAAGGGATTTTTCTAATTTTTTTTTAATGTACAACATGTGGTATAATGCAAACTTTCTTTGCTTCAAGTGCATTCTTGAGGAAGATGTCAGGAGGTATTCTTGTCAGATTATGAGCAAAGCAAAAGAAATTATTACAGTTTTTTTTCTCTGCCATTCATCTATGGAGACTTAAAAAGTTCCATCTTTCATCCATGAACACAAAATGACAGCTAAGTACAAAAGATGTCAACTTGGTACAGGTCTTACCTCATATTTATTAAATCAATGAAACTAACCAAAACTTGCCATTAAATCATGGTATCATCTAAAAACCTTGAAAAATAACGAATCCTAAAATTCAAACTTCTGTTACTGTAGCAAAAATGATTGCCATACATCTCTTATCACACTCATATATTTGCATTTTTATTGTGATAACAGACACTTTATGATATTCTACTATTCATTTGAAAAATAAGAGCAGAATAAATCTCATTATAAAGTAAAATAAAATCATTCATATGAGGTAAAAGTAAATCCAAAATAAAACTTATCTTTTACTCTAGTATTTTAGGGGTGGTTTGTATTTCCCTAACAATTTGACATTGCATTTAGTCTGCTGAATAATGCCATCACATAACACAGGCACAAATCACTCAGTCTAAAGGGAGAAAAGCACATGGCATATTTTC
Organism: Poecile atricapillus; assembly: GCF_030490865.1. Taxonomy (NCBI): domain Eukaryota; kingdom Metazoa; phylum Chordata; class Aves; order Passeriformes; family Paridae; genus Poecile; species Poecile atricapillus. Next base: position 76,586,007 of record NC_081249.1, on the reverse strand, counting down.
AAGCTATGTAAAATCAAACCAGATAATTTATACTTTTACATTTTACATTTACACTTCACCGGTATTTACTTCCTGATGAACAATACTATTCATTCAAACTTGAATTTATAGATTCAAAAATCAGATCAGATTTTTCCTCTAGTCTAGAAAATGGCAGGCCTTATATAACACCAGAACTGTAATCAGCTTGAGTGATTGATCAGAAATAAAATCAAGGATTCATGCAACTTCAGTTCTATACTTTGGGCTTGATTTGCATAAAGTCTAATAAGGAAATAATGTTGGCCATTGTAATATGCCTGATTAATGGATTAAAGTCACAAAGTTAAAACATTAACTGAACAGGTTTAAAATAACAGTCCATAATGCTTTGAGAAAAATATTTAGATAACTATTGTTTTTCTGAATATGTTTCACAAAGTAACCCAATTATGAAAACATGAATTACAGCAAATTAAAACATATTAAGGGGGAAAAAAAGAAACATAAAAGTGTGGTTTGTGGGAAGAAAAAATTTTTGAAGTATTTTTTTAATGTGAAATTCTAATTATAGAATATATCCATTTTTACATTTGACTGCACTCTCAGAAAGTTTGTGTGATGTGGTCAGCACACAGGAAGGAAGGGATGCTATCCTGAGGGACAGACTTGAGAGGTGGGCCTGTGAGGAACTCATGAAATGTAGCAAGGTCCCGTCCATGGGTGGGGGCAAGCCCCAATATCAACAGTCTGGAGAATGCGTGGATTGAGAGCAGCCCTGCAGAGAAGAACTGGAGGCTTTTGGTGGGTGTGAAATTGGACATAAACCAGCAATCTGCTCCTACAGTAGAAAAATTCAACAAACCACATCCCAGCTGCATCAAAAGACATGAGGTCAAGGGTGGTGATTCTGCTCTGCTTAGTCTCCCCTGGTAAGGCCCCATCTGAGTGCTGCTCTCAGCCCCCCAGTATAAGAAGGTTGTGGACCTGTTGGAGAGCATACAGAGAAGGGACACGAAGACGATCAGAGAGCTGGAGCACCTCTCCCATAAAGACAGGCTCAGAGAGTTGTTTATGTCAGCCTGGAGAAGAGAAGGCTCCAGGGAGACCTTACTGTGGCCTTTCAGTACCTAAAGGGACTACAAGACAGCTGGAAGGAGATTTTTTACCAAGGCCAGAAGTGACAAGAAAATATCACTGAAGGCAATGGTTTTAACTGAAAGAGGGTGGTTTAAACGTGACCTAAAGATTCATGAGGCACTGTGAGGCACTGGGACAGGCTGCCCAGAGAATTTGTGGCTGCCCCATCCCTGGAAGTGTTCAAGGCTAGGTTGGATGGAGCTCTGAACATTCTCATTTAGTGAAAAATGTCCCTTTTCAGGGTGGGAGAAGTTTGGAACTAGATGATCTTGAAATGTCCATTTCAACCCAAAACCACTGTATGAGTCTTCATGAAGATAATAAAATAGTAAATAATAACACATAAAGAACATTCAGATTCAGCCCTAGAATATTGTTAAACACATACATTAGGAATAACAACTTTTTAATCGTCTGTTTTCTGTTATTTGTCTTAATATACATCATAGTTGTTTAAGTAAATGTCTGGAAGGTACTTAAAACACTGTATTATATTAAACCATTAAATTCTTGGCATGTTTAAAAATAAAAATCTCTGATGATAATAAAGAAACTGCTAATTGAAGAAGGTGAACAGGATAACCAAAATAGCAAAAGACAAGATCTTCTTCCAAGCCTAGCAACTTGATGGAAGTCAGATTTAGAAGTCACTGGAGATCAAAGATGTCTCTATTGCAAGATCAAGATTTCCTGGAAAAAGGAACCCACAAAACAAAACTGATTTAATTCATAGGTGTGATTACAAGGGTGATTCATAAATGCAGTTTTATAGAACATAACAGACACTTAGAAAATATTTGGCTTAGTATATGCTAATTAAAAACCAAAAAAAAAAATCAGAAAATTTACAACATTGATAAACACAATGTTATTAAAACATGGATTTTATATATATAAAATTTTTCGTAGAGAACAAGATGGATTGTGTTTATCCAAATTCTATAAAATATTTTCAGCAATTGTTTTAAAATAAATCACTCTCACCTACATTACTAGGTAGCACACAGATCACAGAAATTATTATGATGAGGCCATGCCTCACACACCTATATGCAATCAATTATTATTCACAAGATATCTCAGTTCTCAACCCAAACAAAATCATGAGTGCCATTTATCCATAGTATAAATTCAGCTTCATCTCAAAATGTAGAAAGAGGTTTCTAAAACAGTGGAGATCAAATTTAGGGGAAGAAGAGATGGATTGCACCTCAACACGTAGCACAAGCAGGATCTTAAGGCAGATGTTTACACTTTTTTCCCCTGGATTACCTCTCTAGGCCCCATATCTGTTCTCCAGAAATTTCTCTGCATCATGTAAATTCTTTCTTTTTCTGGAATAAAAAAACAAAAAAAAAGCAACCCTTTAGAAACACAATCCATTTGCTAATCAAATTCCTGAACAATTTTTTTTAAAAGGAATACCAGTTTTGATCCAATTAAGTCTAAAAAAAAGGAGGGATGTAGAGCTGGTGGAAAGAGTTTGTAACTGTTCTGGGAATATTGTCTCTTTAACTATTACTACTCTCCTTTCCTAATGGAAGAAAGAGAGGTTCGAAAGACCAGTCCTATCCAGAAGGCAGTCAGCTTGACTTTTATAGTTTCTTCATGGATTTTATTGTTCTATACATGCAAGAAGCAAGAAGTAGGACTATAATTACAAATCTATATAATCTTAGGATAGTGAATATATTCAGATTTTTGAGAGCAATTGTTTATAAGCTAATCAAAAAGCACGTTTACTTCAAATACAAGGAAACACATGCTTACAAACAGATCTGGCACACACACTGGCATTTTTCCTGGAACACATAGATCTAAAGTATGTGACAAAGATATTTGGCTAATCTGATGTTTGTGCCATTAGAACTGACCCTGAAGCAATACCTAACCATGGCTTAAAGGATGTTTGAAAGCTGTAATATTTGGTAAAAAAAAGTGATTGTTATCTAATTAAACTTACAAAAATAATGGTAACTAAGCCTGACTTGGGGTAAACTACTCATTCTGATTAGTATTGGAAAGGCAGGAAATAAATATTTTCTGCAACGGATAAATTAATTTTTAGAGTTCAGAAGCTGGCTGCTAGGGAAAAGGGTAGAGAGAGTTTAGAAAGGGAAAAAGTGATTCATTCTATAAAGACTATGTTCATGTTGTAGGGAATTGGACCATAATATCTGAATTCCCCTACAATGCAATCATGATCCTTTAGGTTCCTGCTGTGAGTGTTTTGAAATGTTACCCTTGACAATGCTAATAAAAAGGTCAGTTCTATTGCTGCATTGTTGTGCCTCTGTGCACTGCAGGTATTTTCATTGTGAGAGTAAATATCTTGATAGTAATCTTTGCATGGGTTCTGATTCCCTTAACCTTTAATGGAACATGACTGCAGATTGAGAACAATGATTTGCTCTTTACAGATTTTGCTAACTTAATCAAAATAACAGACTGAATCTGGACTGCTGTATGAATAACATTAGGTCCAGGCAAGCAACCATGAAATCACTCCATCCACTAGGACACAAACCACAAAATAATCAGGTTGTAGCATAATGGCAAAATTTAAAGGAGGAAGATCAGATACTGAACAATTATTTCAATGAATTTGCTGATTTATTCCATCTCAGGATACTTACATTAATCAGGGCTAAATCAGACCTTAGTAATATTGACAATCCTCAGCCTTGTCTTTGAATATTATAATGTTAAATGTGATAGAACTGTTTCTTCAACCATCCAACAGTATATTCATAGCTAGACAAGTTTTAGGAACCCATTCTGTCTGTTGGCTATGCTCAGAGATATCTAAGCTTATCTGCCTTTGAAGAAGAAGACCTTTTTGAAAGGAAAAATATTTTGAAGGCTTATTTTCCACAGATCAAATAGGCTTGTTGTTCAGTTGTTGGCAGTGATTAGTAGAGTTCTTTAATTACAAATTAGTAGTTGGGGATTTTGCATTAATTATTCACATTTCACCTACAATTAATATTTTTCTCTTAAAACGTCAATCATGTAAATTAAATCTATGTTTTTGTTAGTAGTAATTAGAACTCCTTCCAAGAAATGTGACTATTGGGGGCTACTGTCCTATGTCTTGGCAATTTAGTTACTAAAATTTGTTTCTTCAATGGTATTAGAGTCTGCTGAACAGAAAAAAAAGGATTCAGATCAGTTCAGTATTTAAGCAAAGCTCTCAAAACCTGTAACCCTGTAAACTTGCAAGCTATGTCCCTGATGAAGACCTTGTATCTTGTCAAGGATCACTGATGAGAGCTGTCTTTCTGATTTGTCTTGTCATGAGGACTGGTACTGTAACCTCAGACTTGTCTTCTTGACATCCAGTATGAATCAATTTGAAACATGAGACACAGTACAGAGAATCTTTTCAACAATCTTCCAGCACAGGTAGATTTGAGAAGCCAACCTGGAGGCGGCACATTTGCAACACATCAAGTTATGGTTCCTCACTCTATACTGTCCTACCTTTTCATAAACAAGAACATTTGTTTGGAAAGCACACATACTATTATTCTTTCCAAATTTAAATGCAATCCACTTTTCCATCTCTAGATAATTATGTCTTCAAGAGAGTTACATACATTAGATACTGCATATGTTAGATTCCTTAAAGTTCAGCTATCTACTTCAGCAAGTAATTAGAGTACTTAATATTATGCAAAATAGAATAAGGAAAACAAACCACAAATGGATTAAAATAGTAAACATCCTGAGTCAACACCAGTCAGAATGTATATACTTATTCATGGTGTCTTTTCTAGCACTGCTAGCACACAGTTAAATTGATCAGGTCAGTAGACTCCTGTAGATCAGAAGTGATTAACCCATCCAATTGCTGCAGATAGCAGTTTTTCAGGAAGGATATAATTTATTATAAAATAGATGGAGCACTCTCTTCCCCACAATATTCTCTACTTTTATCTATTTTTTTGTTCAAGTATGGATGCTACATACTTAGTCTTTTCGAGTCATATTTCTTCTTAAAAATTTAAATAAGTAATGCTTATTTCCATTCTCCACATATAAAGACCATTAACCTAAAATAACAAACAGGAAGATGAGTGCAGTGGATATTTTTCAAAATAACTTAAACTAACAAAAACCATTAAAAATTTATAATGAAATAAATAAAATGCCAAAACCAGGTATCCACCATTTCATGATCTTACTTACTTTGAAGGGATTTTATAAGCATCCTCCTTATTGATTCATTTGTCCACAAGAACAGAGCAATAAAACTACCTAGCTAGTATGAACCTTTTAGCACCACAAAATATAAACTTGTGTATCTCATAAGGACTCAGTCTTGTAAAATGTTGACATTTTCATTTCTGTTTCACCATTTGGGTTGTCTAATCTGAAAGAGGAACAAGTAAAATAGAAAATCCTTGTGAAATGGGATTTCTAGAATGCTGGTGGCCAAGAGAAAAAAATCCTTTATTGAACTCACATTTTACATTATTCTCCAACTGACAGAGTATTATTTTACTCCCATTCAGATATTATAACAAATCAGTAAATCAAATGAAATTAATTAATTTAAGATGCACTCTTCCATTCTAGGCCCTGCAGCTGAAATCAGGACCTTAATATTTGAGGTTCCCAATGCAATGTGAGAATTAGAGAAGCAGGATTGTTACTGGAAGGAGTGTGAGCTTTGTGTTGGATCAAGTGATAGATACATGAGCTTGCAGGCAGGTGCATGGCATTCTATAAATCCAAATAGCTCATATTTAAAGAGAGGCCTGTTTTAGGTTGCCATGCTTAGAATACAGATCTAGCAGGCAAAGTGGGATATTAAAGTTGCACAAAATAGGATCTTTTATATTTAGCGTACATAACAAAATATTATCTATTATATGCATTGGCGATACATGAAATCAAAGGGAAAATGTGAGCCCTAATTACCAATGACATGGGGAAGGGTGAGGTGCTCAATGACTTGTCTGCCTTAGTCTCCACCAACAAGTGCTCCAGCCACACTTCCCAGGTCGCAGAAGGCAAAGGCAGGCGCTGGGAGAGTCAAGAAACACCTGTTGTAGGAGAAGATCAGGTCTGAGAACATCTAAGGAACCTCAAAGTGCACAAGTCCATGACACACGATGAGATGCATCTGCAGGTCTTGAGATAACTGGCAGAGGAAGTGGCCAAGCCACTTTCAATCACATTTGGGAAGTCAGGGCAGTTTAGCAAAGTTCCCACTGACTAGAAAAGGGGAAACACAACCCCCATTTTTGAAAAGGGAAAAAAACCAAAAGACCCAGGGAACTACAGGCCAGTCAGTCCCACCATTGCTCCCAGCAAGGTCACGGAGCAGATCTTCCTGGAAACTATTCAATGGCACATGGAAAATAAGGTGGATTGGCGATAGCCAGCATGACTGCTTTATGGGTATAGTGTGTCTGACAAATCTGCTGTCCTTTTACAATGGGGTTACAGCATTTGTGGATGAGGGAAGAGCAATATATCCTCCAGCCTGACTCAAGCCAACAGCCCACAAAGCCAACCATATTCTGGGCATCAAAAGCAAAATGGCCAGCAGCTCAAGGGCAGGGATTCTCCAAAGCAGAATTGCACTACAGCCCATATAAGAAAAAAAAAGAAAAAAAGAAAAATAATAATAAAAAAAATAAGTTACAGAAATGTAACAAGGTACTCCTTAAAAAGAATTCATGGCAAGCAATGTACTCTTCTTGGCAAGCATTACTGATTGGAATGCCAGGGCTCTAAAAAGCTCTTTATTAAGGTGTAACTAACTGTGAAAGTCAATTTTTGGAACAGCAACTGTAACTGCAACAAGACAATGTTGCTGCTAAAAGAATTGGATGAATGTAAATGCTGTAATAAGAACATGTCTGTGGCCAGGAGCAGACAAAAAGCAATTTAAGAATAAAAACAGTCATACAATATTCAAGGAGGCCAGAGGATTAGCACTGAAAACAAGTAGCATTAATTATGACTTCTAAAGCAGAAAAAATTGCTGATAGACAAAATGTCAATTAATAGTAATTGCTCTGAGCCAGATTTTAAACAACATGAAAATGGTAGTTGTATAAGGTTATACAGTAAGAGATGACACAAAGTTGAGATCAAAGGTTAATTTCACTATTGCCTACAGACTTATACTGAAAAAAATCCAATAATATTAAGGCCAAAAATGGGTGACTTTTGTCAAGATAGATAAAGGGACAAACATTTTCAGAAATAAAAATAGTAGATTATTCATGAAATTGTGGCTACCATCTAAAATCTTCCAGAAGAACAAACAATTGCTTAAAAGCCACTAAAACAAAATACTTGAGAAAATTTGTGCATATAAATGTAAAAAATTAAGAACTTTCCTATAAAACTTCACCTCATTCTAAAATTCAAAGCAAACAAAAACATGAGAAGGTTGAAAACAGCTAAAACAAATCATCTTCTGTGACAGGTGTTGGATAATACTGAAGTGTTGGAAATTTCAGGCAGATTGACTTGAACAGCATTGACCACAAAGGTCATTCAAGGACATTACAGTTTTCCTTCTGCCCATGTTACTTCTGGTGCTCTGGGAAAAAATCAATTTGTACAATTTGTATGTTGTTGTGAAATTAGTTAATAGGATACACAGATTTTTCTCCTTGCATTTTTCTCCTCATTATGTTCACCATGACTTTAACTTTTTCAGCATTGCTAATCCAGAATTTAATATGACGGAATTGATTTCTTAGTTAGCACGAGTTTGTTAAACTAAGGGCAGTCATTATTTCCTTCTCCTGTATCTATTAAAAAGTCAAGCTCTGTTTCTAAATAGAGTGCAAACTACAGAGAAAGCATCAATATCATGCTCAAGCAGTGACAGGTAATGTGGAAAGAGATCCATTCGTTTTGACATCAAGGTTTAAATCTCAACTAGTCTTGGCAGGTTCCTTCTGTAGGCCACTGAAAGAAACAGACACTTCCAGAGGGTGATTGACACCACAGCATAAGTCACTTCTCTCTGGTCTCCAAAGACTACATGAGACATTCTCTGAAAGCATCTATTAGTTTTCACTGACTTCAAAAGCAACTAGGGTGACAAGTACAGACTTAAACATAATCTTTCACATATTTAAGGCTGGCTGAGGTAGATCTCTGCACTGCTAGTGCTAAAGCCCTCTAAATATTATGATTGGAATAGGCTGGATTAATGGGTATTTGAAGCTGTCTCAACACAAATATAGAAATACAGATCAAGTCTAATTGAATAAAACCTTCAGACTACACAGATTTAAAATCTAAATATATTTTCAGCTTATGCCTTTTTCATTCCTTTATTTTGTATTCGATATTGAATATTATCAGTTCTTTCTTCCCATAAAGCCAAGTATAAGCACAGAAGACTACCACGTTTTAACACCTGCTCTTGTGCCACTCTGTTTTCAACTACATTTTAGCCTTATGCCTACTAGAAAGTGTTCAGAAAATGACTACTATTAGTTATGAAAGTTTCATTACTCCTCTCTATTGAGAAGACCCCCGAGCTGTTCACCACTCTTCACAGAAGTAATTGTGAATGCCAGTTTATTTCTATCTTTAGCACACTTTTATAGGGTTCTACAGGGTCTGCAGGCAGAACAAGCTACTATTGGCTAACACACACAGTTTACATTTTTTCTCTTACACACAGGGATATTGTTTTGCTTTACTCTCTCTTCAGCATGAAGGTTTCAAGGACTTTAGCCCTTAATATCACGACTTACTTCAAAGGCTGGTTTGTGCATACAGGCCTTTACTAATATATAAAATATAGCAACACCTCTCTTCTACCCAGGAAAATCTCTGTAACGCATGCACAAATGTTTCATTTGCATATGTTTTCTTACACTGTAATGTAGCATCACTACAATACACCAATTTCCTATGGGAAGAAATAAATCAAATAACTATCCAGTCCTATTTTCAGTATATAGAGCTTTCAGAAAGATTCTTTTTTATTAATCAGTATTCAAATATATTGAGTACTTCAGAAATGAAAAGGAAAAATAATGATTTGTTTATTTACTATATGAAGCTCAAAGGAGAGAAAAAAGAAAGCATTCACTCTTTCCACATCAAATGTAGAGAAACATTTGGACTACTTACCAGTGGTCTTGTTTTCGTCTTTGGGTTTATACAGCACAGTACAGAACTCTATGCAAAATATATCACAAATTGATGACATTTACTTGGAGTGAGTAGTATGGAAAATAACAAAGCATTAATGACCTGCACTGACCTCTTGCTTCTGCATGAGTAAAACAATGGAGAGAGAGAGAACATGATATGAGTTATTGCTATGCAATAAAGAACAACATCTTGTGTCCATGCAAATTCTGATGAGAATACCAAGAATAAAATTTAGAGGGAACCTCACAGTGTTAGCGTTCAGGAACACACATAACCACGAATGGTTATATGAAGGTGCTTTATTTAAAGAGCTCTGGGTGTCAGGGGTACACATACCCAAATCTGACCCAATCTGAGTTTTCGAGTTGAACATATTTTATACTCTATCGTTATGCAACTTACATATTAATTATTAAACTTACATTGTTCTATTGTATGCATTGTTTTTACCCAAGCATGAATTTCTCGTGATCCCCCCTTAGCCCCCTAACATGGTTCCCCATGTTCTCTAAACAATAATTATATCTAACCACATCTAACAATTGTATCATTTATCATATACTGACTACACAGGTGCAGCTTGACCTGGTCTTTAGCAAGCACAAGGCCTAACATTTCCCAGGGTCTGCTTTTCCCAGGGCTTTCCTAAGTCCCCGAATTTTCTAAGATTTTAAGACCTTTTACTATCAACAGTATTAGAAGTCCTGGGGAAAGGCTCTCATCATAGTACACACTGTGATTTTAAATAGATAGACAGCTATAAAAACTGTATGTGTTTTTATTAGAGAAAAAACAATTAGTGGAATTTACTTCACAAATTGAAGTGCATCTTTGCAGTGTTCAGCCACACTCTTTCAGAAATAGGACATTGTTCATGAAACAGCTACCTTTGCATTCTACTGCTTATTTACTAAATATCCCATTAACTCTAGATTATATGTTCATATACACTGTTTTTCATGAAATATCACAATTTTACTTCTGATGCTTTGCTATTGGAGGGCAAAGAAGAACCCCCCACTGCTGCAATCTTATAAGCCAGAAAAAAATGAAAATGCAATAAACAGCTCTAAGTACATTTTTCCCCCTGCATTTCAGCTGTTCCCTCTGACTTGTTCTTTCTCTTTTGCTTTGGAAATGTAAAATAATGTAATTGCATTCATGTCACAGGAGCTGTACCAGAATTGGTGATATATGATGTGTTTTACCAGCTCTGCAATACCAATTTATTAGCAGTCTTTAACTTTACAAATCACCCTGTATTTGAATAGATGATTTAAGAACACTTAGGTTTATTTACTCAACAAATTGCTTGTGGACTTAATAAGGAATTCAAGCAGTTTCTCTGGGGTTTCCTCTTGGGAACTTGTTTTCTCCTATTGTCCCTGAAACAGAGGAAAAGAAAGGTCTCTTGAAGTTCAGCAGTATCAACACATACATACTCAATTCCACAATCTAACTTACCTAATATCATTAGGGAGTGGTGCAGTGGCCCTGACTGTTCCTCCACTGCACACGGAAAGAATGATCACATACGTGTAGGACCAGCACAGCCCTCAGGCCAGTGCTGCTCAGAACTTGGATGCAGGACAAACAGAACCAGCTGGTTTTAACAGAGGAGCCTGTGGCAGCTCCTACTTCATGCCTGCAGTTCCACTCCCTGGCTGGCCTTGCTTTCATCCAACTGCACAGCTGCAAGCCCCACACAAACATCTCTCCTGTCTGAGAGCAGAAATTATGACTGAGCTCCTTCCATGTAAGAAATAAGGAGTAGCTCACAGTGTCCAAAGGGGAGGGTGCGTTCTACAGATGGGGTTTGCACTCTGTGCTGCACAGGGGCTGAAGAGCCATTCAGTGCCACTCCACCTCAAGGGACGTAAAGACTACCTACACTCTTCTCTTCTTGTAGTGCTGACTCGGATAAACACCTTTTTATTGATACCTTACACAGCATCACTGGCTTTCTCATTGGGACTATGGTGGGCTGGCAAGCATCTCCAGGTACAAACCATTCATCTTGACTTGAAGATATACATCCTCATCTCCATATGAGAAACTTACTTTGCTAATGCGAAGTCTAAAATTAATACAGATGCCTCATTTTCTAATAAAATGTCCATTGTAAAATTTCACCTGGAAATAAAAGAAAATTGCATTAAATTGAGGGGATCAAGACCAGAACTCAATACAATTTTTTCTTGTCTGTATTTTAAGAATGAAATAAACAAATGTGTAAGAGTAAGACCCAGAACCAAGACATACCAAGTCCTCCTAAAACTGCAAGTTTAACCCCACATTTATTTAAATCAGTGCACTCAAATACAAGTCTTTGAAGTTTATCTTTACTTTGAATGAAAATATTACAAAAAAAGCATTCAAGTAAAGGACAGCATATAAACTTCCTGATTATTGTCATGTGCAAATCCTTGAGAAGGGAAGGCCTCTAAACCCACATCCATAAATTTGAAAGCTACATACATAAAATCAAAGAATTGCATTTTTCATCTTCAAAGGACCTAATTAGCATAATTAGTCCTAATTAGCATAATTAGTGAATGCAACAATTTATAGGTGGAGAAAACACTTGTCATCCCCCTCCAGTGTGACAGGGAGCAAGGGAGGAGCAAGACCCCATAAACAGTTTCTATTGGCAGCTCTATTTTGTAAGTGTTCAGTGCAATTTTGCTTGTTGAGATCTTTAAAGAACAATAGAACACAGTGAAAGTGGTCTACAGAAATGCTTCTAAATTTATTTTTGTTAGAGGCAGTGTGTCCTTTCAGTAACCTGTGGTCGAGGAATACACAACCTAAAGATATGCTTTGTTACTTCTTTTGCCTGTTTGCATAGTGTGTGGAGTATCCCTTAGCAGAAGAAAAACTTGCCATTAGTTTTACAATTGAAGCAGGGGATATGTTCCTGATGAAAGAAAACTGTTACAAAGCAAAGATCACGAAGGGGAGGGTGGAACAACTGAAATAAGCCTCCTGCTGTCTCCCTTTTCTAACCTGCTAAAGTATACTTCTAGCTGAGGCTGGATGTACTTTAAGTGCAAAGAACCATGCAGAGGAAAGACGAGGAAAGTTCATCTTTTCTGTTAAAAGGAATAATACGATTGTAACTAGCTGCTTATACTGGCTCAGTGCCCAGCATGATTAATGATGCTTTCAAAGTGGTTTTAGAGGACCACTTATACATGCTCTTATGAATTTCAAGTCTGTCAGTTTTTCAGTGCTTGGCCTGTTTATTTGACTGCCCTGTTGCTCAGAGCAAACCATGAGGCTAAGAAAGAAAAATTTGCAATTTATTAGCTTATATACTGTTAGATTGAAAAAGTTCTGCAAAAACTCATAGGGAAAGGGATAATATGAACCTTGGACTGGGAAATTAGTGTCAGTAGTGATAAAATAGGTTTTATTTGGTGTCTGATTAATAGCTATGTTGATCAACACGTTCCTGGTATACACAAAGTCTCTGAGCAAAACTTCCTTCCTCGCTTTCCTCATATACTGGAAGAACTGGAAATTGCAGAAAGGTGGGTCAACCAGGAATTAAGCCAGTGCATGTATTTGTTTCAGTGTGAATTGATACGTGTTTTTTAAAAAACAGACTGTAGTACTTGGTTTAATGTGAATTCTTCCATAACTCATAGAGTGCACAGTATTGACCATGTCTACAATAATTACCATTTGAAATAAGGCAAAAAGATTTGAAATTACTAATTCTGCCCACAAAGAGGAGGCAGATAAAAGCATACTATACATTTTAATTTACATTTTTTAGAAGACAATTTGCTCTGTGTCTCAGAGGACATTAGCGTCAGAAGAACTTTACGCTTCCACATCTATCCAGCTTTGCCCAATATACAGAATCCTGATTAGACCACTACTAGAAGCCCCAGAGGGAAATCCTTTTTGTTTTTTGTAAACTGTTTTAGTTTCAATGTGTTGAAAATGTTCCCAAATATGTCTGAGATGCACAAATTTTATTTTATACTGAGAAGCAAGCTTGTTCTCGGTCTGTATTTCCATGATTCTTGATCACGGTAATAGCAATTTTCCTACCAGTTCTTTTGATTATATAGGAGAGAGAACTGATAAATTCTTATTTCAGACTGGGTTGCAGAGATTATGCTATGCAATAGTATATTTCAAAGAGAAAATGAGGAAATAAAATGAAAATAATAAAATAATTTTAATTGCAGCTCTCCATGAAATTTCCTGAGTTTAATTTGGTAAATTAATTTTCTACCAGGAAAATGAAAACATTTTATTATTATTATTATTAATGGATATAATTCAAGAAATAAAGACACTTCAAATGAAAAGTGAAAATATTATTGTGCTATAACATTCTTAATGGAAACCTCCACTTTTTCTTTTTTCTTAATATTTCAAAATTTTCACTTCTAACAAAAAATTCTAATCTTTATAAGACCCAGGTACATTATTACAGGAAAATAATTACCTGGAAATGTTCAACAAGCTTAGCTATATTAAAAGTACTATTCAGCAGTGACATAGTTTATAGTTTGAACTTGTTCCAATGAGCTCCCTAAACTATCAAAGCAGAGGATATATACGCTGGCAGAAAACATCTATCACTCATTAACAGCTAATTAGCAAATTCTTTCATTTGCTCCAGTTCTACTGGGATTTATCTAGAGAATTTATATTGAAAGAAAATCCTGTATGGCTGATTTGTGTTCTAAAGTTTTGGAATCAATAAGTTGCAGTTTCTGGGGTAAAAAAGGAAAAGAAAAGGAAAAGAAAAAAAATAGATAAGAGAGATACTCTTTTTCAACTGACAGTGAAATATCCACTAATCTACTGCCACCTTTACGTCAGATATTCCAACACTGGAGAAATGAAAACATCAGCTCTAGTCTCTCCATACACTAAAGAAAGGATTGCAAATGGTCAGCATTAATACCAGCATTTTATTAGCAAATTGGTATATAAAAATGAGGTCATAAATTAGGAAAGCAAACAAAATCTTGGCTTCATCACAGAAAAAAAAAAAAAAAGCTTATTTTAAGGAAGAAAAACTCAGTAATAATAATAGACCTGTGGAAAAAATAAGTCAGAGATCTTTCATATGTAAGGTCTTTGCTCAGGCATAAGAATTGAAAGGAAAAGTGCAGAAATATAAAAAAGTAAAACAACACATCAAAGTATTGGTCCCTTGTACTTTCACTGAGAGCACAAGATTAATTTCTCCCTAAAGATCTTTCTGTGGGAAGGAAGTGTTAACTTTCTTTGCAACATGAAGGATCTGGGAAAAAAGGGCACAATTTCTGAAAATGTGAACTTTGTAAGATGAATCCAACAATACATTGTCTAAAAGCAGTAATGCCCATAAATTCACTACTAGCTTCACAACTTATAAATCAAGCTGAAAATTAGATGTCTAGGTCTCCAACTGGCATAAGATAGATGTAATGGAAGAACTATCCTTTGCTTTTAGGCTTCCACTGGAGAATGTATATCCAAGGGAAGAGAACCAATTCCGATAGAAAAAGAAGTAAGCAGTGACAAAGACATTTTATTAGATGTGTCATATAGAGATGAGGCAGGATTCCAATGTATAAAACAAAAATATATAAGTTATATGAAAAAACTAAAGAACATTCAGAAAATAAATCAGCTACCAGGAATAGATGAAATCCATTAAAAGAAAAAAGTGCATTTCCCTTTCCAGAGACAAACATTACTGAAATAATGAGGATTTCCTATCTTTACAATCCTTGTTTTTTAAAGTTCAGACATGCAAAGAAGTTGTTAAAAATACTAACAGATTTTTTTTTTAAAAAAAGGAAAGGGACTTGCTAAATAAGTCCATGTGGCAGACACTAACATGAGATCTTTAACTGAAAGTTAAAAATAAAGAGAGAAAAAGATCACAACAGCTATGGGCTGGAGATTTTCCTGTGCGGCACAAGAGGCTATGGCCATCACAGGGATTTTATGCATCACAGAAAGGCATGTCTTCCCTGTAAAATATCTCCTGATGACATATTGACAGTATTTTAGCAAAATCTATTATTGAAATACAGAAAAGGTTCTAAAGTCAATTGAACAGGGGGAATGGGTATGCAAGCACAGAGTAGTTCCTCTGTTTGCCTGGATTGGCATCCTAGTTAAGGGAGGTTCCAAAACATTCACCATTTCAAGTGAAAACAGAACTCTAACTCAACTTTGAAAAAATAAATTAAAAAAAATTAAAATTATATATATATGAGAAGAGATATGAAAAAACATAATTTTAATGCAGGAAGTAAAGTGGTAAAATCGATTTTCAGCTACACAAAAGATCATTCTTAGTCTTATCATTATTTATGTGATGTATATGCTTCTTTCAATTAAAACAGGCACTATTATCTTCATTAGAAAGGGTATTTCTGAGGATAAAATAGTAGCACTTTCTTAAAACAATACGCATTAAAGAAGAAACATGACATGTCTCTGTATAAACATTTAGAAAGAATTTCAGTATTCCCCTTCATTTAGAGAAGACGCAAGACACACTGGGTTTGTGGAAATGTTTTGGTAGTGGAGGAACTGCAGGGGTGGCATCTGTGAAAAGACATCAGGAGATGCCCAAATATCTGACAGAGCCAGTTCCAGCCAGCACAACATCTTTCCAGTGATGTTGGTGGTACCTCTGTGACAACATGCTTAAGAAAGGGTGAAAACTGCTGTGCAGGAGCTGGGATAACAGGAATGAGATACTGTGAGAGGAACACCCTGCAGGTACCAAGGTCAGTGGAGATGGAAAGGCAGGAGGTGCTGGACCTGAGATTCCCCTGCAGTCCATGGTGCAGCTCATGGTGAGGTAGCTGTGGCCCAGTAGCCCAGGGAAGTCCAAGATGGAGCAGAGATCTACCTGCAGCCCCAGGAAAACCCCACAGCAGAGACCATGGGTGCACCTGAAGAAAGCTGCAGCCTGTGGTGAGAAGCTCACACAGGAGCAGTTTTTCAGGCAGGAGCTGTGGCTCATGGTGGACCCATATTGAAGCAGTCCACTTGTAAAGAACTGAACCCCAGAGAGAGGACTCATGATGGAGCAGCTCTTGCAGAACTCCAGTCTATGTGCAGTACCCCAGGCTGAAGAAACTCATGAAGGACTGCATCCTATGGGACTGACCCAGTGCTGCAGCAGAGGAAGACTGTGAGGAGGAATGAGCAGCAGCAGCAATGAAGCATTAGGAACTGGACACAACCCCATTTCCCATCTCCCATCCTGCTCAGAGGGGAGGCGGTGGAAAAATTGCGAGTAAAGTTGAAGCCTGGGAGAAGGGAAGGATGAGGGGAAGGTGTTCTTAGCTTTGTCTTTTATCCCCACTATCCTACCTAAATTTTAACTGGCAATGATTAAAGATGAACAAAAGATATCCTGGCATCTACTGTAATATTACTGCAAATATCACAATATCAGATGTTTTCTGAATCTCAGACATCAGGCCAAGAGCTATATTCCTTATTCAGAATGGCTATGAGGTTTTGTTGGGGTTTTTTTCTAATTATTGTTTACAAGACAGCAGAATTCACTATCATCCTGTCAAAATGCCAGATATTACCTATCATAAGTTTGCCAGTTCTAATTTTCTTATCAGAAGAAAAACAACCATTATGAGGTATAGGGTAGACTGAGGGCTGGTATAAAAATACTAAAAGGAGAAAAAAAATATCAAAAACAACCTTAAGGCATTTAAAAACTGTTCCTGTCACATAAATTTGACATGTGCCTTTGCATCTTTCTTCCCTGCAGGTTGTTCTGTTTCAGCTATGGAGAGAGATTTAATTTTCCTCCTTGCTTGCTTTATAAAAATAATTATTTTTGTTTTATTTTTCTAACATGAAGTAGCATATTGTAACAAACAAGATAACAAATGGCATTGTGTAACAGTGACAAGACAACCATATTTTTAACAAAGATTTCGAAATTTAGGAAAAGGCAAGGCAAGTACTTTGGACAGGAAACTCCTGCTAGTTTCACAAAAGCCCTAGTACCTCAGTGGGTCTGGCTTGCTTAATGAGTATAACTTAGACAGCACTCTTTGCTCAGTTGTGCTGTTATTTTTCAATTAAACTCTGGCACTTTATTGTGACTTTTTGCGTGAAATAAATTGAAATTTTCAGATGGATTATCAACATATGTTGCGCAATTGCAGTTAAACTAACAAAGTGTAGTACACTACAATTTTAACTTCATTTAATTAAAATGCCTTTATTACTAATCCATGTCCATCTGGACAAAAAAAAAATATGTTTCTGACCCTGATAAGAGTCAGAAGCCAAGATGTAAAACTCTGTGAGTCAGTTAATTTTTTGAACAGAGAAAACATGCATGTAATACATACAGAATTTCTAAAATATTTCATATTAATCATAAATAATTAATAGCTCTAAATTACAACTCTATTTTTATGTACCTACATGCCAAAATCTTGGTTGCTATTTTCCCCATTAAAAAAATATATTTACTCTTCAGAAAAAGGAAAAAACCTAGGTTTCAAGCAAGTATACAGTAGTCCAGGACTTGCATCTGAAGATATTTAAGTTATTTCATCTTAAAGAAAAACAATACAAATAAAAACAGTATTTCTTGTAGAATCTTGTTAAAGAGTTCAATCACATTCCACACACCAACTTATACAAAACACAAAGATTTTGATTAGTACATTGAGGAAATACAAAGCAGTAATGTGTGGAGGTTTGTGTCCTATACGGACAGCACTGGGCAAGGTTATCACAAAACATGTTAGTGACAAGCTGATATTATCAGACTACCAGTTCAATAACATCATGAGGATTTACATTCAATCAAAATACTTTACAGCTGTCATTGCAAAGATAAACCCCAAGTAGGACAACTCCTAGTTTACCTTTTACTAAGAAGGATACCATCCCTATAGGTATATCCCAGAGCCACAATCAAGTGACCTGATCACATTACTATCTTTTACTCTCTGTGGCTGTTTATCCATCAGACTATGTTCAACAAGAGAAAACAATTGAGATCTTCCCCTCCTACTTACGCATTATCATCACACTGGGTAGGGGAAAGAAGCTCACAATCAGTGAACACTAGTGATGGAACTCTTTACTCTCCCTTAGCTCCAATTTTATGTAATAAATGTGGCTTCTCTTGGCTCCACAATTTTAGAATACCAATATGTTAGATTTTATCTTTTTTCCCCCAAACACCTATTAGTTTCAGTAACTAATTCTGGTTGTGCCCAGAATTGGAGAAAAAAAGAGATGATGGCAACGAAAAGTGGTTTAATCGAGTACAAGACTATCTTTTCTTTAGAAACATATCTAACTAGAGTAATTAATTTTAAGTCTAACTAGAAGTAGTTAATTTTTTCCCTTTTAAATTGTTCCATATTATACAGTCTTAAGCTTTAAATAACTTTAGCAAGACATTCCTTCAAAATTTAGATGCTCTGCTGAATGATGTAAGTCGTATGAGTCCAGTTTTCCCAACCTTAAATGCTCTTGCTTCCCTGGCTGCTGCCAGTGCCCAGCAGAGGGCATTTTAGGACTGAGCTATGTGAATACAAATGAAGAGACCGAAATTTCTATCCCAGCAGTTTGCTCACATTGCAGAAGCACAAGTTTGAGAAGATTAATAAATATTTGAGTGTAAACTGCAGTGTTTTCCACACAAATATCAGATCACTAATATTTAAATAAGCTGCAACATGTGGCATTTATTTTATTAAGAGCTATGTTTTCAAACTTGCACTTGTTTATATTGCATACACTGAAGTACTGTAAAACTGACATTTAGACAGTTAAACGTACGGGCACATTAAAACTTTATGTAAAATACATTTACAAAGCAGGGAGAACAAGCTGCACAGAAGCCAGTGGTTGAAAAATTTCATTTTAGAGAGCAAATTTCTTATTGCAGAAATATTATTTAATTACATGTTTAATTACCTTATATAAATAAACTCACCATTTAAGTACCAGGTTAAAACTATCTTTATGTATTGGCTGATTAAAGCCACATCGTAAGTTTATAACACACTTCTTCAATAAAACTTCTTGACTTTCAGATGTAGTCCTTTGAAATCACCTGAAAATCTGAATTGAATATTATAATGTTTAATCGCCAAGCTCCTACAAGTTAGCACAAACTGGAACAAGTGCTAAAAGTACAGCCTGACTGGATGGTTTCAAAAGATGCACGCTCAAATCTGTTTGCCTAAGTACATGCTCAGTTCCACCAGCTGGGCTTTTCAGGCATGGATATTCAGTTGCATGCCTCAATTTCAACTGAGAGCTCTCTTCATGGTGCCCATGCAACTTCATACAACCTGGCTGCAGTCTCAGGCTACAGCCTCAGCAGAGTCAGCCACAGCCGTGCCCTAATTAACATCTTCCTAAGGTTACAGAGTTTCAGTTTGTAAGGCCAAATGACAGAGGTGCCACTGCAATTTTCACAAGCTCAGGCTGATGGAGGGACATAGTACTAATGTGACACACATGCTCTCAGCGTCCACAAATGTTGTCTACTAGGCTATTGGACAAGGTTTGGGCATGGAAGAGGGGATCCATTGCATCTTTTTAGCCTTCTTAAAATGTGTAAATTATGATACGAACTACATCTCTGAGACTGACACCTCCTCCTGCATGTCAACGCTCCCTGTCAGAAGCACGTATTCAGGATCATTCACAGTTTAATCTCTGGTACTTATTAAAAACAAATTCTCACACACAAAATATTACTTTGGGGAAGAACAGAATTCAGATTGCAAACCTTTGTAGTTACAATAAAACTGCTGGATTTCCCCCCCACACACTCCCCATCTATTGTTTGGAAACGACAAAATATTTCAAGTTTCAATCATAGCAGTAAGTTAAACAATTATTTCATATCAGATGTGCAGTGCTGATATTAAAAGGGTAAAAGACTCTGGAACCATAAGAACTATGTGCTGGCTACAATCCTTGGTTGCACTGTTGACTGGCAATTATTTGGGGGGCTGAAAGAAGCTATACAAAACAAGAAAAGTTTATGACCTTGATGAGGTTTTTTACAGAAAAGTGCAGGTTTCCCATCTACATATTTCCAAACAGTTTACCACCAAGAACCTGAAAAACCTGCTCTCATGTAAATCTGTCATAAAATAATACCACTTTTGGCAAGGCACACTCCTGGGGGAAATTCCCAGTCAAATGAGCAGAGTGATAATGATCTAATGAAAAGAAAATTACAATAATGACAGAAAAAAAAAAAATAAAAAAATGTCTTCTCAAAGGCATACATGTCTAACTTCAGGGGAGAGGTTAAAAAAAGGGGTGGAATATCCCACAAACACACCAAAAAATTCCATCAGGCTTTTCTCCCACTGTGACCTGATTAAATGAGGAATCTGCTTAGGGTCACCTCCAAACTCCACATAAATATTTGCCAACATTTTCAAAGCTATGCTTACACCATACCCTAAAGAGCCCAGGAGCTCTTAGTCATTTCAAGTGATAAAATTCAAAGCACTGGAAATAATACTGGCTTTCTGAAGTTAAACCCTAGAAAAGTGGTTGTGGATGGTAAAAGATCTCCCAGGTGTAAGCTCAGCTCATATCCTATGCAGCTCAATTCCTGCCTGCCAGTGAGTACGTTCTCAATCTTCTGCCCAGACTTGGCTGTTCTTCCTTCAGCTCTGCCTGGTGTTGATGTCAGGGGGTGATCACCACTGTGGCCAGCCCGCTCTAGCAAGGAGCAGCAGGAAGATGCTGTCCCATGAGGGAGGGTGAGCAAGAGCCAAACACTACTGCAGTAGAGACAGTGTCCTCGTCAAGCAGGGCATAGTCCTGCAGTGCCTACATATCAGCCCCACACTCAGCATGACCCATCCAGAGAGCCAGAAGGAGCAGGGTGGAGACAAACCTAAGAGGTAGGACTGAAGTCTATCCAGAAAGCAGCACAATCAAATGAAGACAGTCGACATTAAGCATAGGTTTGAATCCACCAGGAGACAAGATCACAACCTACAACACAGCTCACAGGAGAACAGGTTTCCCAGGCATGAGCTTAAGATCATCCCTGGCCAGTGGGCTGCAGCTGTGGGTGAAGGTCCCAGGTGGGGCTGTCCAGGACAGCTAAACTATATTACAGCTCTCAAGGAACTGCCATTTGTATCATGGAAAAATAAAGTACTAAGGAACATGACAGGAACAACTATGACCAGGAACATTTGAAGACATAATGACCGGTTACTTGAGTCCAGTCTCTTCAGTGTATGCATCAAATACATTTCTGATTTACAAATTAAAATATAAAAAATATAAAAATAAAAGAACTAAATTGCTGAGCTTATCCAAGTAACTAAAAAACAGTAGCTAATATTGATACCTTGACTTCCTCCCACTCAGGCTTTAGGCAATAGGGGAATAACGGCAATATGCACTGATTTATATCCTCTTATCTGCTGACAGATCTTGCCAACTGGAATTGTGCACTAGTGTCTCACGTCAGTAGTTAGAAAACATGATGAGGCATTTAGAGCTGACCTTTATCCCATGCTTAGTAAAAGAATAACAGATGCCTGCTTTGTTAAACCTGAGGAATACGAGATTGAGAGGATCTCAGTAACTGCCATAAAGTCAGGAGTTCAAAACAATGCAGGCAGAGGACTTAATGGCATAAAGCTCTTCTGGAAAAGTGAATGTGTGTGTCTGCCTGTGTGTGTTGAGGGGAAGAGAAGTATTTCTAAACTGAGAGGGAACAGTAACATTTTTGAGGAAGACAGGGTAAAGATAGAAGAACAGAGGGTTTTCAAAATCATATCCAGGCTAATGAACTTGAATTTCACTGCTTAATTTTCAGCCAGAAAACTTCAGGAAGGAGACTGGGATCCATGCATCACCAAGAAAAAAGATCAGCCAAAACAATTTCTATGGGAATGAAAAAGGATTAAAAGGTCTGTCATGGGCACAACTTAAAGGAACTTCTTGAAATGGTGACAACTATTCTAAATTGGTTGTCTAATTCTCTCCAGGTAATGTATAGAGCATGTTTTTGAAGGGCATTCACAGTAATCTGTATCCTGGCTATAGCAGGCTAAGACAGGAATGCATACAAAATTTAATCAAAGTCCCTTTTTCTTACTTCTTTTTCTCCAGCATTTTTCCATAGAGAGGGAGGAGGACTGAAACATGAGAGTAAAGCAAGTAGGCACTTTGTGTCACCCCATGATAGTGTCCTTGATGGAGATTGCCACCTACCCAATTGCTGAGTCTTTAATTACTGCACAGGCATCCAAAGGGTTGCAATTTGTTTTTCAGGCTGTGGGGCAGAAGGATGCTGAGGTCATCAAGTCCTACCAAACTCACCTGATGCATTTCAGGATAGATTTGCCACTATTGCTAGTGTAAATGCTTTGCTACCAGGATGCACCAGTTCTGCCAGCCAGCACCTGCCTTCCTTGGAAATTTGGATCCTCACAAGGCTCTAGTCCTAGACAGAGATTTTATCAAACCACTGTGTGCCAAAGTACAGGGCCAGTACAGATATCTACCCACAGTGCATGTTCTCAGGGAAATCAGACCATCATTTCCTGTGAGAAATCCAGCGCAGCTTCCAAATGATACCACTTTCTTTACCTACATCTGGATGGAAAAATTGAGTTACTGCCCTTTAGATCACATCTGCATTTTGTTCCAAAAGTCTCACAGCTCACAGCTCTAATAACATACCAGGTCTCTTCAGAGACTACCTACTGTTAGTCAGAGTCATCCTTCCTGGCTTTGTAATTACAGACTGTGGCAGGACTTGGACTTCATAGCAGCCTTCAGAGTGCTTTGGTGTGAGAGCAGAGGTACATCATCCCATCAGCTCAAAGGTCAGGGGATGTGAGGAAGTTGTACACCAAGCTCTTGCTTTGACTATATATAAGAAAGAGGGAAAGCAGCCATTGTAGCAAAAATAATTGGAGCTGGAGGTAATAGATTCAGCAAGGCACACAGCTGCCTGACCCTGCAGGGAATGTTGGGAGATGGGGGATGAACTCTGGACTTTGGAGGGCTGTCAGGGCGCTTTAGTACAGTTGTGCATTGAACTCTATTGGAAACTGAACTGCAGAAGATACTTAATTGTTGTGTAAAATGCATCTAATAAAACACAATACAAGGGGAAAGCTTAAAATTATCCATGATGCCAATAATAAAGTGCAAAATTTGTGTACCGTGAGAGGGTGCATTCAGATAAATCAATGAGATTTTATTTCTAAGGAATAAATGATAAATGTTGCTTACCACAAGGTTCTAAATTCTAACACTTTCAGAGAATGAAGTCACCGCCTATTTCATGAGGAAATTCAAACCATATTATTTTGATCTACAAACACTTTGTCTACCATAACACAGCAAAAAAGTTGTAAAGCAAGAGGAACATCCACTCCTTGTTTGTTGTGGGGAACTAAAAAGTCTTGCATTTCTTAAATGAATCAGACTTCTTGGCAGCCTCCTATGTGAGTGGTGAGGCCCAAGACTGTTTACCTCATAAGATAGCAAGCAGATAACACTGTCTATTTGATGATCAAAGATATAAAATTTCCAGCATGAGGTGGGAAGAAGGGAGAGTCAAAAGCAGCCAGCCTCAGTTTAAAGAAAATATCAAGCAAATAACCTATGCAAACTCTGAATACAGAGGTTCAAGGACTGAGAGTGTCACCAAACTGGCAGTGGTACTTCAGGTCTGCACAAATGCAGAGAAAAAAGGAAGGAATCTGTTTCTCTATATAGTGTAGGAATACTTTATATTAAATATAGCATTGAGATACCAAAGAAAACAGAAACTGTTAAGCCTGTAAACCAAGAGCAGCAAAATCATGCCAGCACAGCAACGATTTCATATACAATTACTGTAGCATATTACAGGTTTGGTAGCTGAATCAGCAGAGCCTTCAGAATGGAAACCCATGAAATGTAAATCTGTGTAAGGCTTATTTGCTATCTCACTCCCCTATTTTCTGGAAATACAAAAATGTTAGTGAAGACATCTGAAAGAGATGTTCCTAGACACAGGATTTGATTCACCATGAGCTTTGATTTTATGGTTCTAAGTTTTCAGTTTTCCATGGTAAATATCAGAAGAACCATACAGTAAGAAAACTTCTTTCTTTGTTGTGGTGGCCTATTTTTCCTAAATCATCTGACATTTTTCAGAAAATAAGAAAATTAGAAATTTTTCAGAAAATGAGAAAAACATCAGAAAAATATTTTTCTGATAGATGGTATCAACTTCCATGGAAAAATCATGTTGTTCACATCCCAAGAAGATATGACTTTATTAAGATAATGACTAATGATTAAGATATGACCGTATGACTATATTAATGTAGCTTTTGTAATATTCCAAAACCATTTACAAATGTCCATTAAAAAAATCTATCAAATACTGTAATTTCTTATTGTAAAGACCAGACTATGCTTACCAGCACACAGAGAATTTTATTCTCAATATAAACTATTATTTGTTCATAGACTTTCTTTGAATAAGCCAAAGAATACATGTTCAAACTAATTAATATGAAATTGCTTGGGGTTCAATATAAAAAGAAATCAATCAGAATGCATCAGAAACAGAATCTGAAGATTTATTACTGAAATAAAGTACACAAAGCAAACAAAAACCTCTACAACAAAACACCAGAAATATAAGAAACAAACATTAATTTAGGTTTAGCTAAGCAGCTTCAGATGTTATGGTTTTGTGTTCATTCCAATAGAAATAACATATCATTGCAGCTGATATGTGTAAGGCTCAAATGAACAAGGTTCCTTAAGACAGCAGAAGTCATGTTCCTCGTTCATCTTGGCCAAGGGTCATCTTTTATATTTCCTTGTGTCAAAAAATGTCCTTCCACGTTGTATGAACTGCTGTCTGTATTCACCTGCTACATTTTTCTGTTGGCAATTAGTGGTTTGATACATGCTGATCAAACTGGTTCACTTGTAGGACTATCTCATTTGATTTAATGAAACAGAAAATGCCAACTGCAGTAAGAAAGGGTTTTACCTGAAACACTGAATCTAATTTAACAGAATTGTTTGCCTCCTGAATTTCATAGATAACTGTCAAAATAGCAATGGCACTTCAGCTAGTTCCAGGCATGACGGTTCTTTTTAGTTGTGCCTGATTTTTATGACAAAAGAAGAAGCAAACTTCCCAGAGTTTTAAAAGCACATGGCTCTTCAAAAGCAGCCTCCAGGTTTTACTAAACTAATATTTTTCACTTAATATAAGCCTAAACTACCTTTACTTGTGGCTTTACTACAAGGATATATGTAATCTATCCTTGGTGTATATTAATAATATTTTCCATATTGTTTTTTTGTTTGTTTGCTTGTGGATTTGTTTGTTATTTTGCTGGGCTTTTTTACATAGCAAAAGGCAATATAGAATCTGACATAAATCACATGGGTTTAGGATGCATTATATGATTTACGAACAATAAAACCATAAAGACATTTAAAGTAAGCTATTTTAAAACTGCCTAAAAGTGAGAGGAAATTATTTCACTCACTGCAAAGACAACACTTCCCAAGGAAAGTGGTGGAATCACCATCCCTACAGTTGCTCACAAGGTACATGGATTTGGCATTTGGGGATATAGTCTAGTGGTCATCACTGTGGTGCCAGGTAAATGATTGGACTCAGTGATCTCAGACGTTTTTGTTCAACTTTATTGAGTCTATGATTTGACCACAAAAGAAGAGCTCACTACCATAGCCTACTTTCCATAAGTTGCAAGTGGCAGGATAAAAATTGAGATACATATAGAAGGGAGTTTAGGAAACCTGAACCAAAAGCTTAAATGTTTCCGAATGCAAGAAGCACACACATTTTACTAGTGAAGCTCCCTACAGTCCTAAACTACATGACACTAAACCCAATATTCTGATGCACAAATCCAGTAACATGATCTGCAAGTCTTTTGCCTAAATAACCAGTAAAGTTTCTTTCAATTAAATTTTCCACATCTCTCTGGATTGGTTTCTACACAGATCCAGATTAATGGTCAGCATGGTGTTGTGGTTTAACCCTGGTTAACTGTGGTTCTTCCCTTGCCATTGTGAAAAATAATTCTATCCCATCCAAAACAAGCGCACATGGCAGTACAGGCCTGTAGCTGCTTTTGTGCTAACCCTCGTGGAAGAATCAGCCACATGCTTTCCAGCAACAGAGGTTGATGGTTCCATTAAGCTGGTGCAATAGGGTAGCACCACTTCATTTAATTTATGGCATTTCCTGGCACTGTTAACATTTTTGCAGGGTTACTTCTGCTCTGGTATGTCTGATGCCCTGAGGTCAGACAAAGGTATGGGCAAAGGAAAGGGCAGAATCATGCAGCTGTGAGCAGGGAAGGGCACTGAACCACTCACTGAAGTGCATTTCAGCTTAGAAACTATAGATTTGTGTATTGCACTCTGGAGTTGTGTGACAGCTACAGACCAAAACAAGTGCTGTACCAGCACGCTAAAACAAATACCTTCATTAATGAAAATAAACTATAGTTTGGGTTTATTTATTTTTTTTTTCATTTCTAAGGCAATGTCAATCCAGACTGAGTATTTTCTGAAAAATAAAGGTATCCAGGCTTTTAAGCCCTTCTCAACTTAAAAGAGCCTTAAACTTTTAACCTCCTCTCTCCCTAATGCAATTCCCACATCTTCCTGAACCTGTGTTATGACCCCACAGCACACACACTCAGCTGCCGACATCCCGCACAAGGAGACTTGAGTTTGACCTATGCTCCATTGTGTTCTGTATGTTGCCTTCAGGGCCACTGCAGCTTTTTTTTTGTTGTTTGCTTTTAATATGTGATGCATGAAGCAGTCTGAAGAACAGCCTGTAAACTTCATATAGAAGAACTACTTAAATTGCTCTGTTGTTCACTTTAACCCAGGAATGTGTGAGGAGATTTTTTCAGTATGTAGATTTTAGAAAAATTATTTAGGGACATTTGTGCCCATCTACTCTTCAGAATTTTTATAGAAAATGCTACACAAGTAGGTATTTTTACATTTTAAATGCTAATTGCAGTTGGAATACGAGCAAAATTTATCCTTCATGGGATGAACACTAGCATGATCAAAGCAGCTCCAGGAGTTGTTTTGTAAATATATGATAAAGGAGATGAGCTAGATCCAAGATTGTTGCTTTTATTGTTGTAGTTTTTACAACCAGTCTCTTGTAACAGACATCCCACGCATATTTTGCAACAAGGAGACAACCCTTGACTGAAACAGTTTACAGCAATTGTTAAATTGGAGAAATGAGAATAAAAAGATTACAGGCAAGTGATATAAAGACATTCGGAAACAGAAGTCTATGTTGTTTACTCCATAGTAAAAGTAGATACCATCATTCCAAATGTTCTAAATGTAAATTAAGCCACTCTTGTAGCCCAAATCCACCCGGAATAAGAATACCTACCAAAGTTAAAGACCCAGCTGTGAAATTAAGTTAATAGTAGAGAAGAAGTAGGATATGAAAAGAAAGGTAATAGCTTGAAAGCAAGTGTGCAAAGATACTGCTGATTCAGCATTCTTCTCCTGTCACACTTAAGGCCTCCTATCCGTAGTGAATCCTAACAAAATCCATGACATGACAGAGATCATCTCAGGCAAGGATGTATAAGTATAATAAAAAATGGATAAATACAATAAAAACAGCTGTTAATGGGAGAGGAGGAAAATTTTCCATCAGGAAGTAACCTACCTTTTCTTTTTAACGACTTTCTTGTTTAATAAGTAGACGATGTGACCTACATCTGCTTACAAAGTTCCCAGTCAACATTTTCTGTTCCACATCACATAGCACCAGAGACCAGATTCAGGGCACCACTGTAAGAACCCCAGACAGGCCTTCTCTTTAGATTAAGTGAGGAAGACAGCCTTTGGCCAAAAGCACTGCAGATTGGCACGTTTCCTCTTGATCTTTGGATGAGAAATACTGTTCCTTTGGCGTATGTCCATCTCTGGCTCTGTTTAGACTCTGTTTTGTCTCTCTGCCTCAGCCATCTGAAGCCATAAGGGGAGCCTTGCCTTTGAAAATACCTAAATTATATGGTTGGAAGATTCTGCTATTCCCTGGAGGATGTTGTTTCATTATGGGCACTACTGTTTCACTTAGCCCACAAACTGGTTTTTCATGTTTCTGTTATCACAATACTGTTTGATTATAGTTCTTTTAATTGGCTTCGAGCAATCATTTTTTTTTTATAAAATAGAACCTCTTCTCCATTAAAAGGGGATTACATCAGTTTATTTAAGCAGATGAGTGAGAATTGTACAATTTATCTGTAATACTAATCTCTTGACACAGAATTATGTTCACACAATCACTCTCTTTATTGAAATGCCCATCAGAGCAAGAGAAAATCAGGATCATAAAGCTGGGACTCTAATTCTGAGCTCAAAAGACAAGAATTATTTTCATGCTCTGTCACAGGCTTCCATTGAGACCATGAACAAGTCATTTATGTCATCAGCCTCAGGTTTCTCTCAGAATGGTACCCTACTTCCTCATGGCACTGATAAAGCAAAGTGGTGTCTCGGTAGCCTGACTGCCTATGACAGTCACTCTGCTTTTTTTCTAATATTCCGCATGATAGATATTATAAAGGCACAGCAGTCCAAACAGTCTTTCAAAACAGAAACTCTAAAATTGTACAATCTTCATAAAAGACATCCGAACTTATTACACAGTAGCTGCATGAAATTTCCAGACATAATTCTAGGATAAAAGAACCAATAAAAATATTTGTATTGTGAAAGTCAAAGACACACTGTTCAGCGTAAAAATTTAAATTATTAAAATTATTTAAAATCTCTACTGCTAGATACATGCACAAAGAGGACACTTACATATATGATTGTAGCTTTAAAATTTCACAATCTTTAAAATATATCTATCTATATTGTTATTGCTTCAAAATATTTTCTTGAAAAGACAGACTAAGTCTCCATTGTGAAATTCTTTGGCTGCATGAAGTCCTACCACTCTTCTCATGAACTGTGAACACAATTCTAAGCTCAGCAGGATTTCTTCTAAATCTGGGACTCCTCTTCCTTTGCATCAGATTGAGATGTAGAAATTACGAAAAACTCAACAGCATTTTTCTCCAAGCACAAAGTGAGACCTCACTTTGAAGTGGTAAGGGTGTAGGAAGTGGAAACATACTTGTTTGTTCTAAAGACAGATGGGTAAGTGCTCATTTTGAGAAATCAGTGAAAAGCTCCCTTCTGCCACAGCAAGGAACCACCCACCCGTACAGAGTTGCAAGAAAATTCTTTATCTACAGCAATTTAAATACTGGGATGAAAGCGTTTGAGGTATTGGCTCAACAGAAACTTAAATGCTTGAAGGAAATATTGGACCAATATTAATATATGCGGGAAAATCCCCACTTTTTATTTCAGTAAACCAGTGACATGAGAAAAAAATGATAAATTAAAGCATCTTTGGACAAGGACAGGTTATTCAATGAGTATTTGGGGTTAGAATGACAAAACAAAAGTAAGACATGTCTAATAAAGCTAAATTCTTTAGACTGAAAGCCCACTGAAAACAGTCAGAACTTCTCTTGATTTCAGTGAACTTTCAATAAGCCTAATTAAGCTCAGTCTTTGAAAAGAGATTAAAATGTGAATGGGCAAGACTTCAGAGCCTCACAAGACAAATGTTGGGATTTCAATCATGATTTCAGTTTTCAGTGAATCTTGTTAATTCTCCGTGTGTGGGAGCTATCAGTAGGAGAAAAAATAGGGCATTTCAGAGAGATGATCCAGATCAGATGATTGAGAGAGATGTCATAACCTGAAAATCAGGACATAAACAGAACATTGAGAAATGTTCTATTTTACAGGAAATTAGTATTACTTAGAGTCAAGGATGAACTAGAAAATTTTCTATGAAAAAAAATGCATTTCTGTTATGATTTATAGCTTTTATGAATAAATGGGACTATTTCAAAATTCAAATACCCTTATCACCAGCCATTTTTCCTATTATAACCCAAATCTCTCATGCTGTGATTTGAACAAAATACCTTTTGTCTGAGCATGCAAACCAAATGCCCCCTTCCCTTTGAAGGAGTCTTGTATCACTTAGTATACTCTTAGTATTCTCTCTGCATAAAACACACATTACATTCTTTCAGCATTTCCTGTTGTTTCCTAGACCTCTGATCACTATCACGGCTCCCTGCTTATCCCTCTCCACCTAGACCCCATCCTTGAACTACCATAACAAAGAAGAGGACAAAGTTGTCCAGCCCAGAGCTTATTTCATAATGAGGTTGATAGAAAATATGCCTTTTTGCAATAATATAACCCTGTTAATTCAATTTCAGCTTGTTCATCTGCTATAACCTCAACATATGTAAAACATATAAAACTTCTATTGAAACATTTGCTCAAGGCATCATAAGGAGCAACTGTTATTTAAACTGTTTATTTAGAGAGAAGTCTCTTCTTTCATACCAGCATTTCTTTTAGGTATGGTTCTGACTCTTGGGAAAGCATAAACAATTATCTCTAAGGGATTATTATTACTAAAGTACAAATGTTATTACCCTACTGAAACAAAGATTGCAAAAGTAGTTGGATAGGGCAAGAGTTTTCAGAAAAGCAGATTTCACAAAACAGGGAGATGGTAAATAGACATTTTCTGAAAGAACTTGAAGGAGTACCGGTAGGACTACAGAAAGGTTATTCTGTAAGCCAAACTATTAAACAGGAAAAGCCACACAGTAGGAGAAGCAGACACAATTACGTCTGTACTGATAACTCTTCAGTAACTTGGACCAGTGAAGAATGAATCATACAAAAACTGAAAGCAAGGCTGAACGTAAGAAACCAAGGACCCACCAATAAAAGCAAAAATGTGAGCAGATGTAATGTGTAAAGAGTTAGGCAAAAAAAGTTTTAGCAGTAAGAAATAACTGGAAGACAAAGGGAATAGTGAGCATATTTTTGAGAAACAAAAGATGCTGAGGAAGTGAAAATACCTAGTAATGCCCTGTCCTGCTGAGATGTCCCAAAGAAATCTAAGTTCAAATTTTCATTTATCAGAACTAGTCATGATGAAACAGAAAATACTGTTGATGAAAGGAACAGAATTAAAAATAATTTTGACAAATCAGTAAGACAACTAGCTTTATCTTACTGGGTTTGGAACAAAGAATAAAGCAATGTGTAATGTTGTAAAGAGAAAATAAAATTCAAAATACAGAATGAGAAATATTTAGCTAGATGGTGGGGACAGAATTGTCCTAGGGTTACAATGATTTATACAGTGATGTCCTACTAAAGAGACATCTCCTAATATAATGCAAAAAATGAGAATGATAACTAATCCTACAAATTCACCTGTTGTGAGTCCTCATGGAGAATTCTGTGCTTGATTTAGGAACTTCATGTCTAGCAAGAAACCGGACAGAATTCTGATTTTTTTTTTTTTTTTTTTTTTGAAGAGGAAGTTTTTAAGAAGCGGATGAGTTTAAGCAAGATGAAGCAAACATGGAAAAATGTCAGAAGATAAACATTGTTCTTCCATGTACAAGGGAGAACAGAAAGAAGAAATACTTTTGACAGCAATGGTTAGAGCTGGAGAAGCTTTTCAGCAGGGTGGTGAAACAACAGAGAATACTGTTTGAACAAACTAAGAAAATATCA
The DNA here is from genome assembly GCF_030490865.1 of Poecile atricapillus. Classification (NCBI taxonomy): domain Eukaryota; kingdom Metazoa; phylum Chordata; class Aves; order Passeriformes; family Paridae; genus Poecile; species Poecile atricapillus. The sequence continues at coordinate 76,554,045 of NC_081249.1, read as the reverse complement.
TATTGAGAACAAGAGGCAATGAAGTTCTTTCTCAGGGATGATTTAGGAGAAGAAATTCATACTATATGTCTCCTTTGAACCTCTCTTAAATTTCTGTATTTTCAGAAATGGAGGGAAGAGCGGGGAGAGGCATTACAATAAACGTATTACACAGTACTCTTCTTCCAATATAAGGAGGAGAGAGCTACAAAATGTATAATTTTTGGCAAAGTCTAATTTAATTTTAGAATTCCAGATTAGGAGCATCTGCATTCTAAGGAATCTGTCTTCAGCCAGTATCATTTGCATAATTATAGTGCTAGACAAGGACCACACAGAAGCAAATCTATATTGAATAGCAAAACAGACAAACAGCAATTTGAATCACAGCTTGATTTCCCAAGGCTCTCAGAAACATCAGATAGATATTTTGGCCACGTGTAAAATAGACTGAGGGCAATCTCTTCCTCTTCTCCCAAATATGGGTTCATCATTAGGCAATACTCACTTTTTTAAGTTACCAAAACAAAGAATGAAATCTGAATTGGTTTATATCATAGGAAGTATAATTTCAACACTTGCAAACTATCTTCTATTTGAGCCTCTGCAATTACATGAAAAATTACCCAAGCTGGCTATAAGAGCCTAATTTAATAGCTTTTTAGATGTGTGATTTGTTTATTTTTAAATATATTTGTAAAATATTTGACATGACTATCAATACATTTCTGGTTATATATTCTATGAAACCCAAAACCAGGAGGGCTTTAACTCAAACAGAAGAAATTACCCTGAGGATTAAAGTATAAGGACAGATAGCTATTCCACTATCTACAGGAGGGATACCCTGTTGTTACCTTAATATAATGAAAACATTATGAATCAAACAAAAAATGAAACACTGATGAGAAGAGAACAGAGTTCAAAGAAAGAGCATATTTCCCTTGTTCACATGAAGATCTATTGTGTATTTATAGATGGAGCCATGAAAAACAGACTTCATTTGCTATTTGATTTGTTTTTTCACTAAAACAAGAACTTTCCTACTTTTGGCAGTAAACACCTCAATATCTTGGAAATTACAATGTAAGCCACATATTTTAGAGGATGAAGAGAAAAATCCACGTCATAGCAGTTATCAATTACACACTAAATGAAAAAAAAAACCCCTAAAAACAGAGTTCCCATATAAAGAAAGAATAAGAACATGCTTAGCTAAAATATTCTTGAGAAGTTTAATGTCGCACTATATTTCTTTTATGTATTTTGAGATTTACTGAGATAGTTATCCCTAATTTATTCTAGGATGATCATTTGCCTGTAAATCCTCAAGGGGACACTACTATTCTACAACAGGTATTTTAGCAAGCTTCCTAGTGTAGACAAGTTTATGGAAGTAACTTGCTCCTGCATTATTAATCTGTCTCCATTTCCCTACCTGTAAAAAGAAAAATATATTTCACTGCATGTATCCTGTTCTAAATCTGACCCAAACACCCAGAATCATAACCTGTGTCTTTCACCCTAGGATTGCTACTCAGTGATTATCACATAAATTACTTGACTAGTTTTCAGAGAAGAACAGGATTAGAAAACATCCTTGTAGGCTTTAATGAGTAGGCACATAAATTATTTTTTCCTTATATGCCATAAAGAATTCCTTTTTTCTGGATTCAGGCAGAACTCAAAAGCTCAGAACTACTTAGTCCTATCAAAATGGCATTTTTCAGTATTTTCTCTGGAATTTTATTACTTTCTGAGTAAAATTTTCTGCAATTAAATTAAGTTTTCAGGGTAGGGTTTGCTTTTGAGAAACCAGTAATTCATGTGTCATTCAACATTTCTATCGCTGTGTTTAACTTGGCCTAGTCCAGATTTATCTTTCCAAATTGAATCCAGCTTTTTACTTGGCAAAATGCTTTCAGTGCTTTATGGCTGCCAAGAGGCTTGCAAGATTTGCCTTTTGGATGGGCATTTCAACTGCGTTCTTTCTGCACAGGGAAGTACTAGCAAGAGGCTGAGCCTGCTTGTTACCAGTGCCCACTGTCAAGAATTGCTAATGAAGCAACCCACAGGTTGCTCTGCTAGGACAGACTAGCAGATATCAATACATCCAGAAAAGACAACATGAATCATAAAAATCCTCCCCAGTTATCTGCTGAGTCAACCTAAATTCAAATTATGTGCTAAAGAGTGCTGACTGCTAAGGACTTCAGTCTTCTGCTGAATGGAAACAAATGTGAGCATGCAAGAGCTCTTGGTCCTACTGACATTTGTGTCATAACTTGCAGACAGACAAAGCAGAGATAAACTGGTGTCTTCTTCCACTGAGTGCACAGGATGCAAGTTAGCATTACTACTTCAAATTTATAGTGACGTATGAAGATAAGTCAGAAATTAATAATGACCATTCCTTTAAAGACCTTACATACCTGCAAATCATACCACTAAACAATAGCTGGTGAAAATTATGTCATCTGACTGCCCTGTATTCAGATCTGATTTGCCTCCTGAAAATCTAAGAAGAACCAAAGACTTTATGTCAGGAGACACCAGTTGCTGTCTCCTGAGGTCTGTTTCCCCCACACAGTATGGCTGCAATTGGCATCTATCTAGTTTCCATGCAGTAGAGGTACACATGATAAAACAGCAGATACATCACTTTCCTTCTCTTGCTAAGCTTTCTGTGGCATTCTTTCTACCACAATCTTCCAAAGTGACTGAGCTTCCTTCTTTTCTTGATATCTATATCAAGATATCTATACAGTCTGCAGTCACCACAGACATCTACCTTGACCCAAGCATTGTGCAGAGGTGTAGCACAGGGCTGAGCTGAATATACCCTGCCTTTTAGCTGCTCATCTAGATCATGTAATCACCCAGTTCTTATCTGGCACTAACTTGCAGTCTGTTGACTAAGGGCAGGACCAGAATTTGCTTACATCTGTTTCTTCTTTCATGTTCAAAGTGATACAAGTGACAAGGCTAGTAAGGAAGGCATCCACTTAGGGAACTGGATCCTGGATGCGAAAGAGTAATTGTGGATAATGATGTGAAATTGAATTTTTTGTTGTTCACCTTGATGGTGATTGTCATAGTCCCATTGTTTACTTACTTCATAAGCTATAATCAATAATGTACCAAAGTTACTTTCAGAAAAATTCAGGCAGGTGGCTATAACAGAATCTCACTAAACAATACATGCATCAAATTTCAATTAAGATGATACATCTACTGTCTCTCAGATGCTTTGCTTCCAAAGTGAAAATTAAAGAATGGAGGCATTTTTGTACTGTATATAGACATGGAGAGTGATCCAAAGATTTTTCGTGCTGAGTGGAACTCCCAAAAGCTTCAAGAAGAAATGCAATGCAAAGTGTGATCTGAAGTTTCCCCCTTCTAGAGACAACACTGTGAGCCAAGACTGTAGGTACCCAATATTCAGCTTTCCTACTCTAGAGGCTAATACTTTAGGTACTAGGATACATAAAGCAGCCCTCATTTCCTTGCTGTGATTTTTAAGCTGCCACATCTACTGCTTCCCACAGAATGTTGAGTAGCCTTTATCTGCTCAGTCACGGGTGCTGTACCCATCCCATCTGGAAGCTGGGAACTGCTTGCTTCAAGTGTCTGTAACTCACATGGTGTCAGGCACCTACTTCTTGAGGTAAATGCTATTTTGAGCATACCAGAAGGCAGAACCACAGCCTGTTCAGAATATTCAGATTCTACCCAGAAGTACCCAGGAGGCTTAAGCAAACACAGCATTAGAGTTACTAAACATGATTTTTAATTTCAGCTTTGAACTTCACTGTTTGAAGCTACTCCAAACCACTTGAAGCTAGCTCATGTATTAAAAACACTACATTTTTTTTGAGAAAGTTTGACAATCTGTAATTATTTATGACAATCTGAAACACTGATAGGAATGCACATGTGAGTTGACCTCTGTGCACAGAGACCAATATTTCAGGATACCATGGTCTGTACATACTAAATTACAAGGCGTGGTTGCCAAACTATGATTTTGTCTAGCTACTCTCCTCCTCTGACAATGTTAACTAGCAGTGAAAATACCCAAACCAACAAAACAAACAGAACACATTGGCAGCTATGTCATTTAACAGTCAGTTAACATGAGATTCTGTTCCAGACAGAGTAGTATTACTTTCAGTTTATACATGCAAGGAAATAAAAAACTTACGACCTACTTTCCTCATGAATTTTCATTTATTTTATTTTTTTAATTTAACACTGTTCACCAATATAAGCTTAGCATGTAGTATCTTAAATTAATAACGAGAAACTGTAAACTTTTAACAGAATTTATCCTAGCAAGTTCCTGGGAATCTTGGCAATTCCCAAGAAGAAACCTATGGGAAACTTGAGTAAAACAAGCTCTTTAGAGTGCTGAAACAAATTCAAATACTCTGTAAAAAATCGCTTGAGTGAGGTTTTCTGTTCTATTAATATTTCCTATGCTAGATAGGTACAGAGTTAATCTTGTATACTTGAGCAGTTCAAAAGGGCTTACAAGCATCAGTGTCCCTGTATTTTTCTGCCTATAATCCCAGTCTCTCAAGGGAAAACAGCAATTTTCAGAAGACGGAGCAATGCCACACAACTCTATAAGTAATTTTCCCATAACTGTGTACATTGAGACAGAGGAAAACAAGGAAGTTGGCAGAGTCTCTACAATAAAATATTCCCCAGTAGATAAGAGACACTCACGGTTCTTGTCTGCATTAACTGCCTAGATTGATAGCATCTAACAGAGGAGGACAGAGCCATAAATGTTGGGGACTGCATGAGCAGCCCTCTCCTCACACTACGAGTAGGGAATAGGTGCTGCTGTCAGCAGTACTGAGACACACCTCTTCTTTCCTCTTCTCAGGCTGCCTAGAAATAGGCCTGAGGTATCCTCTAGAGTCAGACTAGGGCCACTGTCTGGAAATTACAGTTCAGTGTTTACATTTAAGATGAAGGAGAAAGGCACAGTAATTGATCTGACCTCATTAGCATGTAAGATATTAGAATAAGCTTAGAACAACAAACATTGAAGTTGATAAAACAGGACAAATCTCCCTGTGGCTCAGAAAAAAAAAGGCGTCCCATTTTTCGTTCATCTCTTCACAGCTAGTATTAACACCAGGCTAACTAATTTACTAGAGCCTTTTACTTTAAAGACTGGTGCTCCTACCTACTTAGGTGTCTAAACAGTAGTTCAGTATGGTTCACTCTCCCCTAGCATACTATTAGTTTACAAGAAAGATGCTGTTTTGGAAAGCTTATGCTTCTCCCCAGTTTCTCCCATCTTTTCAAGTTATGAACCCTGCTGTTTCTACCAGGGCACTGTGCAAGAATCTTCTAGGGGAAATAAAAGAAAAAAGAAACCAAACCATATACAGTTTTATCCTACTCACTATAAAGTTTGGGCTGTCTTGGAGTACAATTACTTTCATAGCCACGCCTCAATGGTTGTTTCCAGTTGAGCTGTTGCCGACTTGAAGGTGTGTTTACAGAGAGCTCTTCTTAAATCCAGTATGTACATTTGTATACATACACACTGATACGGTATGTCTGGATAAACCACTCCGGATAAACATACAAGAATCAACCAAAGCGTTTCTGTTTACTGTGATGAACCCACTCACATACTTGTAAAAACCTAACTTTGCTGCAGAAACAGGGCTTGCATTTTCCTGATACTCGTCTTTAGGATGGGTTAGGCTCAGCTGTTTCCCCTTCATAGCAACCAAGTGCCATGGCAGAGCACCGATGTTCCCATCTTTGTGCCCGTCCCTCGGGGCGCTCCCCGAACACGCACTCGGGGCAGGCTGGCCAGGGCCGTGCTGGGTGCCAGCAGGATTCCCTGTCAGAGCAGGCCCGCCCGGGCTGCCCCCGGTCCCGGCTCCTCCAGCGGAGGCAGAAGCCCCCGGGCTGCCAGCGCTCCTGCTCCCCTGCTTCACCCCGACACAAACCGGCCTCCCCCAGCCGCAACCTTTGCAATGCCCCTGTGCCTCCGTGCCCCGGGGCTGGGTCCTCCTTCCTGACTTTGCTACGGGCGCCCCAAAGGCCCTGGCACAGGAGGAGGCCAGCGCCGGACCTCGCAGTGCCGAGCAGACCCTCCGACTCGTAGCGGCCCAAGGCCGCGCCGCCGCTGGAGGGCAGAGCGCGGAGGGGCGGCGAGCGAGGGGCGGGCACTGCCGGGCCGCGTCCCGGCGTGTGAGCATGCCGCGCCGGGAGGAGGAGGAGGAATTCCTCGGCCGGGCCGGGGGAGGTTCGTACTGGAGTTAGCGCCGGGCAGGGAGGAAGAGCGAGCGCTGCCGGAAGCGGCGGAGCGGCGGCGGCGCTGGGAGCCCGCGGTGCCCCGCGGACAGCAATGTAGCTGGGTGACAGCGGCCGGAGCGCGCCGCCTCCGCTGCCAGCGGCCCGGTGCGGCGGGTCCGGAGCCTCTCCGGGGAGGCGGCAGCCGAGCCTCGTCTCCCTGCCCCGCTCTCCCCTCTGCCCTCGGCGCCCTCTCTCGGCGCGGCCCTCCCTCCGTTCCTCCCTCCCTCCGCCGCCGGCCGGGGGGCTTCGGCCGCCACCGCTGCCATGGGGCTGCCCACGCTGGAGTTCAGTGACTCCTACTTGGACAGCCCGGATTTCAGGGAGCGCCTCAAGTGTCACGAGATCGAGCTGGAGAGGACGAACAAGTTCATCAAGGAGCTGATTAAGGACGGAAGCCTCCTCATCGGGGCGCTGCGAAGTGAGTCGGGCGGCGGGACCGGCGGTGGCTGGCAGGAGAAGGGGCTTCTTTTGTTTGAATGGGCGCTGGGCGCGGGCTCCCCTGCCGGCAGCCGCCGAAAGGCGCCTCCTCAACTTTCTCTGCCCCGCTCCCTCCCTTTCTCGCTCCCCGCCGCCGTGCCTCGCCTCGCCCGCGGCGGGGCCGGGTGGGTGTCCCGGGGGAGCGGGGGCGGCGCGGGCCCTGCCCCGGCCCGGGAGCTCGGCCGCGCCCTCCCCGCCGGGGCGCGGAGCGGCCAGGTGGTCCCGCCTGGGGATGCGGGCAGAGCCCGGGGTCGGGGCTAGGGCGGAAAGTCGCCGTGTAGATCGGTGTACAGTACGGACCAGGTGTGGAGTGTTGCGGCGGGGTCTCTTTTTGGCACTCTGGCTGTTAGTTGTGTCTTCAGATAACGAAGATGTTCGTAATAAGTGGGCAGAGCAAGATTAAATGAAGTGAATTTATAGGCAGAGTTTATATCTTCTCCCCCATACTCTCGCGTCTTCATGTGGTAGAATAACTTTTATGTATTTTTGAAAGGTTCTGAGAGCAGAGATAAACACGAACAGTGTAGTGCTTTTAAAGGTCTGTTAGTTGAGCACTGACAGCTTTCTGGGGCGTGAAAACGGCAGTCATGCTCTGAAGATCATAAAGTGAAAGCTAGGAATTGCCCAGGAGCGTCACTAGACTCGGTTTGTCCTCCCGTACTGTAAACCTTGCCACCTACTTCTTGTCTTTAAGTCGCTTTGGATCTCTCACCTGTTGTCCAAAGTTTATTTGTACTTTAAGCCTTTCTTGTTGCTGAAAAGCTTTCTCCGTGTAACAGAAAGTCTGAGCTTTTTTTAAGTAGTAAAAACTTTCTGTTACAAGCCTGGTCCTATAAAACAGTAATGATAGATTAGGATACCACCATGAGTACTTTTTTGACCTGGACTAGCACTGAGAACTGACTGCTTTTGGTTCCAGATCAAATATGAACAAACACAGCTTTCCTCTTAGGCTGTCTGAAGACAGGCTGAGAGGTTGAGGCTGTTAAGCCTGGAGAAGATAAGGCTCTGGGAAAACTTCCTTCAGCTCTCCAGTAGCTAAAGAGAGGCATACAAGAGCTGGAGAGGGACTTTTTAGGATATGCAATGAATAATAGGCCAAGGGGTAATATAGTGGGTAGATTTAGATGGGATATTAGGAAAAAATTCTTCACTGTGAGGGTAGTGGGGCTCTGGAGGAGGTTGCCCAGAAAAGCTATGGATGCCCCCTTCGTGGAAAGGTGCCAGGCCAGGTTGGGTGGGCCTTGAGCAACCTGTCTAGTGGGAGGTGTTCCTGCCCATGGGAGGGAGTTTGGAACTTGATGATCTTTAACGTTCCTTCCACCATGAGCCATTTTATGATTGCCACAGACAGATTGCAGTAGAACAAATATTGTATTTGAGAAGTGATTTGAACCCTGATTCTGAAGTGAGTAATCACACTGGTTTTGGGGAGAACACTTAAGAGTCCTTGCAGGATTTAGAACAATATTTCTATCTCAAGTAATGACTACATAATTCGTAAGTTCTCTTGATTTTAAAAACCTTTTAGTTCAAATGTTATTCTACTTGACACAATGCTTATTGTACCCTATGTACAGATCTAGAATGTTGTGTGTCTTTTAGCCTTAGGAAAATAAAGTTTGTTTTGGTATAGTAAGAAATCTTTGTCCTTTTTTCATTTCAAATCCCTTAATTTCATGACTGTTCTATAGAATATTGCCTTAATTCCTGTGTTAGGGCTGCTGAGGAAATGTCTGGATTTTTCTCAACAAATTAGACATCTTGGATTTAATGCTCTGAAGACACTGTTGTAGATGCTGCAAGGATAGTGTACCTGTTACAGCGAGTAACACTACTGTATATTTCTAGAGCACAGGAATTTGACTTAATTAGCCGCTCTACTCACCTTTAAAATCAATGAAGTATAAAATACTTACACAAGCCTTCTCTTTTTTTCAAATTTCTTAAAATGAGTTTGAGAATCAAAGTGTGAAGTAGTTGAATTCAATGATAACTCTATTATTTTATTTTTGAATATTTAATAACCTACAAGCCCGGAAACAAAACAGGCATTATTTACCAAGTTTTATCTCTAGGTGATATAGGATTTTTATTTACATAGCATTTTGTAGGATCAGTTCTAATGGGGTAAAAAAATCTGAACTGTGCTGTAGAGCTTCAATGGAAATGAGGTTTGGAACATGTCATCCCTGAGAGAAGAGACGGTGAAACTGACTTAATGCAGTTAGAAAACACAATAATATTTTATAGGTTGCTAAATGTAAGTTTTATTATATGAAATGACAGCATGTCCATAGTTTTTAGGGTAAAATTAAACTTCTGTGTTACAAATGTTACAATATTGTAATATTTTCACCATTAAATATTCAAGTTACTCTAACAATGCAATGTTTATAAATACCTGGCAGATTCCACATAAATTGAAGGTAGAACAAATATGCTCAAGGTAGTATGCAAATATTTTGCATTTTATTTGGAGTGGTCCCAAAATGAGTCAGAATTTATTTTAATGTGATTTTGCTACATTAATTCTGGAGAGTGCTGCTTTCGAAGGTGGCATGCAGAGCTGTAACAGCGTGCTCCATGAAGCAGCAGTTGACATTTGTGAATGCAGTGGGAGCTGATAAAGCTAGAATTGATATAAAATCCTCAGCAGCTTTTCCCTAGCATTTTCTGCACTGTTTCATTGTCTTTCTAAATAAACAGGACTCTCTGAGTAGCGCAGAGCAACTTAAGTTTTATGTTTCAGTTTAGATAGGTGTTAGCATCCCATCTGCGTGGCCATTGTGCCTACTTCAGCCTTGTCCTACAATTAGGATTTGTACCAATGGACTACACTTCCTTCTTCAAATCAGCTGAAGTACTAAATGCATTACTATCTCTTGAAAGATTTAGTTTATGAATGTAAGAGACTTGCCTATCTTATTAAAAATTTATCTTTTGACAGAGATTTAATCCTGTGTACAGACAAATCTAAGTAGAAGCATATAGTTTTTTAGTGCACCCAGAAGAGGGATTTTGTTGCTAACTTAGGAATTAAGAGGGTAAAAAAATTTTTAGAAAAAATGGTTTCCTGTTACAACTGACCTTGATTATTAGGTAACTGTTAATTTCATGATTTCTTCAGTCTCCTAATTTAACAGATCTTTCAGGTGCAATGTTGAAAATACATATGCCTAAATGCTTCACATTGTGAAGTAGAATTGATATTTTTTCTTCTTGTTCATTCTAGGTTGTTTCCAATTAAAACACCAAGTCTGTTTTTCTGTGTACTTTTTGCCAGTCATGTACTTTGAAATTTCTTTGTAGCTATCTTCTGAAAAAACAACCTAGTCTAGGATGTTGTCCTATAGATTATATAGGCAATTCCATTATATAATTACTTGTAAGCTTTTAATTTCCATAATAAGTCTACTGACTTGCCAAAGTTAATGAATATTGTATTTAACAATCCAGAAAAGCGATGTTCATCTTGTACAGGTGATCGTACAGCTCACTGTGTGCAGAAGCCTTCTGTTTTTCCTTCTGATTTTTGAGGCCCTCTCCATCTTAAGTCCTATCAAATCCACATATTCAAAGATGAGAACTGCCTAAGTTTTGGGTTAAGTGGTTGAAAGTTCAGTATGTTTACAGCTGTTTTAAGTAATATTATACTTTTTCAAGTGTCTTAGTTTGATGCAGATAGTAATGCAAAACTGTGGTGTTATGTATACATGTAATATAAATAAGATTTAGCAGATATCTTTAGAATTTTGTAATTTAGTAGCAGTCATTAGTTTTATTTTACTACTTGACACAAGGAGAAACAGAGACACAAGACAAAAATACCGTCTTTTGACATTATTTCAAAAATAATGTCTTTTGCAAGAGTTGCAAGGAGGTGTTATTTACCAGGATTTTATAGAATTACACACACACACAAAAGATTGTCTTAAATTGCTTGGCATATTTCAGGGTTTTCAGGGATGATTCACTTCTCTAGTAAACCTGATTACAAAAATACAGTGATGAGCCTGTTTATACATAGCAAAATTTTGGGGATTAGCTCCCTGGAAAAAACAAGGACAGAATTACAGCATAAGAACTTATGAACTTTTTATCTCTTTGGGGATTTTTTTTTTTAATGTCAAAACCAAAACCTTTGTATTTTTCCAGAGAGATGCATTTTCCCAGATATCTTTGTCTCACATATTTTCATAAGATTATGTCTTTGCAATGTCTTTTCCAGATTCTAAGTGAAGCAAGACTGAGTTCATTGAATACTGACTGCTGAAGTTTGATAGCAGTCATTCTTCTTTATTTATATAATTTACATTTCTTAGTCCCTAAGTATATTATTCCCAGTAAAAAAAAAAAAATTCCCGCTTCGTATGGCCATACATTAAGATGTGATGCTCACTGAACTTGACCATATGATCTGTGTTGTTCTGGGATATTTCCAGAGTTGCACTTACTTAGTAAGTAAGCATTCACAATAGTCAGCACAGCTTCATGGAGCACACATGTGGTCGTCATACCTACTTCAGCCCTGTCCTACAGCTGGTATTTACAGTGAGAGACTATTTTCTTTTTTCTCACTGAAAGGAAATTGAAACTTGCTCATTTCCATTAGGTTTTTTTTTTAAATTATCTGTTGCATTGCTGTCCTGTTACTTCTGATAGGCATTTGTAGGTCCTGTGCAATCTTTGCTGGTGTCTGCATTATCTATGGATTCTGGATGTAACTTCCAAAAACATTTCTAACAGTGTTCTGCCTTTTATGCAGAGATCCCAACAGTACGCTAGTTGGTGGCCAGAGAAGGATCTTAATTGCTTCCTCTAGTGCTTAGAGCAGCTGCAGTCTGTATCATATTATCTTTAGCCAAATATATGTGAAGGAAACAAATACCAGGATGTAGCAGACTGTCACAGACTGCATTATTTTCTGGACTTCACATGATATTTTGTTTTGAACCAGTAGTACCTGCAAGTGAATTTCCTTACTCTCAGTAGTGATTACTGTATTAAGAAAGACCTTGAAGGACTCTACATGGGTGTTCTTAAGACTTAATATTGAAACTGGTATGCTTTAGAGTAACCTGGTAATTGGATTATGTCAGGCTACCAAAGGAGCAGCTTTGAGTTTCAAATGCCATATGAAATGATGTCTCTGCTTGAAGAAAATATTGTGGATTTTTTTTTTTTTAATTAGGATTTTTAAACTGATTTCTTTAAAAGGTCGAATTTAATATGTTTCTTAATGGGCCAGTTGGTTTGTTGTCTACTGTGTGCTTCATTTCCTATGAATAAGATAAATGAATTCTATTAATAAGAGACCAGCTGCTTTAGGAATATTGTCTTTACTACAATGGAAAATATGATGCTGTGGTCACTGAACTTGTCCAGATCTCTTGGGTTTTTGTGGGCAGAAGTGCTACAGCAATTTGCAGTTTCCTGTAATAGTAAATAACTTCATATTCATCCTCTGAAAAAAAAAAAAAATAAATTCAGAGGACAATACAGTCCTTCTTCCTACTGAATAATAAGTAAGCCAGTGCTATATCTTTGCCTTTCTATTTTTTCTATATTCTCAAAACTGTAATTATAAATAAATTTGGAATATAGGGAAGTTTGGTACCATGGATTTACTTTATTAAATCCAGTCTCCTGCTAGTATTACATAATGTAATCCCTACTTGTCAAGCTCCATTTTACAAACAATTTTTATCCTTTCTGCTAGAAGGCTGTTCTAGAACCTTGTTACTCTGAGAGTTGGATAACTTATTAAAAATAAATTTAATCTGGAAATTCAAACTTGTTTATGCTGATTTTCCTTGCACTTAATATTTCTGCACTGTTGTTTACTTGGATTTGCTTGGTGAATAATCACATCCTTTTGCTGGTCTGAACAAACTGTTCACATCCTCTCTTCTAAGAGGTTCTCTGGTTTTTTGGTCATTTTAGTAGCTCTTTTCTATGCCTTTTAAAATTCACTTTTAAGTTTTCAACAGCTCTAAAAGTAGGGAAAACAAAACTAGCATAATGTTCTTCATAAGTTTTATCTTTCCTCTCCATATTCTGTGAGAACATCAATCATTAAATCAGATCAATGCTTATGGTCTTCTTTTGGCTATGTGGTGCTATGGATTCCTCAAGTGCATGATTAAAGGTGAAAAAGTCTCAGGATTTTACAGGCAGTAGCAATGAAGTATATATTTAAACTGAAGAAAAATAACCTGACTTTCTTGCATATTAATATGGAATTGAAGTACTGTTGGGCAGTAATGTAACCTCCCATTGGCACCCTGTGAAGTGCAAATGGCTTTCATTAGAAAGGTGTATTTCACAGTACTTTATAAACTCCAGGCTATGTTACAGTGTAGTTTTTTCAGATAAGTTGGAAGTTACCAATTTAAATCATTTCCCTTTCCTGAATTATGCAAACTTGTATTTCACAGGACACAAAAGCTTGAACATGTTACTGCGCTCTGGTGTTTTGCTTAATATAGTTCAGACATGGCAAAAGAGTATGAAAATGCTGTATGTCTTAAGAAGTCTTATCTTCTTTTAGATCAATATTCAAAGGAGGATACAAGGTGCTGCAATGCCTTGGTCATATAGTTTGTTCTATTACTGATGTTAGTTGATTTGCAAGTTGATTAAAGAGAGGTTTGCATGCCAGATATGGGTTATAGTGCTTGTTTACAAAGATTTTCTTGGTCTCAGAAATATATTATGTAATTAAAGTAGGTATCACCATCAGGATTAAATTTCTACTATAAAAGCCTTTAAGTAAAGTGAACATCATGAAAAATAAAACAGGTAACAATAAGAAGCAATTTGTGATTTTGCCAAGAAGTTGGACCAGATGACTCTTGAGGTCCCTTCCAGCTTGGTATTCCATGATTCTGTGATTTGATCCTGTAGAACCGTCTGTCTGACATGAGATCTTCTGATGTCTTCTCACAGAAGCCACCTCTGCAGCCCTTCTCCACCTCTACCTTGCCATGTAAACCCAGTAAAGCTCTTCTCCAAGTACTTTCAGTGCTTCTGTCTTTGGAGGAGAAACATTTTGGTTCCTCTTCTAACAGGCAGCTGCTGCCTAGGCATTTGATGACTGAGAATTGTTTTGTTGTTGTTCATGGGGACAGGTGAACTTAGGAAAATAACAGGGGAATGAATTATTAAAAAGCAGCAAAGGCTTTTAATTCTTTTGCAGTAAATCTTAGATGAGGTGGTCATTCAGCTGACCTGCTTAGACTTCTGTTAAGGATATATTTTTTTTATGATGACCTCTTTCTGCTGCTTTCTGCACAAAAGTACCTGGACAAGAACCTGGTTGCTTCTAGAAAATTGTCAAATATAAAAATCATCTTTGTTCTTCTTCCCCAAGTTCTCACCCTTGCCACTGTCTCACCACCGTGCACAGAAAAACCTCAAAATCCTTGGTAAAACAACCAATACCGGGGGTAGGGTTTCATGGTAAATACATTTCCTTTTTAGTTGAATTCTTTCTTTGCTAATTGAAAGTACACAAGAAGGGATAACTATGGGATTTATTGAAACTTTTTTTATCTTCTGTTGTAATAATCAGATTAATTTCAAGAAGTGGCCAAATGTCAGTGTAAATATCTGCAGATCTGTTCTTAAAAGCCACAGTTCTTAAAAGTGCAGGTCATATTTAAAAGGAAGAGCAGAGAGATTTGCAATGTTGTGGTGGTACATGTTGATGTTCAGAAGCCTTCCTAGATTATCAGTATTGTCGAGGCCTTTGGAGCACTGGGACAGTACTATTCAGAAAGTTTACATTCTTCTAAGTCCATTCCTTCCAGCTTCTCACCCTTTTCTGTCTTATTTAACCTTTGTTTACAAAGGATGAGGAGGAGTTGAGAGAGGTAGAAGTAGAGAGAACACAAGAACTCATCTTCTGTGGAATTTACTATGTGTGTAAACTGTTACTTTAAATCCATAAATATTACAGAGGGGTGATTTTCCTCTAAGCATAAAGTTACTTATAAGTTGCAGGGAGCATGCAGAAGAAACTTGCTGCTTTGAAAAAGATTGCTCTGAGTCTGGGGTTATCAATTAAAAAAAGAAATATTCCCTTTTGAACCTTTTTATTTCTAGAACTACCACTGTCATTAAATAAGAAGCTGTATGATGAAACTTAAAAAAAAAAAATACCTTTCCATGCTCCTCTTGTGAGTTGCCAGTTAGTCTACATTAATAGGGAAGCTACAGAGCCATGTAGCTTACCTTCTGGGAAACCTTGAAATAAGTAAGACTTGAGCTTTATCGTAGGAGTGGTAAAATCCCCTTATTCTGGGGAAAAGCAGAAATTATGAGAACGTTTGAGAGACTGATACTGCTAAAACATGTATATATGAGAATACATCTGTTCATTCATAAAGTGTTGTCAAGTATTTTACCTTCTAGGGTAAATAAAAAGTGTTTGTAAAATATTTTACCTACAGGTTGGGTATTAGGAGAAGTTTTTTCAGCCAGAGGGTGGTTATGCACTGGAACAGGCTCCCCACTGGAGTGATTATGGTAGCAAGCCTGGAAGAGTTCAAGAAGTGCTTGGGCAATGCTCTTAGGCACATGCAGGGATTCTTGGGCTTGTCCTTTGCAGGGCCAGGAGTTGGACTTGATGACGCTTGTGGGTCTCTTCCAACTCAGTATAGTCTATGAAGCTGTACTAACTTGCAAACTTCTATAAAGAATCTGTTTTAGTACAGAAAAAGAAAAAATGTACTAATGGCTTCTTAATGAGAAGTAATAGCTTATTATAAAAATTTTAGTTTGCTCAGTGTATTCAGAGATGCTTTTGTGAATTTCATATCATGGTGTGTGTTATTTGCATAAAAGTCAGTGCCATCAAGGGTTGGCCTTTGGCATTCTTAGCATTTAATGGGTTGGTTTCTCATCTGAGTTGTGCTTTGAAGAGCCAGAGGGTAGGGACCAGGCAGATGTCCAATAGTATAAAGCAGACCTGAGAAAAAGAATTGCTGCTTTCAATTGGTATCAGATCTGGTTAAACAGGAGTTGGTTTAAGCTGTTGGTTAAGCAAAATAGGTGGGGTTAAAGTAATCTTTGGGAATATTAATTTTCAATTAACCATGTGCAGATACTGAAATGTAATATGGCTAGTACTACTTTTTCCCCTCTCCTGTTTTGTTTTGTTGTTTTTGGTTTTGTTTTTTTTTTTCTTTTCCTTTTCCTCTCCCAGTTTCAGGATGTTATTGACCAAACCTGATGGTTAAAACTAGGGAAAAATAGTGCAGTTTGGTAAGCATCATGAATACATTCTGAAATGTTTTTTGACTCATAGGTCTTTGTCTAGGAATTACTGACTGGTTATTTTTTGTACAGATTGGTTATAAGAACTTGTTACCTTAATTTGATACATTTATTAATGTAAGTCAGTTCAACTGAAGTAGCAAGGAAATGAATGCACTGTAGCTTCTCAAAATATTTTCTTCTTATAAATGGTGAGTGCTTCACTCTAGTTTTAGAGGCAACTCCCTTGCTTTCTGTTTTTAAAAAACATGGTGAGACTTCTGTGTTGGAAAACATGCTTTTCTTTTGAGAGTTGAAAATTGTTAGAATCGCAGCAAATCACTCTTTGTTGTCCTTGCATAATGTGTCTGGGGACATTTTCAGCAAGTCAAGAAACAGCAAATGTGCCATACCTGCAGGGCAGCTGACACTGGAAAGCAGTTGGCTCATGGAGGGGAAGATGAGTACATTTAATAATGTGAACTTGGCCTTGCAGACTGACAGATGCCAGAAGTATGTTGGCCAGTCTCACTTAAAGGGTTTTGTGGATAGTTTTTGCATTTATGGATGTTGAGTCTGGTCTTGCTGCTCGTTTTCTGAAAAATGTTAAAAATTGTGAAGGCACAAAGAAGACCCTTTTGAACATTTGAAGAGCATATAAACATGCCTCAGTTCTTGAAGACCACAAACACCATGTAGCATATGCTTTTTGCCATTACTTAATCTGAAAATTAAAGATTTATTTATATCAAAGATAAAATTCTTGATGGGAGGTTTCTCTAAGGGACCAAGGTGTATGAAGTTCCAAGTGTTAGCAGAGGCCATACAAATTAAGATTATAAACCTTCAACTGTAAAGCTAGTAAGATACTTCCTTGACACTATAATGGACTTTTCATTGCTGGAAAATAATAAATTGTTTGGAATTTTTTTCCCCTAAGTTGCAGTCTTATTCACTTTTTTTTATACCTGTTGGACTTGAAGTATTAAATCCTGAAACTTCTGTTCAGGGTAGCAGGGCTTGTTGATCACATTGGGTTTTTTTCCTTGCCTGAAAAACAAATGTTTCCAGTCTACTTGCAGGTCGTGAAGTTACAATCCTTGAATGTACATGTGTGAGTGAAACTTTGAAATCCGTGAAGAATACTTCCTTAAGACATTTTGCAGTTTAATGTTTTTCATGTTTAAAATACTTGCAAGTAAGGCCTCAGACAGTTCCTTCTGGTACTCCTTACTTTGGTATCAGCACTGTAATTCAAAATGGAGATGCTATGCTTGTAGTAACTGTCTTGGGGGGATATTTTTGGTGTCTGGTTTTGTTGTTTTGCGTTTTTTTTCCTTTTCCTTTCTTAGTTTTGAACACTGGACTGTGTTATTTTATTGTATCTACATGCCTGTGGAAATATACATTGACACCATACCAAATAGTTTAAGATGTTAATACTATGTTTCTTTTCATATATACAGACGCTAAATAAATATATTCAGTTCAAGTTTCTGCCTTACAGGTGTGTGAAGATAGCAAACTTAATATTTTTCAAAGATCCTTAATATCAGGAAAGTTGGTTTAATAGCTTAGCTTTGTTATCCGGTTGAGGTAGAGATAGTCTGAACTACTTCAAAAACCTTAAAATTCTCACAGTTCTTGTATATACAGTGTTTTCTCATCTACTACTGTGACTGGTTTAATTAGAAACTGACATAAGAACGTGGAGATGCGTCTAAGCAGATTCTTGTAGGTATAAATGTAAGCTTGGCAATAGACTTAAAGAAGTTTTCTCACAAATAACAGTCAGAATGGTTGGCTTTTTGCTACATGAGCTTTGAGCTGCTGCATCTTCATGCTGTTTGGGAGCCTAAGGTCAAATGAGAAATCCAAAATATTTCATTTTATGAAGAGGCGTTTAGGCACAGCAGGACATTTCCTGTTTACATAACCAAATCTTCTTTGTATGCTGAGAGATTTCCTGATACAGTCATACAGTATTTTTGAGCTTGCCCATTAAGCTGTAGCTTCTATTGCTTGGCTGGTTGAAGATGCCATCATCTGCACCCTAGCCAGTATGACACAACTCATTTTGTTATGAACTGATGGGATGTCTTATCCATCTTTTGTTTATCCCCAGATTGCCAGATGTAAGATGAAAATGTTAATGCCAAATGTTCAAGAAATTTGTTTAGCATTTAGTTTTTCAGGTCTAATTGAGAAGTGAAAAAGTACTTTTTTTGCCATTCTTTTTCCTCTGTAATAAAAGAGACACATTGGTCTCTGGTCTAGGTAAATTAAACCCACAAATTCACAGGATCTACTGACTTCCTTTAGTTCCATACAGCCTAAGAACTTCCAATTTTGATGTTCTTGTACAATATTGATAACTTTGCATAGTGCTACCTTTTCTGTTTAGTGTCTTCTCGGTGTAGTTGAAATACAGCAGGTTAAAATGTGTTTATTCTTATTCTGTTTGCATTGCTACAGCACAGCAGCAATGTAATTCTTTACTTAGTTCATTCATTTAGTTTTACTCTTGTCTCTTAATGTATCATATCCCAAATCTCCTTGGGAATGGCAGTAATTTTAAATTTACTAAAATGGCATTGCAGATCACGTGTTTGTTTTTTTTCTCCACCAGCTTTCTGACAGCTTCCAAATAATTTGTCAGGGAAATACGCATTATGCTGTCACAACTCCTCCTCACTGACACTCCAGAGCATCTCTGATGCTCTCTATGAGAAGCCAGAGTTGTCAGTGCACCTTGGGATTTCAAGACTGTTTAATGGTAAAAACTCACATGCCTGCTTTTGCCACTTCTCTTGAGGAGTCATTATGGAGCTCTGAGTACTGTGTTGTTGAGATGAGTGTCCATTTTACAATGTTTTCTTGAACGTTTAATGTTCCCAAAGGAATCCATGGTATTTTGACAAACGCTTCTCTTGTCCCTTTGTAAATCAAAATGGCACTTGAACAACAATGCATTTGTACAGAGAGAATAAAACACAGGACAGCAGTGTTACTCTTACCCATCCACTGATGGGTCGGGGTGATGATGTTTTAGTAGCTTGATATTTTCTTAGTTGGTTGTTGGTCAGGTTCTTCTTTTTAAAGCATATTAAGTAATATAAATCTTGATCCCCCTGCCCCTTTGTGGATATGCAAGAGGGGCTGAGTGCGGTGAAGATGGGCAGAGACTATAAGGTTCTGCACCAGTGGGAGTTGGAGTTTCTGCGTATCAATCCCACGTCTGGATTCTTGGCAGATATCAAAGTTAAACCCGTTGTATGCCAAGTTTTTGCCTTTCTTCTTGTCACAGTTGTCCTATAGTAAAATAAACCCTGTGATTTGGGGAGGTTTAACTTGTACATCTTTCTATAACTAGTACTTTGTTTTTTGCTGTATATAAGCAGGTGTTGAGTAATTAAAATGTCTGTTAAATGTTGTGGGGGCATTTCACTTGCATCTCAGTTTCTACATATGCCTTTCAGTTGAAATTTAAAATAAAAAGTTATTATCTATAAAAGCATTAAATACCATTTTTAGCATTTGAATTACTATTTGAATTTGTTTTATTTGGGTACTTACAAAACAGGCACTTTTTAGTGTGGGATTGGGATCTTAAAACAGTTGATTAGTATATTTTATTAAAATAGCATAGGCATTC
This sequence comes from Poecile atricapillus, assembly GCF_030490865.1. Classification (NCBI taxonomy): domain Eukaryota; kingdom Metazoa; phylum Chordata; class Aves; order Passeriformes; family Paridae; genus Poecile; species Poecile atricapillus. Next base: position 76,534,343 of record NC_081249.1, on the reverse strand, counting down.
ATTTTTTTTCTGAAATTAAACAGATTGTTCATGTAATCCCTACTATCAGTGCAAGAGAATTTTTTATGCTGCTGTACGTCATACTGCCAGCAGAACTTTTGTCATACTGTTTTGTTAAACTTCCTTACAGGTATGTTGGCTCTTTAAATATGAAGTCCTATACTTCTGTAACTCCTCATTCATTCCAGTGTAAGGGTTGTATTTGTGCTTCTCAGAGAGAAATTTAGGAGGGAGAATTTACAGTGAGATCCAGATCTATGGCATGGAATTTGGTGTCTCAGAAGTTTGCTTCTGCTTCTGAAAGAATTTAAGTACATGGAAAGTTTGGGGTTTTTTTATACAAACAAAACCCCATAAATTGATAAGATGCATCTGCAAAACCTGATTGTTTCCCCATAAAGCAAATTACTGTAGTCAGTAATTAAGTCCTATTATTACCGAAATGCAAGTTTCAGATTTTCAGAGAATACTTAGGTTTAGACTTGGTCAGCATCTGTGCAGTCTCAGCAGAGCCATGCACTGTTCCTTCAGACCTCCAGAATAACTGAATAACACAATAATAATAGCTAGTCAGTGACCCTCACAGAAGTACTGAGCTTCTATAAATCAGATAAGGAGAACCTCTAATTGCATAGTCTTCTGCTAAAGTTTCCCCAAGTGTCCTCAAATAACCCCTTTTCATAAAGGGATTTATCTTACCTGGGTTGAAATCCAGGTGTCCTGTTAGGCTCCACACCAGTCTGTGACAGTACACGAGGAGTTTCACGATTTAAGTGTTTCCTTTGTTGTATGCCTGCTCCTTGGTTATTTTATCTGACAATGACAATTTTGTTCTATGAGAAATAGTAACTGTTGTCTGTATACACTGCCTGCCCTGTTCATCTGGATTTGGATTTGCAGGGTTTTTTTAAGGTCTTTATTTGCTTTCTTCATTCTTTCAGGTTTTGTTCCCCAGCTGCTTTGAAAAGTTCAAGTCTAGTTAGTTTCTGCTTTTAAATTACCAAATCTGTCCTCTGGTTGTCCTTTGTTTCTTCTTTATGGGAACTATGCCCATTCTAAGTTAGATTGCAAGAAACTTCGTGGAATATCCAAGGCAAGAATGCATCACATAGTGATAGTTTCTGCTTTTGGCATTCTTTCCCTACTAGGCCTTAATATTTGTGACTGTTGCTGATTGTTGAGTTAATATTATAAAATAACTTCTTGCAGTGACTCCCAAGATCTTTCAAGGAGTATTAAAGCTAATGTAAATAGCATCAATATGTGGATATATTTATTTTTTTTCCTATGTGCATTAATGTGTGCTTCCTAAATGTAATTTTCCTGAATCACCTTACCTCCTTGGCATTTAAGATTCTGACGTCTTTCTGCTGCTTTTCAAGAATGGAAAAAATGAAAGCTGATTATGAGTACATGTATCAGCAGCAAAATGTTATTCAGTGTTAACACCCTTTTTTCCAATTTGATCTCCAGATTTTATGATGACTCTGATAAATAGTAAGACTTCTTGGAGATTCAGAAAGGAATTATTTGGCAGGAAAAAGAAGTGTTAAAACAGAAAATCTACAAAAAATTTGATTCCGTTATAAGAAGCTGTGGCAACTGCATTAAGTACTTGTTGCTGCCTTCCTGCCCTGGCAGTTGTGAAACCAGTTTGGTTGGTCTATCGTGTGATATTCCAGATGATTGAGTATTTTTCTGGCTTGAAGCCCACATGCTCTTGTGTTTCTTGCAAGATAAATACTTTACACAGCTGGAATATGCACTTTGCTGAGTTCAGTACTTAGCAAAACTGAAGCAAAAAGAAGAGTCTTCTGCTACCTTCCTCACAGCTCTACTACTGCGCTAACTTGATCTTTAAATGAAAATATTTGTTTGGACTGTAAAAAATGAGGATTATGTAGGTTGCTAATGATATTTTCAGAAGTATAAAAAAGCTAGAGCTAAAAGCTCTTGAATTCTCATATGATTTTTTCATATGATTTTTTCAGAAATACACCTCTCTTCACTCAAAAAGCTGTTGTGCAAGCACCTCGAGGTACTGCTGCTCTGTGGAGAGATGGTAAAAACCAGAATCTGACTATTATGCACATCCAGAAACATGTTCTGTTTTTTCATGCAATAGGACAAAGCCATGAATTATAAAATTATTTTTTAGGTGTATTTATTGGGAAGCTATACACCAACTAGTGAAGTTAGCAGCTGCTAGCTGCTATCTTTTAGCCACATGGGTAATTCACTTCAAGGAGACTTCTTAAGGTGAAACCTGTACTAAATTTTCTTGCTAAGACTGAAAGTTTGAGGGTTGTTATTATTGGATTTTGTTTTTCTTTGAGGGAAGTTTCATTTTTCATGTTAGAAACAGGAGGAGGAAGGATTAGCACCAAAAAAAAAATAAAAATAGGTACCTTGAGTGTTATTACTGAAAAATTGGCACTGTAAGTCCTCATTTTTGTCTGACTTAGTTGGTGTTCTATTTCTAAGTAACTGTGTGCATATTTTGGTGACCTCCAAATCCAATAGGAAAATAATTCTCAATGAGGCTATTTATGTCAAACTTCATGTTGGTTCTCTCACCCGTATTTATAGTTACTGTTTCCCACATAATTTTGAGAGCAGTCTTTACTTTTCTTTACCCAGTTTATAATTAATATTCCAGGATGATTTTTTAAATTTTATTTTAAGTCATTATGGGAATTAACAGCAGAATACACAGGATTAATTTATATATTTAGCTTGAGGGTATGACATCAAATTTTCTAGCTCTTTGGCCACTCAGTAGTGAGCGGTAGCATAGAGGTAGCTCTAATTATATCAGTATTCTGGGCTCTTATCTGTGCAGAGTGGATCCCAGGAGTATTGTTTTGTTTTGGAAGGTGCTTGTAAAAGGATTTAGCAAGCCTGTCTTTGTGAATAATTGGCTTGATAAGAGATGATATTGTATGTTTAGGAAGCCAGAGGATCAGAATCCTTAATAGCTGAGCTATTGCAACATTCAGCAGGAGTCATTATGATCTCTCTTAACAATGTATAGATTGACAAAATTCACAAAATAGAGTTGACTTTGGAGAAAGTATGTATTGCCCTGCATGTTAGACCCAGAGATATCTGCAAAACCATCTGCTTATTTGTGGTTGTAATTTTAAATAGAAGAATTAAAAATAACAAATACCATCCTTACCCCCTTCCCCAGCTAGCTAGTGCCATGTTTTCCTCCTCTTGCAGGCAATATTTTAATGTGCTCTGTTTGCTTATGTCAAGGAAGCTAACATGAATGTTTTGGGAAGAAGGTGTTTTGCTTGGCTGTTAAATTAATTCTCTCGGGTAATTCAGAGACCCTTGATTCATGTTTCTGTACGTGTTCAACTGCAGATGGAAAAGGATTACAGTCAACAGACATAGGGCTCTGAAAAGACCATCCATTGCAGTTAAGCATTTTACATGCTCACAGGAAGAAAAAAAGAGTTCTGCATTTGGGAGGCAGTGTCCAAAGTCCAGACTACCATGTTTGTGCTCTGTTTGCTTGGTTCGTATTACTCATTGTAAATTGCAAATGCTTTCTAGACTGAAACTTTTTACTTTGCAGAGACTTCCGTTTTAAAAGGAATCGATGATTTCAGAATTGTGTCATTACAGAACTTGTTTGGTTTTAAGCTTGCTGAGAATTCCCATGGTTTTTGAAAAGTATACTTTCATGGAAAAGTTCCCACTTGTATTAAACTGAGTCTAAGGAAACCATATGTTAAGTGCTGCTGGGCATTTGAAATAAGTGTACAACTCCTTTAAGTCACTTTTCATTGAGAAAAGGGAGAGGAGGAGGCTGTGATGGAATGGAAATCCATCTAGCCAACAAACTAGGAACCATGCAAAGCTGGTCCTCCAAATCCAACTTCTTGCAGCATATTTGAGAGAAAATGATGTTATGGTGAGGTCAGGGACATTCTGCAGTCAGTCTTTGGATAAAAAAACAATTCTAGGATTAAACACCAAATTTTCCTCTATGAATAATATAAAATAACTGGTTCAGGCTCAAAGTGTTTCTATTTTTATTTTCTTCCTTCTCTTAGTGAATTATTGACTCATTTACTCGTTATTGACTTTTCCATTGTGTGTGGAAACAAGATGGATGGGCATTTTCCAAAAGCTTTGTTGTCAGCTGTTTCAGTGTATTTTGTATTTCTAAAGATGGATTTTTTTTCCCATTTCTCTTTGTGAAAACCTGTGTAGGCGTCTTCTAGAACCTCAGTGTAAAGAAATACTTTCCTATCTCTTCAATATTCCTTCAGATTCTGATTCTTGAGAGGGAGCTATGATGAAGCTAGATTGAAATCTTCGTTGGAAGTAATTTTAGTTGGTGGAAATTTATATGTTTTTTGAGAAAGAGAAATAACATCCTGCAGCACCTGAAAATTGATGGAAACATTGTATATACAAAAATTCTATATTCAAGTTAAATGTAAAATATTCTGATCTATATAACCTTAATACTTCTGTCACAATTTTGTTTCATCGTTTTCTTTTTTTATTTTTAAGATGCTTGAATTGAAATTTAGGAGATGTCTGTTAAGAAGGTAGGTATATTTGCATTTCAGGTGTTCTTCATTTTCATGGAGGCTGAGTTGAAACAGAAAGCACTAACTACTCTAGCTGAAGTAGCCAGGCCATCCATAGGAGCTGCGTTAAATGGATCAAAACAATGTTGTGCTGCTTTTTTTTTCGCTATTATTTATTTTAACAAAATTAGGATTTTCTTAGCTCCTTTTAGTAGAAAACTATTTTTCAAAATTGTGCCCCCTTGGAAGAAAGAAGTTGCGGATTTTTTGGTGACAGGGAAGTGTGAGAAGTTGTGTTGTTTGCAGCTCTGGTTAACATCTCCTGGTCTGACAGAACGGCATCTGGAATAATGGCCAAGGGCTAGGGAGCTACAAGGGCCTGCCTAATCACCAGTTTGGGGTGTGTGGCCTTAGGCAGTCTTGCTTTCAGCATTTCCATCTGTAAATAGGGTAATGGAGCTGGATTTGACATAAAAATGGACTTCTTTTTTTTTTCGCTAGGTTTGGCTTGCTTGAAGGCTGAGATACTTCTGTGTTTATTACTGGACTTGGATGCTAGGCAGTGAGCAGTTATGGAAGGAGGAAAGAGCAATACTGAACCCTGAGGAAAAAAAAAGAATCACATAATAGTTGTCTACATAGTGACTGCCCTCATGCTAAGATAAAGTTGGGAAAATTTTGGAGGAGAAGGATGAATATAACATACATGTGCAAGGAATTAAACTTCATGCTTAAGACTAATCAGTCTTTGTTGAAGCCATTTGGGCTTGGTAGTCCAAATCAACTTTTTGTGAGCTATTTATTAATTTAGTTTACCTCATGGTACAAATGACTAGACAAGTCCTTGTTGGAAGAATTTACAGCCTTGAAGTATAACTAAAGGTGTAATGGCCCACATCCTTTGGCTGTGGAGCAGTTGAAGATGATACAGCTTTCATCCATCTGTCATTGCTCATACACTGGAGAATATCTCCTTGTGGTTCAGCAGGGAGGATAGAACATTTTCACAATCCTTACTTTTTCAGTGTGAACTCAGCTCCTTCTCCTATTCTCCTGTTGCTCAAACAGATGACTGGATAGGTGGCTAAAGATACCCCTGGTGGTGTATCCATCCCTGAGAATGATAACCTCCTACTGGCAGGTGGTGTTGATCAGCTAATGGTGTCATGAAGCATAGAAGCAATTACAAAATATGTGTCCAAATCTTGCTACAAAGAGCATAAAGCACAGCTGTGCAGGGTTGGACATGAAGCTTATCTGGTGTTACATCCGGTCTCTAGATAGGGGTGAGTGCTCTGCTATGGGTTCTGTTTTTCTCTCACGCATGGCACTGACTGTCTAAGACAGAGAAAAACAGCAGGCAGAATATAGTAAGGCTTCCACTACTTCCAGTGGTTTTGTGCTTAAAGATTTCCTTAGCACGGGGTTACTTATGTCTTTAATAGCTCTCAGCAGATTTTTCTTCTGTGAACTTGTCTAGTCCTTTTTTGAGTCCATATAGATTTTTAATGTCCAAAGTATCCAGTTATAGTGAGATTCATTATTTAACTGCAAATATTAAGAAAAAGCATCTTCTAGCTTTGTTTTGAGCTTGCTTCTTGCTTTGTTAGATAGCCTTTTGTTTTCACTTGGGAAACAACCATCATTTCTCTACTGTTTGTCATTTTGTAGAAGTCTTGTGGCTCCCCAGTTACCCCTTTCAAGCAGGTTGCTGCGTGTGCATTTCTTTAAACAAGGTGTTCTTGTCATTTGATTACTATTTACCTCTGCCTTAATTCCCGTACCTTTGATATCAAGAGATAGTTTCAAGGTATGAGACAAAATCTGTGTATAGTTTTTTAAGTGCAGGTCTCTCGTGGCTTGATGGAGTGGCATTAATGATGTTGCTCTTTTCCCCCAGTTTAAAATAATTACTAGTATTTAATATATTTCTTGGCCACGCCTGAGTGTATAGTAATAAAACAACCCAGTTATTATATATCTGTTTTAATGACAAGTTCTCATTTGTTTGTGATAGTAGTTAGTTCAGAACTCAGTACACATGCCATAATATAAACACTAGTAGTAGTAATGGATGGTAAGATTATTAATTAAAGGATATCACTCTGGGAGGAAGATTAACAAGTGGATGTTTGCATATGAAGATTTCCTAAATCTTTTTGTGACAGGAAAGTAGAACAAAATTCCAGAGAATTAAAATTCGAAAAAAATGATACATGAACTATGTAGAAAGCTAGTCCTTCTTACAAGTTAGTTGACTTAAAAAAATTAGACAGATTTCTGCTGAAAGCCATTCAAATTCCTTATTTTTGTCTGAGAAGTTAAGTAAATACTCCAGCAAAATGAATATGTGGGATTTTTTTTTTTTTTTTTTAAATACAGGGATCCTGTTCTTTGAAATAGCTTTATACATAGAAAGAAACATCATATGAATACTGTTTTTTACATATTTCTTATTTTCTCTGTCCAAATGCAATGAATCTGGAAAGTGAAATGCAAAACCTGTAAGTATTAAGGAAATAGTCTCATGCAAACTGGAGTTAACCCCAACCTCCTTGGGAAAGCTTAATTCTGACTTGTCTAAGCAGGAGCTCACCTGGTGAAACTGATTTGTGTATCTCATTAGTTAATGAAGCATGTTTCATTTTACTGATACTTTTTCACCCCATTATTAGAATATAAGTATTTTGCTAACAGATTTTTGAATTAATGATACTGCAAGTGATTTAATTTAAACCCTCAAAAATGTATATTTAAAAGACTTTTAAGTGCTTCCATGGCTCTCACCTCTGCGTTTTGTGAATTGCTTTCATATTTTAGAGGACAGTTGAAACTAGCATGTTAAGCTTGTTTGCTGTATAAGACTGATGTGCTTAGTATCCATTCTCTCTAAGTAGTGAGAAGTAGCTAAGCAGTGTGTAGTAGTGCACTGGCTGTATGGCAGACTGAATGGAAAAAAACTGCCTTTAGGCCAAATTTGGTCAAGACATTTAGTGACATTTAGCATCACTGAACAAAATCCTGCTTGATTAGGAATCTCAGTTCTGCCCTCCATATGTGGAAGTGCATATCTGACTCTCTAAACAAATGCTAGATCTTTTTGTGTGTGTGTGTGTGTGTGTTAGAACTCTCACACCCCCCCACCCCTGTTAAGTGCAGTACTGAAGTACATGTGACCGTGATATTACTTGTCTGATCAAAGGAATCTAATCAAGCATTGTATTCCTGAGCTTTAAGAGCCCAAAAGAATTTCATATGGAAAGTGTTTCATTTCCTTTAAAGCCAAGTGGTAGTATTTTCTTTTCTAAATAAGCTAAATATACACATTTTAATTTTTTCCCCTCTCCTCCTCCTTCTGGTCTTACAACACATTTTACTTTGTTGCCCAAGCACAGAAAACTTTGCCAGGAAGAAGGGTGAGCAATGCTTCTGTTTCCCATGACCCTCAACTCTAATGTTGTTCCAAGAGCTCACTACTTACAAATGCCTTGATAACTGCTTTCATTCCTTTCATCCCTCCCCCGCCATCCAGCACAGGCCTGTGGGACCCATCCTCCTTCAAGCAGCTCTCTTCACAGAACAGGGGAATCTACTTAATGTAAAAATCATGGAACAGAAAAGCATTGAAAGATATATTGCAGAATTTTTTACAGCTGAAGGTCTGCATGATAGTTGCTGCAGTGATTTATCCTTGGTTTTATATCAGCAGCTTCTTAGAGCTCCCTGTTCATACCAGAAGTAATCTTATTTTTTATTTTTTCCTCCATATAGGTATTTGGGTAGGGGTAATAGTGGGGAAGCTATCTTATTCTACGTGTGCACAGCACTGAACTGGCAGGACTGATCTTGATCAGATAGTCAGAACTCTGGCTCCTTAAGAATGTGTGGCAGCATAGGCTTTAATTATCTTCTGATATTATATTATGTCATATATTTCTTTGTATGAAAATAGGCACATGTAGTTTTTAAATTTCTTTGGGTGCATGGTAAGATTAAGAACAAACAGAGAAAAATGTCTTTTCAAGTACTACTGAAAGATTATCTGATGCACCAAATCCTTACCATTGCACTAGAAATCTGGGAATTCCCATGTTTTTTCTGGCAACTCCCTAGCTGCCAGACAGGAAATCACTCTCTGCTTTTTGAACCTCTGGCAGCATCTGCTCTTAGTTTCTTTGTTCTCTTTTTTGTGGTGCTTCTCTGCCTGCTCAGTGTGGCTGGGATGTGCCAGGAGGAGAGAGAAATGACGTAGCATGCCTGATAAACCATGTTTCATTGGAAGAGTCTGAGGGGAGAATATTGGAATGTGGACCCAACTCCCTGGAAAAGTCTGACACTGTTCTGCGAAATAAACGTCCATGGGGTGGGGGAAGAATGTGGAAGATCATGAAAGAGCATTTAAAATCCTCAGAAGGAGCAAGAGAAAGTATGTTGAGGGTCAAAGCAAGTTTGCAGGGATGAAAGTTTAGGAATCTTTGAGACCTTTCGGATAGAGAACTATGGACAGACAGGGAAAGTACAGATGAGTTTGTAATGATATTCAATTATTTGAGAATAGAAAAAAAAGCAGGGAAATATGCTTGTTTTCTAAGATTTATGTTTCTCCAAGACAGAGAAATGTTGGAATATTTCAGGTCTTTACAGTGGATCTTGGCCAAAAAGCGTACAGGATAAAAATAAGCTTGCAAAAACTGCAAAACTGTCATTGTATAGAAATGTTTTGGTTGAATATAATTTAGAAAAATATAATAATATGCTAGAAATAGTACTAAGTTGTACCCTACAGCCAAACTTTACAATTTCAGAAGTAAAAGGAAACCAAATGCTTTCCAATAATTCTAGCCATATTTGTGGAAAAAGACTGTAAAACATTGCAGTGGTGGCAAAGGAAAATTTTCTGTTCTGCCTTGTACCATGTGATTAGTTGCTTGTAAAGTGTAATTCTGCCAATGTGGTTTAATGATTGAAAGGTTTAGACCATGGTAAATCCCTGCAAAGTCAGTTTACTTTATAATCAAATGCACCAGTATCATTGACTCTTATAAACAGTCTTATAAACTAAAATATTGAGAAAAGATTTTGTAAGAATGAGGTAATGAGAAATAAAGTACAAGAATGTGGGAGTATCAAAACAAAATTACATCACTTAATATGAGAAAGAGTTATGAAGTTACATATATGCTTTAACTTCAGAGAAATAGATGAGCAGTATGTATTGTACGGTGCCCTCCACATTAAGAGTTATAGGGTGCATTTAATTTTTAGGTGCATTTTTAGGTGCATTTGTATTATTTCATGTATTTATAATTAAGCAAAGTCAAAACGAGTTAGTAATTTTATAGATTTTCCTAACTTTTGCATACTAAACTAAACTAAAATTCATTTCTTTCTGTTCTAATTATGTGAATAAGGTTAGGTTTCCACGTCTAATCACAAAGCGAGCGGAGGTAAGGAGAGGAATAGTGAAAAGAGGGATGGAATATTATTAATATAGTCTTTTGTCTGTATAGTGTTATTTGGTTCAACAGTTATTTTTCAGGGAAGTTTTAGTACATTTTTTATCAAGTAATGCAAATGTGGCCTAAAAATCCCCATCTGAGTAAACATCAATGTTTTGTTCTTGGAGTGTCCTCAAGACTGTATTAGACTTAGTTCCTAGCTGTAGAGAAGCACTGAGAACATCGAAAGTACTGCACAAGTGTTTAACATAAGGAAGTTGTGACTGAACAGTGTTGGTATGAATAGCTGTGAAGTTTATAGAACATACAGACTTTTCAGTAGCTCTTGCATCACAGTGTTAAGAAAGTGGGGATTTTGTTACATTTGATCAAGGGGATTTCTCAGTGCTTTCTAGAATGGGAAAGTAAATTGTGCATTTTCTCATGGAAATATTCATGAGTAAGAGAATGACACTGAAAAATTTCAGTGCCTTATGTAACCCCATAGGAATGCAGCAATGCATGGGCTACATGTTGACATATTCTCCTGATGTCCTTTCCCTGGAGATTGTGGGAAGAAATTAGCTTCCCTGAATTTAAGTGCAAAGCATAGAGCCTAAGGTAAAAAAAGTAATGTGGGATTGTAGGGGTAGGGAGTTGGTAGAGAGTTGTTTGTTTTAGTTGCTTATTATTGTTCCATGAATAGCAAGTTGGCAGGGAATATGCACTGATGAAGCTGGCAAATAAAGGGGGTAAAGAGTGTATTGAGAGCAACAATGAAAGGCTGTGTCAATACAGAGCAGTGGCCCTAGAGCTGCAAAATCTCTGGCACTGGGCGCTGGATTCTCTATTCCCTTGTGGTGTTTTCCTGTGGATTCTTTAAAAAGCCTTGTGGCAAGTGGCCAGCATTAGCTCCATCAGCCCTTGTAGATAGTCTCTACTCTGTGCCAGCCTGCCCTGTGTTTTGCCAAATTAAATTCTTCTGCAGAAGTTTGGATAAAATGTGATCACTCATAAGAAGAAAAAAACCCTCTTCTCCTTTCGTCAGAAAAGTTAATATGATCTGGAGATTAACTCAGCTGAGAAATAAAGAATAACAAGTGTGTGTAAATAATTTCATCAATTAGACTTCTAAAAATAGAAATACCAGGGAAAATATTCCATGCAAAGGAAGGACTCCAGGATTGAACGCCATGAAACCAAAGAAGCCATGAGAACATCAGAAGCTGCATGAGCTGACTATACAGATCTTTTTGTCAGCATTTAGAAGGCATGTTAACGTGCACTGTAAATTCCTCTCTAACTACAGGTGATCTGGACATGTCATGGCGATGATGTTTTATTAAATTGGGATTACCTGTTCTGTCAGCAAACCCCAGAATTCTTTTCATAGGCAGTTGAAGGAATTAATTGCATTACCAGTATACGTGCCAACATTCCCATGCTCAGGATTGCTGCTTTGGGCTGATTTGTAAGACATTTTCAGGTCCCCTTATTTGTGCTGACCTGCTAACATATATTATGAGTAGGAAGATTTTTCTAAATGTGGTAATTACCTAAAACCACTGATAATCATTTATTTTTCTTTTTAAATTAATAGTGAGCAATCAAGAGAGGAAAGGCAAAAATTGCAAAGAAAATGCATTTTGGTGCTCTTTTCTGAATTACGACCTACTACTGTGAAGCTGGAAGTTTTAATGAGAAAGCCCTTAAGCCAGGAAGAAATTTGAAATACAGTAGTGATATATGCAGTCTTGTATGATCACTGCTTTTAACTACTTAATCATTCATGTTGCCTAAATACAACTGTACTGCCAGCTTCTGTGTTTACAGTCTATGGTGTGGAAAAAGATATCCCACTGTGACATGTTCTACTTACAATCAAATTGACTGCAGCAAACACAGAAGCTGTTGAAGTTCAGTGCTTCTCAGTGGGGTGTTTTTGTTCCCCCAGCTTATTTCTGGCTGTTGATATAGCTCACATCCTTGAAGCTCATTCCCTCATAAAATAACAAAGCCAAGGAAGTTCCCTGTTCATCTTCACTGTAGAGGAGCATGTCATGAACTATTTAAGGAGACATGTATCTCACAAGCATTTTCTTGAATAAATAGTGTTTTACAGATTTGTATTTGTAATACTGAAAGCCCTTTTTTCACTTTTATGAATTTTTAAATAGTTCCTTGCTTCTGTCATTTAGTGTGGTAAGAGTACTGCAAATCATGCTCATGGCTGCTATTTCACAGTAATAATGTCTCTCATATAAAAACTACTTTTTCAAGTGTTTAGATAACTTAGCCTGAACAATTGTTTATAGAATAAGAGTTGCTTAAGAAATTAATCAAGAAAATAAATCTATTTGTAAAGCATTTAAAAAATAACCATAATAATGACTCAGTTTCAGGTATTGAGGAGTAGAAGTCAACAAACTAGATAAATGTTTCTCTGCATTTTGGCATGCTGTTTTATCAAGTACTCTGGCAATATTGTTCAATTTCTGCTGTGTTTTATTCACATATTACAATACCTTAATGCTGAGTTTTGCTGACTAGCTTGGGTTTTAATGAACTTGTATGTCAGTGCATGACCAGATGAGGTATCTCATCAAGCAGAGCACTGCAGTGCATCTAGTCATATCTGGCAGTAGACTCATACTTCCCCAAAGGTTTGAAACACCAAACGTGACTGTATGTGGTCTCCTTTGCAGTCTTCAGCTGTCCTGAAATTCAGCTGACTGAAGGATTGCCTCTAATATCCTGCTAGGTCAATCATCACCCCTTTGCTTCCGCTGTCTTTGAAGCCACGAAATAATAACTAGCTTTGTGTCAGATAGACAGATATGTTGCTGTTACTGTATGAGCCAGAGTGTCTGTTGTTTGAAGTCCCATTTACTGCATTCCAGCTGGTGCTCAGGAGTTAATTTAGGCATGTTTAATCTTCTCACTAGGTTTCAACTGCTGTTTTTCTTTATTAACCCAGTGAATGATACCAAGCTTTCCCAGAGTGATTGGCAGCAGTCAGGAAGAACATTGGTTATTGGAACTCCATTTGCTAATGAAGTCATCTTTGTAAGCAAACAAGTGGAAAAACTTTGTCTTTGATGTGTTTGCTGAGAACACTTTCTTGCAGGCTGCTACTAGGGTAGGTATATAAGTCCTTTGCAAGTACTCCAGAGCTTTTGGAGATTGATTGATCCCTGTGAAAAGTTTGAACTTTCTGCTGTTATTCCAGATACCAGACTGGCAAAACCAAACAAATGACAACTTTCCCAGCCTAATAAAAAAATTCATTGTGCTTACCAGCTTGTGGAAATCTTTTTGAGTGTCCTTATCTATAGGACTTTGTCCTTGTTGTGACAGGCTGTGCCATGCCAAAGCATACACTTGTATTTTCATCCTTCAGGAAATAACATCTGTCATTTCAGCACATTTTTGCCATGTGTTGTTCTCTCCACCTCCTCAAGACTCTATATGAGAAATTATTATATGATCTGTTTAAAAAATCTAGGACAAGAAAGTGGAACAACAATTCTGGTGATACAAAGGGTCTGGATCATAGTCTTACCATCCTGTATTCAGCTGTAAGGCCCTGATACCTAAAATAAATTAATATATTACAGTTGATATTACATACTTCTCTTTGGCATTTTCAAAGAAAGTGAGTCTTAAATAAACCTGCCTTCTAGAATAAGCCAGAAGATGATTCTTCATTTTTTTATTAGATAATATGTGTTAAGTAGATTAATCAAATATATGAAACTTAAGGGAGAAGTACAATAGAGTAGTGCATTTCATGACTCCTTGGCGACTTTCCTGAATGGATGATGACTTTTGTTATTCTTCCATTGGCATTATGATACTGATGGTTGGTATTGTATGTATCTGTATGCAATACTGGTGTTACCTTACTTTGTTGTGGTTAAGCTTTGTTGTAGTTATCCTCTTATTATTTCCGGTCACAGTGTGGTAGCTTCTTTAGTACTTCCTCTGTCAACTCCAGAAAAAAAAGTTCTTATTGGCCAGTTGACTTGCTGCAGCCCTGACTAAAACAGGCAACTCTGTCACAATTATCTCCTTACACTGACAGTATGTAGGGTATAGGTGGCTACTCTTGACTATGTGCCTCATTGCAGAATGGAACTGAATCCATCTTTGGAATTGGAGAAAGCAGGGAACAAGTGGTAGAGGCAAGTACTCTAGCATAATGTTAGTACATATTAACAGAACTGCTCCTCTGGCAAATGAGACTTATCAGATTGCATTTTCGTTCTTTTGCTGGCAGCCAGAGAGATTATTTTGAGTGCCTGTAGAAGAGCAGGGGCAGAAACATTTACAAGCTCATTGAGACTTTGGAGCAGCCGTCCTTTCCTGGATGATAGACTTGTACTGCCAGTCCATAAATCTGATGAGCTTTTTCTAGTAACTTAGAAGATCGGTTGTCTCTGCTTGAAGGAAAGTTTCTGCTCTGAGCTGAGTAAATGTCCTAGTTGTGGATTCAATGAAAAGAGGAACATGACTTTACAATGTACTTGCTGAGTAAGAACTCTGAATAATGCCACAGATTCTAATCACAGGTGATTTGTGTGGTGATTACCTTACTTCTGGAAGCAGCAGCATGCATTGAGGACTCTTCAGTGACATTAAGACTTTCAGATATACAATGATAAATGACATCTTGTAACACTGGGCGAGGTCTCTTATCTCTTTTCATTTTTTTTTGTCCATGATTTGCCTCTTCTTGATTTGAAACAGTTGCTCTTAAATTTGTTTTAGTTCACTTTTGAATCTTGGTATCTTTTAGAAAATATGTGTTTACTGCACAGCTGTTCCTTTCTATGTCTGGGTTTATAATTTTATAATCAATGAAAGTGATGATGCTTCTAAGTGATAAATACAACCAAGTAGCACTGCTTGGTCCAAGGCTGGTGATTCAACTGCAATGTCAGAGTCTTAGAGAGTAACTCCTATTTCAGCCTTTAGGAAGCTGTCTATGTCAGCTGGAATTTTCTGTAAAATAATATTTTTTTATCTTTTCAGGTTAGATTAACTTTGTACAGAACTTGTAAATGAGTGTTACAGGAAGCATCTGACCTTGGAACTTAATTTTATTCTTTGCTACATTGAACAACTTTAATCTTATTATGTTATTGTCTAATACTCTCAAGGTATTAGGTCTCATATAGAGGCAGATATCTCCAAATGGTATTTTGCTGCATGACTTTATCAAGCTATCTAATAAGCTACTTAATTCTTCATACCCATATTATTTCTGAACTAGGTTAAACATACCTCCTTCAGGTTCAAAATGTGTCTGATTTGCTGACACCGTGAAAGAAAGGTTGGCATCATATATTAATAATCCAGGATAGGAAATGGAGACTCCACCTTTGGTATTTTTAACATTTATTTTCTTTTATTTTGACATTTGTTCCACCAAACCCTGCATCTGTGGGAGAATGATAGCGGAGAGCCAATGCTCCCTCATTTCCTTTCACATTCACAGAGATGCTGTTCATCATGGCAATTATTAGATTGTCCAAAGGGAATAAATCTGCATTCCTATTAGCAAGAGTTATTTTTTACATTCTAGTGTACTTGCAATGTAGCAACTTTTTCATTCAATTACCTTAATGCCATGTAATTCCTTTTGGCATCAATTGGTATACAGCAGTTTTGTAGAAGGGTTTGGGACTCAATGCAGTAACTTGGTGAAAGAGTGAATAATAAAACTGTGTTTCTTCCCTTTAAACTTAAGGTATACTGCTGTGAACAAATTCAAGTTTAGATCTTTCTAACAAATGTAGAACAATCATTTACTTAGCTATGAAAGGTGCTGTGTTTGCATAAAATGTAGTGCTTCATCTTGTAAAGATTATTTTTATTTCATCTATACAAACAGTAGGAAACACTTTTTGTTTATCATTCAATTTGTTAATACACTTAATAATATAATTTCATGAACAGCACCATAGAAAATGTACAGTAAGGGTGCAGTAATTCTGGGTCGCATTCTTTCTTGTTTTCCATGTGCTTTATCAAAAAGATACAGCATTAGTTTATCCAGTTCTTTGCATCTGAAGTTATTTATCAGGTATGCATACAGAATTATCTACTAATAGAAGAAAATAATCTGTTAATGTCTGTGTTGTCTAAGGATAATGGACCTCTTTTTGGTCTATGTACTCTATAGCTGTCTATTAGAATACAAAAGGAACAGGCATTGAGTAAGTTCTGGGCAGTGCAAAATCCATGAAGGGAGTCTCTTGCTTGGTAGTATTAATTACCTTTAATTACCATTAATTAAAATTGAGAAAAACAGTCATTTTATTTTGTAGATTTTTGTTTGGAGGTGTTTGAAATCTTTATTTCAATAATTTTTCAATTCTTATTTCATTTAGAATAGTGGAATCATGCAAATTTAAATGATGCTTTGTGTGTATGGGGGTTGTTTGTGTGTTGATTTAGGATATTAGGCTGATTTGTATATTAATATGTTAGGCTTTATTCCTGCCTGGAAGAAGGTTAGCCCTCTTAATTTTGTGTCCAGCATTGAATGAATGAGTATGGCTTTACAATAACAGGATAAAGAAATGACAGAATCACAAAATGATTGAGGCTGGAAAGGGCCCATGGAAGTCATCTGGTCCAAGTGCCTTCCTCAAGCAGAGCCTGTTGCCCAGGACTATGTCCAGACAGTTTTTGAACATCCCCAAGGATGGAGGCAGATATGTGATGCTTTGAATTTATGACTTTGCTTTCATTCATAATTTATCCTTACCATGAATTTTCCTAAGATTTAGCAGCTGGCAGAATCTTAATTGTCAATTTTCCTAGCATCAAAACAGATACCATAGGTACAACATCCAGGTCATGGAATATTGTTGTTAGTTTTTCTGGGCTCACCTGGACTGGTGGTGTTTTTAAGTCTTGACCAACTCCATTCATGATCACATTCATCTCTGCATTTGCCATTAGTATATCTAAAAAAAAGAAAAGCAGATATTCTGTATTTGTTTTGTCGCTTACAATTATAATGAAATTTATGCTAGAAAATTTGGGCTGCTTTGTGAAATTCAGTGAAAATAGTGCTCATAATCCATGGATTACCTTGTTGATTGGCAAGCATTTGTGTTTTTCTTTTTTCTTCCATTTCTTTTTACCAAGGTTTTGCACTAAAACATTGTACATTGTGGTGTATCAGAACAATTAGAATGTAATTATTTTGATAGTGGAAAAAAACTGTCACGAGCTTTATTTTAATCTGCAAACTAATATTGCAATATTTTAAAGAGTAGTCCACTTACATATGTAATTTATCACTAGAGATTAATTTATTATACTAATTTGGTTTTTTTCCAATATGTATAAACATTCTTTAGTTTTCAATGTGATACATGTATTAATGTTTGAAGTCTTGCATCAACCTATCTCACAGGTGTCTAGGATATCTCAGGTATTTGATTTTGAAATGGTGCTGGTGATTTTAAAGACGTTAATATCCAAAAAAGATACTACTAAGGAAACTTTGTAAGCAGAAAAAATACTTAATGCAGAAATACTTGATGCCTTGCTCCAGTGAAGTTCTAATGGAATAATTCTGATTTTTTTTTTTTTCTTGAATTCTAGATTTATCCATGGCAGTACAAAAATTTTCACAGTCTCTACAAGATTTTCAGTTTGAGTGTATTGGAGATGCTGAAACTGATGATGAAATTAATATTGGTAAGTACTCTCTTTGCTTTGTTGGCAGTAACATTTTTATTGTTTCTTATAGCATGTTATCAGAAATACAGTGGAGCAGTTCACAGTTGTTTTTTAATGGTTCACATCACAAAAATAGAAGAATTTCAATAAGTAGAAACTATGCAAGACTTTAAAAATACGTATCAAAAAACTTTGTCTTCATGGCATAGCTTGTTTTATTGTAGCAGAAAGTATTCAGTGATACTTTTGTCAGCTGAGTCAACTGAATCCTCTAAATTCTGCTGCTACTTTTACCTTTCAGTCAGTTTTCAGTGGGCTACTAGGAGGTACACAAGTTTTCTATAACGTTCTATAATCAGTCTGCAAAAAAGTGCCTAGGTGCCTAGTAAGACACAGGACGTATTTTAAAAGTCTAAGAAGAGGAATATGTTCATTACAATTTGTGCATTCCTGAGTATATGGTTGTCTGAATTTTTGCCAGTAAAATATACTAGCTGCTTATTGTTCTGTCTCTGTACACACACAGAAATTCTGCATTTTCAGAACTGAACAGCTCAACTTGTCTTCAATGTAAGCCTCTTCAATGTCATCAAAATACTCTTCCCTCAACAGACTAATCCTTGAAGTGTTTCCAGGGTTCAGAAATTCAACCACTCTTTACTGCAAGGCATTTCTGCAGTTGTAGTGATGCTTTTACACAGTAGCACAGCAGCTGGAGTGCTTTAACCCCCATTGGTAAAAAATTTGGATTATAATCCATTTTCAGAATGGCTAAATTCAGTATCATGAGTCTTACATACCACATGGCCCCCATGTGTCTCCTAAAACATCTGAGAGGAAGTAAGATGGTTCTTAAAGAAGTGGCTTCTAAAAATAAAAAATTTGGCAGTACAAGAGGGAACGTAGGACTTCTTGGTATTTTTGAAGGAGTTCTATGTAATGCAGAGAGGAAACCCGTATTTAGTCTTTTTCAAGTGTATCTATTATTATGATCTATTTTCAAGTCTCCTCTCCCTTCAAGTTTTCCTTTTCCTGACTGAGTCATTGGACAGAAGGTCTAAACTTCTTGTTTTCACTCTCAAGGTTTGCCTCATCCTCAACCTACAATATTGTGGTAGTCAGAAAACAGTCATGAAAGATTTGGTTACGGTCTTCCACTAACTCCTGGCAGGGGGTGGGAGGGGAGGTTTAATGTTACTGACAATTAGAAGTTGGGGAGTGAAATCACTGAGATGCTGCAGGTATAAAACTGCATGTATTCTTCAGGTGTGTCCTGACTGGAAAGAGAAATGGTGTGCATGTTCTCTTTGGCATGCTATATATTTTTTGGCTGTTAAAATTATATTGTATATATATCTTTTTAAACCAAATCTTCAGTATCTCAATTAGATTTGGTCAATAAAGACATACGGTTTTGCATTTAAAATCAGGTGACTGAGAACAAAGACAACATTCATTTTACTTGTAACCTAAACATAGCAAAGAAAAGACATTTTATTGTTTGGACATTAAACTGGCATTTAAAACTATTTAGGAAAAAAACACAGTTCATGAAGCTTGACAGCTGATTTATTTCACTTGAAGCTTCAAAGAAGGGATTTCTAGCTTCTAAAGAACCAATTGCCTGATGGATTGTCATGTACATCAAAGAAGCTTGTAAGAGTAAAAGGTAAACTGACAGGAATCAAATTCAAGCTTAACAGAGCTTGAATGATACTGTGTGCTTTTATAGGATAAGGCTCAATTTTTGATCTCCCTAGAGGAGTGACCTAGAATTTATCCATATCTTTAACATGCCCCAACAAGATAAATGTTTGCTTATCATCAAAGACAGCTTTGTATAGATGAATCCTGCTCTGTACCTCCTTCTGCCTTCACCTTCTTTTTCTAAAAATGTCTACAACTGTGCAGGCCAGTGAGAAGTTCTACTTCCATCTGCAGTGATATTCTGGCTTGATAAGATGTGTAAAACCCTACCATATGCATAGGGACTTATTGTAAGGACTACATTTCTATTTCAAGCTTAGCTTTGAAAATCTACCCTAATACACCTTAGCACTGGGAATTCACCTCTGAACAAGACTTCTTCTGTCAAGCTGTTGAGCAGGTTTTTTTGTAAAAAAGGTTCCATTTCTTTCAGCATTTAATATAAGTGAATTAAATGAATTTTTCTTTTTTTTTTTTTTTCTTACCAGCAAAAATTATTTGGAATTGAGTTGGTAGCTCCATTGACATTTTTTGAGGCAATACTAGAGTTGAGTCTCTCTTTAGCAACTAAGCACAACAGTTTTTTGTCTTTTTTTTTTTCAGTCTCAGATATAATAAGAACAGTTTTATTTGTATTTTCTATAAGCTGTGCATTTTTAATTGCTCTTTTAATATAACTTATCTATTCCATTACATAAAATAAGTAAGTTAAAATAATTAATAGTTAAGTACGTTATAATAGCTAAGTTATTATTAACTTACTAAGTAAGTTAAGTTAATAAGGTAATTAATAGTTAAATGAGTAAGCTATGTGGAGTGTGTCATAACACACTCCACATAAACAGAATTATGGTGGTATTCTTCATACTTATTTTAATCCACCTCTTATTTAATCCACTGATTTATTTGTTTGGGTTGGTTTCTTGTTTTTTGGTTTTTTTTTAATTCCTATATTTGATTTCCAATTTTGATGATTTCTTACCTTTTATTTACTAGAATTTAATTCTTGCATAGGAGGGGTGTTCTTTGACAAAAAATCTTATCTGTGTATGTGGTTGTATAATGCATTTTAGATAGTTTTTTTCATGTTGCTGCAAGTTAGCCAGATTTATCTTCATAGTAAGAATTTTTCTGACTTTCTTGGATAAGCAGACTGTCTTGTTCCTCAATTCATCTACGGCTCTTGTGTTTTTGTAACTGTGAACATAAAAGGATTCAAGCTATAAAAACCTTTTCAGTTGTTAATCTTTTTGCCAGCAAATTTGGTTTGGGAAACAGTGATCCCAATCTTTACTAGTTTTTATCATTAAAAAATAAAAGAAGCTAGCAACAATTGCTGGTTTTGTCTCATCCTCTGATTTGGAATGCTTGTGGAAGCATGTGATCTGCAGCAATGCATGGGCTGTTCTGTTTGATGGCAGAACATGGTTATTACCTCCAGTTGCATGTGATTCAGTGAAGCTATAACTGTGTTTTGCACAACTGAAAAGTTTTGCAGAAGATGGCATTTTCAATGCAAAAGTAACAAGAAGATTGACAACGAATTAATAATACTAAAAAGCCATAGTAATGAAGGTTTGATGTGAGTTGCCCTTACTCTGAGAAGAGGGTGTTGCATTCCTAATCTAACAACTGTGTTTTCCTCAGAAATGCCAAGACTTGATAACACTGTGTTTTCTTTTTAGACAGATCACCCGGCTCTCAGCCCTCTTTGTAAATATTTTGCACAAAAATTAAATACTTAAGATTGACAGTGAATGTAAAGGAGGTCAGACATTTGTCTTACCTCGTGGGAGTTTAGTGTAAAATGGATGCATGATTTTTACATGTTTCAAACCTTATAGGTAACATAGAACTTTATATGGATGGGACAGCTGCAAGAACTATGTTTTTAGTGATCATCTATCTTTTTTCTCAGTAAACACTGCAGGTATAAATTTTGCAAGGAGAAGGTTTGCCCAGCTCCTCCTAGTATTATCCAACTTGTCACCTGGATCTCTCCTAGGAATTTCCCTGTTTTGATCCTCTTTTATTCTGTTTGTCTTATCTGGGTTTTGGCTGCTAGAGATGAAAATGATAAACATTATTAACTCAATGGAATTCTCTCTTGTGCCTTTAACAAGTTTGTGTCTATTTTGTATTATGGCTAATTATATATCTGTGAGATCTGATATCTGCAGTATAAGACCATGCTCTTCAGAATTAAAAAAAAAAAAAATTAAGACAAATAAATACATTCTGATATCCTGGCATTTTATTTTAGTATCCGTGTTTTATTAGCATGTGCTGTTTAAGAAAGTGCACTGAAAAACTGAGTGAAATATGTCTTTCACTCTGTGACTGCTGGTTTTGAAGTTTGGGGTTTTCTTCTGTGAAGAGAATTATATTATGACAGATGTTTCAGGTAGCATCAGATGCATGATTTAACAATGTAATAGGATTATGATGATTTATGGAATCATTATTAATTGAGTCACAAAGAATAGGTCAAAAGTTCTAAAATGTGGTATCTTTTCCTGTGGGCACTGAATTCTTCTCTTGCCACTAGCATTTGAGGCTCATGATCTTTGCTGACTCACAGCTCAAGTTGTTCATGGGATTATTAAATTGCTCTCAACTAACCATCTACAGAACTGTTAGCTCATACCTGGCAGTTAGGTTGTTTACAGCAGTTAGTCTCAAGTTGAACTTTGAAAAATTGACTCAAATGTACTGGAAAGAAAGAGCTCAAAACCAAGCAAACAAATGCAGAATGTTAATAGTAGCTGTTTGTTAGAGTCCACTGCTGTGTTTTGTTTTCTTGTTTTAGTTGAGCAATGATGCTAGAAGTTCAGTCTTCTTTTTTCTTGTACTGGACATCCATATGCACAATGCTTTCCAGTTAGCATTTGCTCTATCCTCTTGGAGAGCTTGTCAGAGAACAAGCATCCTGTTATTCAAAGCAGCAAATAGATCTGTACTGGGAAATTTGTATATAAAACTGCACAAAAGAAAAAGGGAAAAAAAATCATGGTATTTCCTTTTCCCCCCATCTTTTGTAACAGTGTAAAAGTTTAATTGACTTTAAGAGGTACCAAATTCTATTTTTAATGGTACATGGTGTGGATACAATGCTTTATTCAAATAAATAAGCTTAAAACAGCAAAAAATTACGTGGGGGCTTTATGCATGTCTACAGTGTGTAGAGACAAATCTTGACAATCAATCTATGGACTTGGCAGTCTCCAGGTTAGGACACTGTCTTTTAAAGATTCATCAGGAATCTGAGAAGGTAGATGTCAGGTTACTCAAGATTTCAAGCCACTGTTGCATGTGGTATGTAATGGCTTCTTGAGTTTGCTTGGCTCTTCCTGAATTATTTATTAAATGCAGTCGAGCCACCTACAGTCTGAATCACTTGGATATCTTACAAATCATCTCCTTAATGACTTGAGGTTAAGCGTTTATGTTCAAGAAAGTTCTTTTTGGGGTTAATATTCAACTTACTTTGCACAGAATTCCCATTTGTAACCAGGCTTCTGAATGGAATTACCAATTTCCAGATAAGTCTAAAATTACTTCCAGCATCTGAGGTCTACTACTGCTTTATCCAAAGCAAAGAAAGAACAGGATCTTGCCACCACCTTGAGGGCAGAATTCTGGGGGTGGATTTTTTTAGTGTAGACATCATCCCAACAACTTTTCTACTGCTTGAGTTTGTTGACCTTGTGAAACACATTAGAGACAAGTGTATTTACAAAAGGTGTTTTTATTTTAGGTGGGTGGGGAAGGGTTGAGTCCTGAATTAGACTAGAAAGCTATTTACAATGGAGAGTGAATTTGCATAGAAAGATTGTGTGCTGTTTTTCCACAGTAATTACCTGCTTAGATTTACCAGCTCTTTTTCCTTCAGCTGAAAGAATGAATTTTAATATTTAACTTTCTAGATTACTTTGAAAGCAACTTTGCTTAAGGTACTTGTAAGATCACAGGACAGGGTTATTTGGTACTTGTATTGGATTATATTTATCTGCAGAAGTTCAATGGTAACAATTTATGGGAGAAACTCAGCACAATCAGGGTGTGAAATGCCTAAAGTATTTGTTTCAAATCTGTTGATTCTGTTCCTACCACTATTTTTTTTTTAATCTTTGTTGCATATTTGACAATTTAAGCAAATGCCACCTGTTTCCGGAACTCTATTGTTTCTTGACTTCAAAAAATGAGTGATTTTATGCTAGTGCTAGGATCCTATCAAGGCTTCAAAACAACATCTACCCCAGAAAGTGAAGGTTGGCATTCTGTTTGTCGAGCACGGTCTCTTGTCCTTGTTTTGGAAGGGCAAATGTGGCTGACAAATCAGGAAACAAAATAATGGTGCAGTACATTTTTATCTCTTCAGGAGGAAAAGGTAAAATAAGATCAACAACACAGTCCTTGTTGTTTCTTTTTCTCTTGGACACCTATCAGAAGGTTGTTGGAATTCACATGCTCCATTCTCTGTTGACCGTAAGATGAGTATTGAACTGAAAAAACTGAATTGCGGGGTAGGGCTGATGCAGTTACTGCCATTTCTGTTTGTCCTACCTTTCTTCTGTGTCAGGAGTAGCTGACAGTGGGAGCTCTGTTGAGTCCCTGCAGTTTGCATCCTGGTGTACTAACAGAAGCTAAAATTCATGTTAGTTCATTTTACTGTATTGGACTGCAGACTCTGGTGTCTGAGATACTGCTTGCCTTGGAGTTCCTACTGTGCAGAGAAAGAGGGTGAGGCAGGCAGTGGACATCAACAACTTTGTTGTCCTGGTACATTCTGCTAAGGAGTTAAGATGAGTCAAAATTTGGTCTGAGCAGCTGAGTAGATGAATGGACAAGTCCATGCCACTCACAGAGTAAGATGAAGTAGTTTTTGTGTCTCTCATTCCGATCTTCTGGATTCTTGAAGGTGTAGTCTACTTTATTGTCCTCATTCCATGACTTCAGCATACCTCTTTTCCCCTCCTTTGTCACTTAATTTCATTATTTCTAGGTTTGGACATCCCAGTGGAAGTATGAATGCCTCTGGGGAGACAATCTGAGGACTAGAGTGTTGCTTTATAGAGTTGTCTTGAAAATAATAAGTATGTACTGTTGATGTATATAATACACTTCTAGTAGAATGGTGTAACATTTTAGAGTTGCCAGGTTAGCATACCTCTTGAGAAATAGGAACTAATTTTCAAAAACAGATAGTAGTTTGATCAACTCAGCTTTGAGATATTCATCTTCAGGTTTGAGCAAGCAAGGTAAAAGATTTGTATTTTCTGAAATCAAAATGCTTAGTAGAGTTTAGAATTTTAAGCACAGGAACTTTTTGATCCCTTTGTAGTCCTAAATTTAATTAAGCAATTATGGCAAAGCTAACGTCTGTTGAACTATTTGGTGATATTTTTTCTGAACTCTTTCACTATTCAAGCAATAAATGTACAAAACTTTAAAAATCAGAAAAACAGTATTAATGATTCTCAGTAGCATTCCGAATATATTATTTTTGCTTTTACTTCCCCTATTCAGCACTCATAAAGAGCCACACACAAGTAAGGTTTATACAGCTGGGAAGATGAAAATATCAGGGTTTTTTTCCTTCACTTAAAGTATGGATGTGCCTCTGAAGAATTGGGGATTGGCAAGCCTGAAATGTAGTTATAATTACTCCTAATTCCTTTGTTTATGGAATGCTATGATTGAATATTACTTTTGCAGCTCAACGTTTCTGCAAACTATGTCGTATATTGCTCAGTGGTTGTTTCCTATGTTGTCTTGTTATTCAACTGTTCAAAAAAAACCTCAACCTTGAAGCTGCAATTCTTATCTTAGAACAAAAGATTTTTACTCATAGTACATTTATATCACAGCTCTTTCTAGTGGGATGGGGGAGGGAGTGCAAGAGAGGATTGTAATCTGATTGCATCAGAATCCATCTTTGAACTTAAATATTCCTGCATATTCCATGGTTTTTAGAGCAGTTCTTCCATTGACATGTGATAGGATATCAGTCAACTCTGGCAAAGGCAGATCTGTTCAAGTCAAAGGTTAATGGTCAATTTAGTTGAGGTAAAGATTACTTGAATTAAATGAACTTCTATGGTATGCTGTTAGTTTTCAATAGGGGCCAATTCAAGCTGCTATTTTTTCAAAGTAGGTCTCCAGCAGCACTTTAAGATCACTTTGTACCTGTTAGACAGAATTTG
Source organism: Poecile atricapillus (assembly GCF_030490865.1). Lineage (NCBI taxonomy): Eukaryota > Metazoa > Chordata > Aves > Passeriformes > Paridae > Poecile > Poecile atricapillus. The sequence goes on along the minus strand of NC_081249.1, from coordinate 76,508,738 downwards.
ATGGATTGAATATTTTCCCCTACACCCTGCTGAGTTCTGCAGCTGTAGAGCTCAGCCCCACTGCTGTGCCTGCGGCTCCATCAGGTGAAAGAGAGGCTGATTTCTCTTTGACAGGTACAGTAATGTAAAATCCCATTTTGTAGTGTGGTGTAGAGATAGAGTGTTTCTTAATGATCACTTATCTAAACCCTTACCTCTTTATTCTGTGAGAACATGGCAGAAATTGTGTATTTGTTGTGACTTGTCCCAAAAGCCTTCACCCCTTCATAGAACTGTAGAAGAAATGGGAGAGAGAAGGAAAGAGTTAGTCACTTGTAGACAGGTTTTATATAGTGCTCTGTGTGAGCACATGACTACCTGAGAGATCCTTCTCATGTTCCTAAGAAAATGGAAGAAATTATTTAGATGATTGAAAATGTTTTTGCTGGCACTCCAAGATGCCATATTTCAGGAGAGGTGCTGTAGACTAGTGGATTCTAGAATGAGCTTTTTCTACCACATCTCTGCCATGGTGAAGAATTCATGCTACACAAGATAAGTAAATTTTCAAAATTGAATTATGTATTTTCAAAATCTGTACTGCTTTTATAAATGGGGTAGAACAGTAACACAGGGTAGATATGCAGCTGTATTTTTAATGAACTGTTAAAAGTGGTGGTAGTGGAATTATTCTTTGGTGTGGTTTTGGTTTTGTTTTGGTTTTACAAATGTGCTGTGGGATAGAGAGCCATTATGAACTTTAAAAATTTTTCAGGATTCTCTGAAGTGTTTTGCCCTTGCTTGATCTATTTAGAATTTTATACTTGTATTTGCATTGTGAGGTTCTGCATGAGTAAGGCATGGCAATTTACTGATGTTAAGCCAAGTAATTGGATTTATTTAAAATGTGTAACATTGCATGTCTTCAGGTTATCTCTTCAAGTATTGTATTTGACAAGTGCTGACAGTAAATCTGGGAATTCTAGATAACCTGACTTTCTTGCAATTCTTCTTAGTTTGTATATAAACGTGTAGTTTTCTGTGTAGACCTCTGTTGAAAAGTAGTGGAGTGGAAAATGTAAATGTGTTGCCTCAAAGGATTGTTTAAACTTTCGTACAAGGCTTGTATTTTTATGTTTAAATATTTGTGACATGATAGCTACTTTTTATAGCAAAGAATTCTCAAATATTATACTGTTTGTAACTGGATTTAGATGGTTTCCCTGACAGAAGTTTGTTTCTGTAATGAGAAAAGGATTTTTACTTCTAATAACGGCTCTGCACTTTATGCTCTACATATGTTAAGAAAAAAACTTCAGAAAATACCTTGCTATATTTGCTCGGTCAGTTTTGCAGAGTGAAAATACTTGAGTTAAAATTGCCTCATATGGTATGTACATGTTATAGTGTCCTGCCAAACGCATCTTGCAGAGCTTTGGGCTTCAGTTAAGCTCAGATCTTGATTTGGTGCTTTTTATGGCTATCATATTAGTGGGGAGTGTGAGGCATACATGTGTGATGCTCAGGCAGGAGGTTCCATTCTTACTGTGGAATTGCTGGCTTCTCAGAAGAAAAAAGGTTTGTCTCACCTTTACAGCGTGACAAAACCCAAATGCTTCTGCCTGGTATTGGGCCTGCAATTGAAGGGCTTTGAAACTTTGTGGGGAACACTGCCTGGAAATATACAGGGATCAAATGCTATAAAGCAGGGGAGGTCAAATGGAGAGATTGTTGCTGAATATCTGATAATTTTATTGTTGATTTTGTTTTCACTGGGAATTTGCAGCTCTCTGTCCTAATACTGTGAAGAGCCAAAATGCTCCTAATCACGATGTGGAGAAAAAATTACCACTGAATTTACTCTTGAGTTTACAATGCCTTAACTCAAATGAAATAGAGAGAACCCTTGGGGTTTCTCTACTTTTAGTTACATGCATTATAGTAGCTGTGCCCTGATTGAATTTTCTGCTTGCCAGCATGTAGTGGAACATGTGATCATAATTGGAGAGCAATACATAGACCTTGAAGCATAAATTTGGACATAAAAGGCTTAATTTTGTCATTTTTCTTGCTTATTTATTTGCATCATTTCTTTGCAGAAGCTTTTAAACAGTCATTTTTCACCTGTCTTTTTCTTCCTGATCTATAATTAATTTTTTGGCAAATTTGGATTTCCTTAAGTGAGGTAGCACACTTATTTTCAATAATTAAAAAAAAAAAAAAAAAAGGCAAAATGCCTTTTCTCACAGTTCAAGGAGGCAATTGCCACAGGAAACAAAGTTACCACTGAAACTGGTGCTCCCAGGGAGACGCTTCAAAATCTGAAATATCATGGTAATATTTGATAAAAAAAAGCACTGGATTAAACCCTCGCAGACTAATTATGGAGCAAATAGTAAGAATGTTCATTTATTGAGTCTGAAATAGCTTCACATTGTCTGATCTAAGAAAGTCTTGATTCTATCACAAGAACAGTATAGAGCAGACAGGGTTGCCTGTACCTTAGTGTGCCTTCCCACGACTGAAGTCTTCAAGGAGATTTGTAGTTACTTGGATTCTAAATTTAAACCACTGTCTTCTGGCAGAAATCATTGTCACTTTGAGACTGTATTTCCATGCTGGGGTATGTTGATGTAATCTTTAAACCTCTGCACTTGAATTTTTGTTCCACCCTATGTCTTTTACTACTAGTATTGTATTTCATTGTATTATAGGAAGGCCCAAATAGCTTTTTTTACTATTCTTGTGGAGGCTGTGGTAAATGTAAACACAGACAACAGGAATGCATAAGGTCCTTATTACAGATCCATAAAACCTGATACCTAGATTAGGAAGGTAAGAGAAACTAAATAGAGAGGATAAGGCAGCACATACAATAATAACTTTCCAAATGTAAAATGAAATTGAAAAACCATGAAGAAATGAACCATTATCTTGATATTCTAACTTCTTTTTTAACAATGGAATCTTCTAACATAATTCATCTCTTGATGAGTGAGTACACCAATACTGAGCTTAATGTTAAAGCATATCTGACATGCTGCAAGCTTGTAAACTATAATTTGCATAAGTACATAACTGATATTATCTTAAACCTTAACAAAAGAAAGCAGTTGCTGCATTTTTTCTATTATCTTGGGAATGATACTTAGAAGGGGACAAAATAACAGATAAACATTGATTTGAAATTCTGTACTCTTCTCCTATTTTGTCATCTTTTCTGCTTTCCCAGTAAATATTACTTATGGTACAGAGCTCAGTCTTCCAGGCTGAAGTTTCTCCAAAAATCTTGCCATTTGGAAAGTGAGTGAAGACAAACTAGGGTAGAAATAGTGGAAGAAATTACAGTAGGTAAAGAAAATAGAAAACCTGAGCAATAATCGGGAAGATTTATCCAAATACAGCTTTTCTGAAAATATGTTTTAAAAATAAAACCAACAGCTGTTTTCTGTAGGAAAATGTTGCAGTCATCTTGCACTACTGTTTTTTAAGCTGTGTTGCAAAGGTGCTCCAACCCAGTCAACATTAGTTATAAAATGTTTTGACACCAATACTCTGCTAAAAGTTCAAGGATATTTGATGTTTTTTTCACAATTTATATAAATTATTCATTATTTCTATTTGTAGATTAAGATGTTTATCCTTCAGCTTGTTCCCATTGGGCTCAACTGTAATTCCCTTTAAAGCTCTAGGTAATTGTACACTTTTTATGTTTTATAAACTTAATGCAGTAGGAAAAGTAGGGGGAAAAAAGGGTCATTAACAAATCAGTCCAGGTTGTGACAGTGGTAAAGGAAATCTCTGTTGTATAAAATAAATCTCAAATTAAATTCATAGCAAACATTTAAATGCTATTGAAAGACCAAGATAATGGCATGCTTTGGGAGTCTTTTTCCGACACAGTCTTCCTCTGCCTTCCATTTTGTAATGTGAAAACTTGCCAGTGGTGGTATTTTGAGTCACCCAGTTTAGTTATCTACTGATAGGCATTACAGATCTTCTGTGGCTTTAACAGCGTCCGCAACTCTTGTTAAGTAGAAATTACTGCGAAAGCAGATGATTGTCTCTTCATACATGTTGTGGCCTGTTCAGTGTTACTCTAAAATGTTTGTTTATTCTGTCTGAAGGGAAGCCTTTTGTGGCTACTCTTGTCCTACTCAACCTCACTATCACCACCACCTCCCTTACTTTTTCACTATGTCTTAAAGACAGTTAATGCTAATCATTAAAAACTCTGGAAATACAACTGTAAATTAACAATGTTTTAATAATATATTTACTTTAATTTTAAATTTGGAAAAGAAAATCTCTTCTCCCAGCCTTCATGTATCTTACATTTATTCTGCTTTCTCATGGAAGTCTAGTAAACAAGTGTTAATCCTTAGAAAATTTCCTTATGGGCCATCAGTCTATCTTGAATTCTGTTTCAGTGATGTATTATTTACAGGGAAAACTCCCTTCTGGACTTCAGCAGAAGTTTGTGCTCAAACATGAATTTGGGGCTGCTATAGCAAGTCTGTGCTAGCTATGACTGGTTTTGGAGGATGTACTTGACTGACCTTTCTGCCAAAGAGGACTTAGAGCAGTGTACAGCATAGTCCTGGCAGTTCCTCAGTCAGACCAGGAAGACATAAGAAAATCTCTAACAGTCTTACTTATTTTTGCCTTTCATACAGCAAGGTGTCATAAGTACATGTGACATGTATCTGTATGTATTACTTTTTCTGTGCTGGCATTCACATATCTGAAGATTGTGGTGGTATCTGCTCATAATGCTATAAATTCTTGTTTTGTTTAGAGTATGTAAAATTGTCTATGCATTGTTTAAGACTGAATGTATAAGTCAAAATTAAAGTAACAGTCCACAGAAAAGAACATTCAGTTGTACTGTCTTCCACAGTAGCTTTTCATTTCTGCCTTGGGTTGAACATTACTTTCCAAACTTGGCTTTATGTCTTTCAGTTTGGTATTGGTCATGCAAAATTATTACATGTGTCATACTTTTTGTCAGCCTTTTCTCATTAAATGTGGATGATGTAATATCTATTGCGTGTGACATTTAGTGGTACAGTGTGACACTGCACTCTTAAATTTTAAGCTAAGGCTGATAGAGTAGCTTCAGTAATTTCCACAGAGATGCTATTTTAAGGTGATACGTTCTCTACATAAGTATATAGCAAAAACTCCATAAGATATATTATGTGCATTTTTTTTCCTATGAACAACTGTGTTGATGTCAATGCAGTAAATCAGATTTGTAGAGTGTAAATGAATGATATTTTTAATAAAGCATTCTATAAATTCACATAAATTTATTTTTATCCTCTTACTTCTCCCTCATTCACTCAATTCTACATCAAACTTCAGTTCCTTCTTAATTATATGAGTGTAGTTATTTGTGGAGCTATACCGTGTGTTTGAGGTTATAGGGATTTTGGAAAAAAAGAGAATTTTCTCCATCTACACTAGCTTAATGTTTAAGCTGTTGCTACTGTTAATTTGTTTCTTTATGAAGCAAATTAATTAAAAGACTTTTCAATTAAAAGTAAAGAGAGTACCTTTTTTTTTTTCTTTTGGTAACTAAAATAATGGGAGCCCTTTCTCCTGAAAAATTTTGCAGCACACTGTTGTTGAGTTGGGAACACTCCAGAGAAAACCGCTGGCAACCTGTTGTGATTGTGATAAATGAGACCACAGATGAGTGTACATCTTGGTATACATTCAATTATTTTTACTTCTTGGGCATTTCTTTTCACAGGCATCATTTCCATCATGATACCAAATGTATCTTACAAGTCCTTTAGAGTAGTCCTTAAATAAAAAGCAGACTGTAAAACTGTTGGGATTTTTAAATTAATGTTGCCTAATGACTTAGAATAAAATATTGAGTGAGCACTTTATTTTTCTTTATGTGGCCCACCGATAACAATAATTCTTTATGAAAATAACTAAAAATATCTTTATATTTAGTATGTTAGGCTGCATATTGTACTTCACATTATTGATGGGTTTTCAGAATTTATTTCTTATCAGCACATTCCCATGACATTTCCTCTTGCAAAATGCTTGACTCTTCTTCCTCCCACCCCCTTTGTGTTTACAAAGTTCACTTTAATTCTTCTGTGCCTATTCTGATTAAAAAGACGTGTATTTAAAAAAATATTGTTGCATTACTAAGAAAAGATTGTGGGGCTGTTGTGTAAGATGGGTCTGATTTCTAAATCTTCTGGTTTTCAACTACACAAAAACACCTCAAATTATTAATGCTGAAATATCTGCCTGTTTGCCGTAGAGAGCTGTGAATCCAGAGTTAGATGTGTGTACGCTGTGCCCAGGGTTTGTGCTGAGATCCTGATGAGGGTATTAGTTGTGGAAGGGAAGGACGCCCCTGCCCCGATCTCCAAGGTGGCCAGTGCCTATGGGTGAATTGCCTGGGATGGCTCCCCTGCCAGTGACCTCTTCCCTCAGCATCCTTCTGTCTGCCCAGCCCCAAACTGAGGTGAGGCAGAGCTGTCACCTCTCTGCAGCCAGAGAAGGGAGAAGGGGGGAGAAAGAGGGAAAAGAGGTACACTGGGAAAAGGGGAGCAAGGACTCTCTTTCCCTTTGCCACTCCCACTGCAGCTTCCAGCACAGCAGAAGTTCTCTAGGGACAGACCCTGGCTTTTAAGAGGCCACACTGAATGGGGGTTGTGTGGGAAAATAGGTGTAATGACATGAAAGATCAGTACTTTGGTACTCAGGGCTATTGTAGGAGAGCTGGCGTGGGTGAAGCCTTTCTCAGTGTATGTGGTGGCATTGCAAGGAGCATTGGAGTCACCAGAGATGTTTGTGTTCTGGGTGTGCATCCTTCACTATGCTCTGAATAGCACAATGCACAAGTTCTGCCTGTGCACCTCCTGAGCTGGGGAAGGACATCCCATGGCTGGATGTAGGGATGAGTGTGGGTATTGGGCAGCGAGTGTAGTCAGTTTTGATGCGAAGGTGTCTCTGCCATCAAAATCTCATAAAATCAGAATGATTTGTCTTAGTGTTGCTAAAGAATGTAGGTTCTTTGTTCTTAGTGAAACTTTGACCTTTATAATTCCCATAAAGGTGAGCCAATGGGGAGGAAAAGATTGAGTTTCTCAGTCTTCAGCCGAGGCACAGTACAGGTGACAGACTAGAACCTTTATATTAGTGTTAAATATTCAGGAAAACCTTGATTTGCACACTTATAGAACATATTTTATGTGCTTTTTTCCTGTGGCTGACCTGAATTTATTTAAATCCTAAGCAAATGTTTCAGCTTTGAAACTAAAAACTCTCTGGTTCTGCCTTTAAATTCAAATAATGAATCAAAAGCTTCTCATACTAGTTTTGTGTTTTGGGTTTCTTCTACACTCCCCTTCTTCCCCACCTCCCTCCACCCCAGCCCCTCCACATCCTCATAGTTTAGCCATGTCTGTCTGGCTAATTGTTTATTTAGTTTTAGCTTTTCATATTGGGTACTTAGATATTCTTGAGTGTAACGCTCTACAGATTCCTAGTCAGGTATAACCATTCAGTTCATCATCTTATTTCTTTATCTGCTTGTTTTTGGTTTTTTTACATGGGATATTATGAGCTGACTGAGAGATTGAGTTAATTCAGTGGATATCAAACTAAAATTCTTGACATAACTGGCAAAATCTTTTTGTGCTTGTGTTCTCAGGGAAAAATATTTAAAAGGAAAAAACTCAAGGCCCAAGTAGATGGACATTTAACTTACCAGGTGTATTTGGACTAAACCAAGAACTCATAATGGGAAAAAAAGAACTTGTCAGCAAGCAATAACTTACAGGTCAAGAAATGCAAGTATAACATCATAGCTGAAAAAAAAATTAGCTATGTGATTTCTTGCAGAAGAAATTGGAACAAACAGCAAAGCGTTCTTTAGCTATAAAACTTAACGGAGAGAAAGGAGAATGCAGAGGTGACCTCTGCAAGGTCCAGATGGTATAAAGGATAGAAATTAGTTGGGAATGGTCCAAAGACTAAGTAGCAGTTCATGAATGCAGACAAGGCAGTTGTCTGCAAACCCGATACTAGTTCTTTCTTAAAGGATCTGTTTCAGTATTTTCTAGAAAATATGCTTATTTCTTTAAACCTTTTAGAGAAGTTGAGAAGGGATAAAGCCATATTATTGGAGACTGACACAAAAACATTTAAGATGAAAAAATAACTAAGAGGTGGACTTCCATTAGCATACCTTCAGCACTATATGTTGGTTAACTGTAAAGAGATTTTCAATCCTGTTCTTTTGAGAAAATGTGAGTTTTGTTTCCATGTTTGTTTTTTACCTCTTTCAAAATGATTAAGATTGCCTCAAGTTTATTGCGAGAAGCTGTAGTATTTAGCAATCTGTATTCTGAGTTCAGAGCTTCAAACCACAAAATGTAGCATCCTGACGTTGGTAGCAATTACTGCTAGTTGCATCAGGAGAAAGTAAAGGTGATACTTAGCTCTCTTCACATGTCTGGGATTGTCGCCTATGGGACTGTGATGCTGAAACTGAGTAACCCCTATGCCCTTGAGAAAGTAATATAAATGGAAAGAAAGATTTTTCTGGACAGGTTTGTACCACATGCTTACATGAGAATGAAGTCTTAGGAGTTTTCAGAATGTTTTTCTCTTTCTTGCCCTCTTTTAGGGGTTAATTCTTGTATTATGTTTCAATTGCCTCTGCTTCAGCCCTTTGACTTCCATTTGAAAACAGTTTTGGGCAAAGAGTCTGTCACAGTTGTAACAGAATTCAAAGCTTATAAATCAATCATCTGTTTGGGTCACCTGAGACCTTGTCCTTGTAAAACATAAAGCCAAAGAGATGTTAAATCTAAACACTAGGCATTTCTTCTAAAATGTTGAGTTTCAAATATTTACCCAAATATTTTTCATAGTTCTTACAAATACTTGTTCTCCCACCTTAGTGGGAGAAACTCAATTATTTTCTTGGCATTTTCTTTCTGCTTTTAGTATGCTAAAGTGAATTTTGTGGCTGAAAGAAGAATTTTTCTATTTTGAGACTTTACATGTTTCCGTCTTTTCCATGTTTCATTCCATTAAAAAATTATTTTTAAAATACATATGACTCTTAAGACTTTGGTTCTTTTTCTTTGCTCTTGCCCTGCTGCCGGCTTCAGTCTGTCTCGTTTAAGGCTAATGATTACAGTGCAGTATAAGTGCAATATTTTATCACTGTAGCTTCAATCCAGATAACAGACTCACCTGATCTTAAAATCTCATTTTAATCAGAATGTTCTTTTTCTTTGTTTTCCTTTCAGCCCAGTCATTGAAGGAGTTTGCTCGGCTCCTGATTGCTGTTGAAGAGGAGAGAAGACGACTGGTAAGTTTGCTGGCAGCAATCTGGCACTGGACCTCTCCTTGAGTAAAATAGTACATTTTTTCTATTCTCCCTGAAGTGATTTTTTTTTAATTTTTTTGTGTGTAGTAGAGGTTAAATATATCATAAGAATTATTTGGAATTCTTATGCAAAGGCAGAAGTGTACTAGCACAAACTACAGCAATTTTTAATAAACTTTTCAACCAAAGATTTTTGCATTGACTTAAAAATTGTTTTCTCTCCATTTCCTACCTCCCTTCTCCCTGACCCAAAATAGACCTTGAATGCTACCTTTCCCTTCCTGCAAAAAGCTTATATTGGAGATGTAGATCTGTATTTATATTTAATGAAATACTCTTGAGTGTTATCCAGTGAATGTATGCTAGTAATCCAAGAATATGATAAGTAAGTGATAAGAAGAGAAAGCAAATTCATCACCCGAGAGAAACTCTTGAAGAATACATTATGGATCAGACTTGCCAGTCATCCATTGATATGGTGTCCTTACACCATTTGAATCTGCTGTTTGCTTTGATTTTTCTATTTCTATTTATTTCTATTTCTATTTTTATATTTCTATTTCTATTTCTATTTATATTTCTATTTATGTTTAATATAGCTTTCTTAAAGAAGTTTTAAGTGTATTCTTATGCAACTATTTCAAAAATAAAAAAAAAAACAGGTAAGCAGTGAAGCTATTTTTGTCCTTCCTTGGGAATCAATAATGAATAAAGGAGTGAGCTAAGAATAAACATCAGTAGGAGGATTTTTAAATATAGTGAAAGTTTAACTAGCTCTAATCCATCCAAAGCATGATCTTATGGGTGCTTAGAACATTGGGGTAAGGTTTTTACGCTCAGATTGGTACAAATTTGCTAATTCAGAAAGAAGTTTGTATAAAGTTCTCTTATCCTGAAATAAATAGCTGTAGAATTGCTCTCTCGCTATTTCTGTTTAGATAAATATTTTAAAATGGCAAAGTCATAACATTTATTTGGTACAGTTGCATAGCTAATATCACTTAAATGTATAAAAGTATAATTTTTTTTTTTGCTTCATGCAAAATATTTTTTCCTGGGTAGCTGGAAGAGTGAGGTGACTGTTCTATACTTACCACCTCAAAAGTTGGTTAGCAGAACGCTTATTAATTCCTTAGTTAAATGTTTTTAAATTAATAACTTTCCAGTTTAAGTTAAAGATTGTTATGAGCTATTAGAAAAAAAAAGCAATGAATTGGTGAGAGTATTATTTTTCAAAATTGTTAGTCTTTCATAATATGTACAGATAATTTCCTATTATTTTCTCTCTTTTTTTTTTCCCCCTCAGAGAAGTGAGTCACTACTGTTTTAATTTTTAGTAGTTTATAGCCTCTCTTTGGTTCATATTTTGATCTTGCCATATAGTGTTTTTGTAAAAGATATAGGAAGGCCTGTAGCCTAAAAGGAGGAAAAAATACTAATACTATTAAGTGCAAAAAAAAACAGAGCCCATGTGCCACACATTTCCCCTTCAAAAGAAAATAAAGGAAAAAGTAACTGATAACATATTGTTTTTTATATACAGCTTTAGGTTTGATATCTGTGGTGCTGTTGGTAAATGTGCATTTAAAAAACCCCAGCCAAACAGCACTGCTCTTGGGCTTCACGTGTACTGTAAATAGGATAAAAAGTCAGACTCATCCCCACTGCATTTCCAATGACTTCAGCAGCAAGCCATCAGGGATGTAGAATAATGACCTCTATTTCCTTGTGTTTATTAGGGAACAATAGAGATGCTATAATTTAATCCCATGTGAATTTTTGAATCGTTATCAAGAGAACTTACTTAAAATTATTTCCTTCCTCTTTCACTGAATTTGCATTCTTTCTGTTAAATAAGTAATACATTTTATTTTAGAGATTCATATTTTATTTATGCTTCCTATTAATTTGAAATTGTTAGTAAAGTTAATTAGAAACACAAATGATCTAGGAGTAAAATAAAATGCTACTTCCTTTTGTAGGATTATTCTGTGTTGACATAAGTATAGATGGACTGGTTCATGCTACTGGTGGTCCCCTATGAGTCTGAAGCACTGAATGAGTTCTCTTGAGTGTCAATGTTACCTTGCTGGAGCTCCCTGATTATTTCTGAGAGTCTACTAAATCCAAGACTGAAACAGGCTCTTAATTCTTACATTCGTTGCTATTTATTCAAGGTTTTTTTTGGGTTGTTGGCAGGTGATTAATGGCCCCAGAGCTTTTTCTCTCTGGCATGATGAATCAGTGAGATTCTTGACCAATATTAAATACTCCAGGGGATTGTATAAAAATTCTGAAGTGGATAGTTTTGTACTATGCGCAATGAATATTTTTCTTTAGAAAGTCTGCCTTTTTATATCGAATAATCTTCAGACAGTATCTCATTTTTGTGGACTTTTTTTGTATTAACTGGATGTTCTCATTGTGGTTCTGTATTTGCCCTCACACAAGGGGTCTGATGCTATCTGCTTCCAGGGAAAGCATCAAAATATTCAGTTTCAAAAGCTGCACTTGAAGAAAAATAAATGAGCTGTTAAAACCAGCTATCCATGGAATGGTACATAAAATCAGATACTGAAGGGCACAGCATGTTGTTGAGCAGAATTAACCTTTTCCCTATAATGCAAAGTGTGTTACAGATTCCATCAGAAGAGTAAGCAGTCTCCTATCCACAGGGACAGCTTATTTCTCAGTTTATACAAGGGAAAAATAACATTGCGTATACCAGCACCCTGAGACTGCAGGACAAATACCTGGCATTTTGTTTTGCATAGTGCCTCTCTCAAATTGGAAAAAAATAGTGTTTGATGGTCGTTTGATATACTTGGTAACTGATTTCAATGTTTTTCACCTCTCATGCAAGATTTGGCATTGAAATTAATCTCCTTGGTAGGAGTGTCCTGGGAAGAACACTGGAAGCGTATTACTGTAAGTGAAGGAAAACACCACAAATAAAAGGACTTCTTTGAAGTTATGAATGGCCTTTTGTTTCTTTTTTATTGTTGTTCCTCCTACTCCCTCTCTCCCTACCATGTTTGCTGTTTAAAATTAATTAAAAGCACCGGGGTTTAGCAAGTTTGAGGTTTTTCCTTCTACTTTAGATGGCTATACATCCTATTGAGTCATTAAGGTAGTGTGGGTTAACTAACCTATTTGGAAAGACTTTCTGAATTTGTGCATCAGATTACTAATTTGGAAATATCTCTTTGTGGCTTCTATTGAAGAAGGATCAGTAAATCAGAACTGAATTTTTTAATTTTCTTATAAAAAATATTTTTACCTACCTTTATCTATTTTTTTTTGCCTTTTCTTCTTCCTATTTTGTACTAGGTATAGCAGATAACATATTTTATATTAATTACAGAAAAAAATTCATGTCTTCAGTAAGGGAAATTCTGCAAGATAGGAAAATACTGATTTCAGTGGTTTTGCTAAAAATTAATTTTGTTTTTTTAAACCATCAGCTTACTGTCCTCTGAGAGGCTAGGTTTTAGAAATCATTGGGAAAATTACTGAAAGCAAGTCACATGCCTTCATAAACCATTTGGGGAGGCCTTATTGGATACTTGCTTCTGGGGAGAAAGTATTATGTAGAATACAAAAAATACAGAGAAAGGCAACAAGGGAGGGTTAACACCTAGAGGCTGAGAATGAGAAGAGACTGCAAGGAGGTGTCTTTGATTAGCTTTTATTCAAACAAATTAGATCAATGTTATTTGGAGGCCTGTGATTCATTAATTGAAATGACATCTTTCAGCACACTTGACCTAGTCCTCAGCAATAGGTTAATACTTCAGCCCTTTAAATCAGATTTTTCTTCCTTTTTTTTTTTTTGCCTTCGTTGCTGATACAGTTGTCAGTTTTACATTGTAAGAATAAACCAGGACATACATTGCAAAATGTTACTTGGAGACTATTGCCGAAGCAAGAGTGTACTCAGTAGCATTGCGTGATTTTCTGCTGTTTTAGCTCTGGAATGACTGAAGGAAATGTGCTTCAGAGAATTTTATCTAATTAGAAGTTTGCAGAACCAGCTTTGCCCCAAATCTCAGTCAGCCTTGTGTTCCATCTTCTTTCTCCATCAAAACTGGAACGTTACTTGGGGGAGCGCTCAGCAACACTCAAAGAGTTTTTCTGTATTCATACAAATTGCATATTTGTAGAGTGTTTCTTGAACCTTTTGAGAAAAGATCTTCCCTGTTGTGCTGGTAAAAGTGTTTGTGTGACTGTGTGGTGAACATAATTGGAGAAGTGATCCAGCTGGAAAAATAATCCCTTTTGTAATAACTTTCTATTACTTCCTTCCTATCACTTCAGTGCACACAAGGAAAATGAAGACCTTCTGGGCCAGAATTATGATCCAGAAGATAGTAATTTCTTTAAATAATTGCTATGAAAAAGATACTAGAAGTGTACCTCCATTTCCCCGCAGATGTTATCTGTGACTGTTATATACTAAATCAGGAAGTGATTGGCATATTTCTGTCATGCGGAATTCCTAGAGAGCAAATCTGCAACATGATCGTTTGGTGGGTTTATGTCAAGAGAGAACTCTCAGTGCAGCTTTCCCCCTTGCCCTGTCTTGGGCTAGAAGGAATCCTGTTTGCTGTCTTTCTCTGCACCACTTAAGTATGAAAATACACATGTTGAGTGGGTGTTTCTTAGCATTTGTGCTCAGTTAAAAAAAAAATTTAAAAATCCAAATAATAAACAGTTCATGTTCTGTTATCATTATGGTAATTTAACATATAACATCTGTATGCATTTCTGACCTTTTCTCAGATAAAGAACACATACTAGGCCAGACAATTTGGAGATAAAATTGTGGTTGCTATTAGTACAGAGCATTAGCTGGCTCTTCCTGATAACACTGCATCAGCTTCCATAATTGTACACTTAGTACATTCCTAATTTGTTTAAATTTAGTTCTAATTTGCCCAGTAATTTTCATGATTTAAAATAATTTCTTCCATTATTTTTTTTGTGGAAATGAAGAAAAAACAGGCATCTTGGGACATTTGAATATGATAATTTTTAAAAGATCCAACTGATCTCAATAGAAACCAGTTGCAGCTAGTCCCTCTCACATCCCTGTAACTGCTATCCTCTGGGACTGAAAATACAGGTTCATGTTTTCTTTAACTTTGCAGAAGGTACATCTGGAATCATTGTGGTGTGACATAACAATGCTATTAACTCAGAATATGTCCAGAGTTTTATGATCATTAAGTCAACAGAGAACCTACTGTTCATGTTTTGCTCTGTATTTCTTAGTAGCTTTCTCTCTCTGTTTTTCTTTTTCTTTTGCGAATGTGAGTTGTTTCCTGTTGATATGAATGTCCAGAGTGCAGAAGCAGATCATATGCAGAACCTTTTGCACCCTGTCCTCCTCAGCTTGGACCTAGATAATTTTATTGTCTTTAAACCTAACTGTTGAGGAGGAAAGCAATTTGACTCTTCTTAGAGACAGTTTTTGTTGTTTTCCAAGATAGTTGTCATAGAGCTGATTTGTGACAAGGTTATTTTCTTGTAGTAAACAACTTTTTAAGAGGCGTGAAAATGTAGATCTCCCATCTTGATCTCTGCTGTTGTTTTGGCTGGTTATTTGACATCAAAGAGGGAACACTTGTCTGTCTTGATGGGGCTAAGAGGCTGTGAGTAAGACAGGAGAGTGGGAATAGGATAATTGTTCAAGAGGAAAGCAAAGGGGAGCAGAGATAAGGGTATTTATGATTCATATACATTCCTTTACCATCTTACATAACAGTGTTCCAAGCCTTAGTAAGAAGTCTGATAATTAAGTGTCTGTATTGTATTTGCTCTTCAGTTTTTTTTGCAGAGAATGCAAATTAAGAAAATCTATTTATTTTTAAAAAACAATGTGTGTTGCAGGAGATTAGTGTAATTGGTTGTTAGCAATTACAGTTTCTCCTGCTTTCTGTGTTGAAGGTGCATGTATTTGTATTTGCTTCCATATGTATGTATAATCAGAGAATGGTTTGGGTTGGAAGGGATCTTAAAGACCATACTTTAACCCCCCTGCTATGGCAGGGAGACCACCCACTAGACCAAGTTGCTCAAAGCCCCATCCAGCTTTCGACACTTTTGGAGGTGGGATACCCACAGTTTCTCTAGGCAACCTATTCCAATGTCTCACCACTCTCAAGTTAAATAATTTCTTCCCTATATTTAATCTAAACCTACCCTCTTTCTGTTTAAAGACATTTCCCCTTCTGCTTTCACTATCTGTCCTTTTAAAAGGTCTCTCTCCAGCTTTACCTTGCAGCATTTCTCAGTGAGAACATTCCCAAAATGAGCTTGCTTGCTATTCCCAGTTTTGAAAAGTATCATGGAGAGAGATATGAAATGCTCTCTTCATTAAAATTACAGAATGAAGGGTTAGTTGGAAAGCCTCTTGCTACTTGTTATTTTATAAATCTAATTTATTTTCAGTCCATATGCTCATTCCATGGGAGCATTTCACTGCCTGTAGTATTGCATTGCATGACAGCACTTCCCAAAGTTTTGAGAAGCATTCTGTGAGTAGTGTGGCTAGAAGGAGTTTATTTTAATGACATTTTAGTCTTCACAGAAATGTGATAGTTGCAATTTATTTTTTAGGTTCTTTTGCTTCCACCACAGTCACTAAGTGTCTTTTCAGATGACTGTTGAGAGAGGAAAGAGAAAGAAAGATGTTTGTACTTTTAAAAGAGTATTTTAAGAGAACATGAGTTCTCGATCTGCCAACCTTGTGGCCTTTAAGTTTTATGCATTTATTTTTTGGCTACAGAGGGAGGGAATGGAGTTGGTTGTAGAAGAGGATATGTGCTCTACCCATCACCAGCTTGTAATCATGTCAGAACATGCTGCTACCTAACATGCTACCACTTTCTAAATTTTTTTTGAGATTAAAAATTGCAAAATTTTTAATCTGCAATTGTCCTGGAAGTATGAGAAGAGGTGCTTCATTCCTACAAACTTATTTTTCAAGTTTTCCTTCATTTACTCTTATCTCCGGAATGAAACCACTGTATTTGATGTTCTTATTTAATGTCCTGGGAAATGTGATTAAAACCAGAAAACAACACAAGCACTTTTTGTACCAAAGGGTGTGTAGAAACAAGTATGCCTTTATTTAAACCAAACAAACAACAGCCAAAGCCCCCACCTTTTCACAAGGAAGCAAAATATTCTCCCTTGAGCAATCTGTGTAATCTGCATGGGCTCACAGCTATGTTATGTACAGAGGTGTTTTACATAAGTATTCTCTGTTAGGATGTTGTGTTAATATTAGCAGAACACTTAAGTTGCCTTTATTATACTTTTCAAATGTCTGCAGAGGCTTCAGTTATTCTTATTTTGAGAAGCTTTCCTGGATGTATCTCCTGCAGCAAGTGCTTTTGCTTTGAGCTAAGACTGAAACAGATTGTTTTTTCTGTTTTTTTGGCAGCCATGCCAGTTTATTATGTACCCACTTCACAAAACTGACCTGGCTAAAAGCAAAACAAACAAGATATTTACTGGTTATTTTTCAACCATGTTGCGACAGACCATTTCAGTGTCATAGTAACAGAGGACAGAAGAAGAAGTCAAAAACAGAAGAAGGGGCACTTCAAGATCAGGAAACTGCTTAAGCTAGCATGACCACCAAAATAAATGGCTACAAATCTACCTCTTGGTGCAATACTTGTTGCAGCCGTGCTATTACAAGTAGTTGCGGTCAAAGAAAGAGATTATTTTTCTAGTGTTAAAAGGAAATTAGAGTAGAAATCTGAAAGCCATGGTGACATGGTCCTGGGGAAAGTTTTGAAGCATGGGGCCACAGAGTCTGGTAGCCTTAAGGATTAAAATATAGTGAGATCTGCTTCTTTGTATAGCTGTTCTTTAGTGGAAGCTATTTTTCAAACAATATTGAGTTATGTTTCCTTTCTGGGTTAAGTGAAGGTGGCCCATCCATGTAGGTCAAAATCAGTAAAATTTTGGCCTAATTTGCTGTCATGTGACATGTCATGACATGATCTCATGGAGTTGATGTGAAATTCCCACTGAGGTCCATGTGTCACAGTCAGTACGGAGAGGGCTACAGCCAGCCAAAGCCTGCAGTGGGGTCTGGCATTGACCGGAGTCGCCACCTGTCCCACGGCCCTGGGCCGGGGCCAGCGTGGAGCTGTGAGGTGGCCGCACACAGGGGTCAGCCAGGGCTGTCCGTCCGGCCCCGCTCCTGGGGGTGTCCTGTCAGTCTTGGCGGTGCTACACCCAGCTGCTGTCAGACTGGACCCAGCGTTCCCATTTCTTCACCAGGGGTACTATCAAGGGGGTGAGGAAGCTGTTTGACAGGCAGAGACCATCCGTAATTCCCACACTGAGGTAAAATTTGACTCGGTTTTCCTGATGGGTATCCAGCATGAACACACGGAGGTGTGACCCCTGCAGCTGAGCCCACTTGGCTACACACAATTCCATTTTAGTAGAGTCACAGTTTAAAGAAAGCAGGCTAGCCCTTTCTCTCCCCTAAGCTGCCTATTACACTGTACTGAGACTTGTTTACAAGCGAGACGAGAGCTTTCTAAGTTGACTTATTTTGTTAGTTGGATTTGCCTGAGAGCAGAAAACAAGGCTAAAAAACTTGAATCTGATACTATTTCTAGAGCTTTTGCTCTAAATGTCTTGTCATGGCCTGTGTTATGCCATGTCCTGTGTTCCTTTCTTAATTTTGTGTGCTGTTCTCAACATACTCATTTTGAATTTTGACCACTGAAAACTGTCAGAACCATCTAATTTATAAGTGTTCTACATTTGAGCCTTAAATAACATCTGAACGTTCTTTAGTGTGTCAGCTACCAGTAAAACTTTGTATGCCAATAGTATGGAGAAATGGAAAGGTTTTCTATGGGTCCTGTATCTATAAAAGTTCCCCTACCTCCGAGTAGTTTGCATCTGTGGCTAACCTACGTTTCTTCAGAATAGATCTTAAATGTTCATACACATGTTTTTGTTTCCTGAAAGGATACATACTTCCAGTTTCAACATTAACAGTTACTGGGCATAGTACCATTACAAACAGCTAAGCTGATTTTGGCTTTATGCCTGGGTGTATCCATTCACGAAGTAGTTGTTAAAGTAAAATACAACTTCTAATTACATTAATCTCTTTGAATAGCTAATTTCCTCAGCACCAACTTCTTCTTGTTATTCTTTTTTAACAATGCTTTTTGGGGGTTGATTTTGTTGGTACGGAAGAGGTAACAAATAGTACATAGAAGAACCATGGCAGTATCCAAGCTATGAAGAACATGTCACAGAAGCAAAGCACTGAACTGTCAGACCGCCTTTCTGTGTTTTATTTCACAGCAGATGTGCAATATAATGCAAAGCGATTACTAATAGTAAAAGATAGTATACCTGTTAACCCCACTTGTGCAGTTAGTGGCATTGACCTGTGAAGACTTACAGTGTCTATAAAGGTGCAAATTAATTTTCATACTGGAAGGCAGCACATAATGGTCACAAATAGTGCAGCCAGCCGTAAACCAGCACAGCTTGACCTGGCTGCTTGAATTCTCACCTTCACTAAGAGCAGCAGACAGGTATTATATGACTGCTTACACAGTTGCTTAGTCCCCATAGCCACCATTTAGACACAGATAAGGCATTTTTATTTCACACGGAAGTGATTGCTTTGCTTGCTAAAAGAGTAAGTAGGTAGATCAGTGCTTAAGACCCCTTTCCGTTTGAACTGTTCAGCTTCTCAGACTCTCACTCTGATTTGAAACTTTTTATTTCTTTGTCTGGGAAGTGTGAATGCTGCTTACATCATCTAGCTAAGAGACAATCATCTGACAGGAAGAATTTGGGAGAGAATTTAGGCTGAACATCAGGGAAACTTCCTCATGATGAGCTGCATTGTGAAATACTTTGCCAAAGAAAATAGACTTTGCCAAGGAAAATGTCTAAAGCACAAACTGAGATTAGGCCAAGTGTTGAAAAATGCAATGTAGAAACATAGTAAGTATTTTATACTGCTCAGTGACCATGCATCCCTCTTAGTCTGGAGCATGGTTAATCAGATTGTCATTAAGTATTTTTCAGTAAGTTATCTCAAAGGTGGCCATCATGGTAATGGACTAAGAGTATGCTGTACTTATCAAAAAGACTTACTCTTTTTTGAGGTAGGGATTATGGGGAAAATGGGAAACAGGCAGAAGTTGGACAAAATCTAACAAATCTGATTTTCTGGTTGAATTTAAGAGTACCATCCTCACCCATGACTTTTGTCCCAAGAGCATTTTGTGAGAGGCTCTAAATAGATTGATTTCCATATTTAGGAACCTAAATTTCTATGGAGAGTTCTGTAGCTGGCCATTTTTATTGCTTGTTTGTTTGCAGAAAGTCAGAGCCACTATGTCAAATTAACCATTTCTGGCAATTTGAAAAATGTATTGATATTCTCTGACAGATTCTGCAATATGAAAAATTTAAAACAAAATCCTAGCTGCAGTAAACATTCCTGCCAACATCTTGGCTTCCTTATTGGGTTAGCCATTTGCTTATTTTTATATCTCACTGCTAAACTTCCATTTTGTTTATTTGTTTGTTTCAAACTTTAAATTTTGGTGTGTTTGTTCATACTTCGGACTGAGAAGTTGTTGCTTATGACATCCAGGCAGTCACACTCTTGATATTTTAAGAAGTCTGTCACTAAAGAACAGCTTGTCTATCTGCTTTAATGTGTGCAGCTTTGGTATCAGAAGAAGGATTCTGCACTCTTGACTTTCTGGTTTTTTAAGGAAAGAATATTTAAAGGCAGTTTCAGAATTTCTGGGAAATGAAGCTTTTCAAAATAAATGTTGTGATGAGCCTGGCAGCTCAACATTCCGTAAGGAATAATCTGCACTAATTAAATAACATTGGTTTTACTTTTCATGGTAAGTTAGAAAGTTCTTACTTTGATTTGTTAAATGTTTATTTATTCTTTTATTGATTCCCAACTTTCCTTTCACATCCTAATGGACCTCACAAGGAGGCCTGTTCAGGAAACATTCACTCC
This sequence comes from Poecile atricapillus, assembly GCF_030490865.1. Taxonomy (NCBI): domain Eukaryota; kingdom Metazoa; phylum Chordata; class Aves; order Passeriformes; family Paridae; genus Poecile; species Poecile atricapillus. The sequence goes on along the minus strand of NC_081249.1, from coordinate 76,488,333 downwards.
ACTCTGGAGAGTTTTGTTGACATCTGCACAGTGAGGGAAACAGGCCTGGCTGCAAAACTTACAGATCAGGATTTGGAAAAGCAAAGAGACAAAGTAATAAACATACGGAACTGATTTGGGGTAACTGTTAAGTAGGTCTAACAGGCAAATTAAAAACGTCTTAGAAGGTTTAAAATAAGATTTTTGTAGACTAAAGCTTTTTGCTTATTTGCTAGGATTTATCTTAATCAGATAATTTCTGTAAATGTTAATGCATTGAACAAAAAAGTTTAAAAAGTCATGCAACTTTCCACAAAAGCAGGGATTCTTCACTTCTGCACTCCTTAGATTGGAAATTTCCCCCTATAGAAGAAGATTTGGTTTTGCTTTGTTTACTCATTCTTAATGGAAAAGAATATTTCATGTGGTAACTGTTTAAGAAAGTAGGGATACTTGTAATATCATAACATATCTACATCTACCAGAGTACTCAATAGAATAATGTAGCATGAAAAATGTTGTGAAGTATGGTATATTTGAATTCTGGATCAGTTTTTTTCTTAATTAGTTCTGTGCTCCAATTATGTTGTTTCCTGTGTTTATGTAGCCATTTCCCACTTGATAATATGTAATGTAAACTTTCAAGCTGAGAAATTTTTTTGTTTGTTTGGAAATCCATCAAGCGGGGTAAAACCAGAAAACATTTCTTCTGCTGCCTATCTGAAACTACATTCTCAAGCTCTTTTTCTTTCAGTATGATTTGAACTCTCAGCCTTGTCAAGACACATGCACTGTTTGTACTAATGGTAGTGTTAAAAAGATAAATGCCCAGACTTGCAAGTACACTACTGAACTGTTTTTCCTTCAGTGTGGTTGTGTTTGTGGTATCATTATCTTTTACTGTTTTTGCTGAGTTACAGTCCATGGAATAAGCTGTGAAAAAAAATGGTATCTCTTACTGGATGATTACCTATCATGATCATATCCACTGCTGATTTATGTCTTCTAAATATTTTCAGGGGTTTGCTAGAGAAAAAGGGGGAAAAACCCCCTTGTTTTCATTTGTTTTTGTGGGTTTTTGTTGGTTGGTTGTTTGGTTGGTTTGTTGGTTGGTTGGTTATTTTGGGGTTTTTTTCCCTTTCTTTTATTACCAGGTAGGTTTTTCCTCCGAAAGGAGGAAACCTCTAGGTTCAATCATCTTTGTAATTGTGCCTGTATCAGAAAAAGTTACATGCATTCTTTAACACTTTATAAAATGTTCCCATCTATGAAGAAAATTTGCTGATGCAACTAAGCAGCAAGTCTAAGAGACAGGAGTGGCTATTAGTGAGAGAGGGCAGAAGGGGCACTTAACAGTATCCAGCTCAAGTTGTTAGTGCCAGGAGCAAGAGAAACCCCACTGAGCTCTTGCCCAGTGGAGGAAAAAACAGGAATATGGGACACAGAGAAATCAGGTCTTTGAAGTGTGTCCTTGTGCAATGAAAGAGTAGGTGGCATGCATGGTCTTTGTTATGTGAAAGGATTTTGAGGGAAAAGAAAGCACTGGCATATCCTGAAAAGAAATGACAGCACAGGAGGAGGTAGAAAAATGGAGCAAAAGTGCAGCAAATTTGTCCCAATACATTATCTTCCAGCGGGCTTTTACAATAAATTACAAGGTGTAAAAGTCAGTTGTGTCTTTCCCCTTTTTAACTTACTGGCCACTGTTTCCTCTTAATCCATTAAAAACTCCTGTAGATGTGAGTATTTTTTCACATAAATGAAAAATAGTGGTCCATGTGCCTCGATGTACAGTGCTTCTGTGCTTGAATTTTGCCTTTCAGTGGTCAATGCCTGGAGGGTGTGGATATTCATAAGCACCCAGGTTCTCTGTAGCATCTACCCACTGCTCCTGCCCTCTTGGGAATTTGCTGGGTGTCACAGTGCTCGGTGCCTGCTCAGGAAAATGTGCTTGGTAATGGCTAGCATTGCATTAGAGTAAGTCAGTCTTAAATGCACACATCAAGGAAATGAGTGAAGAAGAATCAGTTGATGCCTTTTGGCTTCAGTTTCTGGACACACTGAAGATGAGGCACTTCTTATGACATTGTCTTAGGACTTTTATTGTCAATACCTAGGACAGGAGTTTTTGAAACTATATTCATGTGGGAGTTTTCTAGTGGATCAAAACATCTTAGAATCTAATTATAAATGTACTTTACCTTTGGGTTAGCCAAGTTTTCTCTGTTTCCAATGATCTCTCTCTTCTGTGTATTAAATGTAACAGTATTGGAGTCCCTCCTCCCAGTTGATCAGATTTAAACATTTTGCCTTTCAAGTTATTGACACTGATTCTTTGTAGTTGGGCTGAAGGAGTGACGGCAAGTGCTTCAGTAGGCACTGCTGAGGCACATTTGGTGTTTTCATAATTAATTCAGTTGTCCCAGTTTTGGTATTAGTTTTGAATGCAAGGAATCTTGAGTTCTGCTTTTTACCTCTAGCACACAGTGGGAGCTATGTTATTTGCAATAAGGGTAGTCCATACTCTATGAACCCTCCAGCTGTTAAAGATTACTAAATCATGGAGCTAGGACTGTAGCTTGTCATGTTTGTTCAAAACTCAGTGTTTAGAACTGTGCTATAATGGAAGTTTCTTAAAATTGATCTAGCCACTCCAATTTAGATGTGCAGCTGTGGGCTGACAACATGAATTTAAGATTGCTTAATAAAGGTAAGGTTACAGGAATTTAGTTTACAATTCTGTTGATCCATAAGTTGCTTGAAATATGACATTCTTTGTTTTCAGATTGGTTCAGTGGTGCTGCCAGTAGTAAAACTTAAATATTTTATGCTGTCATAAAGGTTATAATCCTCTCGATACCAGCAGAGTTTTCTGAGATGACTAATTCTGATACTTTCCTGCACATAACTACTGCATTTAAGAATCATCAAAACCTTAAATTTTGGTCAGAAGCTAACAGGGTAAAAAGGATTTGAGCATTAATCCTCCTTGGATAATTCTGTCAGTTTTCACATACCATCTCCCAGAGCATATTGCAGAGCCTTGCTATGAGTTGAGAAGGTCTGAATAGTCACTGTGAGCTCCACAGTTGATAGAGAAGGATGACAGCCTAAGCTTCACCATCAGGGTGATACATGCATGGATGCTACAAGTTTATTCCTCTGTTGCTGTTGAAGTACCGGGGAGCAGCAGCTGACCCAGCAGGACCAGCAGGCTGGGACTGGCTTGTGCAGACACTGATAGTAATTCAGCCAAGTCCTTTTCCTTGCATGCACTTCAGGAAAGCAAATTTCAAGCAGCACTTCCCTCTAAACTTTATTGCTAATGAGGACCTTTTATTCAAATCCATTTCTTGGCAAGGTACATTGTGAGAGGAACAAAGTCAATTTTGTTAAAAGTTACTGTGGGAGGGCAGGAGCAGCATTGTTAAACCCATGTCTGGACAATTCCCCTGGTACTGTTCTTTGCGTCTTAATTTCCCCATGAAGTCTAATTTACAGCATCTTTATTTGCATCTTTATTCAGTACTTGTAATACTTGATAAAGAGTTTGACATTTGGAATAGAGTCTTGACACATGAGAAGAGATGTGGAATTACTTTTGTTATTTTATTCAGGCTACCAGGGGGAAGGGCAGAAGTTAAAATTTTAAATTAATTTTTTTTTATGATATTATATTTGAATTTTTACTCTTACCACGTCAATTACGTTATAAAGAGTAACTTTTCTGTGATTGTTTGGGCCCCTTTTGTACACAGATGTTTCTTCTGGGGACTATTCAATGTTTCAACAAACACAGGACTCCTTTGCCATTTTGTATGCTGTGAGTGGAAGATGACAGACAAGTTACCTGCTTGCTCTGAATGCTTTAAAATCTAAGATCTCATTTCCTTCAATTTAAAACATGCAACTAGTGTGTTTTTATTAATGGTTATAAACCTAGCCAGGCCTTTTAATAATTCAGCTGGATTTTTTTGTCTTGATACTGACCTCTGGCATTCAATTTCTTGACACTATTATGAAATACTAGCACACTTTTTTATTTCTCTTATCAACTGCTGTTTTTCATTTCTCCGTTTTCATGTTTGCCTTGTGAATACTTCATGTTGCTTTTCCAGGAAGCTGTTTGCATTTACATTGCTATTATTTGTGGACCATAGCATCTAAAAGCATTGCAATTTTTTATGTAATCTCTTATTTTCAAAGATGCTGTAAATGTAGATTTTCAGTGTGATTATTTTATTAAAAAAATGAATATATTTTAAATGTCTAGTAAAAATTTAAAGATATTTTTGAAGTTTAGCATCAAATGGTTTTCCTGTTGTAATCTAAGTTTGTAAAAGTCTGTCAAATATGATGGTAGCAGTAAAAGATGCAGCTTGGTCTTATTTGGGTCAAATAATTGAGGTATTTAATTTGTTTCTTCATTCACCTACCTAAAGAAAATTAAATATAGCAGTCTTTTGAGATTTGAAATAAAATAAAGAATTATGAGAAAAGAGAAAATCTGACTTTTTAGGTAAAGCATACATACGGAATATGACTGTTTTCAGTAATCCATTTTTTTTCTTAAGCTTTTGTTTTGTGCATCTTGAAAATGTAAACCAGAATTAGCATAATGATATTTGAGCAATTTCATTTTAGCAGTTCCCAATGCTTGAAAGGCATCTAATATTCCTCCTTAAACAAATCTGCTTTCTGTAGGCAGATGACATTGGATTATATGCTGTAAATAATTTTTAAGGCTGTCCATAAAATATATTAGACATCTCATTGCCTCTAGATGTTATCAGAGGCAGTTTTTTCACTGGGCACGTGACAGGTTTGTAGTCTCTGACTTTACTCCTACTTGGAGTGATTGATAATATAGGTCTGGTGCACTTTCTTAACTCAGCAGGAAGATTTGTGCATCAGCTTTTAAAATCTAAAGTACTTTTGGTTTGCCAAACCAAACCATTTAGTGGAGGATGATTATAAATGCAATATCTGTCCACATACAAATGGTAGGAATTGAGTAGCTTCTTCTTGGTGCTGTTTAAAGTCATGCTTGAAGTATTAGTGGTTCGACAATGCCCAGAAATCTTGTGTTTATGACCAAAACAGATTAGCACACAAACATTAAAACTTATCTGCTGTAAAATAACAATAGGTCTGTGAGTTTAAATATAATGATATTTTCTCTTCATAAGGCAAGAAAGATGTATTAAGCTTAATGCAAATTCTCAAATGGGGAATTTAAAACAGATGGAGTGAATATTAAGCTTTTCCCTCCAGAGAAATAACAGGCAATGAATACCTTAGGTGAACAAGATAATTAAAAGGAAGTAACATTAAAAAGAAGTATTAAATGAGTGTGTTTATAATATACTTTATCTAAGTATGCCAAACACCATTTTTGCATCTTTAAAAACTTTTAATGTATGGAAATGTTGTTGCAACCTTTACTTTCTTTTGCCTGCAAGGATAAGTTCAGTCATCAATAAACTAATTTATTATGCAAAACAAGAACTATTGAGACAAATTTGAAACTTCCTGCTGTAAATTCATGGTGCAAGTATTCTCATCTAAGTTTGTTTTTACCTTTCCTCACATGTCTTGTTACTCATTGAGCAATATATATAGAGTCCAGTCTTGCGGTCATTGAGAATTATTTTTTATGGTAGCAGTTCATGAAGGGATGAACAAACCAATAAGAAAAATAATTGTAAGATGCCTGAAGTCATTTGTACAACATGCTGCATCTTGTATAGCTCTGATAAAGATTTGTTCCCTTGGAAATTTGTGGTGTGCTTCTATAAGATATTGCCAGTGGGTAGCATAAGATGATTCTGGAGCAGCACTGGGTGACTAGAGTCAGATGGTAGGAGCTTTTTGTTTCTGATGATCCAATTTTTTCTGTTGGTTTCCATCTCAGCTTCAGTGAGCTCCCTGTGTGAGCCCTGTCTCTGTTAGACGCCAATTAGCTGCCACATTCCAGAGTTAACTGGTGAATCTGGTGTCTTAATGCCAGAAGACAGAATATTCTGTCATTCTGTGAATGACAGAAAGTGTGAGTAGTGGAGGCAGCATGCTGCCAGGGGATGGACAGCAGAATGGTTATTTCTGAGGCTGAATGATGTCCCCTCTCAAACAGAAGTGATATGCAATTACTAATTTGGATTTTGACAAAAAAAATAGCCTAGATCAGATGAGAAGCTTTGATTACATACCTGTTTTAGCACTGCTGAATCAGATTGATTCAGCATCTGTACTTGTCTAACCTTGTCAGTTTCATAGCCTGGAAATAGAAAGAAGAATTGATGGGAAGCAGCTTGGAGTTAATATTGAAACATTAAGATACTATGTCCTCATTAGAGGACACAGAGATAAAAAGATTGACCCTTATTTGTCTCTGAAATATGGGTTCTTCAGATTAACCCCCTATTTTACTTAATTTCTCTGTAATTTGCTACTTCTGGAATAGCAAATCCTTCCTAAAGCAGGAAAAAAAAAAAAAATCTGATGGCAAATACTTGGAAAGATGAAGCTTTCAAAACTAGTTTGTCCACTCACCTGTAATTAGATGTTCTGATAGAAAAAATATATCAGAAAGCCTTCATTTACCAAGATCTCTACCAAGTAATTGCAAAGTCAAGATACAGAAGAGCCTGAAGATTGGCTCAGTTGGTCAGAGCTCCGTGCTGATACCACCAAGGTTGTGGGTTCAATCCCTGGATGAGCCATTCTCTTAAGATTTGGATTTGATGATCCTTGTGGGTCCTTTCCAACTCAGAATATCAGTGATCTGAAATTATGTTTGCAATGTTAATTTTACAATACATATTATATATACATACAATATTTTTCTATGTATATTTACACCACATATCAGTGTATACTTTTTAGAATATCACTGTTATGTTTTAAAAGCAGATGGTAAATCTGAATCAGATTCTTCAAGAAGACTTTCTTTTTTTAAGGTTGGCTGCTTTTTTATCTTCTTGCTTTGTAATCAGTAAAAAGGAAAAAGCTCCTGAGGACACCTAATATCTGAAATTCTTCAGTTGTTCTTCAGATGAGCTCTGTTCTTTCTCTAATGTTTTGTGAGGACTCCATGAGGAGACTGGCCTTTCTGTGCTAAAGGCAGCCTTTGTGCATATTCTATTGTGTCATTTTTTATTATATTAACAAACAGTCACTTCAGGTTCAACACTACAGTAATGTTTTATAAACATAAACTTTGCAGTGTAGAAAATTGAAAACACTTGTGAAAAAACCTGATCTAGTGGAAAGCATTGCTGGCCATGACAGGGGGTGGAACTTGATGATCTTTAAGGTCCCTTCCAACCCAAACCATTCTTTGATCCCAGCCTTGACTAGCATGTGATTTATAAGCATCCCCTTGTTGTAATGTATTAATATTATTTGATACAGCTTTAGGTTTTGGTAAGAAGCTGAATGCTCCATTGTACATTGTACATGGAAGTGTCCAGTCTATGTTATTAATGATCTGTAGTTAAAACTTTGTCATCTTCTCAATCTCCTTTAATATCAGCTTTACATTAAGTAGGTGGCAGTGGTAGTGGTGTTTTCAGGAAATTAACACAAACTTGGATATTGTTTGATGTAATCTTTTTTTGTTTTGTTTTTTTTTTTTAAAAAAGGTGAGATGTATTAAGATAAATTTCAAGTATATTATTTGTTTTTAAGTATGTGATTTCTCTGTGTAGAGTTTTCTGTACAAAGCTGTAAAAATATTTGTCTTGCTAAGGTCAAGTAGTTACAGGCATTGAAATTCACAATATTAACTTGGCGTAATATTTACACTTTTTAACTTCTAAAACAGAAACTGTGCACTTAAATACATGACTAGTGTTTTATCATGGCATGTTTATATTCTTTGTAGCATGCAATTTGATACATAAGTTATACAAAAGCCTGCTTGTCTGTATTTGGTCTCAGCTGTTGTATTTGAAGTTTTATTGATTAGGAGCTGTTGATACAGGCCTCAGACTGAAAGAAGAGGTATTTTGATCAGATGTTAGGAATTGTTAGGGATTGTAGGAAAGATTTAAAATTAAATGATGTCTTTTTGTCTAGTAGAGAAATATTTTTCTAAATTGGAAATGCATTACTGTGCATATATTTGCTATGAGACTTGTTGCCCACTTTGAATGAATTTAATTTGTGTTTTCTAGAAGTCTTATACTGACTTGAAAAAAATTAGTATTTGTCAGCATTCAGAATTTGCAAGTCATTCAGTATTTCAGGGAAATGAGTTCTATTTACCATGTGCTAAGTGTGGTCATTCTTTGTTGCCATAAAAAGTAGTCATAGCAGATTTTGGAACAAAAAATGTTTTTCCAAGATACACTCTACAAACCTTTGGGTTTAGTTTTTCATAGTTAAAGTGTTTTGCTGTCATTCAGATAAGTTTAATATAATTGCTAATTCTGTTACTGCAAATGTGCCTCACTTAAGTTGTTGCTGTCTTCAGGCAATTGGAAAATCTGTTAACTCAGTTCTTGCTGTGACCTACCTTGTTATTATCCCTACAAATGAAAATACAAAGCTCAAAAGGTATTCACTGTTCTTGTTACTGCAGTTCAGCACTGCAGACACTAAGGTGAAGATAAAAGCCTATAAAACAATTCAGGGCTTAAAATTTCTATGTCTGTATTGTTGGTATTTAAAAATTAAATAGCAGCTACATCAATGCTTTTAGGTAAATTTCTGTTTGTATCCACTAGTTCTACCAAAGTAGAATTACTGATAGCCTTGGTTGGACAGAACCTTAAAGATCATCCAACTCCAACTCTCTACCATGACCAGGGACACCTTCCACTAGACCAGGTTGCTTAAAGCCCCATTGAAGCTGGCCTTGAACACTTCCAGGGATGGGGCATCCAGAACTTCTCTGGGCAGCCGGTGCCAGGGTCTCTACACCCTCATAGTAAAGGATTTCTTTCCAATATTTAATCTAAACCTGCCCTCTTTCCATGTAAATCTTTATCTACCGTCTTTCAGTTGAAGTAAAAGAAGAATGCTGCACGTACAGGCTGTATATCATTCACTTTCCCAAATTCAGAAGAATCAGAAAAGTTCATTCAAAAAATTAATGTTGACTTGAATTTAAGAAAATCTAGAAATAGAAATGTTCATATATGTTTGCAAGAAATGTATTCTTCCCTCTCTAACACTGTATAATAATTATGATTCTCTTAATGTTCTTTGTTCTAATGATTTAAAGTTTTAGTAAAAAAAAAGTTTAAAAAATTTCTAGCCCAAAAAGTCTTCAAGTATATATGTGGACTTTCTCTGTGATGTGCAAAAACCACAGTTTAATCTCAATATTGGTGCATAAGTTCAATTTCACTGCTAACTTCTGGAGAGAAGGAGGGTAGGTTGGAAAAGTGGATGATCATGAATCAGAAAAAACAACTGAAGTGTCTTAACCATGTTGTCTCAAAGGTTGTCAGAGTGCATTGAAATGGTGCAGTTATGCAAATAATTACCAACCTCATAAGTTGTCCAAACTGCCTTAGAAAAAATATTTTGAATTTTTAAATGCTTCTTTTTCAAATATATTTACAACCTCTGGGTGGTTTTAATGATGCTTATTTCAGTGGGACTTTTATCAACAAGTAAACTATAACTAAGTGGAATTATATATACCAAAGTTAAAAATCTTAGTAATCTTAGAAAAATCTTAGTAAGTTTTTTAGTTTAGAAAAATCTCTTTCTTTATTACTGTATTACTGTATCTATTATAGTTCTCTCAAATGTCAAAGTAATAATCTTGTATTATGTCTGCTAATACTTGTCTACCATCTTAATTAAAAAGAGACTGATGAACTGTCAGTAAATTAAAATTGTGTCATTCTTTTTCTTTTTCTTTTTTTTTTTCTGGAGAAAGACCATTGCTTTAGCCAAACAAGAGAAACAATCACATAATTTGATTTACTGCCACATATTGACCATACTGAGCACTGAAACTGTGTAGCATTTATTAACTATTAGATCAAGAAAGTGTAACTTCTCTAAAGGTGTGACTAATCTGAATAAATTTGGAAGGGTAAAATCTGTATTTTAAACACAACATGGATTTCTGAAGTTGCTGTTTACAAAAACAGTTGCAGTCTTTTTGACATTGTTTGCCTGTTCCCAGTGTCCCTGATTTCAACCTAGCACAGTAACTGAGTAGGAGAGGGATTATCATCTTGGCAGGAAAAAGTTACTCTATTAGGACCACACAGTGAAAATCTCAGATTATCTAAAGCAATCAGTTAGAAATGGTTTTGGGAGTGCTGGATTGCTACTTTAAAGGGGTCTCAGAAAGGGGGGGTGGGGGCATATGCTGATTTTTAACTCTTAAGAATGAAACTGTAAGGTAGTTGCAGTGAAAATAATTGACAAAGAAAGGAAACGAGTAACTGAATATGTAAGGCAAAATTTCTTCTTTCTCTATAATTTTCAGTTTCCAAAAGCTAGGCATGAACTGGTGGAAATTGATGGAAGTCTTTACACAGTGGAGCATTCTGCATTCTGTAATAGTGCCTGTTGAAATGCGTCTGCTGGGATTTTCTTAGGCCCTTTGCTGCCACATTCTCCCTCCCAAAAACCAAAACCTATTTCTTGCCTAGCTCCCAATTTTGCTGGGACATGAATTGTCACAACAGGGCTCTTGCCAGTAGAACCTTTCAGCCCAGGGGTGAGCTTGCAATGTGTTCTGTTGATGTGGCTTAGCAGATCTATTCGGAGGCACTGACCCCATCTAGATAAAAGCCTGGCAATGCCTGCTGTCCATTCCCACTTCATGAATAACTGTGGGAGTGATAACATTGAGCTTCAGCCCCGCAAAGCCCCTTCTCAGATGAATCCTCTCAGTTCCACATGCTTCCTATGTATATATTCTTCTATGGTGTTTGAAGCAGGATTCATTCTCCTTCTCAGTTGCTTTGCAGCAGCTTTGAGTGAGGTGGGTAGGAGCTGTGTTTCAGTTACTTGAATGCTGCCAAGAGGACAATATAGGCAGTGAGGCCTCCTGATGTGGCATGGAGGCTGTATGACCATGGTAGCACAGAGTCAAGGGAGAGGCCATACAGCTCCACACGGGATTAGTTTAACTGGCAATGGCTAGCAACAGGACTAGTAGTGATCTGGTATCAGAAGTAACTACTTAATAACATACGTATGTCTCCCTTAATTGAACTGTGACTTACTTAGCAATGAAACTAAAGGGTAGAGAAAAACTCAGTTTGGGATGTGAAAAAAAAATGCACCCACATGTCCATACCAGTGACTCCAGCAATCATTTCTCTGTGTGTTGCTAAAAGCTATGTACATGTTCTGTAAGCTATCAAAGCTTCCAGCTGCTGCTTCCAGGCATATGTGCTGCAATTTTGCTTGATAGTAGGCGAATCATATAAGTTTTGCACTGCTGTTGTAATCTGCTTTAGTGATCCTTGAGATTGTAATTATCTTTTGCTAAGTGCATGCACTTTGCCTTGTAAAAGGTGTTGAGTCCCAGTTAGATTGGTGGACATTGGCTAAAAATCTATATATTATTGGGAAGCATCCACTTAGAGAGTAATGTAGTGTTGTAGTCTGGTCCAGTGGAACTGATGGAGGATGTTGAATGCAATGAAAACATTCCTCCTCATCCTCTGTGCCTGACTTTTGTGTTTAAATGTAGCACAGTTTGATCATGGTATCACTGAGCATTCCAGTGTTGCCATTGCCTTCTTGGACTTTACTTCATAAGGGTGTCAAAGAGAGTCTCAGCGTCTTCTAAATCTTTTCCCTGCTAAGAGATGTGGTGATTCTGTGGTCTTTCAAATTGTAATGTTAGTTTTGGGAAGGAAGTGTGTTTGTATTTCAATAGGTTTATTCTATATGGTTTTTATTAAAGCCTTTTGGGAAGTTTTTATGCTCAACTGACAATATAACTTATCAATTACTGTTATGGAAGAACTTCAAGAACTGTATTCATTCATATTTGGCTTAGATACATGTTAGCTTTGCCCAGACCACTAAACCTGCCAAAGCCCAAATGATGAGTATTGGTAAAGACTGTACTGGTGAGGAGAAAAAAAGCTATTTCTGCAGAAAACTCAGAGTTTTGCCTGTAGTAAGTATAATAGAATATTATAACATGTTTTATTGTACTTTATTTCTGATATGCTGACAGGTTTTAGTTTCTCTGATTTTCATCAGCAAAGTCAATTTAATTGGTTATTCTTCCTGTTCCTAAAAGGCACATGGGGAAATTATGCTGCTTTTCCTTGGTGAGTGGCATGATGGCTTGGCTGCCATTTGTATTCTGCTGCATGCGTGTTTCCAGTCCCAAATGACTACAGACTGCTTTGGGTGATTACTGCTGGGAATGGGTTTCAGGAAGGAGTTCCCAGGACTGGATTTACACTAAATAAACAGAGGCCATGAGGGAAAAACTGTGCTTCATTACCAACTCTGGTTTAGGGTAAAGGGATAAAAAGAGCTGCAGGACATCTCAAATCAGTTTCAAAACTCGAAAAGTGAAGGAACCCAATCTAGAATATTTTTTTTTAAGTTCCCACTTATCTTTTTAGAGTTCTCTGCCTCACTTTCTTCTGTTCAGTGTACCTAGGTTTCCAAATGGATAGCCAAAAAGATTCAGCTGTCAAAGTTTCAGATTCCGTAAACACAGACGTTTTTAGTCGCTGTCAATATTCACGTGCTTGTCTTCTTTGTTCGGCCAACACTTGTTCCTGAAAGTTTTCATTTTCTATTCTGGTTTTAGGCAAGATGCAAGAAATGGAAGTAAAGTACCAGAAAATTTTCTGCATATTGGAGAGAAAATTACTGCATCCTCCATTGCAATTGCTTTAGTTATTCATAAAAACATTCTGTAGTAAAGTAGTGTACATTTGTGTTGTAGCCTTTGTGTAAAGAAAACATAACTACTTGCCTTCTGCTCTTACAAGAATGTTTTGGACATTCGTTTTTCAGTCTTACACATTGGCAGAGTTACAGTGACTCCACTTTCTGCAGATACTCTGTATTAAAAATATATCTTTTATGTTTAACTTTGCAGATCCAGAATGCTAATGATGTGCTAATAGCACCGCTGGAGAAGTTTAGAAAAGAGCAAATAGGAGCAGCAAAAGTAAGTGGCTGGGGTTGTTTTTAATTTCATGTTTATTTGAGTTTATCAGTGTGTTTTGAAAGCTGGACTGAAAACAGGCATTTTGTATTCAAACAGACTTGCTGCCATCCTCATTAATGTGTTAGTAAATTATACTAAATTCTTTACTTCAGAGGAGGAGACAATTTAGAAATGGAACTTAAAGACTGATAATATGCATAGAACACAGCTCTTGCTACTGTTGCACATTCCTACCATCTGGCATTGTGTTCGTCTTCTGATGTCTGCATTTACATTATGCTGCATCTTGGGTTAACCCAGAACCACAGGGAGGATTCAAACAGCTGCTATGAGTCCCTCAAGTGGACATTGTTTAAAGACAGAAGATCAAGTTAAAGACAGCAAGATCTCTGCCTCTGCTTTCCCACTTCTCTTTACGTGGCTGATGCAGTGCAGTGGTTCACATTCATTTGCCAGAGTATTCATCTTAATATTCTCCAGGGATTTTCCCATGGTGGAAGTGCTCCAGTTGGTAATTTTATATGGTTCTTTGATGTTAAGTGTTATATCTGTGTGAGAGAGACAACGCAGGTTGTCTATACCACAGTTCAGTAGTCAGCTCAGAATTAACTGTTAGTGTAGAAGAGCTGTTTTCAGTCTGATCCTGACTTTTTGAGTGACTATCAGGGACTGCTCTGATCACAGTCTCTGGTCTATGCATGGAGGCTATGGTAGTTAGAGGTTAGTAACAGTTCCTTCTGTCTGCATAAATACACTAGTTCTGAAGCATTTTGCATCTTATATTAGTGCTCATAAAAATTTATGGGAAATGTTCCATTTGTAAGGTTATATGAGTACAAGGAAAAGCTCTCTGATGTTGCAGGTGAGGTTGTGCTTGTGCTGTACTCAAAGAAACTCAGAAGAAGGACAGAGCTATTGGGAAGAGGCACCAAAGGTTCATACTTCTTGTGCTGCTATTGTGAATGTGTAGCAAACACATGGGACTGCTTCCGCACAGGAACTCAGTAGATGTTTGTGAAGAATTTTTACTGTGAACTTGAGGTCAGATTTCTTTGAAGTGGGTGTTCTTTACCCTTTCACTTGATATGTTTTTGTGTACAACTGCATTCTTCTCTTGTCCCACCCCTATGCTGCTGTGAGATGCAGGGCTGGGAGTTTATTTACCACACTGCACAAATAAGAATTTAATCCCAGCACAAAGTTATTTTTAGTTTTTGGTAGGTTTTAGTAGTGTCATCCAGTTCTTTGTAGTACTGTTTCATTTCGTATTCTCATGGTTTAAGGGATATCCTTCTTCAGAGCACCCTACTTGAAAGCTCAACCCACCATACTGCTGACTGTCTTGCTGTATGACAGAGACAATCCATAGGTGGTTCAGAGGGCTCTCTGCAGAACTCTGTAAGACACTCAGGTTTCCTTTGAATATATCACTCAGTAGATGTCAACACATACATAATTATCTAATTGGAGATGAGTCCTTTCTTTTTTGTATCATCAAGAATATTAAAGGCAGGGCACTACAGGACAGGTTTAGTCCTCTCTGTTTGGTATATCACAATGGCTGGTTTCTATATCTCTTCCATGTAAAATATGGGCATCTGTTCCTCTTCTTAGAATTGTTTTGACTTGTCTGTGGTCATACTACACTGTACAGAATGAGTTCAGGAGGAAGCCTGGCTCACCTAACTCTTATTCCAGTGTCTAATGCACTTTATTATGCAGTGCTGTGTGTTTTGGAGAGTCCAGGATACTTGGCGCATGGATACCCTAAAGAGAGCTCTCCCAGGTCATTGTTTTATAAAATGTCAAACAAACATATTTTCTAGCACTGCACATGAAGTTCAAGTGCCAAACTCAGAAATGAGATTCAGAATGCCGTCATAACCAAGTGTGATACATTTGTCTTTGAATTCATTTTAATCAGTGGAAGCAATTACAGTTGGCCTTTAACTGAATGGTATCAACACAAACAAGTCACAGCTTAATTACACTCAGTATTGTTTTTCTAGTAATTACAAAATAGCAGCGTATGATCTAGGAATAATGAGACCCATATGAAACAGAGTAGAAATTTGGGCTTTGTGAAACCCATTATTGGTAAAGTGGAGAACATGGTCAGATTGCTTATCCCGACTTTGGTTCACTGGGATCAGCTGTTGAGCATTTATGAGCTCTTACAAATACAGAATGAGTTGATCTTGCTGGTTATTTATCTGCAGTTAATGAAGGTTTGCACTGATTTGTCTCTTTGAACTCTTCTGGGATGATCTGTGCTGATAGTGGAACAAAAGATGTTTTCCTGTTGTTTTGATTTTAGCAGCAGGTTTCACAAAAGACTGAGAATGTCACTTTTTATTTGTGGTCTTTTCTAGACACATCAGTTGAGTGGACCTTTACTAGGTCCACAGCAGGTGTGACCTGTTTTTATCCTGTAGTGTTAGTTTACAACAGTGTGTATAACAGCATTCATATCAAATCCAAACTTGCTTCTGTTTCTCTGTCATCCCTCCCTGCCCAAAACCCCAAAACATTTCTGTGCAAACATGTTCTCTGCAAGAGAAACTGGAGATGTCCCAGCTGACTGGAAGCTGGTGAAAGTTGTCCCAGTTTTCAACGAGTGCAAGAAGGAGCACCCTAGAAACCACAGGCCTGTTGGTCTGACTTCCTGGTAAAGTTACGGAGAAGGTATTGGAAAACACCTGAAAGACAATGCAGTCATTGGTGACAGCTAGCATGGCTTCACAAGGGGAAAGTCCTGATTGTCAAACCTGATTTCCTTTAATGACAAGCTAACCTACCCAGCTGATCAAAGAAGCCAGCTGATGTAATCTTTCCATGCTGTCACAGGATCCTTCTGGACAAAATGTCCAGCATTCAGCGGAATAACCACATCACGCTGTAGGTGAGAATCGGCTCATGGGTCAAGCACAAAGGGTTTTAATGAGTGGGGTGGCATCAGACTGGTGACCTGTCACTGATGGGGTTCTACAGGGCTCCATCCTCTGCCCTGTGCTCTTCAACTTCTTTGTAAATTACTCTTGGGTACATGGTGTGACTCTTGGGGATGGTGCTGTGCATGGCCCGATTTGGACTTGATGATCCTTTTGGGTCCCTTCCAACTTTGCATATTCACTGATTTTGTGATTCTGTGGATGGTGCAAACTCCACAGTATAACTGCTAGTAATGTCACATTTCTAGAGCTGTCACTTTGCAATTAATTTGCATCATAATATCTTATGGACAAACATTTAAAGAGATTGGGTATAGAAGCATGAGATTGGTATGCCTTTAGCATTGGCAGTGTTAGCAGTAACTAGAGATCCAAGCAGATGTTGAGTGTTGGGTTCTGTCTTCTAATTGGACTTTGACATTATAAATTTTAATACCCTGTTAAACTGTGATTCCAAATTTTGTGGAAAATATTATTGGATAGTTGTATTACCAATATACAAAACAGGAAATTATTTTAGGTACTACTGTAAGATTTTGCTGGGGGGGAGATTATGTGAGAGAGCACTTAAAAGTGATTTCTGGGCTTTTTTTTCTTTCTTTTATAAAACACCAGATAAAAGTTTAGTTGCAGATAAATACAAGCAAACCCTACCCTCCCAAGGGAAAAAAGGGGAAAATTTTATAAGTTATGAGAATTACCATTTTATTTTACTAATAAATAAGTTCACAAGATTTTTTGCTACCATGATGAATATTCTACAGATGTTTTTAATATAGAGCATGAGAATATTTAATTTTTTCTTCAAAACTATAATGAGTTTAGGCAAAAATATAGTAACAGAAATCAAAAAGAATATGGAGGATAGAATATATCCTGTTGATGTTACAAAGCTATATTTTAAATACAAGGACTCAGAGTGCAAGGTTCAAGTGTTTTTAGAACATCACAAGAATAACATTAAAGACCAATTCTTCACATGTACTTCAAAAAACTGAAGGTACCAAGCAAATTTGAGATACTTTCCCCATAAAGCATTAGTGTTTGTAATCTAACCAGCAATATACAAATCTGCATCACTTGCTCTTCTTGATTTATACTACTTGCTCTTCTGTTTTTATTGCACATATTTCAGTTATTCCTTTTCTGTACACACTCAGTTTAAATAAAGCTGAGTTCTCTCCAGAGACTACACAAACCCAGCTTTGCATTGGACAGCCTGTTGATTTACTCCATCTGAGTTTAAAAAAATGACCTCTCCAATTATTGTAGCAAGGCGAGCAGAAGCCGGGTGAGGTAACTGGGAAAGGATTCCAGGCACGAATCCTTTTGCCTTATTTGGTCAATGTGGTTTGTGAGGCCCCAGCTGGTAACTGTGGTGAGCTCATTGTGTGATGTGTTATGGACAGTAAAGCCAAACCTTCCTCTTTCTTTTTATCCATTGAGTAGAGTATTTAGCAATATTCGTTCCAATGTTCATTGACCTTTAATACAACTTAAATCAGATCAAAGACAACAGAAGCAATTTTGGTTTTAAGACTTAAAAGGAGAGTTTGTTTCCTCCTTACAATTCCATCTGTTTATTTCATAAAATAATTTATTTTGGCCAGGAGGATTAGTTTTTATCGTTATTTAATTTCATTCATTTATTCAAAGTTGTGAATTCCTTTCTACTTGGGAAACAAATCCTTATTCACTGCTGTCATTAATTTTCCTGCATCTATCTTCACATGTAGGCATGCAGGAGGTAGCACGTTCTCTCTGTGTTTAATTTGGATTGTCTGGAAATTGAGGAGCATGAAACAAACAAAATGCTCCATTTTTTGAGGTCTGTCAGAAAGCTGTCAAAGCACAGTTTTAGATATGTATCTAGTATGGGTAGAAATACCTGAATGCCCGTTTGGTGAGCCAGTTTCCTTGGTATCTGATCAGATCCTAGCACTTGTTGTGCTTTAACTGAGAAAAATGAGTGACCTTGCTGTAGCAGGTATGGCAGGAGATGTTTCTTTAGAAATGGTGTCTGCCACTCAAGGCTTGGTATTTTCATCCACTAGATTTGGTGTGCTTTAGTGTCAGTCTGAACCATGGAGGGAGGAGGCCAGGGGAAGCAAGCACAGAGAGGACAGGCAAAGAGGATTATTGGTGGTCAAATGTTTTGAGTTAAAATGCAACAGTTTCTCAATAATGGTAAGTACCAGACACCTGATATCTTTTTTGATAACTTATTCTGTAGGCAAGGAAATGGAGAGGATCAAACCTATTTCTATTTCAGCCAGGCTTTTATAGCACTCTACATGAGTCATTGTAAAGTAGTTTAGATGGGGCTTAGTATGAGAAACCCAGTCTGTCAGAGGAACTAGCTCATGGGAAAAGAACAGTGAGTTTTCTGTATGGGAGAGACTGTCTGGTTAGAGAGAAGTCACCACTTAAAAGATCCCATGGGGCAAATTGAGATCAGTCTGTTGTTTTATTTTTGGTAATGACCAGGTAGAAAAAATCTGGTGGTATTGTCATAGGTCGATATGGTGGAGGAGGAGGACTGGAGGATTGGGAATAAAGTGTAACATGAGCATGAGGAACTGAGGCTACTCAATGGTCATGAGACAGCCACATACCAAAAAAATCTGCTATACTGATAAATAACTTGTGGCAATCTCTTTAGGTATTAGAAGTTAATAAGCATCTATCTCTGGTAGGTAGAGAAGTACAAATTCTCTTTAGCTTTTATTTTACTTTAATAAATCCTCAAGTTTTGCTTGAAGTTTCTGAATTGTGAAAGTTGTGAATTGCACTTACAAATGCATTTCATTCCAAGGTTTTGAACACTTTTATTTGAGAAATAATCCCATATATGTTGTCTAATCTGATATTTTACTTAAAATAGTGTTAACAAATGCAAGAACCAGGAAATCAGAACTTGCATTTAATGAAAATGTATAGTATAATATATTTTTAAAATAGATCAAATGTATTTTCCCTTATTTATTCAAATAAATGTACAGAAATATCAAACAGCGAAAGACATTTCTTTGCAATGTAAAAAAATAATTGTAATGGTAATATGATTAGCCATTGCTTCTTCTACACTTGTCTATGTGAAATATTTGAGAAGTTTCAAAAACAGTAGTGAAGAGCCCAGTATGCATACATTTCATCTAAGAAAGTCTTACTTTCTTCTGTGCAGAGCCAAACCCTTAAACTGGGAGATAACACTGGCTGAGCACCTGGACCCAGAGTTTTTTATAAGCGTCTGGTCCTCTTGGGACAGCTCTTGACATTATGCAAATGAAACAAAATTATTTTCTCATTACAGTTTGCTTCAGTTCAATTACTGTTTCATTCAAAGCTGATAAACTTTTAGGAAGTTAACAGAAAGAAACAACAAAAAAAGGACAACAATCCTAAAAGCTTGTTTCATTTTTAGTGTATTCTTTTCAAAAATGAGAATGAAAATTCAGATCTCCCAACTAAAAGGTTCTGGACACAGTGATTAAAAACTGGTGTTTCAGTCTGTTAACTACAGGTGTTTTGTGAGGAAAAGAGTTAATGTTATGTGTATAATCAGTTTTAATAAGTTCTGTTAAATGCAGTCTCTCTGTTATTAGTGAGTGTGATTAACTGGCTCACTGACTTAAATTGGTTTCTGAAGCTGTGGTTTTTTTCTGCAGTTTATTAAGATTCTAATTTGCATAGTAAAGAAAACAGATATAAATTAAGGATAAATAAATTAGTCCCCAGTATTGGAAAATAATTTACTATTCCGCCATAACATTTAAGAATTAAGGCTTAGAATAAATGTGTTAATTGGTGGAATTGTTTAAATGACCATGCAGTGTACCTTTCTTGGCAAAAAGAACCATTTATTTTTTCAAAATCTACGGCTAGTAAAACAAAAAAATTTAAAAACTTAGGTAGCATCAGCCTTTTTACTGGAAAAGGACGATAGAACATAAAGAAGCAAGAAACCTTCTAATTAAATTAAGGGTTTTTTTATTGCTAATCTGCTGCAGCCTATTGTAGTGTGTGTCATGGGAAGGGCTCAGGAAGGTTGCATCTTGACCCTGCACAGCTGCTAGAATCCTACTGGACTCCTGAGCTGTGATCAAAAGTACAAACAAATATGTTGACCTTCAAACTTAATTTCCAGCTCACAGGGGAGCTGAACTTCTTAGTGAGTGTTTGAGGGCAAGGATTTGGAGGATTTGGCAGAGTGCAGTAGCTCTACTCACCTGTTATGTTCTTTCTAGCCTTGCTCTTGGCCACAGCAAGGCTGTGGACAGGATCATGTTCCACACCTGAAAAATGGGTCTCAAGGTTGTTGATGAGACTTTGAAAGTCTCTAGAAGGATGTAAGAGTAATACAGGAAGTGGCCAATTGCCCAGGTGCAGAGCAGGACAGGGCCTGAAGAAGTAGGGAGTTTGGTATTTTGCTCCCTGCACAAGGTGTCAATTTTCATTCATCAGCTCAAAGGCACCTAGTCCCCCGCCCTTCCACCCCTTGTTCAAAATTAGACTCCATCCTGAGTTTTAGCATCCTTTATCCAACCAAATTCATTATGTTTTGACAAAGGCAACTGTGTTCTCTTATCCTGCAGGGATTATTTAAGAATTGTGCTTTTGGGTGCTTTTGTATAGTTTCACAGCTGTACTGAACTCTTAATGCTGAAGTCATGAGGTTTTATACATGGGTATGAATTCATCTGTTAATCTTATACTGTTACGCGTTAGGGTTTTAGCAGTTTGGGGGAAAACTAAGATCTCCTTCTGCATTGCTTCCCTTTGTTTCATGGTGTAGTTAACAGCATAGAAATAGTTACAGTTATAGTTACAGTTTGGGCATTGTTTGTACATTTTTCAGATGATGTGGGGTCTATGGGTCTTTATTCCATATGTATCGTGGAGTTGCCTTTTTCCACTCTAAATAGAAAATCATTTGATCAGTCGTATTGCCATAGGTTTCCCATCATCCAGTATCTTGTTCTGTCTATGCATCAGATTCTGCAGGGGCCTGAGAGTATACAAATTTAACAACTTTTCTTTTGGTAAAGCAAATTCTGAAATAGCTCTATCCCAAACTGATGTGGGTTGTAGTATCTGGGAAGTATCCCTTCTGTACTGTAACAAAAATGGACATCACAGCTTGAAACTATTGTGTCTTGGTAGATATGGGAGCATCAAGAGATTCAGCTTTCCACCAAATAAAGCAGTTTTGTTATTTTGGGACCTGTCAGGTTATAGTAGCTACCACAGAACCATTTGTTCATGTGGAGTTTGCCAAGAAGGGGTGGTCTGAGATTCTTGTCTTGATAAGAAGATTTAATACGCACCCCCAAGAAGCAATCTGAGGGCACTGGGTGAGCTTAACAATGCCATTGGAGAGGCATAACTTTTCACCCCAAAGTGATAATTTGTGTTCTTTTATCAGTGTTGTAAAAGGGACTCTAAAAATAGATGCTTTCAAAACAAAACAAAATCACTTCTGACATTGACCTCAGACTGTTTCCTTTTTTTTCTTTTTTTTCTTTTTTTCCCAAAATATCTGTAAACAGCACAGTTTCCAGTTGAGTGTACTAATCTAAAAAATTTCACATAACACGCCTCAAGTTCTTCCTCAGGTCAGCATTGCAGTCCTGTTGTGATGGCGTCAGAGGTGCCCTGGGACCACGAGTGGTGCTGAATACGCTGCTGGCATGCTGAGATCAGAGATATTGGCTGATTGGTTGGCATAGATGGGAGATCCCCAAACAGTGTTTAAAAAAAGAAATTACTAGTTAAGAAAGAGATATTTTTATCTGTAGCTTTTAAAACAAAGCAGTGAGTATGTGAAGTTTTAAGCTGGTCTGCTGGAATTGCTTTATTTGAATGACATTCTGTTCTTCGCAGCTTTTTTCTCTATCTTTGCTCTTAAGTACACCAAGCAAGGATGTTGCTAACTGTGCAGATGAAATGGCCTCTCCATGAGTTCCTAAAGAGCGTGGCTTTCTTTGTGAAATCCTTTAAAGTCACAAGTTTTTGTAGAGGAACAAAAGTCTTCCTGTTATGATAAAATATTTTAAACTTCAGAAAGCTATCCTAAACCTGATGCAGAGAAAAGTAAGTCAGTTTCTGCTGTTCTAGGGGGCTTCTCCATATGATTTAAGCAGTAATTTGATAATATCCTAAGTAAGCTATTCCAGCAAAAATACTTCATATTTAATAGACAGTAAAGTAATAAAACTAGATTACGTGTGTAGACTTACCAGTCCTGCTGTTTGGGCAGGGATTTAGCAGATTCCCAGACACAGAGCAGCTACTCCTGGAATCAGCAAATGCCAAATAAACTCGAGACAGCTTTGCAGCTGAATAACACAGTGTCTAATATGTCCTGCTTTGTGTCCTGATGGCACTGGCAGGTTTGCATGTCTTTTCACAGCAATGCTGGGAACTGCTAATATTTTTGTTTCCATTTCAAGAGGGCTTTTTTTTGAGAGAAATTACATCCTACAAATACATTTTCTCATTTAATAGTATCTGCTTTTTAATTTGAAAACATCTGATGGAATTACATAGGGAATTATTAGGAAATGGCTGTGGGATTCTCCTCTTCCAGGATACACTTTTGAAAGCACCTGATACTTGGATCTCTAAATGCATTACAGAGGGAAAAGAAAATTTTCTTCAGAAGTTTATGAACCTGAAAGTAAATTATCTCTTGCAAGGTTATTCAGTATTTTACACAGATGTGAACTCCAGTTAAACTTAAATTAGTTTTGGGTTGTCTCAAATATATTTCAATTTTATGTATTCCTTACCTGATTTTAATTCAGGTTATTTTTTAAACTGCCAGTTTCTAATATCTGTCTTCATAGCTTTAATGCTGCTAAACAGTCTTGTATTCCCAGTTTATTGCCTTGTTATACTTCATAGTTGCAATATGTTCTTTTTATTATAATTATTTGTGTCTTACACTATATTGTTTTCTGGATCATCATGGTTTGCATATGGTTGTTCTTTTTTAGTAAAGAATTTGTTTTAAGATTTATAGTCATTTGGACATTTAATTTTCTACATGATGCATTCTGCTTCAATTTGGAAGTGTTTTCACTAGCAGTTATGAGGAGCATAGGACATGATTAATGGCTATATTAACCCTATTTTATGTCGATCAACAAGGATTTCTTTATGAACTATGGTATAAATTTGCTTCACTTCACATTATTTGCTAATGATACATAAACCATGTCCATTAACCTTTCTGACTTCCTTATGGATTTGGGGAAAGCTGATAACCTAACAATATATTAAATTCTGTTTTGGAGGAAGAAGAGGAGGGAAGGATTTTTGTATTACCTTTTCACTTTTTCTTCTGGGAAAAAAAAGCTTGTGACTTCTTTCAACCTTATCTTGAACCCTTAGCGTTCACATAACAAATCAAAATTTCTACCAAAAAGAAATACTTCCCATCCAGACATGTATCAAAACGCACCCTCTCAGATGCCAATGATAATTTCAATCTAATTAAAACCAACCAAAAACCCAGTAACTTACCAACTACTTCCACTTGACAAAATCTCAGGCAACATAAAATGGAAGGAGAATTTACTTTTTTTCTCCTCAAAGGAGAAGTCATGAGACTGAGATTTTACGTTTTCCAAGAAGCCCATAGGATCTTAGCTCAAGTCAGTCTTTCCAAAACTAAATTTAGTTTATTTTCTAGACTGCAGTTCTACTTTTGTTTGTCCTGCTACTTAGTAAGACATGGTCCCCAAACTTACTACTCCAAACAAAATCACACTAACTTTGTAGAAATAAAATTTTAATTTTTGTTTGGGAGGTAATGAAAAAGGTGGCTTTGAAAAAAATATGTTTGAAGTCTAACATTCTAGCAATGTTAGACTTCAAATATAAAAACCATCTCCAGTCTGTTGTTGCAAAAATCAATGTTTTTGCAGTTGTTGTCAAAGAGATAGAAAAAGGATGTGGCTTTATTGATCTCCACAAAGTTCACTGTTGCCTTCAGGTTCTTCAGCTGACAAATGTGTCTTACGTGATCTATATGCAAGTCTTACTGTTGTATTTCTGTGCCAGTTTCTACAGTTTTCACACCTCAGTTTGAGTTGGTGAAAAAAATATGTACTAATTCTGGGTGAGGAGAAGAAAGAAATCATCATGGCCATGTTTCACAATGTTCACTTGCTTTCTAATTAAGGTATTCTCCTCTTTTCAATGTATTGACATATTTTTTTCCAAATAGTTTCTTTGCAACAATTTCTGGTTTAATTTCCTTTCTTGATCCTTTTAAAATAGTTTCTTGTAAAGCATGTTTATTTTGTGGTTTCAACAAAGATTATGTTTTGGCAGGGTTTTTTAACGATTAGCATGTTAAAGTGTAAAATATTGTTTTCCAACAAACAAAGATTTCTTTATGGACAGATACAAGATGTAGCTAATAGATAAATATAACACCAAAAATTATTGCAACTAAAAATGGGAAGTGAATGAGGAGGGTGGAAGAGGTTCTTATTTGGAAAAATAAAGAGGAATAATTTATGTAATAATTCTCAAGATACACGTAACAATTTTGACATTAAATACTGCACACAAAGTTGATGTAAACCATTATAAAAATACCAGATTTATTGATATTTCCTCTGGAAAAGGAAAATCAATTTCAAAGTATAGCAACTATTTCTGCTTTATATCTAGAAATACAGCTAGTGGGTAAAATTTGTGAGAATCATGTTAATGATTTGTAGCAGGTATATGATTAGTTATAGCATGCAATCAAAATCTTTTTGAACAGGAGAAAAACTATCTGACTCACTTGAGTTAACTTTTTAATGGACTTCTCAGCAATTGATGTCTGGACTTTTCAGAGCCATAAATATTTATAAAACAAGAGGAATACAAGAACATCTTTTGAGTTAAACTTGCCATACCTGGCATGCCTATAAGTAGATGTGTCTCAAGAAAAAATAATTTCAGAAAAAAATGATTTTTTGGGAGGTTGTCTAATCAGTTTTGAAATAAAACTATGCAGGAAATCTGAGCAGAGAGAATAAAACCAGGAATTAAACCTGTATCCAGTATTATATGACTTAAGTCTCTCAAGAGGGTGCTGGCAGTTAGTAAGGCTCCATTAAATGCTGTAAGCCGGGTGTGTGGTTAAGGGCTTTCCTAATGGGGTTCCTAGAAATTTGAAGCATTTCAAACTGTAAATATTTTTGAACTGATTTAAGGCTTGACACACCTGAGAATGGTTAAACAACTATACAGAGATATTTACAGTGTTTAGAGTCTACAGGACTTAGTCTAGACAAAAGGTGTTGATGACTTATACATCAGTGTAAAACAATCCAAGGATTAATATTATGTCATTTCTCTTTTTCTGTGCTTTTTTTTTATTGCACCCTCCTAGTTATCTCACATGGATTTTGGGTGGGAGTTTTTTCATGTGTTCTAGCTGATATTTTGAAAGAAAATGGTTATACTTTTTTTCCAGGGAAAAGAGAAAGGGTGAGGTTTACATGTAGGAAAGATGTGCAAGGATGGAAGAAAGCTGGAGTCTGAAGGGAATAAGAGGTCAGGAATTAGCATCTTCCTTATGGCCACATGCCTTAAGCTTTGTGTCATGGCTGGTGCAGTCTGTTCTGGTAACAGTGCAGCACATGCTTTCTTATCCAGCCACATCTCTTCTCCTTGGGGTTTGATCCAATGTGGAATCTAGGCAAAAGCAATCATCTGTCTCTAAACTTTGAGGAGACAGTTTCGCACGGAAACTTTCTTTGAAAACCTTGTAGTTTGTGGAAAAGTAGATTTCTCAGTCTTATGGGTACAGATTGCTGGGACCAGGATTCAGATAATTCATTTGGGCAGTGGCTGTGTTTGTGAGTGTTTTGAGGTCTGCAGAAGAACAGGCTAAAGCTGGAATAAGCTGAGTTTGTGACTCCACTTAGGATGCGCCTGTGAGCTGTGAGTCACTGACTGAGTGTGTGAGACAAGAGCTATTTTGGCATAAACTGAAGTGTTTCTTCTCATCCAGAACATGAATCACCTGCTTCTGAGTGTATCTTTTTTGTTGTTAATTTTTACTAAGTAAACAGATTTCAGAGGCTTCAATACATCCAAATATGTGGGTTTTACTGGCACAGTGGAGGACCTTCCAAGCAAAGGATACTCAATCACCTGTTGGGGCCAGTATTTTTCATACTTTTCCCAGAAACATATCTGAGTAATCAGAGCAATGCCAGAAACACTGTCCTGCTGCAAACATATTCCTGGGAGTATCACCGGGTAAAGACAGTAATGCAGTCCAAATTGCCAAGAGATCTCTATTTGCAGTTGACTTCTGTTAGTCTTTCTACTTTGTCAACTTCTACCTTTGAAGGAAGAAGGTCTTGTTAAAATCTGGAAAAGGAGGAAGAAGTTTATCAGATGTGCTGTCTCTGAAAACCCTGCACTTGGGCCAGAAGTTGTCCTGGTGACAGGCAAACTCCAATTTTCCAGTTTTCTCTTTAATGTAACAGATACAAAAAATCGTGGAGGCAGTGGCTGAGCAGATCTGTGGCAGTGTAGAGGTGCAGTCTGGGAGAGGGCCGGCGGACGACCATGAGAGCCTTCAAATTCCGTGTTTCCTTATGGATGGTGTCATGGAAGTCTTTATGAAGCTTCACATGAGATACAATGTGCCTTAAAACCACAATTAGTTTATTTGAACTTGTTTTTTTCTTTTTCTTGGCAGGCAGGGTGGGCTTATCTGTTTAGATATGATCATTTAAATTTTTTGTTTTCCTTTTTACGTATAAAGAGAGGATGGGATATGTAATTCACATAATTTTGTTATAGATCATAGCAGAAAATAAAAGTGATTTGGATTCAGTGCAGTGCAGTGGGAGCCACATTAGGACCATTAGGACCAATGGTCCCCTCTTGGTATTGACATGTATTTGATGTGCTCTATGTAGGCAAACAGGCAAAGTCCTGTTGTCACACCTTTTTCTTTGACTCTCACTGGGCAGCTGAGACTTCTGACTCTTTTCCAGGTCTCGTTAGTAAAAGTTATGGTAGTGTCAGTATGAGCTCAAGTGGCTAACCAGACTTTGGGTTATTCATTACCTCCTGATCACCCTGGTCCTGAGACAAATAGTTGAGAAGGCGAGATGAATACTTACTGTTTGTATGACAAATATGTTATGGAGGGAGGGAGGGAGGGAGGGAGGGAGGGAGGGAGGGAGGGAGGGAGGGAGGGAGGGAGGGAGGGAGGGAGGGAGGGAGGGAGGGAGGGAGGGAGGGAGGGAGGGAGGGGTTGGTGATCCCAGTCTGAAATGGGTAATCCTGCAGGAGCTTTGCCCATGGCTCCTTGGCTAATTTCTTTGGTCTGATGTGTGAGACACCAGAGGCAAGTACAATATCAAGTCCAAATGTGCAGTATGTGCTATCAGCACTCGGGCCTCATTGTCAAAGTCTGTCAAGTTACCTTTTGAGGTAGGTGGTCTAGTGGACAGGATATCCACCACTGAACTCCAGTAGCTTGTGACCAAAGGCTTAAATACTGCAATCAGGCAGACTCCTTTCCCACTTTACAATTACTTGGGGAAAAAAAAACACCTAAAAGGTAATTCTCTTGACACTTTTCATAGGATCAAGTTTGCCCTTAACTTGAGTATTTCCTGAAGTTGATGACTTTGACACCTTTGTCTCTTGGATTTTAAACTAATCTGGTTCATATTTCTAGTCCAGCACATTACATCATTGTCTCAGAAGATAAAACTGTGTGTAACTAACTGCACCTTTTATTCAATGATCAGCTGAACTGAATTTCTGTTTGTGACCAAAGGTGCTGTTGAAACACACAGATTGCTCTTGCTTCATCATGAAGACCTGGCACTTGAGTATTCTCCAATAAAACTGTGGCAGTGGAACTGACCTATGATTTCAGTCCCACAGAAGTTGATTTCTTGACTTAACAAGTTATTTGCCACAACTCTAGCCTTCTGCCTTCTCTCTTTTAAGAATGTGTTTGGGAAAGATTTTGGAAGATAATTCTTATAGCTTCTTTTCACTTGCTAAACAAAACACAATCTTTTCTTTTTCATTTTTTACCTTTTTGTCCTGGTATCTGTTTATCTATAATTAAATATAGAAGGCATTAGTAGTTATTCTGTATTGTTATTTAATATTTTGTTGGGTCAAGTGTCTTCTTTTCCTTCTGGTATCTTTTGAAGATATCTCTGTTGTGAATGTAGTGAGAACATTAAATTGTGCGTATTTTTCATACTAAATATATTTGAACTTTTTTCAGGATAGGAAGTTTATCATGTGTTTTACAATCTAGTATAATTACTGCTGTAAACTTTAGTCACTGGAGCTAATCAGTAAGTGGTTTGTTGTTACAGCTGGTTGATAAGTTTTGATTCATGTCATTAAAATCTTCCTCCTATTTCTTATTTCTCTGACTGACTTGACTTTCCCATGATATGACTAAGGAAAATGGGGTGGTGCTACAGTGCAAGCTAGTTATTTGTTTTTGTATATAAAAATTTCTAGGGAGAAAGGGGTGAGGAAGAGAATCACTACAATTCTTAAAATTACCTGATGTTACTTCATTATGGCCAGTAATTAGTTTTTCTATCACTAATAGATTTTGAAAATGTGTAAGTAGGACTGTTTGTCTTGAAACTTTTTTTGTTTTCTCAAAACATTCACTTGTTAATCATTAGGACTTAATTAAGGTTATATAAATCACTGGCAGAAAGTCACTTTTATTTAGGGAATATATTATTTTATAAATAAAAGTTATTGATTTATCATTAATAATGCTCTGATGGGATATCAACTTCAATCAGTTCTCCTATTTCTTGAAATTTGTCTCTCTTTGAAGGATGGAAAAGCTTTTGAGAAACCTATCTTCTTTTTAAATTTCAGATGTAAATTTCAGAACAGCAGGTTTTAAAAGTTTTGAAGTATGAATTCTGAATTTGTTTGCAGAAAATAAGATGTTTCTTAATTTACTCAAAGTAGTAGCTCTCTTTTGTATTATGTATCAAAATAGTTTTACAGTAAAAATGTGAGGATTGGCTCCACATGATGGGAGAAACAGGAGTGGGAAAGGAAAAAGGCAGGATAACTTTTAAATGAGACAAGCTTAAATATTCAGACACATCGAAATATTATTGGAAACAGACACTTGGACCAATTTCCTTTTGCAACCACACATATGCTTTTCCATCATCCTCGTATTTTAGGAGTGTGGGTGGAAAATAAGCGTAGTAGTCTTAAATGCAAAGAATAGGCCCATATCTTTATCACATTTTTTACAGTCACCTATATCCTCCACAGTGGGGGTTTTTGGGTTGGTTTTTTGTTTGTTTATTTTATTTTGGTTTTTTTTGGGGTGGGGTGTGTTTGGGGGTTAGTGTTGTTTGTTTGAGTTCTGTTTGTTTGTGGTTTTTTGGTTGGCTTTTTTGTTTTCTTTTAGTAAAAACAGTATGGCAGTTAGGTATACTTAGAAAACTTGGGGAAGATTATTTTGTTTTTAAGTATCTGCTTAAAAAGACACCACTCACATAAAAGCTCATGTATATTTACTATGGAAAACCATGAGAGTCTGTTGTATGGGTTTGTTATTTATGGGAAAAATTCTGCTATTGCTTTTAATAATTTAAGCTGTTCTCCTATCTTTAGGTCCGATTCAGAATTGAACCCTAAAAATACTGGAACCAATAAAAGTGGTTTTATAATGAGGCATATTTTGGCACCCGTTATTTCTTTTAAGTTAGTTGTGATATTTAGTCAAATACTTTACATGGGAATGTTTTGTTTTTCAGGATGGGAAGAAGAAGTTTGACAAGGAAAGTGAGAAATACTATTCCATCTTAGAGAAGCACTTAAATTTGTCAGCCAAGAAAAAAGAATCTCATTTGCAAGATGTAAGAACTGAACACTCTTACCTAATTTCACATTTGCATAGAAGTCATGATAACAAATTGGTTCTCTTCAAGATATGCTGTATTTTATTAATGTGAAATTGTGATGGTTTCTGGTAATCATGCTTGTTGTGACTATAAATTCTTGACTGGGATGAATAAGACCCAAATAAAAGTTATGTAATTGAACAAAGCAATATTTTATGTTAGCAACTTTATCTATTTCAAGTACAGCTAATGTTTATTGGTTGCAACAATGGAATTACATTAGTACAGTAAAAGTGTGAGTTTTATAAGCTATATGTGAATATTGGCAGGCTAATTAATTAATTGCTTTTAGGTTTGCTATTTCATATATTAACTGATGAAATTGCACTTCAATTTCACAAAAATTCTAATCTGGAAGACTGAACTGAGATCACTTTAATGATGCTCTTTTCTGCTTCTTTTTCCTTTTTTTCATCTTATTCTGAGACTGTGGTACCTGAAATTGCCCTGAAATTGCATCTATAACTTCTGCTTTGAGTCTGTATAGCTAATTCTTTTCTGTTAAAAAAAACCCGCAAGAACCAAAAAACACCAAAGCATGAAGACTCCTTGTTTAAAAAGAGGATTCCAGGGCTTTTTGGTATGCTGGTAGAAATGAATATGACTTTGAATACTTCTTTGAAGTAAATTACAATAAACCCAGCAATAGTATAGCGATGACGCTTTGGGAATTGTGACAAAAATAGTTAAAAATCATTTTCATGGGATTACTCTAGTTGTGGTGGCCCTTAAATCATGAGGGTTAGTTTGCCAATGGAATTTTCACTGAAGGTGTGACCATCACTCAACTACAGGTCCTAGAATTTGTTTTTTCATGTTTACCAATAACATTTTAATTCAAATAAAATAAGGCTTAGAAATTTAAAAATTCTAATAATGTCTAATAATCTATATGCCTGAATTGCTGTTGCTGTCTGTATAATAATCAGTCTAGGTAAGACATTAGTTATGTAGGATTGGTTAATTGTTCCACTTGTATGGCAGAGCTTTCACTTTTCCCAAATATCTTATGTACTGATGAAGAGGCAGTTCTGTTACAGGCTAAGCCTCAGCTTAAAAAAAAAAAGAAATTCTTACCAAATTGTGGAAAAGTAAACTTAAATGCTAATTTGCTCTAGAATAGAAGCAAAATAAAATAAGTAAAATATTTTACTCTTGAGGCATGAGAATGATTACAGTCTAAAAGCAGCAACTGAAGTGCAAAGTAACAACTGTGAATCTAATAAACTATGGTAGAATAACAATGGATTTGGCTCACATCTATAAACTAATGGAAAACCAGAATAATTTTTTCCAGTGTGTCCTTAAGTGACATATCTGGATTTAAAATCTTAAAATCCCAACTGAGGCTGAGGTTTTCTGATTTCTAGATGCCTCCCTTGTAAAGGATAAAGGGCATAACTTGGCATTTCTGTCTTCCCCAGTTTTCTACAGCTGTAGATGAGCCGAATCAGCAGCAGAGACCCACCATAAGTAGAAGGTACAATAGCAAATCTGTGCCAGAATTGTTAACCTGGGCGACTTTTGGCCTCTGTCTATATTGTAAATAAAAGGAGGCCAAGCTCCATTCCTGACCTGAAATCCAAGATAGCTGTTGAGTGGTTTGGGTGAGCCCCATTTATAGCTTGTATGTCCAGGATGGAGCTGGTTGGAACAGCCCACAGCAGAGCAGGGCACGAGCAAAGAACCAAGCAGTGCTGGCAGCTGGGGCTTTTGTGCCCAGAGCAGGAGATGGGAAGTCCATGCCTCAAGCCAGTGTCATGCTTGCAGGGAGATGGAAATACCATTTTTTGACTGCCACATGGGAAAAATACAGTTTCCTTGAATTGATGAGGTTTCTTGATACCTCATCACATTATGTGGGTTAAAGAGTACTGGGATGAGCAAAGATCTTGTGGTCTGTTGGGTTCTTTTACATACCTCACTTGAGTGCAATTGAGACCACCTTAATTGGGCATCTGAAGTTTGATGGTTGAAACACATTTTGTAGAGAGTAGTTTGCATATATACACCTAACTAAAGAAATATGATGGATATTTTAAGGGCCTGCAAAACTCCTGGTCCAGTTTACACAGGTGACTGGCTTTTTTCCTTCAGCATCAAAAAGAAACTTCATAGTAGCATTTTTTCACTGCCTATGGAAGCCTACAGTGGAAGAGGAAATGGACAGAAGTGAGTGATGTGAGAGATCTAATAAACTTCTGATTTCATTTCTCTGAAATTTGTTCCAGAATCAGTCTCCCAGCTTATGTGAAGTTCCGGTATATATATTGAGGTGATAGCCTACATCAATGAAAATATTGCTCACTTAAACTGTATATCATACAGGTAGAGACTCAAAATCATATCCATCAGATCTCTTTATTTTTTACATGCAGTTTGAAGTCACAGAAAAGCATGCAAATACTTTCAGCTTTTGAAACTTGAAGATCATTTTCAAAGCAGTTCTTACAAATTGGAATCCTTTGGTGTTAACACAAATCCAGAAGCTTCTACAGAATATATATTTGGGGAATATCCCTTTTCACTGGTGGTGATTTTGACCCTAAATCATATTTGAGATGTCAGTTGGTTGTTTTAAGTGTCATTATAACTACAACCTGCTTAAATGCTATTCGAGTAGGGATGGATTTAATTAGGTGTTTAAATACTTCTGAGGCAAAGCCTAAAAGAGACAATTTCTAAAACTATGTTGCATTATTTATGTACAATTAAATGAGAGAGCTGAAGTCTGTTTAAAGTGCTTATTGATGGCATTTGTGAGAGCAGGGCATTGCTGGATCATGTCCCAAAGTGGTGGCAACTGCTTCTGTTCAGCTTTGTAGCACTGTCTTTCTGATAGATTATTTTTTGTGAAATAATCTATCAGGGAAAACAGTAGCCAAACACACTATATGAGTGGCAAATGTCAGAGTTAATTTTGAGGTAGAGCGGTTTATTATTGGAATTTTGAGTGCTTGATTTCAGCTTTATATTATTTACTGATTTTTTTACTTTTATTTTTTTTATAGACATGGGAAGGAAATGCTGGCGCTGAATGATTTGAAACATATCCTTGAGGCACATGTGTTGAAGTAGTGTTAGAATACTGGGCTAGGGATGTGGATCAATATTGTTAAGAGCCAGTACAGCCAAATCACAATAGTAGCTTGTCCTTGAGTTGAGAAGCAATCTTAATTATATATGGTGCTATTGATGGCCAAGTCCTGCCTGAAGGAAAACACTGACTTTTTGCTTTTGTACTGTTAAAAGTACTAAATCTCTTTTATGATGTGTTTTCTGGTTTATAGTTTGTCGTCAAGGGAAGACAACATCAAACTTTCCCAATTTCCCCGCATTTGTTATTTTTAATGCCAGAATTGAACTAGAGAATATACAGAAGTATCCTTCTATATTTTAACTGACATACATAAAAAATAGGTGGAGTGATCTTATTCATGTTGTTAATCTGTGCTAATATTTTGACCAAAGAGCAAAATCTAACTAATACAGCCCAAAAGGGATTTGCTTGACAAAATGATTTGTTACAAAGAAGGATGTATTAAAACTGAATCTGCATGTCTTCTTTAAACATTATCTACGTGCTGCACTGCTTGTCTGTTAGTTCCCTCTCCTGTGGCTTGTTTAAATTGAGGATAAAAGCCTATTACTCTTTATCAGCTGATAAGAGTTAATTCTTTAGCTGTTTAGGCAGAAGACACTGTTCTGATACTGGATCTCCATGTTGGGTGGTATTAGTCAGGCATTTCTGACAAGTATTGCCTTGTAGTTCTGTCACTTGAAAATTAAAACTTGAAATATATCTGATTGATGAGGTTAGGGACTTAAATATGTTTACATTCCAAGAACATAAGACTCATACTATAAAATAATAAGTTGCAAGATGTCATTGTTAAAGATGGCCTATTTAAGAAAGAAAATATGTTTTTGGGAAGATAGTCGATTCTGAGAAATAGGTACAATTTCAGTGCATATGATACTTAAATATTTCAGTAGAAATAATTTTCTTTTTTTCTGTCCTTAATTCCTATCCTGCTCATTTCTATTTCCTTTTCTGAACTTACATATACCAAGTACCTGCTGCCACCTTTCTTTCCCTCCAGCCTCTCCTAAAAACTAGAACATTGAAGTGCAAAAAGGAAAAAAAAAAAAAAAAGGGGGTAAAAGGCATAGGTTGAAATGTGTAAAGTTAGCTTGTTAAACTTGCATTTATCTTTTTTAAGTAGGTATTCTAATTTTCAGAAAGAAAACTGAACTCTGAAACTTTTAAAGTAATCTGTTTTTTAATGATGTAACCTGTTTTTAAAGCAATAATGAGACTAATGTTGTCTGTATTTAATTTTGTCTTTTAGGCAGATACACAGATTGACAGAGAACATCAGAACTTTTATGAAGCATCATTAGAATATGTTTTTAAAATCCAAGAAGTACAAGAGAAAAAGAAATTTGAATTTGTAGAACCTGTAAGTTTAATTTTTGTTTTCTTTAGAATGTATGCATTTAAAGCTGAAAATTGAATTTAAATTATCATTTTTTTGCTCCCTTTTTAAGTTTTGGATGCAGGTTCTTTGTATATAGACACACACTAAGATCTTGGCTTGGGCACTTCCCATGTTTATTGAAGGATTATGTAAGAGTTTAGTATCTACTGTGAAGTGAAATGTCTGATGACTTGAAGTGTGCATAACATTTTAATGGGACGTCATGTAATGTTGTGTCTGTGCAACACATAATTGATGTTTCCTAATACTGTGATTTAATGGCTTAAATTCTGAGCCAGTTTTTAAATTTAAATATTTTGGGTAGGCAGTATACACAGACATTGTTCTGAGTTACACATGAAGTAAAGTGAAAAATCAGTTTTTCTGTAGGATAGGTAAGTTTATCTTTTTGTTGGTGGAGTTATTTGCCTTTAGTTTACTTTGCACATAAAGAAAAGAATATGTT